>NW_028262369.1:57986434-58611434 GCF_047370975.1 Nipponia nippon
CTGAGAAGAGGAGAAGAGACAAATATGCACTGTATTTCTGGCTATCTTAAAGGAGCTGCCTCACAAAATTTAAAGGAAGTTGGGGGGGAGTGGAAATGGGCAAAATAAGGGGGGTTGAGAAGCAGGAAAGCACACGGAGGTTGCATAATGATGTTGAAAAAGGGAACAATTAGGAAAAGACTGTAAAATCTATTGGAAAGCTTCTGTGGTTTTCCCTTTGCAAGGAATTACAGCTTGGCCTTCCTCTATAAAAATTCAGTCTTTTTTCTCATGGCATTCATTACTAGCCACATCTTGATCGACTTCATTTTTTTTCCTTCATGTTTTCCTATTGGATATCACCTCAGAAAAGATTGATTAAAATCTGCTTCAAACTGCCATCTACTAGTGCAGAGGAACGTGTGCCGGCTTGCGGTCATCGGTACACTGAGCCGTCTGCCCTCATCAAATGACTGAACCTTTGTTCCTCATACAAGAAGTATTTAAAAATCAAGAAGTTGCAATTTGATAATTGGCTCTTAGGCTAATAAGAAACCTTTTTCTAGTTTGGTCAAGATTAAGTTTTGTTAATATTTTTTTTTTTCCAGCCCTAAGAGTCCTCTGAGACAGCCATTTAGTTTGGTTGAGGATCAGAAAGGAGCCATAGAGGTGCTAGGAGGAGCTGGAGGCTCAAGGCTATGTGTGCAGCTAATGTGGCTTATCCAAGGTCTGAGGAGGGAAGAGCTCCTTTCTTTGGGGCATCATTACAGTAGTTTGGACAAATCTGTAGGATATGACTAAGTGTTGCTGTGGCAGTGTATTGCACACGAGGTGACGATGTCTAGGAAAACATTTGGCAAGTTTTTCAGCTCTCTGTTGCAGATGTGACTTTCTGAAATGGCAAATTGAAGACCCTGCCTTGGGTACAATCTGGCTGTCATGTCTGGGTTTGTTGCTGTGTTCACTCTCTTGTTTTCTTGCAAGTTTGATCTCCTGTAGACCCTTCCTGGATATGTGCATCTGTACATTTTATAACGAGCCAGTAAGCTGTTGGATTAAGAATTGTATTGTAAGGGTTTTGGTTTTTGCAATCATAGGATAAAATAATGTATAGATTAACATCTCAGATTGGGCACTAGCAGCATACAATGTATTGTTTTAAATGATTTTTTTTAAGCGTGTCACTCTCATTCTAGTGAACGCTGACATCCAATTGAACTTAACTCCATTTATCTTTTATGAGTAGTGAAGAATTTTGATATTTCACACATAGGAAATAATTCACTTTATTCATTTTTCTGAAGAACTGGTGCTTTAATGAGGTGTCTGTCAGAAAGACTTAATTACTGTTAAATTCTGTGAACGTTAGTATACTGTGATTTGTTCTATGTAAAATCAAATTTCATTTGTCAAACGCACATGATAGCATTAGTTTGCTGATATAATTTTCGTTAACTTAAATTTGAGAAATAGCAGTTATTCATAACTGGCCTGTCACTAGTACTGGTGTGTAAGATTTTGCAGGGTGTTGTACTTGCCTGAACTGGTGCTGCTTTGTCCTTTCTGCGATTGCTCGTGAGGACACTGGTAGGAAGGTGTAGCATCACAGCTGCGTCCGCACTAATGTCTTCAAGGATTTCATGTTGAATAAGCAGTTATTCAAATTTGCTCTTCAGGATTAAAGGTAGATGAGCACATAACTCTGTTCCCCTTTCCTCCAGTGTTTTCCAAGTTGTCTTCCATTTGAGTTTTTGTTTAACTTCAGTAAAAATCTGTAGCTTTCACAAAGTTATCTCTAGTCAGTTAACATACTTTCACTGTGTTGCATTTTCCTAATATGCTAATAGGAAAAGCTTCTGTGACATTTGCTTGGTGGGAAAATGTTCAAGTTAGTTCTGGTGTTTTGTTGACAAAACTTTGTCTTGCGTGCATCGGTCCAAGAAAAGGATCCAAAAATGTAAGACTGAAACAATGAATTAATTCTGTTGTATGCCGTTCCCAACAAGTATTCAGAACGGGAGCGTTGTTCAAAGTATTAGGAAAGTTACAGTTTTCCCCATGGGAGCTATATGTATCTACTTTTTGTTAGTGTTTGCTCTGGATTCTGTTAAAATCCCAAATACAGGTAGTTCTTGTGGTGAGCAGCATACTGGCCTGCTGCGTTGCTGTGGGTTCATATAAAACATAGAGCTGTAAGATCTGCTGTTCTGCTTAAATAATGTGCACGAAAGCAAAGTGTTAAATCAAGTGAAGAAAAGCTGCGTAATTAACCCTTTTAAAATGCTGAGGATTCTGAAAAATGGAACAGTCTGAGTTTTAACCTTGAGAGCTTGGTAGCTCAGGGAGGGGTGTGAGTGTGGCTGTGAGAAGGGGAAAGTCTCCACTCTGGAAACACAGTACTAGTGGGGCAGGTATTTGTAAATATTGGCTAATTTGGAAGAGGTGGGATGAGATGGAAGATGGGCTATTGGCTTTTACTTTGAATACAGTGGCTTAAATTGCGAACAAGTAAGAAAGTAAAGGTTATCTAATTCCCAAGGACCAGTGGAAAGAGACGACCTGTGGTGCAGACAGGCAAGAGGGGTCCTAGAAGGAGAATCTGTAGGTAAAACTGAGCTTTTCTGCAGGCTGGATTATATTTTAGAGCACTGCATAGATGGAACTAGTTTCTTCAAATGAAAACAGCATTGCTTCTACAGCCAGCCCAGACTTTAAAAAAAAAAAAAAAAAAAAAAAAAAAAAAGTTGCCATACGTAGTGTTTTGGATGAGTCTGGAGGCGACTTCTCCAAGTCATGGTATGAACAAGGTAGCAGGACTCTGCAACAGAGGTTGGGCTCTCGCAGCACAGCAGGTTGTACACCCTGCTGAGAAGCCTTGTTTGTTTCTTTAGACTGTTTGGGAAAAGAGGAGCACAGGCATCTTTCTGGAATATCTTGGAAGATATCAGGCCATGTTTCTTGTGGAGGTCTTGTTGGAGGAGATGAATGATGGCATCTTCATACAGCTGGAGAGGGCAAGAAAGCAGTCAGGTGCAGTTTCCTGCTGCCTTGTGCCGCCTTCCCAAGGAGACAACACAGTTTCTGTGTGGTTTGTGCTGCTGTAGCGTCTTCAGGGACAGTGAAAGAAATAGCTCCTTGGATGCTAGCAGGATCTTTGTTGGGTTGGTGCTAAGCACAGCCCTTTCTTGCTCCATGTGCAAAGCAGAAAGCCTGGGCTGTTGCTGTTGTTTTCTGCTGTTAGTCAACAAACCAACCCCTGGATTTCTGTAAACCTCACCTCTGCTGTAGGTGGTGATTACTGTCACAAATTAACGGAAGTTCTCCAAGTTTGGTTCTGTTGCTGCCGCTCTTACTCAGCAGCAGTGTGATGAAGCAAGGCCCAGATGTGTTTGGTAGTGAGTATGCTCAAAACTTTGTGTCTTGTCTTCATTCTGTGATGAAGACAAAGGGAAGCAAGATGAAGAGGCTACATGGAGTCAGGTATGTTTGAATCTAGTGTAAGATATCCTGCTGAGTAACGGATCCTTCCAGTGGACTGGAACAGAAATTGGTTACTGTGATCTGCATTTGCATTTCAGTTTTTCTTCACCTGCTTAATATAAGTAAATTATTTTCCATATGGATTCTGTTGTCCACTTCTCCTACCCAGGACTGATTTTCTGTTTGAATCTAATGGCAATGCTTTGGTTGGGAGAAAATTTATCTACTTATTTATTTCCCCCAACTCTTACCTGCTCTCAGATCCTGGTGGAGGCTGAAGGATGCATTTGAGTGAAAACTGCCTCTCACAGGATTTTTAGCCTGGAAGCATGATCAAAGGAGGAAGGAGAGGACTAGAAGAGAACAGCAGGGTATTTATTCTGATTGCACGTGGTAGGTACCGAATGCTTCTTTGAGGGATGTACTGTCCTATCTTTCTATTGGGCTTTTCTTCATTCCTGTACAGAATTCAGTGCTATGCACTGCACTGAAGCCAGGCTGCTGCCTTATCTGCTCCCTGTGCCTTGAACGGAGCATTTGATGATGGGCTTAATAGTAATTGTGAATGAAATC
The DNA here is from genome assembly GCF_047370975.1 of Nipponia nippon. Taxonomy (NCBI): domain Eukaryota; kingdom Metazoa; phylum Chordata; class Aves; order Pelecaniformes; family Threskiornithidae; genus Nipponia; species Nipponia nippon. The sequence goes on from NW_028262369.1 coordinate 57,990,467, forward strand.
TTAGCATTAGGAAAAAAAAACTTCTTGCTTGAAGCTCCGCAAAAACTACGAATTTGTGACAGAGAACGGTAATCTGAGTTTTAAGTTATAAATTATCAAACCTAGCATAATGCAGAAGAGCTAGATTCTTCTGGATCAGTAGACAAAAAGGGTTATGTTGATGCACATATTGATGTGATTTCAGGGCAAAGTGTAGTTCTGTTATTTGCTACAGTATACCTCGAAGAAGATTGCCTTGTAAGTTGAAATCTTGTTCATGAGAACATACTGTGAATTGTTCAAAAGAGGAAAAGACTTTTACTGTGGTATTTTATGAGCAATCCATGCTGGTTCTGGGAGGATTTACACAGATTACATGGTCTTGCTCACCTCTGTGGCTGTATGTGGCTATCCTTTGCTGATGTTTCCTGTACTAGGTTATGCTTTGTCAACAGAAATAGGTGGTGGTGAATCTGATTGAATACCTGATGAATCTGATTCTTGTGTCTGGTCTGTGGCACTGCAAGTGTAAAGATAGCTGGTGTTCTGTTTAGGGGTGGGGGATCAAATCCTTCTCAGTGCAGAAAGCTTGCACACACATGAAAAAACAAAGCACGATCCATTCTTTTGATGGAGAGGTGAATAGTATGAATCCCTTTTGGGCAATATTGGGCTGATCTTTGTGAACTGGCTGGTAGCCTGGGGGCGGTGGTGTGGGGCAGCTGGGAGAGCACTGCAGTGAGTGCCCAGGGGTTGACAATGGTCCTGGATGGAAGACATATAGCTAGTACCAATTTTCTATGACCATGAGACTAAAGTGTCCATACGTCAATTATTGACAGTATTAGAAATCTCAGCTTAATTCAGTTTGGCACTGAAAGTGTGCTGCTTCTGGTCTTTGCTATAAAAATGCTGGCCTAAAAATAAACTGACGTATAGGGATGCTGAAAGCAGGGGAGCAAATGAAGAACTTGTGCACAGAACATAAGGCAAAGCGCTTGACTGATTGTGGAGATGGTATCACAGCGTAATGCTGACCATGGCGTGAGTGAGGTCAAGGGAGGAAAGTTTTGCAGAAAGTAATAATTCCATGTAAGAGGAGAAGGAAGTAAGAAAACTGAGACTCTTAGATAGACATCGAACTCTTCCGTAAGCCTACTGGCGGCCGGACTGCCGCACTTCAAAGGGTATGTGCCATAAAAGCCCAAATAGCAGTCGGGTGAGGAATATTACACTCCAGGTATGAAATCCTGTAGTGTAACAGCTAAACCAGGTTGTCCTTGTGCAGATCCTATTAGAAAATGGAGTTAGGACTGCATAGACAGTATAAAAAAAAAATTACATTCATGCTTAATTAGGTATTTACCTCATTTAAAATGGCAGAAAAAGCTAAGCAACTTGGGATGTGGCCGTCTAATGGTAGAAATGAGAGCATCTTCTTTGCATGGGGCTTATCACCCCTCCTTGTGAGAAGGATATCCAGTTATTGTATGCTTTCAATTCCTAGATCTTCTCAAGTGCCATTATGAATGACATTCCCCACATTCTTTCCTTTGCTGGAAGGAGCTGATCAAACCACGAGGTTGGGAAGCATACTGGAAGCTGAGAGATAGCCTAATGAACTACAGCCTGAGCTTGCTTTTCCCTCTTCCAACGTATTCCCAGTGTGGTACCCCCCCAATCTGAGGAGTTTGATATGGACATCTGATCCTCCTTGCTGCCTTTTTGCCGCAATAAGAAAAATCTTCAGTGTCTGCATTCACTAGAACAACTTTTAAGAGGAGCAAGTTAGGCTATATTTAAATAAAATAAAAAAAAAAGCAGCATATTCTTGGCAATAATTTAGACTTTTGCTGTAAACTGTCTACATTCCCTGGGGGATGAGGTCTCCTTTTGTGAAAATCTGTTCCGGATTCAGTATGTTTGACAATTTCTCTGTATAACTACCTTCAGTTTTTTGTTTTGGTGATGTAAATGAGCAGACTAATGTATGTGCTTCTAAGTACTCAGATTGTTGTGGGGTTTGTTTTTGGTTTTTCTTTTTTGTTTGTTTTTTTAAATCAAAATAACCTCTTAAGTATGCTGGGGACTGATGAGGCTTGCATTCCTAGTATTGCAACACAAGGTGTTCTCTGTTCTAGACTGTAAATATTTATCTCTTGTCAAAGCAGAGCAGTTACTATTGGGAACTGATCTGGCATGTGAAAAGGTTTTCCTTAAGGAATTTGCTTCCTTTTATTTACAGTGTTATCGTATATTTAAATTCCAGGGCCTCAGTATATAGCTCTGAGGCTCATTCTTAACACTGGCAAAGAAAATCTAAATTATCTCAGCCTCTGAATACGGATAACTGAATTCTGAGCATATGCTGTAGCCAACCAACAAGTGTGGGTACGAAATTCAAGTAAACATAGGAGAAGGTACTGATGTTTTCCTGCAGCTGCAGGAGGACTACTAAATGAGAAAGACAGCAAGTCATGTCACCAGGTACTTTCTGGGCAGTAGGGAATTAGCTTCCCATGCAGTTCTTGGGGTGGCTGTGATGGACAGAGCACGTATTGAGCATAGGTGTTTCACGGTCCGGCATTTTGCAATCGCTTGTCACTTCACCTCCTCTTCGTGTGGCTCTTCTCTCCTAGAGGAGGTCCTCACGAACCCTTTCTGTGTCTCCATTTAGCCTCCCTGTCAGCAAACATGCTTTGTCATAACCTTTCCTCAGGAGCTTCAGTGCTGTGAGTTTTGCTGAGTGATCTCTTGTTAAATTGCTATGTGTTATGTTTACCACAGGTATGGAGAGATCTAGAGATGGTTTCCTGCAAGTGGCAATACCCGAATCCTCACTGCTGTCTACAGGTCCTGCTTTTGGAGAGTTGTAGGTTGCTTTAATCTCTCTGCAGTGGCTTACATTTCTGGGTAAATTGTTTCTGTTGTATTTTGCCGTATGTGGGAAGCTTATTCAGCCTGGAAAGGTCTGGGTTTTTTCTTTTTTACATCTTCCTAGCTTTTCTACGCACTTATTTTTTGATACTGACAATTGCTGAAGTTCTCCGTGCTCATAAGGCAGCTGATTTCCCCATGTACTTTGTCTCAGAAGAGAAGCCAAGGCCTGTCAAGCAGGTGTCCTTGTTGGAGTACTTTTTTTCCTCTTTTAGGAAGCAGGTTCATTGAATGAAGTAAGTTACTGAAGCTGAGTTCAGTCCCTGCCATAGCAGGGAAGAGCTGCTTTCGCTCTTCCTTATAAACATGCAGAATGCATGTCTCGGGCTATATCCAAAACTGGCCTTTGAGCTTGTGTCTCTGATTCAGAGGTGGTAGGCAGATAAAATGAAGTGAAAATAAAAAGAAATGCTTTCTTTGGCTCTGGTGTTTTCATATGTATATATTTAGTTCACATATTTATTTCATATCTATAAAAAATTAAATAATTTATAGATTTCATATTTTCATATATATATATATTTCTGCTTGGCATGTCTCTCAAAACTTCAAGGACAACAGGTGGATGTCCAAGTATTGCCTTTTTCAAAGAGCTCTCCTGAGTTTATCATCTGCTATCGAGTCACGTAAACTTTAGTTCTTGCTCTGTAATATCTGTCTTCAGGGATGCGTGGTCAATACAGCCTTTATTTTCTCCTCTCTGAAATCTTGTGTGAAATTTGCTATTTGTGGCTTCGGGGCAACAAGCTCTTTCCTGGTTTGTGGAAGGGTTTGTAATTGGTAATTGATGCAGCTTTGTCAGGGTGGTTTACAGCTTTAGGTAGAGTCTTTTTTATAGTACTTCCAAACTAGAATACTAAAAGGTAAACGTCCAAAGCGATTCATAAATACTGTGATATTCAACGTGGAGACATTTTTTGAATAGAAACCTTTGTTCGGTGTTACCTTGGATGAGAAGTAAAGCTGTATTGGTCAAAGGGAACTGTTCTGTATAGTTCTGTGCTGGACTTGCCTCTTGCTTTAAAGCAATGTATTTTAGCAGAATTGAAGTTGTTTTTGACTGTTACTGGCTTCTTGCACTCTTGGTAGAAATGGCTGCCTATTTGCATATTTACTAGCTTCTGTGCATCTAGATATGTCAGCAGCCTCTGCTCCTTTTCACTTGATCTTATCTCCCTATTCCATTACAGGAAAAAATTCTTACAATCTCCTTCCCCCCGCCCCAGCATTGGAGTGTGCTTTGCATGCGGGGTGTTTTGAGGTAACAGGGAGTCACGTTTGCTTTGCAGTGGCTGCGTACTGTTGCTTGAATTTAAAGCTGGTGCTGAAATGTAAATTTTCAGAGATGACTAAAATCCAAAGGAGTTATTTGTCTTTCGTAGTGCACTGTAGCTAGCTTTGCATTTTCACTGGCTTCCTACAGAAAGGGACTGCAGTGTTAGCTAGCGGTGGTTGCTAGCATTGTCTATCAGGCCATTTTTTTTTTTTCTGGCATGATGTAACTTATTAATTATTGTGTTCATGGTAGCACAATATGCATCCAGATTAACATTTAAAAACAACAAAACCAAAGATTTTGCAAGTATCTTGTGTTCCCTCCTGTCCATTTATTTTAGAGTATTGCAAGTAGCAGGTGATAAAGTGAAAGGAGATTCTGCACCGTAGAGCTTTGGTGGCTAATGGCAGCTCGTCTTGAAAGCCGAGCAATTCTTCCTGGTGTGGTAGCTGAAACTGTTAGTGTGAAGGTTTCAGGAGGATGTTTAGGAGCATGCAAAGGTGCAAAATCCCAAAACCTGGAAGAGTGAATAAAAGACCCTGAAGTTTGGGCTATGGTGTTTTAAAAATGGAGAGAGAGAGAAGGCTGAAGAGGGACAAAACCAGGTTGAAATTACTTTGCTTAATTCCTACCACGAAAGAGGAATGTCTTACAGGGAAGAATATTGTATCTATGCTGTTTAGTGTGTAAAGCAATAAACAGCAGTATAAATTTTAATCTAGATCATAGAAAGTTAACACAATGTGAATCCTTGCTTATTTAAGCTAGGGCTCTAAGGCTTCCTTGAGGATGCTGAGTTGAAGTCTGTCTTTTCAACTGGTGACTGAGAGTGTTTTAAAACCTACCTTAAAAAAAAACCCAAAACATGGCAGATACTGTATCAGTCCTTGAAATATGTCCCAGTTTTTGTGGCTTTACAATTGAGTTTTCTTATTTCAAGGAACAATTCCAATTTGTCTTGCTGTGTTTGTGTTGTGCAAACAGACAAACGAAATGAGCTATATAAAATGTGGTGTAAATCATAAAGTAAACGGAGCTCTTCCTTCATTCTGAGGTAAATAATCGCTCTGGTGTTGGAAGCAACACCTGGTAACTAAACTCTTAGAAGTTTGATAGCCTCTGTCTCTCTAAAGGTAACCTGCATGTACTACTTTAAAGGGTTTTGTCTTTCTTTACTTTGGTGTTATAAAACAAATAAATAAAAACCAAGCCCAAACCCCCTCAAGTATGAGTAATGTCAGTTGTTCCTTCCTTGCTTTTCTTGCTTGACAGCTGCAAGCTTGAAATATTTGACCGAAGATTCTAGTTTTTATTAAAGGGTGATGTTGGTCGTTAAAAATTTAACCCTACTTAGAGGGGTACAACACAGGAATTTACATTTTTCTGGTGACTGAGTTAATTTTCTATTCTGGCTGTGTTTGTGGCTCAAGAGTGTGACTTGTAATTTAAAAATGGAACAAGTGGAAAACGTGGAACCCCTGCGAATATAAAGGCATACGTTTACTTTAGCTTCCCATGGGGATTGCTGCCCGTTCGGTTACAGCAGACTTGTGCTTGAAGTCTCAGAAGCTTTGGCAGATAAGCCAGGGACTAAGTATCATGCCCAGGTCTGCCTTGCATCCCTAGAGATGATCCCACATGCTTCAGGCACAACCCGTCAGCAGCAGGATGGTCTGTGGGGAGCTGGCAGTGCTGCCCGCTCTGCATTCCCTGCCTGATTAACCTCAGCCTGAAAGTAGCGTGTTTTGCAAAGGTGGTTCTCTGGATTTTTCCGAAAGGAGAAAAAATCACTGCTAACTAATGTCACATATCATTTAAAGAAAAAAATTCTAGCTACTGTTTAAAGTTTTTTACATGGCAAAAATAACTGTTGACTTAACTGATGGAGTACTAAAAGCTATCTGAATTTCAGTGTTTGACTGCCGGCTCAGTCATGCTTTTACAGGTGTATGTCAGCATCACTTTTCATATGCTGATGATGAGAGGAGAAAAGGTTTTCCCAACAAATAAAAAAAAAGTTATATTGCACTTTAAAGGCAAAGTTGTATTTTTTTCCTTTTCCATGCAGTATCCTTTACGCTCATTTGGGTTTAGGTGATGCCCTGGTTAAGGTGCTTTGAGTAAGAAGATACACAAATACATAATGCACTACAGTTACAACCTGTAACACATTTTTATTGGCTGCAGGAAAAGAGGCACATTAAAAGAGGAAACGGAAGAGTGACACCACAAGTTCATTAGGACCGGGGTCTGGATTACCGCGTTGCTGTGGGAAGTGCAGTGTTTTGGTAACAGTATTAACAACCAGTGTAAGACAGAAGTAATGAAACATAAAAAAATGTAAACCTTGGATCCCATGATGCTAGCTTTTGTGAGTGAGGATGTGCTGTTGTCTGACGAGCTGGGCAACAGCCAGAGTTGAGGGTGCTTACACGAGGTCTGCATGCTTTCCTGCAGTGTATGTATGGGCAAGCACAGCCCTGTTTCTGTGGGGCAGACTCATGGGAGATGGAGTTTAGGAGCAGAAGGGGATATGCGTATGAATGGTGGTGGCTGGCAGTCGGTTCCTGCCAGTGGGGTAATAATGCTGCATTAATAGGTGTTTTTGCAGGGGGTATGTGTCATCTAGATTTGGAAAATGGCATCAGTGTTGTCCGCAAACTAAATAGCTTTTTGAAGGCTGACAATGAGTGTTTAAGCCACTTAACTGGGGCATGGAAAGATGTAATAAAGAACCGAGCCAAGTGGTTCTTTCCAGAGAGTGTGGCTGGACAAGGCTTGGTGAGCAGGCACGGGTGTGTAGAGGGACCCTTCTGTCTGGAAGGGAGGTGAGCTTGTGTGCTGGGTATGGGGAGATGGAGGTGGTGTGCAGCAGGGCTGAGATCTGCAGGGAGTGAGCCAGTCCAGCCTCTGAAGCAGTGGGTGAGTCCAGGGGGAAGTTTGCATCATGCTGTATGAATCTTAACTGACTTGAGTCTGTGCTGTTAGCATGATAACACTTGTTGTTTAGGTTTTGTTTTTTTTCCCCGTGCCAAAAAAATTTGGGTATCCGTGTTGCAGATTAAAATGCACAAGCTGTTGTAATAGCTCGCTTTCTGTGTCACTATTTTGCAGTGAACAGCAGAGGGCTAAATGTCCACTTGAAATGATGCAACTTGTTTGTGGAGACCTTGAGGCATGTTTCTTTCCAAGAGCATGACAAAGGTCAGAACTTAAAAAGCACGGTGATAGTAGGTGGGAATGGCAGCGCGGTTAACATCGTGCAGTGAACACGGAGTATTTGAGAACATGCATAATTAAGCTTCTGGTTAAACTTCATGCTGGTTAAAACTAGCATATGTAGTTGCTTCCAAAAGAAACTTGGGGAAATCTTCTGCTAGACAAAAGAATTGGACGAATTATGTGACAGGGTTGCTTTAGTGTTCAGACTAAATTATTTTCTCTTGGTAATCAGATAGCATTCAATAAAAAGAAAAAAAAAAACAACAAACTAGACTAACCTTAAACAATGTTTGTTCTTTAAAAAAAAGTCAATATTCTTTTTCCAAGTTAATGAAGTAATTAACAGTGATTGATGACACATGTACTCAGCTATTTTATGCTGGTAGAGCAGATGGGTTAGGCACAGCTAGTGACCAGTAATTTTGATTCTTTGTCAGAAGGAACAAGAAGTTTAGATGTGGGCTGTAACAGCTGAAGTACATGAATAGAAAAGGTAGATGTTTTTCCCTCTGCTTTTCCCTGCCTGTATATGAGGATTTGAAAAACACTCCCAGGTAAAGAATTGTGGATTGTTCATTTTTAGCAGTTGAGAAAGCTGAGCTAGAGTGAAAATGTGGTTGGAAGGCTGAAGGTTTTCAGTTGTTTCCCAAAACTAATTACATAAAGGTGTTGGTGTCCTTTTTTTTGGCTATGTCAAGCTGTTTTGAAAGAGACAGGAAGATTGTGTGTGTGCACGCACAGGCAGGTGAAGAAAATAAGACTTGGTTTGAAAGCTGCATTACTGAGCAAGTCTACAGAAAAATAGTGGCTGGGTCTGTGAACTTTCTGTCATGATCTGATTTCCCCCCCCCCCCTTGGTGTCTGCTATGCTAGCAGCATGGAGGGAGAGGGTTTGGCTAATATCTTCGGTACAGCACAGTGAAGTCAGGTGTCAGTAAAGTAGAGAGATCTCAGCGCTGCTGAAATGCTTTAATGGGACTTCAGTATAGTGATACAGTAGTAAGTTTTACAATGTTGGGATACATTACAAGCTGCTGAAACTTTAATTTGCACGAATTAGGAGGGGTCTTAATATGTTGCGAAGTGTTGTGCTTAGATCATGGGCATCAATAGAAAACTTCAGCTGTTTTGGAGTTCACATGGGAGTGCTGCAGTCAGTGGGATGAGCTTCCTGTCTGCTGGTCACACAAACTCTTCCTGGCACCAAAAATGTTGTTAGCGGGATTTTTATTAAAAAGAATATACCGTTCTTTATCACCTCTCAGTTAAGTATCTAAAAGGAGTTTTGATTTTTGTGCTTCTGAATTATTGCAGCTAGGATGATCTACAAGGAAGGAATGAAGACGTGAGATGGATGTTGTCCATAAACTCACAGTATTCATTTGCCTTCTGTCAAGTGCTGCTTTCAGCTGTCTGATTTGAACTCTTTCAAATGCAGAAATACTAGGATGGAGGAAAAACATGGGATGGGGGAAGAAGAGGCCTTCAGAAAAAGCCAAGACAGTAGATTTTTATAGGTAACTCTGCCCAATTTGTACCAACTCCTCCAAGGCTTCAGTAGCAGCTGGAACAGGCTCCCGAGGCAGACTTTTATCCTTTCTCCCTCCCACGCGGATCCATCTGTGAGACTGCTTGTTCTTGCTGCTCTTGCTGAGAAACTGGATCAAGCTCAGAAGCATCCTGCTCTTTCAGACCCTCTGCCAGAGTCTTGCTAGTCAAGGAGGTTTCTGTAATCCTGCAAATCTACATATTCCCAGGTTTTACACACAGTCAGTTGCATTTCGGAATCTGCAGCTCTTCTATGAGCTGTGTTCCTGCTTGACTCTAGAAAAATTTTTCCAAGCTGTTGACCATTTTAAATTAGAGCTCCCACAGAGTGAACATGAGGTGGTATTTCCAGGTTTGCTTGGGCTCCTAAAGATGATCTTGTGTTCAGAGTCTTGGATTACGCATCGGAGGATTTAGGTCCACTCGTCATCCACTTGGTTCTTTGCAAAGCCTTGGTTTTTTGCTTCTATGTGTATTTGAGATACTTGCAATGCTGCTTCGACAGCAATACTTGTTGAGGTCTAAAAATAGAGGAGATGTCAGCAGATCCCCACTTCAGCTACCCAGTAGTATTGCTATTGGTGTGAAATCTGTGGAAGTAGAAATAATGTTAATACTTCTGTGTACTCCTAGCATTGAAGAAGAGCCACAAAAATTTTAGGTGTTTCATGGTGTCCACCAGAAGATCTAAGGACATGAAGGAGGCACCTTCAGCTTTCAAAGCAGCTGTAACTCGATCAAGTTGGTGGTTTGCGGAAGTGTCTATAGCTGGTATCATGAGGGGTTTTGCGCAGAATACGCAAAAAGCATATTCTTCCAAGTAGCCCTTGGTTTAAAGCTTAGTGAGGAAAACTTGCAGACTTCTGCTAGGGGTAAGCTTGAACAGTGGCAGGTATCTGTTAATTTAACATTGAAATGGGTGAAGAGTTCCTTGCTTCTACTGAAGTATCAGTGTCCTCTGTGTTTTTAGTTTGGGCTAGTGTCTCAGCATTTGGATTTACATGACTGAAGTGCAAGGGCTGCCACCAGAGATCAGTGAGCAGCTGACTTTACTCTGAAACACAACTGAAAAGAGCCTGGGAAAGGCAGCCTTACTTAAGGTATCTGTGTGCCGTGGACATTAGTACTGGAGTGTTTCTGGACAATAAGCAGCAAAGGAGTATGAAACTGTAGAAAGCAATTTTTCTTGATGATTTTTATTGGGAATTTCTGTTACACATAATTAGATTAATTATTTCTATATAGGCTTGCTACCCTTGAATAGCTGTGGATTAGTTCTGTGTTAATAAAGTAGCTCACAATTAGTTAATAGTGTCTTGCCATTTGTGGCTGTTCATTTTGTTTACTTTTAATGTCTGATGGTGACTTCAGTGCATGTATAGCACTGCTTATATTGCAAAGGCTTGCTTAACAAGCCGCTGTCTGAAATAATGGCAGGATTGCTCCAAAAGCAACTACCAGGGACTGTCTAGCAACGTATTACAGCCTTCCCTGAAGGAACTGCAAAAATACAGAGTAGGTATCAGTTATTCTTGAACTCTTAATGTACATATACTGTAATTTAACACTTAGGACAAATGTGGTTAAAGATTGAATCTCTTTCTGAACATTATACCATACAAAACCTGTCACAAAGTTAAAATGTTTAGTGTGAGCATGTAAGCAATAAATCTTCACAGCATGTGTTTGAAAGTGGAAGTTTACGGGAGAGGCGGAAACACCGTATTTGTTCTACTCTAGGCTGTCATGTGAGAATAGCATTTGTAATGGCTGGCATTGAAATGTCAGCGTTTGCTAAACAAATGTACTGTGTTTTAATTCCTTGAAGTACTGGGTAATGCTTCTGTATTTCTTAGATGGTTAGTACATTTGAATAATTGTGTTGAGCTTTTGATCTTAAAGGTAGGTGCCTCTGGTTTTGCTACTGCAAGGTACGAGTATGGAATCAACGAGCTTAGCAAAGGTGGGATGCCCTAGTAATAAGGGCTAGACTGGTCAGTTTGGATCTGTAGTGTGACATGTATGTACCTAGTATACTATCAGTGAGAAACTATTTGCAACAGCTGTAATAGGTTGGGTTTTCTGTTTAATTATTAGTTATACAGTTCTAACTGTAATGAAGGCTTCAGGTACTCAAACTGATTTTGCTCTCTGTTCTCCTTCCATGTGGATATTTGAGTGCTGTGTAGGTACTTCTCCCTGCCAGTTCACTCAAGTATTTTCTTTAACTTAATGAATGCAGTTGTACTCACCACTTGTGTGGAAACTAATTTTGGTATGTGATTGGTATGAGTTTGGTATGTGTTTTCAGTGCAATATAGAAAGTTATAAGGAGTAAACTTTATATTTTGCAAGATGGGACTGTCATGTCAGTGTAGGGCAAGGCAAAGTTGAGTTGATTTGGTGACTGTAGGTTGGTGTGTAGGTGGGCTTTTGTCTTTAAAGGTACTTGATTGCCATGTTCTCCAGCAGCATCCAAGATGATGTACCTTGGGAGGCGTTTCACAACAGGACATGCATGTAGCGACACTTTTCTGAAGCACTCTCTTGTGAGCCAGTGATTTGTCTCATGAGTTTCCTGGCCTTGTGCAGAAGCACTTGGTGTTTGTCCTCTTTTCTAAGAAGTGTGTCCATTTGGTTTTGGAATTCAGGAAAACTTTTGCTTTCTCCAGCACCCCGAGTCAGAGTTTCTCAGTGCAGCTAAGAAGGAACATGTAACGCTCTCTGCTTCGCCTTGCCACTGAAAGTATCTTTTCTGATATGTTCTCTCCCTTCTGTGTCCACCCAACTTCTCTCCCAGAAAAAGAATGGGGAAAACTTCCTGCTCTGAAAGACATAGATGGAAAACAGAGTGATTGGTGACTTCTCTGTATTAATCATGATTCTGCATCGCTGTAATATCCTTAAGTCATCTCTGTTCTGGGCTGAAGATGTATAATCTGTTTCACCTGAGGAATTTGTACCACACCTCTGATCATTTTTTTTTTTTCTTGCCCTTCTTTTGAAACTCCTGTACTGTGTACTTGGAAATGGAGGGGGAGTGTCCAGGCTTGCACAAAACATTAATGATTTTTGAGGAACTGGGCTAATACAGCAGCAAATTTGGTGTTCTATTTTTATTTTCTATTACTGTCATGGTATTCTAGTTGTTCTTCTATCCATAGCTGAGTGTTAAGCTGATGGTGTATTTTACAGTGCAGCCTGCTACTCCTGCAGTATGTTTTTAGAGACAGAAACATTGTCTTCAGAGACTTAACTCTGACAGGATGTCTGATGTTGTTTGAGGCTTGCAAATATGTTTCCTGGGAGAGCTCTGTTTTGGGTATTGCTGAAACTGTAGGAAAACCAGCACTTCTGAAGTGGGCAATGCTTGTGAAACTTGGTCTCTTGGGACAGATTCAGTAAAGCTGTATTCTGCTTGAGAAGTAGAGTTGAAGTGGCGATGTCAAAGCGTTGTGTGGGTCCTCAGGACTACTGCCACTGCTTTTGTCATCTTGCAAAGTGGTGGCTCTGGAGACATTGTCCCTAGAGAGACAAATCACCCCGGGAGACTGTTTCACACTGCCTCTGCTCTAAGTAAAGATGCAGTAAATCATTTTGTGGTCATAGTAAATTATTACTGTTTTCAAACAGCTATATGCCTCTTCCTTGTCCTCTCCTCCTTTCATATGTAGATCCTATATTGGCAGTATTTTATAAACAATCCCTGAAAAGCAAAGACAGCTTTTTCTTTCTCCTCTGGGTAAAGTTCAGGATCTGTTGTCAAAGGAGAGATTTAATCAATAAGCTCCAACAGAGGCACTGCCTCTCATTAGGTCTGTGAGCCTGTGTGAAGCATGTGCATGCTGCAGCGTTGGCTTGTTCTCAGGCTGCATGTTACGCGTAGGAATCCAAGCAAGCATCAAGATGATGTTGTCATCATCTTACCTGGAGCATGTGGGATTAAACTTCATCCTGTTTGCCTGTTAATGCAGCAAGGAATCTAATACCTCAGTAGACTTGAGGGGGGGAAAAAAATTAATCTTGTTATTGGTGTTTCATCTGCAGTGTCAGCCAGAAGAATTGGTGATAATGCTTTTCGGAAGATGGGTGTTTCCATGACTTTTGGAGATGAAACCCTGTGGTGTTGGAGTGTTGCTAAAGAAGTGCCAGGATGCAGAAGGCATTCTCCTAGCATCCCTTCTGCTGTTGTCTTCGTAGAGCTGACTTCCTTGTTCTGCTAAAAGGCAGCGTCTTCTGCAAAGCTTTTAACATTCCGGGGTCTGAAAGACAGAGCAGCTTTCTCTGGACCTAGAAATAAACTTCAAAGCACAGCGATGGCCATAGCAGGTGTATGACTTACACCATGTTTTGATGCATTGAGTCAGCAGGCAGTTAAGTTCTGTTTAACTGAGGTTTTCAAGTGATCTTGTCAGCTGGCTGTAGTGTTGCCATCTGGGGGTGTTGATGGCATGTGTCTGAGAGGGCCTGCAGATGAAGCAAGGTCATCGATAGCTGGGTATCCTGAACCAACCAGACTTACTTGGCTTAAAACAATCTTGAAACTTCACCCTTAGGCCAAGATTTTTATCTTGGCTGAAGTACTATAGCAATTTAAGCTCTGAAAAATAGAGCTTTGTAAATCTCTATCATAACTTTAATTACTGATTACTGCACATCTGTACTTGTGACTAGTAGAGAGGCACATCTGGAATGGGCGGAGAGGAGGAAGGTGAAGATTCATACTGTCAAAATGTTTGTATGGTGCAACTATAAGATTCCTGTTACTTGTTATTAAAAAAAAAAGCTTTCAGCAGCTGCAAAATTTATGGAAACAGACTTGGAAAACTGTTGGATTGGTTACATTTCCTAGTTCACATGCAATTCAGTCTCTTAATGGTTGGCTAGATGTGCAGTGGGGAAAAAGTGGTCTTGGAAAGTGTGTGGAAGGAATAGCGTAGAACCGAGTTGTGCAGCTGTGTCGTGTGTGGTTTTGCGGGGGCAAGCCTGGTCATGCAGTTGGAGAGGAAGAAGGTGAGGGACCACTGCTCAGGGTTAGAAATGCAGTTTGTTTTAGAGAGCTGTTAAACAGTTTTGTGTTTAGAGTCATATGCTTTCTCCCTATATGCATTATTCCTGTGTACAGGTGATTTAAACTTGGCATGTGTGATGACCCAGCCTGTTGATGAATTTGCCACTGTTTTCTTTGCAGCTTCTGAAATAAGCAATTGAAGCCTCAGGAAAGTATTTAAAGCAGACTCATCCCTTCCTTGACACAAATGACAAAAGGTCTGCCTGCTGTGCTGTTGAGGACAAACCGTGTTGTGATGTACTTGCTGGTAGGAGATGAATAAGAGAAGAGCTAAAATGACTAGTAGTGCCTTTAATCTAGGGAAAGTGTATAGTAAGGGACGGTGGTTTGTTGAGGCACCAAATCAACTGAGAAACAAGGGGCTTTTGCTGAGGTTGCAGCCCCTCAGTCCGTCTCTTACGGTGTGCTGACTGCAGATATGGAGGCTCATTATCAGCTGGTGACAAGGAAGTGACAGCACACTCAGGCCGTGGCTACCTTCTGAACCAGGGATGTGATGAGGATACAGCTGCAGAAGCACCAGCCTGCATGGTTTTAGGGAGCATGTGCTCTGAGGCATACCCTGGTAGAAATAGGCTGACATAAATAGGCATTAATTTGCTCTTTGTGCTCCTATTCCAGACTTTTTTAAAAATCTAGCAGAGACCAGGCTCTGAACAACTCTTCTGCAATGCAGAAAGCTTGATTATACCAGTCCTGTTTGCTACACCTGATGAAATAAGAGGGTGTGTTTTACACACCTGCTTGTTTTAGCCTACAATTCTGCTCCGTCTTTCTGCCCTGTAGTCTGAAATGTGCAGTGCCATCCGCTGTCTTGTGTGCGGATGCTCTTTGGCTGCTCTTTGCTCTGTGCCTAGGGAAGGACTCCATGTGAAGTGCCAAAGCCAGCATGGTCGATATGCCGCTGCTTGGTGTCTGCCAAGAAAATTCACCTAGCCAGCAGGCAGTCCTGGGGCTCGCTTGGAGACAGCAGGGAGGCTAAGCGAAATGCTCCTGTGGCAGCAGTTGTCCATCTTTTTTTCTGCACACTGGAGCCCAGTGAGTCTGACCTGAGCATGCGTGCAGCGAAGCCTGCAGCGCCCATGATCCTGCTCCCCCCAAAAAAGGAAGGTGAGCAACTTGTCTGGCCAAAATAGTTGGTTATGAAGTTACTCATGAGAGGATCGTGCTGCTATAAACAAACACATACTCATCCCCATCACGTACAGCGTGTGTCTGGGTTAGTAGTGGGCAGGCTGCCTAAGCAGCTCGTCCTGGCCATGACCCAGTCCTTGCCCGTGCCTGAAGAGCTCGGAAGGAGCGTGCCTCCAGACGATGCGTGGGGTGGACTCGCTGTTCTTACGGCCGAGATGTGCAGGCCAGAGGTGATGGCCCTTGTCCTGGAAGGCAGTGGAGTAGAAGTAAAACAAGCTCTGATTTTTTTTTTTTTTTTTTTTTTTTTTTTTTGAAATGAGAGAATTTGCTTGGAAAACCTTATAGACCTCCAAATATCCTAGGCATAGGGGTAGACAGCATTATGCTTCTCCTAATTTGTGAAGTGTTTTTGTGAGACAGTGACAAAATGACAAATTTACATAAGAATTGTTGCAGATAGGGGCCTGACAACAAATCTTGACTGCTTTGGAAATGTCTCATTGGACTGCATTGAGATTTGCGCAAGTGGTAACTGAAAATTAGAGTTTGGTGGGCAGCTAAGTTGAGACATGACTGCTGTCTGTATCCTGGAAAGGTGTGTTTTGCTTATACTTTACTCAGTCTGCTAGAAGTGCAGGAAACATTTCAAAAAGAAAAAAAAGTATAAGTGAAATAAAACTGTAGCTTGACCATCTGATCATGGTTATTTTGTCATCTCTACTCTGACCAGGCACTAGTGTTACTAAAACATGAAGAAGCTTAATATTTTGGGTGTCTCTCATGTCTTACTGAATTTAGACAGACCTCTTGGGAAAGAAGTGGGAATAGGTAAACCGGTGGTGCTGTTAAATGCATTTTCTGCTACTGTTTCAGTCCAGTTTCTTTGGGAAATGCATACACATCACATTCATGGTCCGTACTTCATTCTTGCAGTGTGAAAATGAGTAGACAGAAATCTGTTAACTCCATTCCAAATCCTTTTTGTCTACAGCTAAGACTGCTTATGCTATAACGTTACCTGCTGTTTTTATTGGAAATAAATGATGTTAATATTTTGCTAATGCCTGGTCTAAGCTGACCCGACTCTCTTCAACAGGATATGCAAATTAATGGAACTGGAAGATCTTGAATGTTTGGATGGCAGAGACCTGCAAGGATTAGAAATGACACTTAAGTAATTTTCTCTTGAATTTGACACATAACATGAAAGACTGTTCCAGGTCTCTAAAAATGCAAGATGAGCAGAGGAACTTGGAGTGTAGTAATGCTGAGACGCTTGGAGTAGAGAGAAACAACCAATTAAGGAGGTGTTTTAATGAAATACAGCAAGGAAGGCCTCTTTGTTCAGCAGCATCTGCTTGGGCATTATTCTGCAAACCAGGGAAGTACCATTATAAAGCAAGGCCCATCATAAGTCACTGTGGTGGTATTTAAGTCTTAGATCTGGTTTTGCTGCCTTATTGGAGAGGAACACGAATATCTGAGCATCATAAGAGCTCTTCCAAGAATAGACGGGACTACTTGAAATGTAATGGCGCAGATAAGTTGTGGACAGATGCTTATTGTGCAAGCGGCAGTAGTAGTTACTATCATAATCATCCCCCACCCAAGGAATATTGCTGTCTCTTTGCTGGAGGTCACCACACCCTCAGATCTGCTGGTGGAGCAGTTTGGGGTGAGTGCTCCCTGCTCTGCTTTGTGCAGAGTCAGCTGAATTACTTTAGATGGGTTAACTAGCTGGCTTCTGCCAGCAGGCTGACTTCATGTCTGAAGTGGGTTAGGGAGTGCTGGGTATAAACTGTTCTTGCTAGCCAAGCTGCGAGGGCAGAAATGTCTTGTCAGGGCAGTGAGGAACTCCTCCACGTACCAGCTGTCTGTTAACACGTCATCCTCAGTATCCGGGAGGGGTTATCTCTTGGGAGCATGAAGGCTGATGACTTTTTCGGTGCAAAGAAGGGAAATAACCTGTGGTTGTGAAATACTTTGCATAAAGGACACGATTTGGTTTAATCTGTTTCAGTAGCTTTAGCTGGTAGCATGCATTAGTGACAGGTCTCTCTATGTATGTTGAAACAGAGCAATCTCCCTGAGATACCCTGCCTGTAAAACATGGCTATTTAGAAATGCTGGATGCCACTTGGTAGAGTGCCAAAAAACCCCCGAGCCCCCCAAACTGAACTTCAGGACACCTTGCAGCAGGTTCTTTTGGTGTAAGTATTGCTGGTTGCATCAGAGACACCATCTGTGGGGGCCTCTGAGGTGGGGGTTTCTATAAGCTATGGTATCTACTGCTTTTATGTTTTTATTTTGGAGAGGGCAGGGGTACACTAGGTTGCCAACTCAGTGGTTTTTTTCCCTCTCTTCTTCCTCTCTCTAATGTACGGCTTAAAAATAATTGGGAATGGTGGATTTTTTCCCCCCTGGGGCAGTGTGAAGTCTCTTCTTAATATTCTGCTGGAGGCTTGGGTGGAGTGGGAGTAGAATTGATTGTGTGGGTTTTTTTTCCTTCCTGCTCCAAGACCACTTCTTGGCACCGAGGAATTTTTCTTTAGACTTCTTTGGGGAACAGATGCGTGAAGTACAGTTACCACTCATACATATGGCTTTTAAAATATGGAAGCTGTTGGACTGAAGTGGCTTCATATGGTGCTGTTGGAAGACCAGAATTAACATGCAAGTTTGGGTTTTTAAGACTCAAATGTGTAATTGAAAAGTGTTTTTTGATTTGTTTTTTTATGATGTTAAATATTAGTCTGCATTTTTATGGTTATTAATTAAAATTACATCTGTAACTCTGAAAATTACTCTCTCTGCAACCTTTATGTCTAAAATAGTATCCTAGTTTAATCTTTTCTTCTGGGGATAAATATGCTATATAATGTGTAATTTAAATAGTTGTAAATCTTAATTCTCTGATGTAGACACCTTTTTTTCTTGAATTGCAGGTTTCCATTTTGAAAGCCATTAGAAGATATTCTGCCACCCTATTGGATTACTTCTTATACGACTCAGCATGTCACTGTGCCCTGGATTTTATAAGGTGGCCATGATTTAATCCCCACTTCCAATTTCTATGTATTGGTGAAGCATTGGAGCTCTTTAGAGCTGCTGTTACTGGCGTGGAAACTGATCCGTCTTGAATCCCTTCTCCAAAGGACTAGACGTTACTAGCAATGAGCTCCCAAAGCCATCCAGGTAAGGGCAAAACCACTTTAAATCTAGTAAGGACAGTAAAACACCATGTATTTGTTGCATGAACAGACTTTTTATTGTGCTGAAATGATAATCCAGTCCCTCTCCCTGTACTGCTACTTTGCTTAAAACCAAGACTTTGCGTCAAGATGGAAAATGGTTTTGCTGATACCAGAGTTACAAGGAAATCTTGCCATTTTTAGGTTTCTAATTATTGCATTACATGTCACTGAAAGTTGTAGGTGTTTTCTGAGATGTTAACCAAATGTTTAATTTGTTAAATCTATGCTGATAAGTCTTAATGGTGTGTAGTGTACCTCTAAGGAATGGTCATGGTTCTGCTGGTGTGTATTGATATTTAAGAAAACTCTGACTTTTAAAGTACTTTTTAGTAGGAAAGAATAGTTTTGCTGGAACAAGAGTCAATTGATCCATCTCAATGTTGCCTGGGAGATTATCCCTAATGTGTCTCGTAACTTAAGACATACGATTGATCACTACTACAAAATTGCGCATTTCTGTCTGTCAAGAGGATCTGTAGATACTCCATTGCCTGCTTTCTAGCTTAACGTTGTCTCATACGTTTGTATTTAGCGAGTTTCAGGTAATTTTATGTTATGCAGAGCTTTGTGAGCTTGTGCTTTGGAAGAGGAATTTTAATTGTGCTCTGATATGTCTGCTTTGACTGTTTCAGTTTATGGTAGAGAAAATGACTGCTGGGAAGAAAGTAATCCAACAATGACAAGGCATGTGAACGTACTTATTTAACTATGCCTTTGAGAGGTTACTTTTGTGACTTCAGTTTAACCAGTTTTGGGTTAACAGTCAAATAAGACTGAAGTGTTAAAAGCCAACGAAGAGCTCCTAAGATTTAAGGAGCTGTGTATTTGTTGGGGAAGAATTTTATATTTTCTTCAGAATTACTTCTAGCAGCCCATTTGTGTTTCTGAAGCTGGGAGCAAGAAATGGTGCAGTAAATAGGGATGCTGGAGTTTACAAGCAGCAGTACTGAAAATCTGACTCATGTAGGAACTGAAATGAGTTTATAAGTCTCTAAAATTATCAGTATTATCAAAAAGAAAAAAATCTGGCTTCTACTTCCATAATGTAGCAGTGTCTTAGATTTTGAAATTTGCTTCTGGTACTATGGGGAGTTGGGAAACTAAGTATATTTGTATGAGTAGAGTGCATATAGGTATTCACCTGTGACACATTTCTTGCAATGTGATGTTTTTCAAGAGATCTGTTCTTCAAATAAGTGGCTGGTTATTTGAATACTTTACTGTTTCAAAGATGAGTGAGACTGAGGAGCTAATGGCTGCCTGATTTTTTTTCTCCTCATTGTGGTGGGATAGGTTAAATATATACCTATATTCAAAAATGAACAAACAAACTGAACTTGATATTTCTTTACTTCTTAAGGACCAGCTCTCCAGATATTTGGGAAAGGGGAATGTCCTTCTTAGTTGGGCTGTTCTGTTGATGCAGGAGTATTGGAAGCCTGATTTGTCTTGTTTTCCTTTAATTCATCTGCTAACCTTTTTTTGTCTTGCCTCTTTTTACTGGTTCTGATACTTTTACTCAAGTTCTGTGCTGATGGTGTAGCAGGGAGTCACGTAAGAAGGGCTAATGAAAGAAAACAAGAAGCTTCTCATGTAAGAAGTGTTTCTGTAATGCTAAAAACCGGTTTGAGCCTACTTTTTTCGAACAACCGTGTCTATAGTGGGTCTTGCCGAGAGGGCTGGTCTAATCAAAACCCAGGGAAGTGGAGCTCAGCTGGATGGCTTTGGACATATGTGTGTTCTCCTGTGCTGCTGTTCCTGAACCTTTTTGGCCCTTGTCACATAAGACCTTCGAGTGAGGTATGGGATGGCTCAGTAAGAATTAAAAGTTGTGATTACTGTATGAGTGTTTGGTAGAAAATAAGGCTACTAATAAGGGAAAGTTTTGTCTATTCTGGTAGCTAGCTCTTTCAAACATAAAGAAATTATTGCAGTTTCATTATTTAGAAATACAGCTTAAACTTCCTATTAACAGTAACCCTTGAAATGAAGGACATTATAGAAACTCAGGCATGGCCCATCGTCAACTGGTTCACTGGAGATCGTTTAAAGGGTGAAAAACTTTCATAAAACTGAAAAAGTGGAGGAAATGATCTTGTGGTACTATTTTTTTACGGAATAGTGTTCTGCAGGTAGGCTTTGTATGAAAATATTTTCAAGCAATATCAACTTCCACAAAGTCTTACTTCTCATCACATGCTGTTTAGAAGTTCTCCTGGTGCCTGTCCTAGGTGTTGGGTTCTTATTTGGTTATATTTCTAAGCCTTGGGTTGCAATTCTACAGTGTATCATGGTGGCTTTTTACCCCTGGCTTACACTGTGGTATTCTTATTGCTTGTTTCTCTTTTAGAGTTAGTTTTATAATAATTGGTAGAAATGTTTTCCAAACATTGCCAAAGATGACATCTGCACTTCTCATGTCAGTTATGATAGCTATTTTGATTATATGGCTACAGGTAATTATTACTAATGATGTGCATTGTTTAAGGGAAGGCTCTGGCTTAACTCAAGAGCCTATTAAACCTTGCTTCAGTGGATACAAGCTTTCTTCTCTAATCTTCTCCAAACCTATCACTAATGGGATGTTTTAGGAACAGTGCCATAAAATTGTTGCAGCATAGATGAATGAAAGTGGTTTGTTTTTTTCTTTTTATTTTTTTTTCTACTTCGGCTCTGCAAACCTCTTGTGAAAAGAGTTGAGTACTGAAGGCGAAACTGAACAAGGTGAAAAAATATGGAGAAGACTAAGTTGTCTAAGAAAAGTATGACATCCCCCCCTCATTCTTCCCCCATCACTGCCACTTCTTTTTTTTATATTTTGGAGTAATCTTTCTCAGAGAATAAGAAATAACTTTTGGAGAAGTAAGAATACCCAGGTGGGAGAAGCTAATCCTCAAGAACTTCCAATGGGTAAATCAATCTGTCTTGAGCCCTAGACATAGGGTAAAGACCTTGACCTTTGCTTTCTGGGCCAAAAGTGCTCTCCACAGTCCTCTACTTGAGCTTTGGGTTAAGACCAGCAGCTCTTGTGAACTTAACTTGCCACTAAAACATATGTGGGTGCGCTGTGTGCGTGAGGAGCAGGAGAAGCAGGTGGGCTGCTGGTGTCCCTCTTGTGGCAAGCACCGTGTGCCCTTCATTGTGTGGTGCCCACTGCTCTGGAGGAACGACCAGCTCCCTGCAGGCGTCAGTAGGTTTTGTGGATTCCTGGGCAGGAATGGAATCGCTTTGGGTGGAACTGCTGGGCAGGATGAAGAGAGGAAGGGGAAAGGGGCTGAAATTGGAGGGTGGGGTGGCAGGAGGACAGGCTTTCCCCTGCAGTGATGGGAGCAGGAGGCTATGTAGACCTAGTCAAGACAAAGCTCAGAGGCATCGTGTGCCCTTTGGCTTTTGGCAGAGGAGTCACTGCTTCTTCTAGTGCTGAAACAAAGCTGAAAAAAATGCTGAAATTGTGCTATAAGAGATCAAGTTGCTGCAAAGTATAATTAAGAAAATTAGGCTAATTAAGATAACATTTAGGATTATGACAAAGCTTGGGGGGGCAGGGGAAAGCGTGTTTAGTTTCACTTAATCTGTTACATTGCCCACAATTTAAACTTACCTTATGTAACCTGTGGTGCTGATGCTGCTCATCTTACTCAGGCTGACTGGGTTGTATGTGTGGGATTTTTTTTGTTTTCTTTTGTTTATTTTTTTCTCGTGTTGACCTTAAATGATTTCTTGTGGTTGCCTTCTGCCTCTCCCCTTAATTTTCAGTGGCTTGAGTTTCACTATCATTTGGTTCTTTAATCAGTAAAGATTGTTCTGCTGATACTAGTTATACATAAAGATTAGTTTAAAAAACCAAAACACTTAAAGTTAATCACTCAACTGATTTGTATTTGTTTAAAGTTCACTTTCCTTTGTAAAAGCTGAAAATCTCCATGTTCAATGAAGCATTTTGTTTATGAAATGTTATCTTACAGGAATTAGCCAGTCTGAATGCAAATGCTATATTCTTCCTTCAGAGCTACTCTTGTGGAGATGCAAATTTTATTTACATTTTGAAATGCTGAATGTTTGATAATTAGGAATATTGAAGTTTAAGAATGAGCTGCCTATCTGATATGGAAAAATCTGCAGCAGGATCATTAAGACTGAGAGGAGATACCAGAAAAAGCAGAAAGCTTCATGATCACACAGCACTGGGAAAATGAGTGAGCAAGTCATGCGCTGTGATTTGCTAGATTGATAAGTACTTTTGTATGGTGTTTTATCTGCTGAGTGCAAGAAGCCAGTCTCCTTTCATACTCCGTGGCTCAGTGAGGCATGGAAAGCCATTTCATGCAGTATACGTAAGAGCTTTCCCTGTTAGTCTCTCAAACATTTTGCACCATCCAATAAATATTTTATGTGTTCTCTTTTTAAAGATTAAGAAGTTTCCGTGGAGATGCATTTCAAACTGGCTTTAAATGACACTGACCTACTTTCTGGCAGTAATGAGTCTGTTTCTGTAAGTTATCTGGGGGCAAGAGCATTCTTTCAATAAACGTAAGGACTAGAGGAGTAAATTCCAGTCCTCCTTTAGCAGGACTGGGGCACAACTGATACTTGCTGGCTGTTGTCTGGAAGAACGTTGGGACAGGGTGTATCCCTGCTTCCCCCTACCTGTCTGGTGCTCCAGTTCATTATGACTAGGTTATTCTACACTGGGTACTCGGGCTCCTGTGTACAAGTAAAACACTACTAGTAGTGAGTATAGGTAGAACCTCATTATCTCTGATGCTGTCTTTTCTCTACATGGAAATACAAAGATTTCTCCAGAACTGTCCTCCTCCCACACTGCCATGTGTGTGCTTCATGGGAAGCTGAAGTTTTGGGGAAAAGTTCGACTGTTTTTCAGGCCCAGCAGAAGTAACAGGAACTCCTTTGAAGGGATGCTACTGCCTGTCCTTTACAGCAGTAGGATAAGCGTTGAGCATGTGGAGTAGGAACTCAGTAGCAAGAGCTACTGCTGTGCCTTGAAGCTGTTGCCCTGAGCAGTCTGGTCCCCCAGGTTTGGGGGGCACTTTGAGGTTGCTTGAGAAGTAAAGTCAGCAACAAAATCTGACAGCAAGAAGCTTTGGTTAGAGGAGCTGAAAACCGTTGCGGATGGGAACTGGGCATGTCTCCATTTACTTTTCTTTCTTCAACCTCCGACAGAATACCTACTCCACCTGCATTCTGATTCTTACTTATGTGTAAGCTGAGCCTGTCCTGGATTTCCTCTAAGAACAACAGTATCATTTTGTGAACCTTGAAAGTTTTAAGGCTGCTACCATGAAACCTGTGAAGTTTTCACTTTCTGGAGAATCAAATAGTTGAGACTTTCTGTACAAGGTTTTGATTGTACCCTCAAAAGAGAAGAATTGTTTTGTGCTTCAACTTGGGGTTCAAGTTGAAGTTCCTTCTAGGTCAGTGTCCCTGCTAAGTGCATTCCTCTCATTTCTACTTTTTCTTTAAATGCAGTTCTTGCACTTTGGAATTCTTTAAAAGCCTGTTTCTAAAGTAAGTTTTTTAGCCTGTGATGTATCCTGCAGTGTGAAGATGAGAAGCAGGTACTTATGATAAGAGGCAGAGAACTCTGAATTATTTTGAATGAGGTACAGGGTAGGAAAAGGATATAAAAAAGGTTGTACTTTTAAAGTCAGATGATAATATTTGAGATAGTCCTTGGGACTTCGTGTCTCACTTGGAAAGGAGAGAAACACTTTTCTATACGGTTACTACATTTTTGCTACTCACTTTTGGTCAACCTCAGTTTGACCTGTATCTTATCTCATGTATACTTCCCCAAATTAAATTTGTTACTGGACTGTAACAAGGAGTATATTCTCAGCGTTTATTTTAAATTATTCAGCTTGTCGTCTTTGTGCCAGGCTCTGATACTGATGAGGCTTGTTTGTGTGCCTTTGATGTGGTCAGATCAATTAGGACAGAGCTGATGTTGAAGGAATGTTTCAGTCATCCCAGTGGTTCTGAAAGTGATTCAAGAGCAGGGGCAGAAAATCCACTTATTCTCAGATGGCTGTCAGCCATACACGGTGCTTTTCATCCTTTAAGTCTAGGAATTTGGCTGTCTGGCTACCTGTGCTTTGACAGGTACTGCTTACCCTCACTGCAAAAGAAAAAATATTCCCTTATTTTTGAGAGCTCTTGGTCAAAAGCTTTTGGAATTTTTTTTTTAAGAAGTTTTCATATTGTTGGGTCAGGGAGAAGAGTGGAGAAACAATTGCCATGACGTTTCTTCTTTTAGTGTAGTTTTTAGTGGTTTTTTTTATCCCTTAACATCTGTAGAAACTGACTTTACAGTCAGAAAATAACCAGGAGTGACTGAACATGGAGTACCAGATGCCTGACTGGACAAGGAAAAATTGTGGATGTGTTAATTCTCCCATCCTTCAGTAAAGCCTTGACAAGTCCCTTTCCTCCCATAGGCTGCAATATACCATGAATTTCCCTGCACTCCTTGTTCTTTTCTATTTAGGCTGCTAAGCAAGAAAGGCCTTTTGAAGTGTACTGACACTTGCAAGGTTTGAGATACCAAGTGGAGTGGACAAAAGTCTGGGTAAAGCATGGAATACTTTTCTTGGCCTAACTGTGACAGCAGAAATATATTATTACAAATAAACAAGAATGATCTTATTCATAGGTAACACCTATGAAATACAACACCGCATGGATTTTAGGGTAGCTTTGTATGGCTGTTTTCTAGTCTTCATGAATTTGCACTTAAGAACTTCAAAGATGCTCAGTGGGGTAAAATCTCAAATAATTGATCTAACTAATTAACTGGTAGTGTTGCACAGTTACCGAGGTAGGATGAGCAGAGTTTAACCCTCTCTGCAGCTGTGCTTCAGAGTAAAACTGCAGCGTCCACTTTGGTTTTTAGCCCTTGTGGTGGTCTGGCCGAGTGGAGACTCTGTGGCCATTTGTACAGTGTGATGCTGTCATCTTTTCTATTCCTATCCCTTCTCTTTCTTTTTTTTCTAATTTCCTGAATAGTGGTATTTGCTTTCCTTTCACTTGTCCATTGGTGTTTGAGAGCTAGAGGCTGGCTGGGGTAGGGGCCATGGCTCCAGTGACTTCCTTGCAAGAAGAAAACAGGCAAGTGAATCTCCATTAGCATCTTTGGTATGCTAACTAACGAGAAATGGGTCACACAATTCATTCTTCCTTTAAGAAAACTAAAATTAGTATATCAGCAGATCTTTTACACATTTTGTTTCTGTAACCAAAATCAAAACACTGTTGTTTCATCAGTTACTAGGAAAACCGGATGCTTTACCTGCAGTGCCCTTTTTTGCTTTGAAATACTCAACAGCTCTTGGTGTTCCCCCTGGGAACTATGGTCACAGTTTGGTTAATGATGCTTGATAGACTGATATACTGAAATGTTGAAGCAAATTTTTAGCCTTTCAAAAGGATGAAGCAGTATTAAATTTTGCACCTATTGAAAGCTGAATTGCATACATAAAAATACTCGTGGGCTTTTTTGAGATCCTCCTGTCTCACTGTGATCTCTAAAACTGAACTAGATCAAGATTACTTAATATCTTCTTTGAAACAGAAGAAATGTATGCTGAGTGTAACAATTTAGGGATTTGTCTTGAATTTGAACCATGATTCAAGTTTAATTTTTTAACGCTTAAAAACCAGATAAGTAGTCTGTAAAAGACCTTCAGGAATAGACCAGATCCAGCAATACCCTAGAAAGCTGCTGTTGCAGCTTATGAACGTTATAGCACAGCCATCCTCTGTGTTCACCTGGCTCCATAGGTTATGGGCTTACTGACTTCCCACCCATGCCACTGTCAGCCCTAGGGGAGAGTCCGTATATCAAGACCATAATGGGGAATATTTTTGCTAGTTAATATACTCATATTGACAAGTTCTTCAGCTAAGTCTGTTTACAAAGTACTGCTAAGCTGCTTCTCTTTGGTTGTCGTTTAACTTCCCTAAGTGGTGATACAACGCATCCTTCTGATTGTGAAGGCCTTTCCCTGTCTGCTTGTCAGCCAGCATCTCTGGAGAAACTCACCTTGAAGGTACCACTGGTGGCACGAATTCTTCTGAGTGTTATCAGAAGACCATGCATGTGTGTGGGGTTCAGTGGGGCATCGTTAATCCTCCTTTGAACAGGCTTTGCCAGGGAATCCACAGACTAGACTTAATCTTCCCAGTGTTTGTATCTGGTCTGCTCAACTTTGATGTAGCAATGTCAGGTTTATTTTGAAGGGATGAGTTGTGAAGTCTGAGTACATTCTGCAAGGATGGCTGTGCAACGTCAACCCTGGGGAGACCAGGTCTGGGAACCTGACTGCATCTAAGCATGGATGTCTGGGAAAGAGGGTAAGAACAGGTGAGATTGTGGCAACAGCTGTTAATGTACCCTCTCAACCTCTAGTCATATGTGACTTGGATTTTTTGGGGGGCTGGACATGGTAAATTTTACTTTATTGGTCCTTTTTCTGTTTCTGTCATCTGCCCAGTTGCTTTTGGAAGCTGCTTAAGCTTTGGCATTTGCAGGGAATTGCACAGTTGAACCTTGGTGCGTGAGGAGCGTTGCGTTGTCTCCCTCTGCTTCAGAGCTTGTGTGGTCAGCCACTGATGTTTTTGAGGGTCTGCTTCCTTGCACTGAGTGAGGAGTGGAGTGGTGGTATCTGAGCCCTTCACTGTAAGCACCGGAGCTGGGTGCTGGGATACTGATGGAGAGAAGTTGTACAAAACCATTCCATCAGTTCTGTTTTGCACTGTTTTGGTTGTACCAAGGGCTAAATAATCCCACCACTGAAAAAAAAAAATAAAAAAATCTTCCTTTGTGTATTGATACTTGTTGACTTGAACATGAGCAAGTAGTATTTTGCCAGTGCCACCTTCTCCTCCGGGAGAAACTCCTAACGACGGGTGAGGTAGAGCTGCTTGCAGTGTAGGGGACTACTGGAAACTCTTACTGTGCTACAGCTGTGCTCTGTGGTAGGGCTGGGATCAGGATGTTGGAGAAATGACAGATGAATTCAAAGAAATCACTTTAAAAAAAAAAAAATCAATCCTGACCCTTTCACTATTCAAGAATCTATGTACTCATTTTGTTTGTAGCTGTTAAGTTGCCAAACCACATAAATAGCTTTACAGGGAAAATTGTAGTAGGAGTGAGGTCTAGTTTGTGAGCTTTAAACTGCTAGCCTTGGCTTCAGGTAACCATTTTGTCCTGCAAGGCGGCTGCTGCAGTCGTGTAACCCCATCAGACTTTATGTAATAGCAAGGAGTGTGAGCGTTAGGGTGAGGCGGTGTGGGGTTTGATGCCTCTCTTGGCAGTGTACTCATTGTATTGTGTATTTTGACTTTTTTAGTAGATGTTGCTATCCATGAACTACTGTGTAATGACTCTTTGCTGTCAGGTTTCACCTTCTAATCAATAGACCAAGATCAATGCAGTTATTTGTACGTGCAGTCACTTTAGATATACAGCTAGTCAAGTTGGGTGCAGCTGGGAGATAGGTAATGCCCCCCTTTGGTTGGTTTATTTGTTGAGAGATTGGAGGGCAGGTTTTTTTTACTACTTCTATAAAGTTGGTTTCAGTATTTTTGATCAGTTGACAATCCTTCAGGCAGAAAAACTGTGAAGCCTAGTGATTTTAAGGTAATCAATTGAGAAGGATTTTTTGCTATTCTGTTTCAGCGTTCAAAACTTGCACTTTCTACTTAAACAGACTTCTACCTCTCCTTTAACTGCTGAGCTTTGTTTTATGCTGGCTATAAAAAGAAACATCTTAGTTTAAAACTTTTTTCATACTAGTGTGCTCCTGTTCTATAAAATGCTTGAGCTGCTCTTGTGGGAAGACATAAAAGCCTGAACTAGACCAAGCTAATACCCCTTCTCTGGTCAAAAAATCAACCAGAAGAATAAAAAGACCAGAGCCCATACACCAAACTCCAATAGCCCATCCAAGTATTGAAACTTTGACATCTGTCACTTCAGAAAAATCTCTGAAACTTCCAAGTACTTGCTTTATTCTAAATAAGGTACCACTGGTCTCATACAACCTTTGCCAGGCGAAGGCATGCGATGCTTACAGCTTAACAAACCGAGAAAAAGGGCTTTGGCATCTGTTCCCTGCCAGCAGCAAGTATCTGATTGGCATTAGATTTTTTTTTTCTTCCTTTTTTTTTTTTTTTTTTCTTTTTCTTTCCAGCAGGTGGAAGGCCTGTTCTGCAGGCTCATAACTCTTGACAGGTTTATCGTGATGGCTTCTTGGCAGGTAGGGGTGATGCTGTTCATTCAGTCTGCCTTAAAAATTCTTGTTTTTTTTCTCTTAAAGTGTAGCTTCATGCAGTAGCTTTTTCAAATAGGTCATAGGACTTTTGCCTCTGGTTTACTCCTTTGTAGCCAGAGTTGCAGCAGGTAGAGCCAGTGACCAACTTGCAGGGTCAGTATACCTTAATTGTCACCTCTGCCTCCCCCAAATGTGTTTGAGACAGGGTGATCTGAACAAACGTAGCACCGGTTTAAGTTGAAAAAGGTTTGGGAATGTTCTGAACTAGTCTTCTCATGTGTTTTCTTTTTCATGAGGAAAGGTATGCATAATAGTTTTGTTCAGGCACTAGCTTCTTGTGATTGCTGAAGTCTCTCTAAAGGAGCTGCTGTGTAAAATTTGTCCTTTTAATTTTTTTGATTGCATTTGTCAAGCAAGACCTCAGCTTGTTGTTTTTAGCAGTTTTAGCAGCAGAAAGCGCTTTCTAACTGGGTGCGTAAAGAGAATTCCTCCTCCTCCACTGATTAATTTCTGGCATGGAGCATGAAATAGCTCTTGCGTCAATAAATCGTCACAACCTTTGCTTGTCTTTGTCAGCGTAAATACAGTTGGACTCTAACATGCCTGAAAGTAGGTCAGAGGTTGCTAAATTTGCAGGTGCAGAGTGGTCAAGTCCAAGAGTGCTGCGGGATTGCGTGCTTGGTGGGATACCAGAGCTGCTGCATTTCAGGTTACAAGTTGGGCCCCTTTTCTCCTCTGTTAAATTCTTCGGTTCTGGAATTGTATTTTATACAATTAAAAAAGATATTGTTGATACAATTGTCTTAGAGGATAATGTTTTAGGTGCATTTGTGTTATTCACTAGAACAAATGTGCGTGTTTTTATAGCTATGAGCAAGCCAAATGCCTTTCTCATCATACCTCAGTTCCTTGCGTTATGTTTGTGCTAGTTATGAAATGAAGATTGCCAGCCTGTATGACCCTGGTACTCAAGGCTTTGCTGATTTTCTTCAGTGAACTCGGGTGCTCCTCACACCTGGTTACCTCTTGCTATCCAGGTATGTATCAGTTGTTTCACAGCTCAGCTGCTGCAGTCCTCTGCTCCAAGGCTACCTGCAGGTTGTCACTTCGGAGATGCAGCCGAGCTCAGAAGAGCGTCTGCGATGGTTCGTGGCTGTGTCTGCTTCATGCTCGCCGTGTTTGCAGAGGCTGCTGAGTGAGTCTGAGACCTTTGTTTCACTTCTTCACCTTTGGTCACTTGGGAAGGGTCGCTTTTGAGTTGCTTACTCAGACTGCTTTTTTTCTTCTGGTAATTCTGCAAAGCAGAACTGGTGTTTGCTTTTTTCAGGGAGAATATGGTTAGCATTGCACAAAAGAACGGGATGTTTTGGGGGTAATTGCCCATAGTAGTTGTGCGACAGTTACTTGATCTTTAGATGTTCTAGCAATTGGATGAAAGAAATTTTCTACAAAGCTATTTGCTTGAACAAGTCTTGTTGTGCAGACTGGGTGCTGAATGCTTCAAGAAATGGAAGGTAAGAAACCTGGTAAATGACTTAGCAGATTTTAAAGACAGGGTAGAGGTTAATTTTTGGGAAATGTAGTGTCTGTATTTATTAGGTAGGGGGAAGAAAACTTGGATATAATTGCAAGGGTGACAGCACATTTCAAGTATACCAGTCACTGCTATCTGTATACTTGTCTCAGTTAAGAGATCCAGTTGCAAGTCTGGTCTCTTTTTTTTTAAAAGAAAAAAAAGTACAACTGAACAGTAAAGCAAATACTCATTTTCAAGTTGCTTTTCTATTGCAAAAAGCAGTGCAAGGTTTGGATTTGTGTGTGTTTTTTTGGTTTTTTTTTTGTTTGTTTGTTTTTGTTTTTTCCTCTGAGTGAAGTAAAATCCTCCTCAGCAGCAAGTTTACTATTGGTGGTAACCAGGATGTACTGAATGTAATCCACGTGTTGCTGTGCCACTTGGCTTGTGGGGTGCTGTGAATGCCTGCAGCTTGGTGTCAGTATATGGCAGTGGCTAATAGAGCTGCCTCTTTGCTGGGGTAGCTCGCTAAAGCCATTGCAAAAAATGTCAGTAGTTCATTGACAGTGTTCCTCCCAACTCTCAGTAAAGAAGGAAAGGAGCAAAGTGAAAATGTGAGGTGTTTGAAATGACTGAATACTATGAAATGTTGTCCTGCTGATTAAGGCACACTAAAGATATGTGTATAAGTGATGGACTTAGATTTAAAGATTTTTTTTTTTTTTTTTTTTCCCCCCCCATCACAGAGTAGCTGCAGTCTGACACTTCAGACTCAGGCTTCTTTCTGTGTTTTGATTCTTGGAGAGAAGCTTGAGGGAGCTGCTGAAGGGGCTGAAAGGATACATGTGCAACTGCTCGTCAATGCGAATCAGAGGCTGGGGTAAAACCTGCCAGCTCCCCAAGACTCCAGCAGTTTCTTCTTGGAGAATGCCTTGATGAAAGAGCCTGTTCGATCCTTCTGGAGGCATCTTCCTCCTCCCGCTTGCATCACTGTACCAATGCCCCTGCAGCTCCCCTACCTGTAAATTGAGTAGTTGAGCAGACTTCATGGACCAAATGGCAGAGAAATGTTAAGAATATTTCTCAAGTTTAGATATATTTTCTTTTTCCATTCTTTTAAACTGTATCTAAATACAAAGAAAAAGCTGTTGGGGGAAAATTCCTAGACATCCCACTCCTGGATGAAGGCTTTTGAAGTTACTTTTGCCAATTTTGAGAAACCAGCTGTAGCTGCTATCAAACAAACTGTTTCATAATGAACTTCTGCAAATATTCTTTCTGTCCTTTGAAAAACAACCACTCGGATCCTAATAGCTATGTTAGCCTACTTCAGGCAGGAGGAAGCCTAAAAGGACAGGCCTTCATGTGATTTGTATCTTTAAATACTTTCAGAGATACAATCCCTGTCTATTTGATGAGAAAACTGTCTACTTAAAGTTGACTTTTGTTGCCAGAAAGGAAAGCATGGCTTGTTCTCAGCCCGAAGTAGGGATTTGATAAGCTCTGTATTTTCTAGTACAGGATCCTTCGTCTTGTGCCAAGTGTTGGAGCTACAGTATCGATGTCTCCCCTTTCCCTTCTTCCTCCTCTCTTGTTGTAAACTAATATTCATAAAGAGATTTACACGTGTTTTGGTCAAGTTTAATGCATAATATATGCAGAGAATATTCCCCCCCCCCCCTTTTCTCATGAGAGCTCGAGGCCTGAGAATGAAAATACTTCTTCGAAAATATTTCAGTGTAGTTTGTTTATTCCTACATCTGAGATGTGCCTGGTGGTACCAAAGAAGCCACAAGTTGTTGATCGTTGCAAGAAAAGGCAGTGGTGGTTACGCCACCATGGGTTTTTGGCAGCTGCTTGCCTATACCTGTGTTGGTGTGCAGACTGTATGTGCTCTTCCTTCTCTTACTTGTAAAGTCAGCTGGCATTGTTTATGCTTTTGTGCCGTTCCTCTAGCAAGAGTCTGTGCCTAGCCTGAATCAGAGGATCTTGGCAGAAAGTGACTGCTCAGGAGTATATGATGCTGTTAGACAGCAACAAGGCTGTTTTGAGTTGGCTCAGGGATGTGAGGTTATGTGTATTCATGTGTGCGCATATATATATATGTGTGTGTGTGTATGTCTATCCTAACTCTGCCTTGGTTACTAAAGCTTGAGTTTGTCAAGGATTTTTTGTTGAAGCTGACTATGGGGTTATCTTTTTGTTCAAATACCAGCTCTGCAGTGGGTACAGATCAGCTGTTCACTAGTATGCGTGATACTGCTGCATTGCATTGCCACTTGTCTGTCTGTCTGGGCATCTACCAACATTTTTGTAAATTTTTGGGTTTGGCCAGCTAGACACCATCTAGAGAAATGCCAGCCTTGGTAAGACACAGACTAGATAAGCAAGTTAAAACTGGACACACACAGTGCAGCCTTTGCCTAGCCAATGAGTTAGTAATGCATTTGCTCTGGGTACGTTGGTCTCAAAGTTAGGATAGATGGCACTGCCACTGAGTGGATGCGTTCATTCAGAGCCGGTCCTTATTTGCCTTGCTGTTGTCCTGTTAAGGCTACGCTACCTGTCAGACCCTCAATATTGAGCTGTAAGGAGGGCAGAACACAGCAGCCCACGTGTTGATTGGGACTTTTAGCAGGAGCACGGGGCCCTTGTAGCCCAAACCCATATCAGTTTCCTTCCTTCTGGAAGGAATTTTAAAATAGCTTCGTATGGGCTTTAAAATTCCTTCTTTCCTGCTTATTTTGGTTTGCATTTTACTGTTGAAGCTGCTTTCTCCATGAGACGCTGGCTGGAGAATAGTCGTTCAGGAACTGCCAGTTGCAAGACTTGGATTTCTTTAGCTGTGGGAGCCTGACTGCTGAGCTGCGGTGCTGCGGGACGAGCCCTCCCTCCTGCGGAAGGTGAGCTGGGAGCAGGGCCGACATAAAGGAGCGTGGTTGTGGTCTTTCATTTTGCTTTTCAAGCTCCTGAAGCCTACAGAGCTCTGCAGAAGGAGCTTGTTTTTATATTGAAATAATTATGCTTGTTGTCAGTTTAGACACATGTATTATGGCTTTAGCAAGCAGAAGTATGAGAAAGTATGTGTTGAAAGATGACTTTTGTTGTTCTAGAAACTCCCCTTTTCTCTTGCAAGAAACACAAGTATGGGACTATTTCTTTTGAACTGTAGTGCCACCCCCCCCCCCCCCCCCCCGTATCTTAAATTGGAATTATTTTGCACTAAGTAGTAGTAAGTAGTGTTTAGAAACTGTTGTCAGTTGGATTGTAACTGGCTCTTACTTTGAAAGAGGCAGAATGCTCGGTATTCACTCTCAATATTTATTTATTTTTTTACTGTTTTCCCTCAAGACTGTGAGCTTGACTGTTTTTGTCACATTTGCAAGTTGTTAATAACATCCTGGTTTGTTAATATATTCTTTGTACTGTCAAATTTTAAGTGATTTATCAGCTTAGATCCCCTTTATTTACCACTCTGCCACTTCTAAGCTAGTAATTTTGCTGACTAAGCAGTGCAGAGGATACCTTTGTGCACAGGGAAGACATGGGGAGGAAAAGTCAGACCGGGGTGCTTCTTTTCCCTCCTCCTCCCAAACTGAAACTAGCGGAGCCTGTTGCATGCTTCCACTGATCGCCCACTGATTCCTTTGATTTGAAAATTTCTGACTTGGAGCTTCCACAGAATCTGATTCATGTGTTAGATGCAGTCAGAGGTATTTGAGCTGTAAGGCTCTTAAACACGACGAAAGTAGGCAGCCCTACCTCTGCTAGCAAATGCTGTGCTGCATGCACCGTTGCTGGTCTCCAAATTCTAGTTACAGCTCGAGCCCTTTTTTGGATGCCAAGAAAATAAATTCAACTGTGCGGGTTTTTGTTTTTTTTTTTTCTTCCTGGTCTTGGACTTGTGAAATGCTGCTGTGGACCTCTTTCCAGGATAACAAACACTGAAACATCTAATTATGGATCAGACTCTCATTCCAAGCATCACATGCTTCTAGGGCTTTCTGATACGTTGAGCAGATTCTTCAAACCACTGACCTTTGCAGAGTGCCCTTGGCTGTGCCAGCAGAGAAGCATGCTGGCAGCTTAAAGATGTTTTGTCTGGCATTTGAGCAGAAGTGAAAACTTATTGCTGGTGGAAACAGATGAGAGGGCAGAAAATGCAATGTGTGCTGAGGTTTCGGATGTCTGGCATTGTCTGATGGTGAACGGCGGTGGCAGTTTGTTCTTCTGTGTTGAAAGGTGACGTTAATGTTGAAAGCTTGGGGGGGTTAAGCACAAATTGGACAGTCACTGTGACAGCTGTGTTGTCAGCCGTGGTTTGCTGGCCGTGTGCAGCTCTTCATTAATTGGACTGTCCTATAAATAAGCAGTTGTATACAGCCTTACACACGCAACTCTCTGCAACGCTGCCGCACTGTAGCAAAGCAGCCAGATGTCACAACTCGTTCCTGATTGCTCTCAGCAGGTAAAGCTACGGGAGAAAAACACCTACAGCTCTGGAAGACACAATAGCTGAGTGGAGGGAGCTGGGGGTGATGCGTGTGAAGGATATGTGATTTGTGATACTGGAGGCTTAAAGGCAAAAATAGCATCATTTATAATAGTAAAAGTGAAGGCTTCTGCACTACGCCTTTGCATTCTGCCAGCCTGTAATGAATGGAGGAGTAGTTTGCTTACAGATGACAAGCAGGAATGAATAAGCACTTAAAATTTTGGTGCTGAAGAAACAGCTTTTTCGTCTTGGCCTGCGAGAAAGTCAGAGCCACGTAGCCCCTTTTCTCACAATGTCACATGCTGCTCTAAATAAAAATGTCAGGAAGCATAAAATTAAGACTCTCTGCATCCTTCGTCCTCCCTGCGGATTTCACTGTTCTGCTCTTGGCGTACTCGAGGACTTGTTATGACTAGGACTGTGTGCTGATTTTTTTGGAGAGGACCCCTTTGCTGCCTGTTTTCCCTGCCCCTGTCAGCAGGAGGAGGTATTCAAAGAACAATCCACTGCTTTGAACTTCTTCACCAGCTATAAAATCTCCTTAGCATGGGCTAGGAGATGATGTAGGTACAGTCTCTTACTGGGAGTGAGTTAAGGTAGTGCAAGCAAGAGTTCAGCTGGAGGATAACTGAAGTGAGTCAAATTAGGTCTTAGTTTATCCACGCTGAAATGTGAAGCTGTTTCTCCTTTTGGCTAGCAGGTAGTTGCCCTCTTGCCAATGTGACAGCTTCCTCCGGGAGTGCATTGTGTGTTTCTGCCTTCTGTGTGAATGTTTCACAGAACGGAAAGCTGGATTCATTGCGGGTTTTGCAGTCGGAATAGTGGCTGCTGTAAATGTAGCTTTCCTTGCTGACACAGGGTATTGGGAACTGGTTGTTAACTTTTTTCTAGTTCAATAACAGATTTTTACCCTAATTACAAATTTTTTGTTGCGTCACTACCAAAAAAACAGGCTACCTTTGAGTAATACATCCAACTGCTAGGATATCTGAGATTTGTAAGAAAGCTCTTGCAGTTAAATTGTTGTAGGCACGTAATACAGCCCTGATGTGTTTTAATAGATGGACATCTAAAGATCTTTTAAAGGTGAAACAGAAGAATAAGTACATTAATTTTGATGCTTCAAGAACAAGAGCAAAGTAGGGATAGCTTGGGGTAGGCTATGTACTGGAGTAAGGAACTGCCATCCCTTGCGGTCTCCTCTGAAAAGCTCTGAGGCTGTTGGCTGGAGCAGCTCTGCCCCAGCTCCTTGCTGCTTGCTGTCTTCCTCTGGGCTGATGCATCTGTGCTTTGTTTTCATGGAACCTCCTTAGGAGACCTTAAATACCTTAGTGTTTGGTATTTTGTAATGGGAGGTGGCATTGCCTTCCCCCCCCCTTCCCTCTTCCCCTAAGCCGCTGCTTCAAGTACTTCTTCCTGGGCTAAGAACCTAGTCCAGTGTGGAAAAGTTCAGAGGGGAAAAAGCACCTCATGGTAAGAAGTTGAATACACCTAGTACTGCCTTTTTGTTCTAAGATTAATACTATTAATTGCTTGCTTGGTGCTTAATGATAAACTTGTTAAGAAAAGGCCAGAAGTGATTCTCTTTCACTGGCAAAATATCCTTTTTGCTTTTGTGTTTGCCAGAGCTGGCAGCAGATACTTGTACTACTTGAGGGATAGGTTCTTGAAAACTAAGATATTTTGGAGTATTTTTCCACTTGTCTGCCCATGACTAATGCCTTCGACATTTCTGGTATCACCTACATACCACGTAACATAAATGTGTGCAGATTTATGTAAGAATAACGTAGGGAGAAAAGCCAATAACTGGCCTTTGAAAATCGGAAAGCATTAAGGTGATATCCATCAGTGTTTTTATTATTCTCATATTTGGCTCCAACTTAAATGTCACTAACCTGCTACTCGGAGAGGTCCCATCCGCAGGGAGTCTTGGCAGGTGTTTCCCAAACAAAGCACAAGCATCTTGTACCTGCTCTTGTTGGTTTGGTTCAGATGTCCGGGCTACCTGTCAGCTCTTAGGGCCTTCAGATACTGCAATCTGTTTTGGTAGAGGCAAGAGTGCATAAAACCTTTTTAGAAAGCTTTTGTCAGCTGTAATGATTAAAAATGAGATTTGTTCCACTTCTACTAAAAGCAATGTTAGATGCCTGCAAGCCTGACTGCAGATAAGTGTGTGAAGGAGTCAGTTGCTATATTTGCTTGAACCCCTTTTAGGAAGGTGTGTGAAAGAGGGGTTGCTTGCAAAGTGATTCACTGATATCTTTAAGTATCAAAAGGATACGCATCCTGCAAAATATCCTGTGAGTGGGCTTGTGCAGAGAAAAATGATAATTAGTTTTTATAAGTGGTTGTGGATGATACACAGTTAAAGGCTGCATGATAGGAGTGTATTATATATAGTCTGGATTTATGCAACCCATGCTGTGCGTTAGGCCTCTTTTTGTCCGTGTAAGACGTGTTGGTCCCCTTACAGGACAAAACTTACACCCACAAATTGTAGTGATTGTTACTCTCACTCTTATTCTTCTCATTCAGAGTGGGTCCCATGTTTGCTTCTTTTAAAAATAACTTGCAGTGATGAGGTGGTTGTGGGCCAAAATGGGGAAGTCCCTCTTGGAATTGGTCTTTACTGAAGCTATACACCAATTAGAGTGGTGTACTTGAGCGTGCTGAAGGCATACCTAGTCCAGTGTCCTGCCTGATAGTGAGCTGTTAGGTGATGGTTAGGACTGCTAAGAAACAAAACAGAGAACCCAAGATGAGTATAGAGTAACATAATATCATATATTCGATGGGATTATATAATTCTTGCCATTATGGTGCCTGAGAACCTGAATGCTTTTGCTGGCCCAAATACTCTACCTGTGCTTTGCAGGACACAAATGGATGCAAAAGGTGCAGGTAAGGGCGGCCAGGCTGACAACTTAAATGTGCAGTGGGAAGCCCGGGGGTAGCTTGAAGTCTGGGGTTGCTTGCTGCATGTTTTAACTGTGGAAGATATTTTGTGGATGTGACTTTCTGTGAATATGGGATTTGTAAATGATTCAGAATTGTTCCAGATAAAACTTGAGCATCCTGTAGAGAGAAGCAGGGGATCATCACAAGCTGTGTAATTTTGCACGTCTTGGGGTGTTCATTCCTGTGTTGTGTTTTGGGGAGGGAGGATTCATTCGAACTGATAACTGGGGACGGGGGATAAAATTGCATGTTTAAGCGCATGGTTTAGAAGCTTTAGAGATGGTCTTGTACATTATTGTAGCTCCACGACTGCATTATTATGTCCTGTTT
Organism: Nipponia nippon; assembly: GCF_047370975.1. Lineage (NCBI taxonomy): Eukaryota > Metazoa > Chordata > Aves > Pelecaniformes > Threskiornithidae > Nipponia > Nipponia nippon. Next base: position 58,028,482 of record NW_028262369.1, read on the forward strand.
CTGAAATGCGGTAGACTCAGATGCAACTGTTCCGTTGCATCTTGCAGTGCTGCGGAAGGAAGCTCGTGCAGGCATACTCTGGAAAGAAGTCTGTATTCTGTTCTGATAAGGTACGCTACAGGTTTTGTGTAGTGAAGACAAGACTGGAACCTCACTGGCATGTGAAGATCACCTGTATTCAGCTGAATCAGCTTTATAACAACTGCATGACTTCCTGAATTGCTGCGAAGGAAGGATGTGCCCTTGCCTCAGAAGAAAGTTTATAATGTGTGTCTAGAGATAAGGTCAGCCAAGTAGATATTTGATTTTGAAACTTACACATTTGCCGTATGCTCTTAAGACTGTGAATCACTATGACAGCAGAAGTGACTTAAAAGTACCATTGCTGGGGGGGCGGGGGGGAATCATTTTACAGACCCAGATTAGAAGATGGAGGGGGGACATGAGTGATGTGGAGTTAATTTCATTAGATATCAGTACTGTGACAGGGCAGAGTGGAATTTGTGTTTGCATCATTAAATTTGGCACTGGCTTACCTAACTGTTTCACCCAGGTGTAAACTTGTGTGTTCCCTGTGGCTTGTTCATATAAACTTTGTCTGCACAGCTGCAAGTGCTGTTATATGCACACTCAATTTCTGAACTGGACTGTGAAATGGAATATTTTCGATATGAATTTAAACATACTCCCCCCCCGCCCCCAAATCTGTCTTACTTTTTCCTTTGAAAACTGCTCATTTGTCTTTGATGCCTTTGTCTGCTTCAAACATGCCTGTGTGTATGGCATAGCTTAAATTTTTATGAAAAAGAATGTAAACACCAAATCCGCACAAGACTTTCAGAAGAACTCTGTAGCTCTAGTGCATCATCTGTTTGTTATGTAATCTGATATAATGGAAACGAAATAGAAACCAGATGTCAAGGCAGAGCAATTACAATTTTTCATCTGTGAGTATTACAGTAAATGTACTTTGTATTTCCCCTCCCCACCCGCCCCGAATACAGTTTTATTTGTTGGGGGGTTGGGAAAGTGCTGCAGGGGACTTCAGAGCTCTCAGCATGGTTCTTGCTTAAAGACTTTGTTATTCAGTACTTGTGTTCTTTCATGGTATTAAGGTCTGTGTGCTACTCCAGATCTGGGAGCTAGCATATTTCCAATTTAAAATGAGCTGGACAGAACTGCTTAGTCCTGGGAGACCACCTCGGCATGTCCAGCTCTATGGGTTATACAGTCAAGCTGCAGACGTGCACTAAATTTAGCATTCAAAGTGAAGCTGCTTTACTTATCATGCTTGATTAAGTTTTGTAAGAAAATCCTATCAAAACAGGTTTGGTGCAGACTCTGCCGCGGATTCTTTAGCTGAAGAAATGTCTGGGAGGAGAGCAGATGGGAGCTGCGGTTAGCTCATTTTCTCAAATTTGCTGTGTGACTAGGAGGATAAAAGGGAAAATGGATAATCATTGATCCTTTCTGTTGGGGAAATGGATTCTTCCACTGCTAGTGTATCTAAGAGGTTTACTTCTGCTGCCTTCCATTAAATAATGCAACCCCTTGGCCAAGAGAGAAAACGATAAACGTCTATCTTCATATGCATCCTCACAAGTCGAGGCATATATATGATCTCACTGAGTGGCAGCCAATTTTAACTTTTCTTTCTTGTTTTTTAACCTCCTTGTTTTTTTGTTGCTGAAGACTTATTCCCCCCCCCCCCCCCCCCTTTTTTTTTTTTTCCCTGTCTGGTTAAGCTCCGAAGCCAGCAGTACCTTGGTGGTGGAGTTTGTGCTTGGAGGCGGCCACGGGGGCTGGAGATGCAATTTTTCTGTGGGAGTGGGAGGGCGCTGGGAGCCATGTCAGGCATCCTAGATGCATCCTGCGGGCTGGGTTTGGCACTGCTGATTTACGGCTCCCCTCGGTGCACTGTTTCACTGAGGCTGCGAGTATGCCATGGATGCAACTTTCATGTTCCACTGAATAAAAATCTTTCTGTTCTGCACTGACAGCTTTTCACTGCATGGCTGCTGCGTAGTGTACCTTAGATGCTAAACAGGCCTTTACTTTCTGTGTCTCTGTGAGGAATAAGAAGTCAGAAATCTTTTATGAAGCTGGTATCTTCATTTATCTGTTAAGTACAGACAACTTCAAGAAACTCTTAAATCAGTTGTATGTTCCAGCTGAAGGAAGTGCTGGCAATGAATTAAAGATTCTTGCTCCTTTTAAACAGCAAGTTTCTTCCTTTAAAACCCAGCGAAGAACAAGTATAAGAGATCAATGTGAACACTTGCTGCTAGCCGTTACAAATAGCATCCAGTCGGTACCACCTCTCCTTTCAAGGACAACCTGGAAAGAAGACTTGGCTTCATTTTATGTGATTACTGCTCAGCTCTACGAACACCAAGTAATGGCTTCACCAAGTTCCAGTGACAAGGGATGTAAGCTAATGTTTGAAGAAGTTGTTAATATTTGTGAACAAGCCACCCTTAGAAAACAAAATAGGAGATTCTTCCATTCCTGGAAAACCAGTAGCAAGACGGGCTTCATCTCAGGGCACGAGGCTTCTGTAGCTAGTGCTCTGGAAGTTGCTAGATGGTGGGCAAGCATTCTTTTCAAAAGGAGACTGCTACCATGTGAAGCGGTGATGAGCCTTGATAACGAGCGCTGTACCTGGACTGCTAGGAGAAGGACAGAGAGGACTTCAGGACTTGGTGTAGTTTCACTTTGGTTCCAATTATCCTATAGAAATAGATGCTCAGGCTTTATCCTGTGTTGAGTCTGTACTGAGCATGGCTTGTATGGAAGGTGGCAAACATTAAGGAAAGGAAACTGGATGGGTTGAAAATGAGAAAACATGATCTGTGTTCCTCGTATGCTCTTCGAGAAAAGAAATGCAAAATCCTCTGGAAAAGTTCTGATGGGAACAGGGACTTGGCTGTTAAGAGGTATTTGGTTGTTTCCTCCTGTAACTTGATTCTGATCTGAGTGTTTAGATTCAACCTTGAAATAGTAATTTGCAGTGTGAATTGTATTTTAACTTTGTATGGCCTGCCTTTTCTCTCCTGTCCTTTGACCAGTTGTCTCCTCCTGTTGTCTCCAGTAAGGATGAAGCTTCATGATAGAGTTCATTGCCCTAAATTAAAGATTTAACCACTGAAGGCACTTTCTTTCCTCCCACATGAAGCATTTACAGAAAACTTTACAACTGCAAGGAAGCAGCAGTGAAGTCCTTGAGATGGCAGTGAAGGCAGAGCTAAAAGCAGCATCAGGCATTGCCGGTCAGAATCGCTTCCTTTCTAAACAGGGACCATGGAGCCCAACCTCAGTCCCCAGGGTCAGCAAGGAGAACATCCCCTCAGGTTAGTTATCACGGACGTTTGGCCAGCTTGCTTACAAAGGCACCTTTCTGAAGGTAGATAGGCTTTTCTCTCTACACTGGTGCTCAGAAAGGCCAGAAGATTGGGAAGCTGTGTGGCTTGGTCCATGTAAACACTTCTCGCACCATGCTGACTCTCACATTATTGAAACTGGACCCTGCGGTAATGGGGCTTAAAACCATGGAAATGTGTAACGGCAATGTTGGCCAGAGTGTGCTGGTAGACAGAAATGACTTTTTTCAATGTAAGTCAGTGGAGGATTAATTTTAAGAAGGTAAACAAGTCAATCAAGTAGGTGTTGGGCTTGATTTCTCTGCTGTGGCACTGTTGTATTGGTTGTGACCAGTCTCTGTGACCTTAATTCTTAGCCAAGGGAACCTGATTGTGCGGCGTGTTTTATGGGGACAAAAATACTAGCAATAGCAAGTCACATGTCGCCAGGAGCTCTTACTATAAAAACAGCAGCTCTGCTGAAAGCGACCTTCAGCATGGCTGCAAATGTTCACGGTGTTATTTTTAACCTGTCTGGGTAAATTTCCAATACAAATGCTAGTGCCAATCTGATGTGTATGCTTTCCCAAATCCTTATCTTCTGCTTTCTAGTGCAGTGACGCATCGGATGGAACAGCTAGTTTCGGGGTTCGGTATAGCTTTGCTTTTATGTCTGCAGCACCAGAGAGAAATAACTTTCAGCTCTGTTTTACTGCTATATAGAATTTTTTAAAGGGATTTTTTTAAAAGATGAGTTTTAATGAGGTTTTTTTCTTTCTTTTTTTTTTTTTTTAAAGAAAAATACTTTAACTAGGGTTTAAAAATAGATGAAGGCTGTACTTTGATTAGGTTGCTCTGGTACTGACGTCAGCGTGTGACATTTATCTATGTACGGATTTGTCGCCCTGTTGACTAAGGCTGTGTTTACACAAATGGGGATATTTCTGTCCACCATGAGGGAAACAAGGAACATCTCTGCTCAAGTTGTGTCCTTGCCCGTAGTATTCTTGAAGTCTGGCTTTCTCTCCTACTGCTTGATTTTTTACATTGGTATGGCAGCAGGGATTTTTTGTGTGTTGAAGGATAGAGTTTTAGGTATTTATGTTGCCGTGAAGGTCCAGGTATTAGGATGCTGGTTTGGTGGAGAAGCACGGTGGTAGAGGAATGCCGAACTTGACTTGGACTTGGAGAGGTATAACATAAGGTATGAGCCCATATGGGTCCTTACTGGATGGCTTCATTAATAGACAGGTACTGGATATTCTACAAATAGGAATTACAGAAAATACATCCTGCAAATGTGAACTACAAATGAAAAGCACTGAGCCATTTCAGATCAGCACAGTTTTGAATGTAGCACCTGTATTCTCTCCTGTTTATCATTTCACATTTTTATTCAGAGTAGTTGTTATAATTCACACTATTTTTTTTCTTTTCTTTTTTTAGCTTTATTGCAAAGTTAAAAATCGTTCTTTATAGGGAGGCCGAACTGGATGTTCAGCTGCTGGAGCTTCTCAGAGCCTCGCTCCCCTCTCCTCAAAGCATCCCTTAGGGTTTCCCTGGCCCCAAATCCCGCTGTTTGTAACAGTAGCAGAAATAACTAAACAGTTTTCTATAAGCACTCTTATGTAAAATCTGGCTCCTGGAACATGGGTTTTCCCAAAAGGAACTTTTTGGGAACATATATGCAGTTGAAATGAAAGGGCGGAGAAGCAATACTTTTCTTCTACGTTGTTCTGTTAGTAGCAATGTGTATTGCCAGTGTAACTGTTGTGTATCTGTATAGAACTTGGCTCTTGCTTTCTCACACTGCTATGTAAGGGAGCTACGCGAAGCAGGAAGGTACGATGTCGTTCCCCGACTGCTCGTGTTCGTGGCAGAAAGCATGATCTGCAGGGGAAGGGCTCTGACTCACGAGTGGAGGTTACTGATGGTGAGACCAGAGGGGTTAGTGTTTTGGCTGCATGCCCCAGGTTTGCTGCGAGTGCAGCTGAGCACAGTCTGAAGAGGATCGAGGGCAGCTGCAGCTCAGCCTGACCTGCTGCTGCAAATTAAAATTACTGCTCGTTTACGTTGTTTGGACTTTAGGCTATAAAGTTCTGTGGCGTGGGGAAGCATTTTGCAGGGAAAAGATCCCTCTGTGGAATGAGGTGCTGCGGTTGGTTGGGGAGGATACCATTTTAGATGTCTTTGCTCTTGAGGTAAAGCCCCAATACTTTTTCCAGTGCCGTCATAATCATCCAGAAAACAAAGTGCTGCTGCAACAGGTCGGTCCTCTTCATATGTAGCAGTTCAGATCAAATAAATGACAGATCCCAGAGTACCACTGCAGCAGGTCAGGCTGCACTTAATGCTAAATGGACAATGATGTCTTAATGCAACCATTGTTTATATTTGCATTTTCTGTTTCTTTACCTTTGATTAGAAAGGCAGCTTGTTGGTATTGCAATTCCTTTTCAAATAGTTTTGATCGAAGGGTGGAGAAAGAATAGGGATGGGTAGACTCTTGAGCATGTGACCAGACAGAGGTAGGATGACTGTTTGGCTGTTTAAAATCTAAAATTTTTTTAAAAGGTTTTAAATCTAAAACCTAGTTTACTTGTCTTTCCTTCTTGGGAGCTTATAAGAATCTTCCTGATGAGCTCAATACACAGGGCTTTTAGCAGAGTAGGTTCTTGATTTTGTTTAGGGTTTTTGGTTTGGTGGTTTTTTTGTTTTGCAAATATACAAACCTTTTTAAGAAAAGCTGACCATTCCCTGCCTCTACCCCCATGTCACTTTTGAAGTACTTGAGCAGATTTGAAATCTAAAACCTTTTGAAAGATTTAACTTTTTTGATGGAAATTCTGATTTTGCTGTTTGAAACATGAGGAGTGCAACTCTTGTCCTGGTTTTGTTTTCACTTATTGGTTTGGGGTTTTTGCATGTATTCATGTGCAAGCAGGAGTAGCTCATGGAGAAGAGGTGATGAGGCTGTTAAGGTTATGCTTCTTATAAATCAAACCTACTGGACTCCAAATCCTTAAATGCTTTACCTGATCAACAAAACACTGAAGCTGCAACACATCACGCTAAATTCCCTAAATATGGCCTGAAAGATGCTTAAAATCTTATGGCTATAAGAAAGAACGTACCCCATGGTGCTGACTTAAATATGCAGTATGGCCAAGAGAGAGGCTGCTGCATTGCAAAGGTGTGATTTCTTAATCATGCTAAGTATAGAGCAACCAAAACATCAGCATGAGTTAAACAAAATGCTGGATGCGTTCATGTACTGGAGGAGTGTAGGATCTATTGGGACTGTGTTGATCAGCAAACTCATGGGAGTTTGTGTCTGCACAAAAAACCCATACCCATCCACCTCCAACCACCAAATCATGTTTTTAAGCACGGCTTAAATTATTTGCATCAAGCAAGTTGAAGAAAGTCAACCTTAGAATTTGTGTGTCTTTGAACCTCATACCAGTCTTGTACTTAGGTTGACTTTTATGGAAAAGTTTAACTACTTCTAGAGATGCTAAAGCTTCTGATATTCTAATACCTGATTAAACAAACCAGCTAATGCTAAAGAATTGAGTTGCTGGTATTAAAAAACAAGTTCTGCTCTCATGCTCAGATTAGCCCGTTACCACACACCTGCAACGTTTACCTGGAGAGCCAGTAGATGTCTAACTTTATCTGTTTTGCGGAACTGCTGCTTCAGTGGTCTTTGACAACTTTCTAGTCCAGAGCTAGGTCAGTTGTCCAAACTTGGGCTGATGCAGTGGTACCCACTGAAGGATGAGGAGGCTTTGCTGACCTACTAACATGGTGTCCTCATGTCCCAAGCTGGGTCTCTGTGCTCAGTCTCTGCCTGGGTGGAGGGAGCTCATGGCTGGCCCTGCTTGCTCCTTCTCTGTATGCTCTGGTACCTCCTTACAGTCAGAAGTGCAGAGTCAGAGTGTAGTTGCATGTATGACTTCAGTGGTTACTGCAGGAGTCCTGTATCCTTTGGCAGGTGGAAGAAAAAGCCATCCCAGTTCCAGCAGACAGTCCTCCTTAAAGGAGAGTGCAATAAGCTTTCCTGTACAGGTGTTGATGTCATAGCTTGTGTACCTGCCCTGGCAAATCTGCAGGCGAGAGCTGTTGCAAACCAAATGCAATATTGGGCCCCACAGGGCTGTCTTCTTGCTGAGATGAGTATAGAAAACAGAGAGGAAACATCAATACCTTCCTTGTTTCCTGTCCACAAGAAAAGCTAAAGGTAAAAAATGCTCTTAGTGTGGAAACTCGGGATAGGGTGGTTAGTTGAAGCTCAAAAGAAATTGAGCTTAGTCTCCAGGTTTTTGGTGTTGTAACTGTATTAGGCAGCAGCTCATAGGTTGGGTTCTCATGTAGGCCCACCCTGAGAAGTGCAAGGTTTGTGGTTTAGGCTCCAAAACATTCATCACCAGTTCTGTCCTTTGGTATAAGGATTTTGTTATATGGAGGGTTTGCTTTTTGATCTTACAGCTGAGTGGGATGAAGGCACAACTCAGAAGATTTTCCCACATTTCTGGAGGCCACATGGATTTGGTCTCAACTGCATGTGCTGTCATTAGCTGTGGTGCAGCTTCTCCCTGTGCTCCAGGCTTTAAAGTCAGAAGCTGTCCTCTTACATCCATCCCACCTCAGCCCATAATTACGCAGTTCATCAAGTGACTGTGCAGCCCCCATGTCAGCTCTGTCCATCAGGTCTGTATCTGCCCATCCTGTAAAACACCAACACCGCTTTCCCAGTGTCTGGCTGGTATAATCCTAATCCCCAAAGGGGCAAATCTAGGAAGAGTCTCTTGTTCCCCATCTAGAAAAGAGAGTCCCAGCACCACCTTGTGTTGCAGAGCTCCTCAGTGCTTGGAGTTGTCCATCTGTAGTAGGTGAGCTGGCTGGGGAACAAGGGTGTTGGTGAAAGCGGAGAGAAAACCCCTCTGTTTTATCACAGCTTCCCCAAACCTTACTCTTTCAAACTGGAAGTGTTAATTCAATAGTGTCTTAATATTTGCTGGGTTTTTTTTGTCATCGCCTTTCTGTAGGGTGAAGGATGCAACACACCTCCTGCTATTAGTCCATGCAGGGTGAACTGTCAAAATGGTGCTGTTGTCCAGAGTGAATTTTTCCCCTCCCAAACCAGCCAAGATGTACCATGTTTTGCACACAAGAACATACAACCTCCAGTGAAAACATGCAAGAAAGTGCAGTTTGAGGGGATGCATTTGATCTGATATAGCCAGCTGGTTTTCTGTCCTTCTTATTTATCCTATCACAATATCTGTTTTTTATAATATAAGATCTAAACTTTTGCAAAATCAAAGGAGACTTGAATTTATATTAAAAAGCTATAAAGGATTTGTTAAAAATTCAAGGAGAAATGCATAGAATTTTACTTCTCTAAGGTAGTGTTGAATCAGCTCCTATAATAATGAGGATGTATGTTTGTTATCTGCTTTTGTAAGTCTTGGCCTTCAAGGGAAAATTGTAGCTGGACTAAGAAGAAGAGTCGAGGGGGACTGCTTTGTGGATTGCTATTGAAGGGAGCTGTTAACTCAAACTGCTGATCCAAGTGAGGCAATTTTTTAAAGCCAGTGTCTCCAGTGGATGGTACTTAAGGACTGTCAGGTTCTGTCTACTCAGACTTTAAGGGGAGCATTAATTTTTGCAGCAGTCGGTCTCCAGCTCTGGCTGTTGGTCTCTTGCCCTCTTCTGGACAGCCTCAGGAGAAATCCCGTGTCCACAGGCAGCAGCTAAAAGATCCCATGGATAGGAGAAGCTTTCCTGTATGTGTAATTGAAAGGTGTTGACATTATTTGGACTTGCCTAGGTGTCTTTTGCTTACATGTTTGTGAGTTGTGCTATGGAAACATAGAGATACCAGTGATGGTGAATCTCAAAGATGCTTGTTGTTATAGGGATGCACTTGGCATCTTTGTCATAATTTTTAATTTGTCCTTGACAGTGAGACGACAATAAAGGAAAACCACTAGAACTGTCTTGATTAAAGGCTGATACAAATAAACTTGCAGACTTTGTCAATTTATCATACTATTACGGCAATTATTTTCAAATGAAATGTGGGTTTAAATCTGTAAGCCTTTTCAGCCCTACAGGGGAGGGGGTAGCTGATGTCTGCTCGCTTCAGGAAGGCATGAAATTTGTTGCTGTCTTCTGAAGCTGTGAAATTAACTGTTTCCCTCCTACATGATGGGCGCTGAATCACAGATTTAGCGGATTAATTGCACTGACTTTTGCATAGCTTTTACCTGGCCCTTATCCTTTGGCAGGAGGGAAAGGAATACTAACTAATGTCCTGTAAACAGAGCCTGCTGGTAGAGGAGTAAATTTTGGTGCTAGTTTCAAACAGTGAATAATATGCTTGTGGAATATTTCCCCCAAATTTCATAATGGGTGAAACCTGCTGAGTAAAATGCCATTATCTCAGCTGCTAACCCTTATATGTTAGAGGATTTTTTTCCAAATAGCAATTCTTCAACCTGCACTCACCTGCAAACTTGCTGCCGCTGCTAAAAATGATGTTTTCTCTGTGAGCTGAAGCATGGCACAGAGTCAAGCCGATCATTTCACATCTCACCCCGAGGCAGCTGCTGGTTTCTAAAGCTTTGTAATCTTCCCCTAAAAAGACAAGGGAGCTCAGAGGAGCTGCTGTTCTGTAGCGTCCATGCTGGGGAGGGGTTTGCTTTCATCCCCTCACCACCTTCTCCCAAAAATCTAGCTTTTCAAGTATCTTGCCTGGTAAGTGTATGGATGAAGGCTGTAACATAAGTCAATAGTACACCATTTTGGGGGCATTAGGCAGATTAGCATAGCGGGAAATTTTTATCTTGCTGAAGAAGGCATTGGGACTGCATATTCTGGATGGCTGTTAAGGATACAGGGCTTCCCTTACCACGCATCTTTCACTTGAGGATCTTTTGTGCCATGTGGTTATTTACTCAGTACAGCATGGGAAGGGTTTGCACAAGGTGGGGCTGTAGCCTGTGCTTTGGATATCCATGGCACACCTGGAATATGATGAATTTTGGACTGTGATGTATATTGACAGAGTATATTGGAGAGGTGTCATAAGGAGGGAGCAGCTAGGGATATTCTCCTGTGAATTTTAGAAGATGAGGTAGTATGATCTTGGACCAGTGCTGGTTTAGGCTTTTGTACTGTTTTGCATCTCATGTTTTTTTCCTTAGAGATATAATGTATTGCCTGTGTGTACAATCCTCGCATTTATAAATTTCTTACTCTGAGAATTCATGGAGTGCAGATGTTCATAAAACAGACATTCATGTCTTGAAAACTCTGCTCGCCTGTGGTGAATGGGAAGCTTTCCCAGGTAAGCTAGAGAACTACTGTAGTCGGTCAGTTCCTGAATAAATGAACCTTTCATCATTTACAGGAGGAGGGGGGGAAACACCACCTTGCTGTGATGGATGCAAAGAGTGCCTTCCAAACGTGAATACGGTGCAGGCGAATGCAGCGCTGTCTCTTCTGCTGCTGAGCTCGGGGCCTTCAGCAGTTGGGAGCTCCCTGCAGCAGCTCTCCGGGGCAGGTACCAGGAAAAGGATGTGGAGTATAACAATTTGTTGGTATCTGTGCAAGCTGTTTGGCATATACAAGGGTCTGTCTGAATTGAAGCAATATCAGTGGCTAATGGGGTTTTCATGATAAATGGGAATTACTACTGCTGTTAAATATGCTTATATATACAAAATACATATTGAACATGCATATATGCTTATATGTACAAATGCATATATGCATCTACTGTGCAGAAACAAGCATCTTGTCTCTGTACCCCATTTGCCCAGGGGAGACAGCAGCCAGCAGTGACATGTGCAGGGCCAACACTGGTTAAACAGAATAGCTCCTTTACACACAGATATTTTGCATACAATCAGCCGGGGCTGACTTGAGCTTGCTCCTTTTAAACATAAAGGAAAAAAAGCCTCCTGGGCACTTCTTGTTCAGATACGGGTTCTGAAGAGGTGAATGACTTCTCACCTGCTGAGGCTGCAGCGAAACCTTTGCGGAGTCTGTGTTAGCTCGGAGGCTGAACAGTTTATGGCTCTTTGGGAAGGTGATTTTCAGGCTCAGAGGGTGTAATAACAGATATTTAGTTATTTCTGTTCAAGTGGGCCTGCTGTTTTAGTGCTGGCTGGTCAGTTCAGCTCCTGTAGATTTTAAAGCAAATGCTCAGATGAGAACCTTGTGGACCCCAAAAGACATCATCAGGAGAGTGAATGTATGTTCCTGGCTAATGTAATGCCCTTAGTTTAGTTATTGTGTTTAAAATTGATGAAAAATAGCCTGCAGCTTTTATGGGGGATTTATGAATGTTTAAGCGATCACACGGCCCCTGTAAAATGGTGTTCTTCATTCGTCTGTTCAAAGGCACTGTGGTGTAAATCTGACGTTACTGATGGTGGGTTTGCGCGTTAGACCTCTGACTTGTCATCTTCTCCATAGAGCATGGCTTTACAACTCAGCTGTGCTTTCCACATCACATCTTCCAATAACCTCCTGTTGGAAGGTGTTTACATTTGAACTAATTGCAGGAGAGCCTCCAAAATTGTTTTTCTTCTGCTAAGCTAATGTATACACTGCTGCCTCACTTTGAAGAGGTGAGTTTTCTCTAGAAACACCCAATATTAAGTTTTGCATTTGGTTGTTTGCTACTGTTTTTGTATGAATCCCTTAAAAGCTCTGTGCAATAAATGTCTCAATCAGCAGTGCTGCCGCAGAATAGAGCCAGGACTTGATTTTAACTCTGTCAGATGGATTTTCAATCTCAAGGTGTAGTGAAGGAAGAAGGTTCAGCTGTTTCTCTCTGCAGCATCATTTCTGAGCAGTGATGTCTGTGGGCTTCTCACCTCTTTCCTCTGAGGAGCTCTGCAAAGGGCCCATGCGCTTGGTGCCAGGGACAGGCGTGATGTGCATGCTTATCACAAAACGAGTACTTGCGGTTAAGGACCGCAAAGCTAGTCCATAAATGGAGAGAAACGAGTTGCTAAAAGCAGAGCTGAACACTGGTGTGCAGCGGTTTGTGTTTATTGCAGTTGGCTCTGCAATAGGTGTATTCTGCGGTTCCCTTCTGTAGTCTTGAAAAGCAGAGTTGATTTATCCGAGCTGAACCGGAGGGGACTTGCGAGGAGAGGAGGGGGTGTTCCTGAGCGTATCAGCCCGTGCTCTCAGCTTCAGTTGCAACAGAGCTATATACCGTATTGCTCAACAGGCAGGCAGCTCTTTAGGTAAGCATTGATTTTGCAATGCACAGCTAGCAAAATTAAACTGGGTAAAACACTGATGGGAAAACAAAGGTTTGGGTTGTCCCTGTACACCCCCCCCCCCCTTTTCTAGTGTCTTCTGTCTGTGGGTGACAGTGAGTTTCAGGGCCCCAAGCTCTGAATGTACGCTAACCAGGTTCCAGCGTTGGTTTTCTTCTCCAAGTTGTAATTCAATTCTAAAATGGAAAAGCGATGAGGAATCTTTGACACTCCTCATACCATAGAGTTAAACTGCAGCTTTTGGGTCCTGCTCTGATGAAGCTCTGAAAATCTGATTAACCTAAAAGGGATGAGGTGTGCCTTGGTCGATGCCAGGTAAAACAAAGCACTCACACATGTGGTGAACAACTCGATTGTTTCTTCTCTACCTGTTTATAGCAGCTTCCCAGCCTTCATTTGCTTCGATATCATTGTTGAAGAGAGTGGTATAGGGTAGCGTGCAGGAGGAGATGTGCCTCCAGCCCTGTGTGCTGCTCCTCATGCCAGGATGGCAGTGGTGGTAAAAGCAGCTGCCAACTCTCTGTCGAGCTTGGTGTGATAAATAAGTGCAAGAAGACTTTTTTTTTTTTTTTCCCCTCTCCCAAGGTGTTGGGGAGGAAAGGGTGGTGGTCTGGTTTTCATTTTGTTTGGGGACTGATGTTAATTGCAAAGGCAGATTTAGCTCTGGTCTGTGTGTATGTATTTCGGCACTAAAGGTGAGCTGTTGCTGTAGTGAGTTGTGTTTATTGCGTACCTTTGACCACCTCACCCGTTGATCTCTGCCCAGTCACCAGCTATTTCTGGTGCTCCGAGCCTGAGCAGCAGCAGTCCCCAGAAGAAGGCTGTCTCACACGTGGTGGTTTGTCTGCTCACTGCCAGTGTGGATTTTTCATCGTCTTTAAAAGTGAAACGCTTTTCTCAACATTCAGGGGTTAGTCCTGCACAAGAGTGTTTAAGGTAGGCTGGTTCGCAACCCTGCAGAGCGATATGTTACAGTCCTACAGCACTGAGAAGAGAGAGGTGGTCAGCTTCAGACATGCTGTGTTCGCTTCCAGGGCGCAATATAGCTGTGTCTTCTATGCAGGGATGCAGAAAGGTAAGGATGAATTTACAGAAAATAATAACCTATTGAAGTAATAGCTGTAAAAGAAACTGGACTGTCTTTTCTGGAAACAGAATCTGTATACTAGGTTTGCCGTCAAAATATTCAAAAAGACTAGTGCAGATATGCTTAAACAAGGATTTATAGACAGTGAAACTGGGAAAATTTGCTTTATATTTTTTTAAACCGCAGAAGAATAGCGTGGAAGGAGATTACCGCTCTCTTCTGTGTCTGCATACAGCTGCACATGAAGGCTTCGCAGCTGTATTTTCTGAATGTCTTTACAAAACTCACCTAGAGCTCCCTGTTAAAGACCTTGCAGCTGCTAACAGTTTTGCCGTTTGATAGCAGCTGCTGTATTGACAAGTGCATTTTTATCATGGGAGATGCCGGTGGAGTGGAAATGAGCAAGAAACAACTGTTTATATAATCCGTGCCATAGAGATCAATTACTGCGAAAACAAGCCGTTCGCTTGTCTGCAGCAGCATGCACCTTGAACCGCGCTTGCTATAAATAGCTGCAACGCCGAGCAGCAGCGTCTTCCGAGAAGTGCCAACTTGAGCGCCTTTGTGTTCTCCTGGTGCACGCAGGGATGTGGTAAACTGCGCTTTTAAGTGAGAGTAGTTCCCACAGTGGTGACAGCAGGTGCCGCGAGAGTCTCTCTACTCCTGTTCGTGTTTTTGGAGGTTCGAAAAGTGCGTCTTCCTTACCTGGAACTCAGCTATACAGAATCTCATGCATATGATAACACTTCCTTCTTATGTCTTACCCTAATTGCGAAATTGGTATTCAAGCCATATAAATGATTTATCAGCTGAAGCTCTTCTGGGACTCTTGTAGCAACTCCTATTCCTCGTGCATCTAGAAAATTCTCTCCAGTTTTATGTTAAATATTCGGAGTTGGTGATTCTTTAAGTTGTGATTAAAACTGCATATGTCAGGAGCGTGCTTGAGGTCAGGTCTGGAGATATGTTTCTGCACGGTGGTCACAATACTTGCTTTATTTAAGTGGTTGACGTGTTTTTACTCAAATCGTCGACAAGCATGCAAACAATAAACAAACTGGTACTAAGACTTTCAGCTACACAAAGTACAGAGGAGTCAAGGTATTGCAGCCTTGAGCCATGGCATTTATGGTGATCCCTGATTTTTTAATTGCTTCATCCTATTTTCCCCTCATAGTCTAGTAACTCATTACACAGACAGTAAAGCTTTCTTTTTTTTCTGAATCGTACTGTGAGCCATACTTCCACGGTAAGCTTTTTGAAGCCAGATAAAGACACTGATGACCATGTCAAGGACTCTGCCTTTGCTGACTTCCAGTAAATTGGGATGTTTTTCTTCACTGTCATGGGGCTTTGGGAAGTTCTTACGTGAGCATTCCCATTGAAGTTGGATTGGGGAGTCCTAGGAGGGTTTTGCTGTGCTGCAGGATCACTTGCTTGGATAACTTAGCTCCCCAACAGGACGCTGGTGATTTAGCAAAAATAAGTTTCCTTTTCATAATCATTATTTCTTATTACTTTCCCTATTCCTCCTCCTTTCTATTTCTAAAGCAGAGGTTCTCTAATGTCAGAGAGACGGGCTCAAGCAAAATCTGTTACAGGTTTTGCATTTTTTCCCAAATCTCTGAAGGTTTTTGAACACCACTCCTGCTTTAAATTTCTAAACCAAAACAAAAAGACAACCCATACTTCTGCTTCAGATTTGATAATTTGAAACTATCTATGTGCGACTCTTCCAGAGGTGTGAGCACAGTTCCTTGTACCAGTGTCTCTTTCATCTTGTTTGCTCTTCTGAGATACCTAACGTGGCAATAAATTATCTAGTGCTGCCCTTGCTGCTTAACAAGTTCTTGCCAACTCTTAACGTTAGTTGAGGTGGTGGGGGGAACACCCTAAAAATGATCTGCACTCTCATATTTATGTAGCATACATGTTTTATTGACTTTAGTTTTTAAATGTGTCTTATTCAGAAGTGGTAAAGCTGTAAGAGCTGTCCTGGTCATGCCAAACAAGTGTCAATAAAACCTCCAACCATATTACTCGCTAGATGCTGTAATTTGCTGTCTTTTTTTTTTTTAAACAAAACTAAAATATTCAAGCCTGTTAGAAAAAAGACAGGTAATTGGGAGATAGGAAGGTAGGTTGTAACTGCGCAGGATTTAAAAAGAACAAAATCTCTGCTAGAAATTAGACCCATTCTAAATCTTGTTGTCGTAACCTAATTACTGGCTTTGTTTGTGAATGGTGCTTCTAGATCTTTTTTTTTTTTTTTTTTTTTTTTTTTTTTTTTTGTGTGTGCAAAGAAGCTCTCCAGGTAAGAATACCAGGATGCTAGTCTTCTCTGGAAGACTGTGTTGAGGGAACTGAGAAGCATGGCCTAAATAGGATTTGCTTGGAAGAACTGTTTTTGAATTTTATTCTTCAACAGTGTTAAACTCTTGTGATGTAAGCCTTCAAAAAAATCAAATTAAGTAGAAATAATCTCAGATTGCACCATGTCTTTTCTCTGTTAAATAGTAGCCATTTAAAAAAGAAGTAAAGGTTTTAAGAAGTGAAGTGGGTTTTAGGCCACTCTGAACTAGTTTGCTGTTTGATACCCAATAATCCTTCACAATTTTTAAAGGGGACAGCTGCAGCTAGCAAAGGTTTTAGCCTGCCAGGCATCCCTTAAACTCATTTTGTTTTTTAAAATCTTTCTGCAAACAACATTCCCTAAACCATGCTGCAATCTAGGGCAGTGGAAAAATCAGTGGGGCAGGAGACTTTATGGGGGGCTGTTCAGTGGGGTCCCAACCATGGTGTTTTGGAGGCATCTGAGTACTGCTTATGGTTTAGATGAGTCTTATAGGAAGTTCCTGAGCTGTACTATGTTGGGGATCCCAAACTGCCTCTGGCTTCTTGGAGGGAGTCTGGGGTAGCTCAAAGTAGCACTGCAGCCCCTGAAAAGCCAATAAAATGACATTTTTATTTGACATAAGAGCAAACAAAATGTTCAATTATGATTTTGATTGGGAGAGAATGAGGGCCAAAGTCATTGGAGTGATACTGCACAAGCTGATTCAGACTGGGGGTGGGCAGGACTTTGAATTCTTGAAGCTTAAATCATGGTATTAACGGTATCTGGGGTTTCCCCCACTCCCTGTGCATAAGCATAAATTGTATGGTGTTTAGATGGCAAATATGGGGAAGGCGGTTTAAATCAAAATCACTTCCCATCCTATAAAAATCTTGAATCTATTCAGATGCTTCTTCTAATGCTAGTAATTGGATTGTGTGAAATCCTAAAAATGTTGAGCAAAGTTGGAATCAGTATTGCCCCATGGTATTCCTTTTGAGTGTGTTCTTGCTGGTTTCCTGAGTTAAAGTCATAATTTTATTTGTGATATAACAATATATACTGCCATTTATGACAGTCATTTTTCACAGTGGTTAAGCTTGATGAAAAATCTGTGGTCATAGGGGTACAAAGAACAAAACTTCTGATGTAAAATACTAGGAAAAGCTGAAATACAAAACGGTGATGGAATTGCTTTGAAATAATTTTTTTTGTCTCTTTTCACGAGGTGTCAATGAATGCTTAAGCATTCTTCGCAGCCGGGAAAAATGTTTTGTTTTTTATTTTAGCCCTGCTAATAAAGTCTTGTCATGTATGTCAATGAAGCAGAAGGAAAATTACTACAGAGCTAACTGTAGGTTGTCATTAAAGCTGATTTCCTGCATTAAGCCAAAAACAACGCAAGATTTCATTTCTGGACTTCCTAAATATGTTAGTCATGCTGATGGTTTCCGAAAACCCAAACCCTAAGAGCTACAGAAATTTGGGGACTATATTTGAAAGTATTTATTTGCTCTCGTCTGTCACCTTGTCCTGATCTTCACATGTTGATCTTCCGCCTTCTCTATTTTTAAGACAATGTGCTTCGACTTCCAGCTGTTGACACTTGCAGACAGCTGCTTGTAGGGTTCTGCCTGAAAAATCCCTTCCTCTCTTCGTTTGGCCAATGAAATAAGAAGTGATTTGTTGTTTGGAGAGCACAGCTGAAGTTGCATCCTGCCAGATTCTTGGGCAGCAATGTAACGGGGGAAAAAACCCTGCCATAACTGCATGGGCGCTTACTAGTTTGCTCATAGTAATTGAGAACTCAACGCTACTTAAAAGTCTTCCAACCAGATAAATTACTGTAAACAAAGAAAGGGGAGTTTCCTGGGAGCTAACTATAAAAAATAGCAGTTCTTAGGTTTTTTGAACCTCAGATTAAATGATTTGTTCTAGTGCTGTCCCTTTGATAGCACCTCATTGTCTGCAGTCTTACTTGCATTTTTACCTGCTCTCAAGTATGAGCTGCCAGAAGGTTTTTGGGCATCAGTTATTTTAGTGGCTTGTAATACCTGGAGCTCTAGAGTCTATTTAACTCTACTGGCTTGCATATATGACATAGCGCTTAAAAACAACATGGAACTGAATGTGTTTGTACTGAAAAATATCAAATCAAATTAGCTTTTTAATTTCCTTCTCAGCAACATGCTGCAGTGCTTCATCAACTAACTTCATGAGGGTTTTGTGCTTGAGTTGTGGTTTGGTTTTTTTTTTTTTTTTTTGATGATGATTAAACCAGAAACCGAGGAGGGGTGACAACTGCAGTGCTGCAGTATTAAACTTGCTATAATTCACTCTTTCATGATAATGTGTTTCTGAGAAATCTTCTTTCCCTGTTTTCTGCCCTCCTCTAACTATTTTCATCCTGATGAGTTAGATCTGATATTCTTGTGTTGGTGGAATGACTTCTTAGGCTGGTCCCAGCTGCAGTAATGCAGAGATGTCAAACTTGAGCACCTCCGACCTTTTAGACTTGTTCCTTTTCGGCCAGCTGGGAGCATTGTGTTACGCTGAAAACTCTTTTAGGTCTTACTGTTAAGTTAAAATATCTTCTTTATAGTGGAGGAGCACTGTTTTAAATATGGCAATGGGTAAGTGGCAAAGGCAGGACTGGGTCCAGGCTGTGGAGGGGCTCTGGGTCGGCAGCTCGGTGCAGGAGCAGACAGGGTGACACGGGCTGTGTCCATGCTGGGAAGGGGCTGGTGCTGAAAGGTGTCTACATTGTCTCATAGGGGCTCACTCTGTACCGGATCTAATCTAGTGGTGTGGACTGAATATTCACGAGTGGAGAAAGTCCATTAGGTGTGCTCTTGGAGTACCTCTTCTGGGTTAATTTTTCTGCCAATAAATCTAGTTTGTGTGCTGAAATGTCGCTGAGATGCAAAGCAGAACATGATTTAAGTGGTGCATCCTAGGAGATGCCCTTCTGAGGTTCACTGGCCCAAACTGAAATGTTGATGTGGATATACCCTGTGTTGAAGGTACTTGCTGTTTTGATTCTGTTTTCTCCTGGGATCCTGGATGAGAGCTGCCAGCTTGACTGAGCATTTTTTTCCAGCTAACTTTAAGAACATGGTGGGAGGAGGTGAGCCTTGTGGACTTGGAATGGTGGGACCTTCCATTGCTTAGCCTTTTCTTTACCCACTCCTGAATGGAACTAGGGTAGCTGCTTTCCCTGGGTCATTGCAAGGCAGCAGGGTCCAGACTGCATCTGGAAGGAGAGGTGCAGGTGGTGATGAGGGGGGCCTCAAAACACCAGGAGCTGGAGGGCTGTTGGTGATGCATGGGTCAGGAAGTCTCATTTGGGCACTCAGGTGCAGAACATAGGCTTGTTCCAGCAAAGCCAGCTCAGGATCCAGAGGCTTTGGGACGGATTGCCACGCTAGCAGAGCTGGAGGTCAGGGGGCGTAAGTTTCGTGCAGGCCATGGGGCAGATCTTGACACCCTTTTCCAGCCCCTCAGAGGGAAAGATGGTGTCTCGTTTAGGCAGACTGCTGGAGAAGGGATGCGTGTTGTTCTAAGTACCTTGGGAACCTGAGTATCATCAAGGTGCATCTTGGATTTAAGAGTTATTTCAGAAGTCATGCTTGTTTGTGTCTTCTTGCCTACAGTTGCATTTGTCTTGAAATGGTTTATGAAAAGATCAGTATGAAACAATATCTTCAGTTTATTTTGTATTGTTGGCAGGATCTTTGTATATTCTCTTTGTTTCCTAATTGTTTGCAGGAACATAATGGTGTCATTTTCATGAGTTAATTATGGTAGAAGTTTTGTGTGCTCTCTTTGTGTGTGGTGGGGAGAGCTACAGCAGCAGAGCACCCGCCTGCTGCTGGTGGCAAGGACGCTCCTGTGGCCCAGCAGCTCAGTCCCCCAATTCCTACCCTCTTCCAGCTAGGAGGAGAAGCGAGGTCTTTGTGATCTGTGCTGTTTCTCCTAGATTTGCAAATCCGAAGTTTAGTCAGAAGGTCTGACTTCCTTGAGTGCTTTTATAAGCCCTGTGGGTGCAGTGGTAGGATACCTGTCTCTGCTTTTGGGGCAGATGTGGCCTTACTGAAGGTCAGAAGTGTGCTTCTGACTCAATCTTCCTGTGAAAGCATGTCAGCTCCTTCAAGAGAAGGCTGCAGCTGTCTCATGGCATGGCCCTAGGCTGCAGACTTTCCAATTGGACTGCTTTGAGGATGAAGACATGAAGTCAAGTCACGTTTGCTATTCATAGTTTCTCTTCTAGATATGTTGGACTGAGGTGCGTGGAGAGTATAGAAAGATACCAGCTTTGTCTACATTTGTGAACACCGTATGCAGAGCCTGTGTGAAGTGCAAGGGAAGTGGAACTAGTTCAGGGTCAGCACGAAGAAGGGCTGTAGCTTGGTGTCAAGTCAGGTGCTGCTTTTGGCTTTTTCCTGAAGGCACCCTTATGAAATGGGGCAAAATGTTTCTGTCCCCAGCCACAAACCTGTATTGTCCTGCTCTTCATGCTCCTGTGAAGCTTGTGGGAAAGAAAGAGGGAAGGCAAAATGTCTTTACCATGGAGGGAGAGGGAGTAGACTTAAGCTCGGAAGAGAAAGGTCAGAATACACGGCTGACAGTGCAGCAGCCATACTGTCAAACTGCAGGAAATCAGTGGAGCCTGGTTATGGGTTATCCCTTAACTCCACTGGGATTATGCCTTAACTCTATTTCACATACTAATCCTTCCTGCCAAGCTGTAGGGAAGTACAGCAAGATGCTAATTAGGCATTTATGCCTGAAGGTTTATTACAACTCTCTTACCTAGGAAAATCCAAAACGTCCTTTAGGGGGGAGGAGTTTTTTAAAAAAACAACACCTTATCGTGAGTGGTCTGCGTTTGGCTCTAAAGCCGTTCATGATAGGGCTGAGCATTTGAGTGCATCAGCAAGTTTGTCCACATGCTGTTTTTATGCAAGTGTTACGGTCTGACAACTATGAATCACCCGCTCAGCTCTTGATTTGCGTCAATCAAACCACATTTAAGAGAGGCTTTGTTCGCAGTTTGGAACACAAGACCAAGGCAAGTGTGCGAGTGACTGCTTCAAGCAGATCCTCTTGAAACTGGGTTCAGTGGTCCAGGCTCAAACTCTGCGGAGAGAGCCTGTGGTTCAAGTGGGAGACGAGAAGTTGTTGTTCTTTTCCTTCCAGTTCCCCAGACCCCACTTTCTGCTACTCTGAGTTGTCACTGAACTCTTTGAATCTATAGGTTTGGGCTTGTGTTTGAGGGACCTATCTGTTCAGATTTCTTTGTGTAAGCACAGGTTTATCCTCAAGGTTGCTGTGATTAGTCTTTTTATGTAAAGGGATACAGATTTGTCTTTACATTTAACTATTTGTTGGATTTTTTATTTAATGAGAACTTAATAAAATTAAATTCATTACAGAATCATCTTTCCATATCTCCAAATGTGGGAGTCCTTTCTTGCAGAATTATCTATACTTTTAGACAGTAAGTCTGTACTTTCTGACCTAGGAACTGTGACTGCAGCAGGATCGCAAGCCAAGCAACGTCAGTGCTGAAATGGAGCTCCCACCTTGCAGTGGATTGCAAGCCCGGAAATACTTTGGAAAACTCAGCCTTGGGGTGGGACACGACTTCATGCTGCTAGTGTGCAGAAAGTCTTTTGGAGAGGCATTACAAAAAAAGCAACAACCGCAGAACACACAACAGTCTTATATGCCCTTCACTTAAAATTGCTGGTACCTAGCTAGAGATCTTTAAAATAGTTACAGGGCTGTTCCTGGAAATATGCCAAGTTTTTATTTCTTCCCTTTTGAAGCCCTCTTGGTGAAGGTTTGCCTAGCAGTTAGGCAAACTGTAAGGTGTATGCTGTCTTGTATGCAAGGTCCACTGTAAATCCTTTTCCTTTTTTTCCCCCTCCTCTTAATATCCTTCTTTCACTTGTAGGTGGGAGTGACCACATGTCCTCCTTTCATCTCTCCTCCCAGCCTTCAGGACCCATATCTGAGGTCCTCCCTAGCTCTGATGTTCCTGTGCAAGCATGCTCTTTTTTCCCTGTCCTAAACCCACCCTTGACCCAGTTCATTCTCAAACCGCTTCCCTGCCTCTTCCTCTCTCCATGCTGTCAGCTCACTGAAGGTTCTTCTCCTCCTTCCCGTCCCCCTCTGGCACCAGTCCTTGTGCTCATCAAAACATTGATCTTGTGGGCTGTAGGCTTGCCAGCATAATAAGGCCACTGCTCTTCCAAACACTTTTTTCCCCCCTCTTACAAACACAGAAACTTTTTGTTTTTCTTCTTCATTGGACTTGCCCTCACTATTTTTCAGGCTGAAGTTAGAGGATTAATTCCTACTTTCCTGCTGACAGTCGTGGAATCGAGCTAATTTCCAAGTGTCAGGATGCTGATCCTTATCTCATTCAGTTCCCAAAGAAGGTAATAAAATAACTATAAGTTGCTGTAGCAGATGCGGCATATGGCAGTCTATTAATTACTCATGCTCTACCCAACTTTTAAAATAAATCAATAAATGTTGATAAAACACTAGAGAGCATGCAGGGTTTTTTTCTCTACCCATATTTTCTTCCTCTGGACTCTTCAATCGTAAATTTTTGGCTGGTTTGAACTGCCCGGTTTTTGGACAACCTTAGTGTTTCCCTGTGGAAATGAACACTAACAGCCCTGCTTGCCTTTTTCTCCAGATTTGGGGATGTCATTGCTAGCTGGTTTTAATCCTCAGAGGCAGACTAGCAAAGAGGTAGCTGTTTTATCAGTTCATTTCATGATATATTTGCAGTATGGTAGTTCATAGCATCTACGAAATTACTTGGAGGTAGAGAGGAAACAATCTTCCTGAATGTTGCAAAGAACCCTCATGTGCCCAACTTATTTTTTTCCCTTATGCAAATATCTTGGGGGGGGGGGGGGCAGGAGGGGCAGTGTTACAGCAGCCGTTGCCATGTTCTTCAGTACTGTTTTACTGGTCAACTTGATGGACTCTTGTCCACATTAAGTGTGTTGGCAGATAGCTGATCCATGCATTTGCTAATGCTTATAGGTTGTATGACTGACAAACCTGTTTTTCTTTATATGCTATTAATAAAACAGAAGTGGCTTGGTTTGAAGAGTCTGGTCATACTATTTTGTCTGTTGGTGCTCCTGGTCTAGTGATACCAGAGCTATGATGTGGACAGTGCTGGTGCTTACCATGGTGCTCTTGTCCAGGTGCTTGTTTCCTCTGCAGTGTTTCTGTCACTCAAACTCAATTGTTGCATATAGGAAAGGTGAATTTAAAATAGATAAAATTAAAAATAATAAAAATAAAATTTCTCTTGAAAGTGGGGAAAATAGGTCCTTTCTCTGTTTGAAATCTTGTATTGATCCCTTCTCTTTGATTAAAGATGTGTTGGAGGAGGTGTTTGGGGTGCGTGTGTGTGAACTGTATCTTTCCTTTCTTGAGGTTTCTAAGTGACAATGTTTTCATACGCTTAAGCAGGACGACTTTAAGAAGGGACCTGTTCTATCATTGTGTTTTATCAGACAACTACATGCAGACATAGCTCTTATATAAGGAAAAAAAACCACAAACATTTGCAAGTTGCAATGTTAGTTCCACCTTGGTGTTTAGGAGCAATTTGGGGAGGTGCCTTTAGGCAATCTGGCTGCACTTGTAGATGTGTGGGGTGGGAGACCTGACAGAAAAGTCAACTGGAGTGAGGCGGTTCCCTAGATCAGAAATTCTCCTCAGATTTGTGGGATATTTGACAAATTTCAGTTGTTTCAATGAAGTACCTGTGTGGATTCCTAGTTGTCTTTTGGGTGGACATCAGAAATGCCCTTGCCCTAAGACTAGCACCTTCTGACACTCCTTGTCTTGCAAGCCTTCTCTGGCTGAGCTGACAAGTGGCTGCTTAACCTCTGGTGCTTTTGCTGGTACTTGGCCCCCTAACCTTGCTTTCACAGGCTCACAAAACCCCAAGAACATAGCCTAAAATCAAAGATTAGTTGGTGTTTTGCCTAGACTGATGCTGTTGTTAGAAGGATATTTCCCTGTGAAGAAGTTACTGAAGTTGTAAAGATCAGTGGTCACTAGCTGCAGTGACTGAATTGTTTTTAAGCACATTTTGAACTTTGATTTATAAACAACTGCATTTCGAAATTAGCAAATGGCTGCACTTAAGGCTAATGAGTGAGTAAAAGGGTGCTGCGTTACAAAATGCTTTGAAGAGACCGAGACTGTTCTTGAACTTAGAAAAGGGAGGGCTTATAAACCCAGCGTAGTATTAGGCTGGGTTTTTTTAAGGCTGCACGTGACCAGTTCAATGCTCTATCTCCAAATGTCTTATGCCCATGCAAGCTTTGAAATATTTAAGAATGCAGGTCTTAATCCAGCAGCTGCTTTATGAAGTGTATTTCTGATTTGGCAAGCGATAGGTGCAGTTGCACAGCATCGATCTCCTCCCGAGCGTGTATCTCCTTTACACCATGAACTCAGTGTTACAAGAGGTGTGTAGCTGGTGGTGCCTGCTCAGCTGGAGGAGGGAGCTGGGCTGCTGGTTCTCCATGCTGCATGCAAAACGGGCACCTTGGTGACATGAGTGGAACTTTATTGAAGTAGTGAGTTTGCCCAGGCTTCAATTCTGCTCCGTTGCCACTGCAGGCAATAACACTTCTGCCTCCAAAAAAGATCAAAGATGGCTGCTAGAGCAGGCTCTTGAACAGTCCTTCTAGAGGTCTTTCTGCAGGAGACCTGCTCGGCACAAGGGCAGGGGAAGAGAGCAGATATTTCCTAAAAGATTTTGCCCTGTTTGTCCAAAGCATGCAGTCAGAGCAGGGCATGTTTTAGGTTTGCCTTGCTTTTGTGATAGCTTGTGGCCCAACAGATGGCAGAGGCAGAAAGCTGCGTGAGGAAGAAATCAGCCTTCCTGAGAAGACCCAAATGCAAGGGGAAAGCTGTGATCAGTCAAACCATGTTTAATTTTGGCACCTTTGTTCTTCATCTCCCTTCCTAACTGTGTGTCCTAAACAAGCTGAAAAAGTAGGAGCGGGGATACTTTTTCCGTCCTAAACTAAAGGAAAGCTTTTGGTAGTAATTCTGTGGAAATTAAAGTTAAATCTTTCTATTAGCTTGACTTAAGTGGAAATTGTTAAATACTCCAGGATGCTGTCATTCTGTAACTGCAGTTTGAAGTTTTTTAGGATGTTTTTGCATTTCTTCACTAGCTTTCTGAATCCTCAAGATCCTCGCCAACTTTTTGAAGATCTTTGCAACGAAAACATCTTCATGTTGTGTTTTTCTTTTTTTTTTTTTTTTTTAACTCTTTATAAGTAATACTTCTGGGCTTGAAACTGTCAATATTAAGTTCACACAAAATCCATAGGCCAGTGCCTCCTGATTTATGCTGTTTTAGTGATTGAAGTTCAGTTTTATTAGATAACTACATATGTTTCAAAAACCTTTTTTACACTTTGGCAATGTAGCGCTGAAGTGCTTTCAGAGTGCAGTCTCAAGCGTGGCTCTTTGATCTCCCCTGGGATTATGCAGACAGAAATGGGTGGAAAGTGTATGTATGTGTATGATTTCAACCTCTAGCTGGGATTTTGACTTTAGGTGAAGGTTGTTTATTTTTGAGAAGTTCTGCAAAGGCTTGGTCCTTTGGAAATATAAACTTACCCTTGGTTGACCTCTTCCTAGTACCTCAAAATATGGGTCTTATTTTGTATTAGTGTGTTTTTTGTGGCCTTTTTTAAATTATTAGTTTATTTAATCCACTTGCTCGTCTGCAGACACAGTTGCTATGCTTCAACTGAAAAGCTAGCACAGAGGCAAGAATGAGATGCTGGAGCAAGATGGGGAAGGAAATGGGACCTGTCGAAGTGAGTACTCATGGCAGAGGAGATATTGGTGGTAAAGCCAGTGGTGCAACCCATGAGCTTTCTGCTCTGGGGCCCCGAGCTCCATGCATGCCTTAAGTGTTGGTGTACGGTACCCTTAGCTGGAGGTGACTGTCTTGTGGAGGAGGGGAGGTTATAGCTTGGGTTATCTTGTTGGCTGTGTCCCTGTAGCAGAAAGGGTTTGCAGTGGGGCTGCTCTCATTCTGCCTTGAAAGGAATTACTTCCTTTTTGGGATTAGTTAAGGACAGTAAAATCTTGCCCTGAATCTTACTAGGAACTTGAGTTTTCCATCTTAGGTGTAAGTACTGTCAAACTTCAGGGTTAGCATCTTTTTATTCAGTCCCCACCCATACCCATATGCTTCCCTCCCTTTCATTCTTATGGCACTCATCATCTGATGAAACACTTGGTGACAGAAACAACAAGAACTTCTCTTCCATACCAGTCATTGCTCTGAAAGTCCTGAGTGTTTAAAAATCTGCCTGCTGTGGTTTTGTTATTTTGCTGTGTTATTTTTCAAAGTGTGTCTTGGTCTCTGCAGCAAATATGAATGCGTGGCTGTGAATTTGTCAGTTGTGTTGAATATATTGTGTGGTTGTTTTTGGATTAGCATTAAGTAGTTGTGTCTTGCATTATGCACGTGCACGTATATATCTTTTTGTATAAGGGGC
Organism: Nipponia nippon; assembly: GCF_047370975.1. Classification (NCBI taxonomy): domain Eukaryota; kingdom Metazoa; phylum Chordata; class Aves; order Pelecaniformes; family Threskiornithidae; genus Nipponia; species Nipponia nippon. The sequence goes on from NW_028262369.1 coordinate 58,055,148, forward strand.
AGCAGCACAGTCTCCTGTAGCAAGTGAGTGTTATTCTGTGTGGAGGAGCTGCTGCTGGGTGCTGCCTTGTGGTACGTACATAAAAGCTCAGTTGTGTAATACCAGCACCACATTAGTGCAATGCCTCCTTAAGAGAGAAGATTCCTAAGCTGTGGGTAAACAAGAGCCCCATTGATCTGTGTGTTTCTAAACTGCATGTTCAAAGTTCTTTTTGATGACTTTTATATATAGCATCTACTTTCGAGGACAGATAATAATTTTATGTGCATAATAAAAACCACTGTATTGCAAGGGATGGCTTGCATTTCTAATGGTATCTACAGGAGTGAAAATAGCTTTGCCTTACGTGGTTTTATTAATCATTTGATGTGTGTTTAGGGAACCCCGCGTAAGGTGCTGCCAGCGTAGCAGGAGCAGATTGACTGCCCTTCCCTGAGGCGAGGGCTGGCTGAGCTCCCCACCTCTGAGAGCCACCAAAGCTATGCCTGAAGAACCCTCTCTTTCCACTTCTCCACCAGCAGACTGAACCCAAACCGACTTGTAATAGTTACCCCATCTGCTGTGTATTTGTGTGTCGATGCGCCCTGTAAAAGTAGTGGTGAGTCTGGATGGAGCTGTGTGCGAGGCTTGTGGAGGAGCCCTGTTCTGAAGAGCCCCATTCATGTGCCCTCCTCCTGGTGTTTCTTTGCTTTGTCCCTCCCGCGCTTAGCTCAGGCAAAATGCAGGGCTGCTCGCTTCCAGCGCTCTCGGGCATGGAGGTGCCCGTGTGGTTACAGCTCCCATAGACAGTTACAGAAAAGGAAACCACAAGTTTTTTCTGTCTTTCATTGATCCCGAGTTGCTACTAAAGGATTTCAATTGCAGCAGTTCAGCTCTTTACCTCACTAAAGCTGCCTGTGGCTCCAGGTTTCAGGTCTTCTCCCGTGGCTCCAGCGTGCAGCTGCAGACACAGACTCCGAATTTACGGCACTGAGGTAGGAGTTAGCCCTCTGAAGTTGCTTCTACCCATGAATGGTTGTGATTTGTTTCAGTGAAAATGAAGTGAACCAAGGAGAGACCAGGCTGGCGGGCCCTTTCTGAGGACAGCAAGCCCTGTCTTAATGCTTGGTTTTGGAAGGGCAGGGGACTGTAGTACCAACTGGTACCTGGGTCATCGCCCCTCTGGTGCAGCAAAGCTCTGCTGATGGCTCTCACTTCTTTAGGTGCTTTGCTCAAAAGCTTATGGCTATTGTAAACTCTCACAAGGAGAGCTTTCAGAAATGCTAAAAGCAAGCTGGCTTTTAGCCCCAAGCAGGACTATCAAGGTGTGTTTTGGGGTGGGTTTTTTTTACCAGCTGTGTCCTATTTTCCTACTTCTTTCCACCTTTCCTAGAGTCTTTTGCTGCCTGTTTCCCTTCTCACAGTAATTCCCCATGTCCTATGTCCCGTGAACTATCTCCTTTGCAGTCAGCTATCAGTTTCTTATTGCTGTCTTTACCTTTTTGCTGGATTTTCATGGCTGACACTGATCAACAGATTTTATTGAATGAGAACAAGATGGATAGACTGTACATGGCAGTAGTAGTTTAGGAAAAAATTGCTAAAACCAGAGGTAAGTGCTTCTGACAGTGTTGTATGTGCACATTTGTATGTTTCCTGTCTGTTTAGTGTACAGTGCTGGAAATATCAACAGGTGATTAAATATAAAATATTTTAAATGTCACTGATTCATTATCCATGGCAGATGAATTTGTTTTGAGGGAGAATTATTTTGAGACTCAGCATTTTGTAGGTGGCTGATGCTTTGCAAGGTGGGAAGCTACAAAGTGTGAGGTGGCAGGTCTGGGATAGGGAATCTGTGGAGAAGATGCTTGGGGGATGCTGCCATTCCTTGAACTTAGCCCATCTCTTCCTCTTTGTGCTCTTTATTTTCAATGATCAACATGTTAAAAAATGAAATACATAAAAAGGGTTAACTTGTTATTACCAAGATGACTGACCAGGAGGGTTTCTTTCCTCCTGAAAATTCCTTCATGCCATAACGTAATATTAGTGCTGATGGTGTCTTCTGTTTTATGTTCTTGGTAGCACTTTTGGACGTGGATGCTTTATAGCACTGAAGAGAAGTTAAGACTGAGGAGGCCTGATTTTGGTGATACTTTCAATAGCCCAGCCTAAAGATATTGTGCATCTAAGAAGTATCATCATTATCCAGGAGCTGATCATCCTTATTCAAGAGCCTGGTTCTGCACTCCTGTGCAGATATGGTCACGTAGAGTGGGAGTGCTGGTAAATCCAGTGTTTTGGGGTCTGTATTACAAGTGGTCGATGGTTTAGGAAAAGCGTTCATGCCTCCTTCTTGGGGCTGGTGGAGGAGAGAAAGGTCTGCTCCAGGCTTGGGGTTCCCACAGCCTGGGAACACACTGTAACTTGTTGTGGTATTGAGGCAGCTGGATGGAAGGTATCTATATAAATTAAGTACACCATGAAAATAAATACAGCATCGGCAGCACAAAGGAGAAGGAGAAACATGAGGCTAGATAAATGGTGGGATGCTTTTGGAAGTAAGTGCCTGGCTTTTCTTCATTTGGAAATACAATTGCTGCCCTGCCCGCCCCCCCCCCCCGCCCCCGGCTGCATTCTTCATTTGGAGCATTGTTTGTGCTACCCTTGAGCATTAACTGCCAAAGCATCTTCACTTAGTGTGGGCAGCCATGGAAGTCTGTTTTCCATCTTTCAGAAGATTCCAGCTAGATAGGTTGCTTTTTTCATTCAATTTTCTCTTGTTTACCAGGGTATTAGGAAGCTGGAATACAAGCAGTGTGTGTTTTGCCCTAGGAAACATCAGTAGTCCAGTCACCATTCCAGAAATTCCTCTCAGTTCATTTTTCTCTGTAACAGAGCTCACAAAGACTCTGAATGCAGTAAATGTAAATCTGAAAAGGTCAAACCTCATGTATGCCGGAGACTGGAGGATAGGATCACAACAATGCAAGAGCACAGATGAATTTTAGACTGTGGATTGAGAACAACATGTTCATAGAGAACTGTCAAAGGTACATGTCTTGAGTATTGAGGAGGAATTAGAGGTAAAGCAGCAAGGATTTCTCTCGCATTACTCGGTGACTTCTTAACATATAGAAGAGAGGGATCAAAACACAAGATTCCTGGCTAGAAAAGGGTAGGAGTGGCATAAACTGGGGTTGTTCTTTGCTTCCGCTTGCTTTGCCTGCGGGATCCCGGTGGCAGAGCAGTGTCTGGGGAAGCAGAACATCAAGGGGTTTTCCCATTGGCCACAGTTGCATTGAATGCGCCATTTTGAGTACGGGTTGATGCAGATCTCGCAGCTGAGACATGTTTCTGTTCAGTGGGTCCATTCACGTGTGAGTTTGCTGGTTTTGTGCTGAAAGCCTGTCCAAAGGCTTCAGTTTGGATTAAGTCCTTCTTGCGCAGCGCTTCAATAATGGTGGGATCAGCTTTGCCTTGATGCATTTCCAATTCAAGAAGTGAAAAGCTGTACACAGTGCAAGGGGAATCTCATCCAGAGTAACAGAACTGACAAATGTCAAGTGTTTTCAGCTGCTCCTTTGCACGTGGTGTACAAAGGATGAACAACTCCTGCTAGCTGGGCATTCAGCGTATTGAAATGTGGGCCAGAATTGATTTTTCAGGGAGGCCATTGATGTGCACTGCCGGTTTGATGGGGCTGTAACTCCAGCACTGCCTCCGGATGCTGTTGCGCCAGCAAAAGGCAGCACGGCAATGTATGAGAGATGAACAGGGCTGTTTTCTCCGTCGCTGGCTGGAGGAAAGGAAAACAAAAATAGCTGTTGGTGTAAAATACAGGAAGATGCAGCCAGAGCTGATGGTGACATTTGTCATTTAGCAAAGTATGAAATCATGGGTTTTGTTTTAAATAACATACAGGTAGGATAATATGTTCAGGATAATAATGTGCACTAGTTCTAGGAAATGAGAAACTGAGAATATGAACGTTTTGTTAACGGTGAATGCCTTGGAGCGTGGGAAATGCCGGCAGACTCCAGGTCCTCTTTATATAATTTTTAATTTTTTCTCACCATTTTTTGGTATATGGTGTGTTTACTGAATGTCCTGTTACTTGCTGTTCATGTAAACTAATGGAATATATTTTTGTTTTAGGACAATAACTGTATATATACATGCATGTAATTGCTATATATACACTGATTTATGTAAATGTGGTAATGTGATAACATTGTCTTCTATATAATAAGCTTTCTATTTTATGATCTTCAACATATATAATATGGATTTGGAAAAGTGTTATGAGGGAAAAGGCATTCCTTTTAAAAAGAGAGAGTTCAAGGCCCGTTATGCATTAAACAAAAATATTCTTTAAAGATATTAGCTCATAACTCCAGGCAGCATATGTCTCCTCTCCAGAGTGCCCTACTTGGGAAAGCAGCATCGCTTGTGAGGGAGAGAATCACTGACTTGAAAAGGACTGGGTTATTTTGTCCAATCTGCCCTAGTTCAGAGCCTTTTCATCTTTGTGGCTATTCAGCAGAGCCAGAAGCGTAACCCAGAGACTCATATCTGTGTTTTCTGCTGAGTAAAATCTCACCAGCAGCATGGGAGAGGAGTGAGCGCTCAGACTTGGCATCGACACTTCTGGTTGCACCAGCGTGGGGTTTCTGGATGCTTTTTCTAGCAGCTCCCAATGAATTTGCCGATTTCAAGCTGCCATCTTCCTACATGCTTCCTGCCCGCCCTGAGAAGTCTTAAATCTGTTTTGTGGCTTTCCTAAACGTATGTGTAAAATACTCTCTGGCCATTTCAATGTCTGTAGGGCTTTGGCGCAGCTTCCGAGCAGCTCAGAGCAGTGGGACGGCCCCTTCCATGCAGTGCCGTGTCCACGAGATCGGCTGCAAAGGCCCCGGACTCCTGCTGCAGTGTTGGGAATAGGTTATTGCATGGCCATGTCTGCCTTGCTCTTCGAAAATTTGTTTCACAGTAGTATGAGATGTTATTTTTTTTTTATTTCCCCACTCCCCCATTTTCTGATAATCTTCTTCAATGTCTTTCCCCTTCCATGGGAAGGAGGGACCCTCAGCTGGGCGAAGCTCTAATGGACTTCTGATGGCTTTCTGGGAGGTGCCACTTGGCTGTCGGTTGCAGCACACATAAGGCTGTGGGAGGCATGGCTTTAAGATGAGAAATGGGAGATAAATAACTCCAGATTAAAAAAAAAAACTTGAAATCCTCCTTTTTTTTTTTTTTTTTTTTTTCCCCTTCTGATTACTTCTGAGTAAACAGTGCCTTTAGGAGTGTCTTAAGCAGTAAAAATAAGTGTCTTAATTTACACTTTTCTACTTACGGTCATCAAACAAAAAACAATATAACAAAGCAGGAATGATTTTAAAAAAAAAAAAAAGCCTTGACTTTTTTTTTTTTAGGTATTTTTTGATTACTAAGAATGATGACACTTCTTGGCATTGCTGTTTTTACAAGTTGGCTTATTGCATTGCTTGCAACTCCCAGTCTTTGTTTTATTTAGCTGTGGTTTTTAATTTCCTGCTTGTGGTGGGGTATGTGTTTGTCAAACGCTCTGTAACTGGGATCATGTGGCTTGCCTTTCCGCTTGCAGTTATCGGGTTACGGCGGCGTTTGCTTCACAGACGGTTCAGTGTGCAAGTTGACAGCACGTGGCTATATTCAGCATAACCTGCAGCAGCTCCTGTCACGTCATGTGTGACTTAGAGCCTGGTGTTTTCAGTGGTCATAAATCAGTGGTTAGTTTTGCTTGAACTTGGGAGTGAGCTTTTAAATCAAAAATGTATTCTTGCTAATGCCTCATCCTCATTGGGTTAATTCCGTTTTGAAACTAAAGTATTAGTTTCATTTTTGGAATGGGATTTTTTTTTTTTAAGACTGCATCCTGGAGGGAAGGAGAAGAGGGTGGAGGGGACCCTTAGGGCAACCTAAGAAGCCTTATGGTACACAGGCTGTTGGGCCACTGCAGCTGGTATCTTAGACTTTCCTGACCTGGGAATGGGGACTTCACTGTTTGTCAACACATTTTTGGTTGCATGATGTTTAGGTGCTTCACAGTATGTTGCTTGTACTTCATCTGCGTAGTTTCCCTTCTTATGAAGGTGAAACCTGGCAACTGCATTGGAGCAAGCTGAGTAGTGCCTTTGGTAGGGAGGGGGATCAGATGTTAAAATATACAGCAAACCTTCTACCCACTGTAATATTTGGAGACCTCTACAGAATATTCTTTTAGAACTTTTTTCTTTTGTAACACATGAAAAATATTTCATCATGCAGTCATCTGATTCTGCATTCACAGAAATCCTCACGGATTTCAGACCTCCCCTAGGTGCTAAAACTCCTGAGATTTCTTACTGTGTATTAAAACTGTCTCCGGACAGACCTCATGCACTGCGCACATCTGGGTGGCCGTGGCATTTACGCAAGTATAGTCCGTGGGGTGGTTTGGCGCTTTTTAGTCCCCTGTGAGACTGCACGTTGCAGGTAAAAAAGCTTATGTGCTCAAAAGGAATGGGCAAGTAATACTCCTTAACATACATTTTCATTGCTGCTGTTCTATTTGTCAAGGAAACTTTGGCACACAGTAGAGCTGTGAATTTCTTTTGGTGTGTTTTGCTGTTAAAGTTAATGTGCCTTTTCATTGAAGCCTCTCAGCACCATCAGTTAGGTGAGTCTAAGTATCTCGCAAGCTGTTGGGGTGAAAGGAGTCTGTCCCGGTTGGGTAGGGAGTAGAGACTTGTGTGTAATTTCACTGAAGCAGCGTGGCACCGCAGGTGGGCGTTCTGGCTGCGTGCAGCCACTGAGCAACATTAACCTTAAGGTAAAAGAGAGGGAGAATGGCAGGCGATGTTTTTTTGCGCCCCCTTGGTACTGACAGCCTGGCATTATTTTGAACGTATGCAAGGCCCAGAGTTTTGGGTTGGCCTCATGGTAAAATGGACTTGGTTTTCCATGGCTTGGAAACGGGAGTTGCTCCTCCACAGACAGAGGATTAGAAATTTCTGTTTCAAAATGTGCTACTCTCATGTTACTGTGTTTAATTCAATTTAAATTTCTTTTACTACAGCAAATCTATATTGCTAATATTATGTAATATTACTATATTAGCCATGGAAAAATGATCCATTGTGTTAAAGCGATAAGAAAAAAAACATTGTGTTACATGAGCATTTCAGCTCTTGTTAACCCCCTATTTGCAACAGAACAGGAAAAAACAGAAATTTTGAGTGTGAGGGAGAAGTTGTTGATTGTACCCTTCTCGTGGCATCGACAAAGTTTTCCTCTGCCAGAGCTTTCTGTTGTTTTCTATCGTCAGGGTGAATCAAAGCAAGTGCCTCGGTTAGGTGTTGGGAGCTGTCTTCTGGGTGAGTCATGGTCTCTCTCCCCAAGGTGCATGCTGAAGCTGGTTTCTGTGAGCAGTTTCAGTTTCACAAGAATAATACTTTTACTTTCTTCAACAACAGGGACTACTGACAAAGTGTAAAACAGCCTGGGTTTCTCCTAGACATGATATCTAGGGGAGTGTTGGGTTTATGAGAAATGCAACAGTTTGGAGACTGAGGATAAAGACTTTTCACTGCTTGAAATGCACACAATTTATCCAAATGCAAACTTGAGTCTCAGCCTTCTGGGTCCCACAGATGAGAGTGTACTGAAACGCCCCATCTGAGCGAGTGGAAAAGACTTCCCTTGTGAAAAATGTGGAGAGCAGAAGGAATTGCTGCAGTGGAAGAGCCTCAGCTTGGCAGTAATGCAGAGCTGGTGCACGCAGCGGTAAGCCCACGTATCCTCGTGGATGGAAATCGGAGGTGCCTAGAGTATAACGTAGAGGAACATGTGGCAGCACGCTGCTTGTGGAATCCTACAAAACATCTCTTTGTGCTTCTGAGGTCTTGTGCCTTTTCAGTTGGCTATCATTGTAGCTCTGCTTTCCTTCCCATCAAGATTTCTTTCTTTGAGTAGTTCCTGGCACCTTCTTTGATGTCCAGCTCTACAGCCAGCAGTTAAAATAGTGCATCCTGTTAGGAGAAGAAAATCTGGAAGCAAGCTGGAGAGCCTCATTTGAGGGAGCCTGCCTTTGGGGTTGGTTATCAAGCTGGGGGAGCAACCTGGGCTTCTGGCATGAACTGTGTTCAACAAGAACGTCAGGTACTCAAGAGCTTTCTTGGCCTTCAGTGGTTGTGAGGTGGTACAAGTTGCACTTTTCCTGTTCGCAAGTAAGGTTTTCAGAGAGCACCTGAGTGATGATACTTATGTTCCTTACCTGCTGGAGGACCTTGCTCTGAGTTAATGGCACAAAGCTGGAAATGACTGCCAGATACATGTGCTGTTGATTAATGCAATAAAAGGAAATGTTAAATACTTTCTTGGAACAGAAGGTCTGCCTGTTGAAATCTGCCTAAAACCAAAACAAGACCCTCCTTAATCCTGGAAAGATCTGCTGTAGCTCTGGTGTAAGCTTGGGAGAGCCAGCTGGGAAGAGCTCCTTTATGAACTCCATCGATGGACCGCTACCAAAATTCAATCACGAGCAGTTCAGAAAGTGCATTAATGCCTTCGGGATTTCTGCCTTTCTGACAAGAAGTGAAAGGCCTGTTCTTGCTATCGGTGGTATGACAGCATAAGAAGTCCTTTGCCATCCTCCTCTCGTGCGAGTGCAGACAAATACACCCTTGCCTGTCTAACTGGCTTTTGTGGTCTCCATCCACTGCTCTCTGTACAAAGTGTGCATTGTCTTTGCGGCTCTAATATAAAGACAGTAATTTCCACAGAAATACTTAGCTTGAGTATTTTAAAGTAAAACAGAGTTGTTTGATGAATGGTTCCACATTCTTATCTCTAGTTAAAAATAAGCTTTCATCTTTGGCACTTTTGGGGGGTTTATTTTGAGAGTGAAGAGCCAGCTTTGACGTTTGGAGTATGGTCACGCTGGGCACAGCTGTTTTGAATTGCATGTGTTGTTTTAATTGCAGTTTATTCATGTACTTCCAGGATTGTTTCAGAGTTTAACTGATGATTTTGATTAACAGTTGCCCTTTGCTGGGCATTGTCTCTGCTGGCTGTTTTGTCCTGAGCGCCCTGAATTAGCACACTGGGGAAGGATTTTGACCTCTGGATGTTGGTAATTTTTGGGGTGCCGCATGGCAGCTTCACCCAGAGCAGCACCATCGAGTTTGGCATGTAAAATCCTGGAGATCGGCACTTGTTCCTTTCATGTGGACTGTTCCTTCACATGCTGATGATGTTGCAGCTTTTCCTTGCTGCAGTATTTCTGGTAGCGGCTACTTTGTCTCGATGGTGTGTTATATGACTGCACAGAAATAACTGTCCAAAGTTTGTACACCAATTTCTGAAATTTTTATGTGCACCTACTTGAAATATGAGCAAAGCAACGAAACAAAACTTGTATTTTTCCTTTTTTCAGAGGGAGGATGGCATTTGAAACGTGTGATTGCTGTCTTCAATGGGCTTAGGGTGATTTGCAGTTTAGGCTGCTAATAAGCATGGTCAGCTTGTCTCTGATCCTTAAAATGTTTGACCGAAAGGATTTTTCACTGGTGAGCAACAGATTTTACGCTGTTCCAGTAACTGGCTTGGATGTGGAGAAGATACCACATGCAAGGATGAGTTTCTTGGGAAGGTAGAGCTGCAAAGGCTGTTTGGGTGGGTGAGTTGGCAGACAGACCAGCCCTCCATCTGACTGCTGGCTCTTACCCCAATATAGCGGTACGAGCTGAAATGAGTCCCTGCCTGCTGTCGTTCAAATATATATTTAAATATAAGTTCTTAGGATGAAATATTTGACCTAATGGATAAAACAGGTAACAGGTAGAAGGAAGCTAGGCATTTGTTTTCAGACCCAATCGAGCTAGCCCTGGCACTAGGTAGGTGGGGAGCAGGCTGATCTCACTCAGGATGGGTTAATTATAAATTCTGCCTGTTTGATGGATGTATGTGAAAATGGTGTGAGCTGGGTTTTAAACGAATAATACTGTCCTACATAATCCAAGCCTGGGGGAAAGGGGAGCTGTGGTTACTGTGATACATGGGCGGTAAAGATGTGAGGCACCAGCACCCATGAAGCTGCTGTTGTTTCCGAGTGTGTTGTCCTGATGTACATCAAATAAGGTTGGTGTGACAGCAGGGAGGTGAGAAGAGCCCTCCTGGGGTCTCACTCAACCTTCTGGAGTTGTAGGTCTCTGACAAGCAGTGTGTAAAGCGAACGTGTCCAGTCCAGCTTCCCTGACGGTGCTGTTTGTTTTTTGCCTTTGATTGGAAGCTTTCTCAGGTCTCTGAAGGATATTTTCACTTGTGTGGGGTTTTCCCCCAGTATTTTAGCTCTTGTTTTGTAGAAGAGAGGCTTGATGGAGCACACTGAAAGGTTGAAACTTGAAGCCTTGCACTCCGACAGTCACCTGGGACCCAGCAGCTCCATCAAATCCAAGTCCTGCTCTGTTTGCTGACGGTCCTGTTTCCATGTCTCTATTTTCCTCAACGAAAAATTCTCCCTTTTTTCCTCTGCTCTTTCCAATTCTGCCGTCCACTCAAGAAGCTGCAGCTTGTAAGGCGAGAAGTCATCTAGTTAGTAGTGAAATCGTAGGTGGTTCCCATTGCCATCAGTGTCCAGGGAGGGGTCCGAGCATCAGTTTCCTTTGCTTCTTTTCTCCCTGCCCTCTGCTTCATCCAGGAATTTTCCCCAGGGTAGGCTGCTTTCTGGAAGCATTAGTGTAATGGGTTGCTGAGTAATTATCATCACTTCCCTTTTCTGCTGTGGAAAGGATCAGAGCCTTTGGACACAGCCTGCCTTGGAAATAGTTCCATGGAAGACTCTTATTTAGCGTATGCGCTAGCAAAATGCAGGGCTGGGGTAAGGAAGGAAACCCATGCCGTTTGGTTCATATAACATCCAGTTCATTCCCTCTTTAACGAGGCAAGCCTTTTTTCTGCTTGGTATCTCATTAGCTTGAGATTGTCCTGTGAGCGTGTGGGCAGGAGCTGTAACCTCGTTCGAAGCCGCGGAAGAGCCAGGCTGTCTTTCAGCTGGATTTCTTCCTGACAGTTTATTCAGCTGGAGAGAAGGGAAAATTAAGCAGGTTATTCAACCTTCTGTCCTGCCTTTAAAATGTGCTTCATAGGTCTCTTTCTGCTGACAATTGCAGATAATTTCAAGGTTGTTTTTTTTTCTTTCCTTACTTCATTTTTATATCACCAATCAGTTTTTAAAACCTGCTGAAATATTAGTTTTGATTAAAGTGGCATTATATCTGTGAATTTGTAGCTATCAAATGTGAATTCATGTGTTCTGAATAGTCTGTGATTGTGAAATGGCCGGGTGCCAGCAGCACCTCTCTTGCTGAATGCCAGGGAAGTCCTGTGGAGTTTGCTTTTTTTAGTGTGCTGAAGTTCATGGGATCTGTCTCAGCAGATTAACCACATTGCATTGATAATACTGATCTCCTGTAGAAATATTTATCTGTGATTGTGGAATACTGGCTTTACCCCATTCACGTACCTAGGAGGATGGAAAGTTTTATTCACTTTTGATAAAAGGCTAAATTAAAACTTAAGAAAAAAAACTACCACACAGTTAGCAGGGAACAGGAACATTTTGCAGAATGGCCCTTGAAAGAGTCTGTTGGTTGAACATAATATTTCAGAGTTAAGTTTAATGCTTGGACTATGCTAATTTCTTGAGGACAGTCACCTTTTCAGATGGATAGCACCCTGCAGATGGTGGCAGATTGTACCCTCCTCCACTCCTGCCAGGAGCGTGTGCTCACTGACAGAATAGAAGCAGTAAGGATGAAGCTATCCATAAGAGTTGATGAATCTCTTGCCTTTGAAATTGGAGTGCTTCGTGCCAGGGAAAATATCTATGAATATATTTATAGTAATAAACAGCGTAGTCTCAGCTCCTTCATTGCAAGTGGGGAAATTGCTGTTCCACCAAGTCTATGAACGTGGAATCTACTTTTAGATACTTTGAAATGGTAGTCTTTTTTTCTTTTTTTTTCCTCCTCTGCGATTTAAAAATATCTGAAGTCCAAATTTTAGAAATCTGTACATGAATTGACATGAAGATATTATATACAGACTATCTAAAGCTGGTAGATAATGGCTGGTATATTCAGGAACAGGTAGACTGGGACAATTTTCCTGCTGTCTGCTGTTGATAGTAGTTGACTTTGTACCGGATAGGGCTGGGATAATGGGGAAGTGCTGTGCAAACATACCAGGTTGGTTCTGCGTGCAGCATCTCATCTGAGATGGATTTAACATGAGGACATAGCAGGATCCTGCAGACCCCACCCTGAGTCTCCCACCACTCTGGGGAGATAGGGACACAGTGATGTGTTTTATTCTCCGTGTGGTGGAAACCTTGCGCTGTCCTGCTGGAACTCGAGGCAGCGCTAGGCAGGAGAAGGTGTTGGATCCCCACCACCAAATACCTTCTGATGTTGGCTGCAGAAGAGGGACTGCGGGAAATGGTTGGGTAAGCTGAGCCTAGAACAGAGCCAGGTCTCTGACGTAGTACTGTCTTGGTATGGCATGCTTAACGGTGACTGTGTGTATGAAATAAGATAGCAGTCTTTTCTGCCTGTAACTGGAGAAGTAAAACCGTCAGGTGTTCAGATTGACCTGCAGCTGCGTGCAGGAGGAGATTGCCCACAGGAGGTGTTGAAGCTCTCAAATGGAGGCTGAGCTGGCCCCTACCTTAGGAGTCAGAGTGCATTCCGGAACGGTTGGGATGTTGGTGTTCAGTACGCTTTTGTGGCAGGCTGCATTTTCTAGGTAGGTGTTTGGCGTTGAATGGGAGCAGGCGTATTTCTTGGTTTTCCATCTTGCCTGAGTAATCTCTCAGACTACCAAGGTGCAACAAGTGATTGGGATGTAGGATATTTGTTTTGCTTTTATTGCAAGTGCGTACTCGAGCTTGTCTGTAATTGGACTTTGTGGTTATTTTCTGTGTACCAAATGGGCTGATTCTGAAACTTGTTGCAGAAGAATGGAATGAAAAACAACATTAAATATGGATATTTTTGGCTTAAAAGGAAGAATACACATCAAAAGTGTACTATACGTGCTATTTCTTTAATGTGGTAATTCTTTCCCTTATATTTTATTTTTTCTTCACTTAATGCTGCATCTGTCCAGGGGACGGTGGAAAGGCTGGCTGTAGGGGGTTCTGACTTTCCTTGCCCACAGGGAGAAGCAAGTCTACTGAAATAGCTAGCTGTTTCTTTTTGCTGTAATTATGTCAGACCATTTTCAGTAAGCTTTATCTCTTTGATCTAATGGATAGTTTACCACAGGCCTTAGATTACTTGCATTTACATGTAAAGGGTTATTTTATTACCATGGATTTCCAAAATGATGTGTCTTTCAAATTTTGTGCAGATGAAGTCATCAGAGTCTGCTGAAGAGACTGAAGATTGTCATGTTTAGTAGGAGTTGCATTATCCTCCCACTGCAAAGAATTAAGGAAAACAATGATGTAGGAACTAGAACGCAACGATTTTACGATTTGGCGTTTGAAGAGCAGTGTATTGTCATTTGGATATTAATCTGTAAACACCTCGAGGACCACAGTATCTCCTGTTTTAACGCATCTTAGGTGTTTGGCTTCTAGGGTAACTTCCTAGTAATATATTTAAAGGTTGCTTTTCTTATTAACTGTTGCTGAGTGTTACTTTTACCTTGATGTTAATCAAAGCGGGATCTGTTGGATTTCTTTACTAGGTTCTGGGTAGGAAAGCAGTACAAAGCTCTTGTAGACATTATGCCTGAATATCTTCTGACTCTTGTGAAATATTTATGTGGATTAATAATGCAAAAGAAAGCTTAAAATCCATCATAGTTCTTGCTTGCAAGGTGCTGAGTGCTGTGGTCTGCTGCTGGCTTCAGTGGAGTGCTGTGCATCCTCCACCTGACATCTGGACCTATGAATGTCTCTGGAGTAATCAGTATTGTCAAGGGCATGAAGGAAGTTTACGAGTCCAGATATGTCAACCTGTTCTGTAACTGAGATGGACATCAGCCTGACCTAGTTTCTATTGCATCAAAAGTAAGAAGTCAGAATTATGGCAAATTAAATACATACAAGACTATGCTGATGATGTTTATGCATTATGTCACTCACTGGCAATGGAAGGTGGTTAACTTGGGTGTTAGATATAGTGGCAGTAGTAATAATGATAAAAAAACCCCAAACCTGAAACAACCCCATATAAACAAGATTGGATTAGCTTTCATCTAAATGGATCTTTTCTTGTTTGTACTTGCAGGCCAAAAACTAACATATTTAGAGCTCAACTCTAATATATATTTTTTTATTGTCTCCTCTCTTCTTATCCTCTCTTCTGCCTGTGGATATCTGCAGCATTTTATTTTTACCATCCACCTTTAAAGTATGAGTAAATAGTGCTTAAATACTACATTTGTTTTGTTGAATTCTATAGGCTCTTGCAATGCACTGGATTTTTATAGCAGTCTCAGTCGATTCCAATTGAAACCATAATTGGTATTTTGACTTGATAGCTGCTGTAAATCTCAAAGAAGGGAAGAGAAGGATGCTCTCATTTTGTTAGGCTGCTTCTCTTTCGGATGCATAGTGCATCTTCCAGCTCTCCGGGCTAATTAAAATGCCATTACAGTACATGTGGTGCTACAATACAGTCTAGGGAGACTTCCAAAAATAGATTCTTGAGTGCAGACAAATTAGAGAGGAAATACGCACTGAACATTTTCTCATAGGTTTAAAGAGAAATAATCCATTTGCTGCCTTAATTGCTTTCTTGTAAATGTTGAAGACTTTTTTTTTCTCTAAATTTTGAATGAGTAGACAAATAAATAATACGTCCATGATAATTACTATTCTCATTACTAATATTTTGACTTGTTGTTACATGCCATAGCTGTTAATATGCAAGTCAGGATGGTTTGGTGGACTGTGCTTAATAGTCAGTGATAGAGACTTTTATTCCTCAGCGATCCTATTTTAACCACCTGGTATCCCAGCGTTATGAGTTTAGTGCGTGGTCTGATTTTAGAAATAAAGCAATACAGTTGACGTACTCGCCCACCCCAAATCCTGCCAAGAAGTAATGCAGATAAATACAGTTTGCACATTGTTCAGCAAAACAACCCCCCAACTCGTGTATAAAATGCAAGATACTTTTTATAATGGGACTGTGGTACATACATACTGATAGCGGGGGAAAAAAATAGATGTTCTTGGGCCTGGAAGAGGTCCATGAAATGTCCATGGGCTTAGACATGTAACGGAGACAGCACATAACTCCCTGGGCACGGCCAGTACGAGTGAGGAGCTCTCACTTCTCATAGCCTGTACCTCCCCGTAAGCTGCTGACAGCAGCCTGATGACAAGGGACGAGGCTTGCGCTGGCTGGTAGAGCGCTAGGCAGCCTTAATCAGAGGGAAGGAGCTGAGGGAAGGGGAAGGCATGAAGAAGAACAGCTCATGACTGTGATAGCAAGTACCATGCAGAGGATCAGCTCTGTGGAGTGTAGCAGATGGTGCTGATGGGGTCATATACAGGCTGTGTGGCGTTGTTTTGAAGCTTGCTTTGGGACTGAATTTAGTCCAGTCCCCCAGACACAAGTCCCCATTAGTGGCTAGAGCGTGTTAGGCTGGGCGTTTTGGGTTGAGTTTGAGGTGTATCCCCCCGAAAAAAAAATCCAGTCTGTGTGCTCAGACTGCTCCATGGTGCAACCAAAAATACGGGATGTGGAAAAGTATGGGAAGTGGGGCAGCCGGGGGCTTGCTCCAAGAGCAAAGCCCGATGCAAAGTGAAATCCGATCCTGCCGACACTCCTGATTGTACAGGCTTTGAAGGTAACGCACACAGCAGCTCATCTCTTGAGTGAAGATAACTGTGAGGCTGATTCTGTCTTTCAGCTTTTCTATGAAGTGCAGTATTGTTGTGTTCAGGTGTCTTTCAGTTGTACCGTGAAGCAGATGGGAAGGTGGCATGGTTGGAGAAGGGGAATGGATCTCCCTTTCTTTTCTTCATGAGACAAGTTCACAATTGTTTTACTAGAAAGCAGTGAGGAGAACAAGGTAATTGTTTGCTTGATGACAACTACAAATTCAGGAGTCATTGATCCAGAAACATCTTTCTGTTCTTGGCGAAAGCGTAATTTTAAATGTGGATGCACGCTCTTGAAAGGTTGTGGTTGGGATAGTCTCTCAGATGCCAACTGATGGCTATTTATCCTGGGCTTACTGTCAGCTGCCTTGTTTTGCCTGAGGCTTTTTATTGATTGGGCACTGAGAAATTACAGCTTCTTTCTATTTTGGCTTGGAAGACATGGGAGCAAGCTTTCGAGCTGTATCTTCCTGGTGAAAAAAATACTCAAAATAATCTGGTAACTGCCTTGCAAGTGGTTTGCAAAGAAATGATTATCAAATTCATCACCAGTCACTTGGCCTATTGCAGATGTCTTATTGCTCAACAGTTTTCCTCTGCACCCCTTTTTCTTACCTAGAAAGTGGAAATATATAGACAAGAAGCTCTAGGTCCTACTCTATTACTGAGAATGGTAGAGTCCATCAGAGGTTTTGCAATTTGTGTGCTAAGCCCACCCCAAAACCAGCTTGGAAAGGAACCCAAAGCTGTGAATGGCAAGTGGCAGTAACTGCCTCATGGAGGACATGGACTTGGCAGTTCAGTGGCAAGGTCTTAAGTTTTAGGACCTGTTGCTTACATGAGGCATAATTCCCTGTCTTCTCAGAAATAACTGATTGCTGCTATGTACTGAAGTGTTGTCCAGAAAGTATATGACTAAAGAAGATCAGAAATGTATTTGGTCGAGAGGTCTCAAACTCCCTGTGTTAGCAGATAATTGCTCATCATGAAAACGTCTCAGGGCCTGTAGGAGGACTGTATCGTCTTCCCTCAACTGAGAACAGGCTGATGTTGGAAAAACTACTGAGTTCTGCAGACCCTCTATCTCATTTTTTAAATCTTTTCTCAGAGGTTTCTCCCTGATTGCCTACAATTCATCTTCTGGTGTTGAACTGAAAACTGAGGGCAGCGCTTTGGCCATGGAGGCTGTCACGTCCCTGAGTAATGACCTCCCCTGCCCTGCATATGCGCCTGCTAATGCATCCTGGAATGAACTTGTGTCTTCTGCATCATTGCCAAATGGTGGATGCTCAGTTTTGTAAAGTCCTTTGGCTTTTCTTTGTATCCTTGCTTTGCCAGGTATTTCTGATATTGTAATTTTACATTTGACCGTTATTATCATCATCATTAAGGTGGTAGGGTTTTACTCATTTGTCATTGAACCTTGCATCCATCCATTTTCTAGCTTGTTGAATTCTGCATCTCGTGCTCCAAAGGGGGATCTCTGTGGTGTGAGGGCACACCTGAGTTTTAAATGCATCTTTACTGCTCTTACCAGTAAATTGTGAACTACTGCAATATGCTGGATATAATAGATCTGAGAAGTAGATGATGGCTGAGTGGGCTTTTTAAACCAGGTGTGTACCTGGTTTAGTGATTCATGCAGACCTGATTTTCTTACTGATGTGCCCCATGTAGCCTCTCAATATTTTTTATAAAACTTGCGTAAAATCAAAACTTTTTTTTCCCCAGTTTTCCAGCCAGATATACTGACAAAGAAATAAATCTGTTGCCTGCCTTCAACTTCACCTTGATCTGTCTGTTTTGCTTTTCCTGCTACCTGATTTTTGTTCTGCCTTTTGAAATTGTCCTTTCCATCAGGAAATCAAATCCTAGTCAATAATGCTGATTTTTTTTTTTTTATACCTCTTCCTCCTGTCTTTCTCCTCTGCCTCTCTTAAAGTTTTATTTCTACAGCTCTGTGGGACTATTCCTCTACTCTGGGTGTCCTTTAAAGATAATTGTTGGTTGTTCATCGCTTTACTGAAGGAGTTCAAGTAGGCCAGAGTGATTTGCATCAGGTTGAAAGATCTGAATACATGGAAAACTATTTAAATAACCTCTTCATTCCCAGTTCTGCCCTGCATTTTTAAACTCATCAGAGTTAATTACAGTAAGGCTGCTTACAGTTTTCTGTAAGAGCTCGCTGAATGCTTCAACCTTCTGTTTTTGTTGTCTTTTTATTTTTTTTTGAAGTAATAAAGCTGTACTTCGCTGTCCTTATCTCTTTTGGTTTTGCCTTGGATGTTGTTGTGCATTTTGCTGCTTCATCTTTTCTGAGGGTTTTTATCCATGCATGTTTCTGTCTTATTCTGGAGTGTACTGTAGCCATCTTGTCTTTGTTTTGCTATTTTCGACATGTTTAAATCCTGCAAACCCAGCTACTTCTAAACCTGTCCTGGGTATATTTTTAAAGTGACTTAAACAACCCTTTGGAACAGACTAGGATAAAAATAAAGTGTTCAAGTTCCCATCAATGAATAATGGCTTTATCTTATTAATTAATGAGTAGAAATACCCATCTGGAAATTAAGCTACACTAAATGTTCTCTAACTCAAGCCATAAATCAGGCAGACTAGTGTCTGCCTTCTTCCAAGCTTGATGGACGGTGCAGTTTGTCTTTCCCTTGCGAGCATCTTGGACTGGACGGTCTGCAGACATCATTTCGTCGCTGGCTGTTCGAATTAATCTCCCCAGTTCAGCCTCCCTGGTACAGCTGGGACAACTCACTCTTGCTGTTCTCTGATATTTTTGCTGAAATCATTAGATTGATTCATACAAAACCAATTCAAGAGGGCATTTTCTTGACAATTATTTTTAGTAGTGTAAGAAAAAGTTGGCTAATAGAGAGCTCAAAAATATTTTGTAGGTAATCTGTTTTTTCTCAGTATCATTCAAAGCAGAGTTTGTGGCTTGTAAGAGTCAAATCGTGTTTGCATGGTTTGACCTCTTTGCACTTTGTTGCCTGTCCACAGCAGTAAGACAAGCTGCTTCCCATCCCTGTCTGCTTTTTGGGGACTGCAGAAGCACCCCTGTGATCCCTTCTAGGCAGTAACAGGGATAAAATTATAGAGCTGTGTGTAGCACAGATAATTTTAGTGTTTTCTGAGGTTTTTTTTTAGACTTTGTAATTGCCAAAGCTTTCTCTGTAGATACTGGTGAAGCATGGAGAGGATTGGAGCTGAATACTTTGTAAAGGTAGGAGGTAAAACTTTTTTGTAATGGAAACTGTTTGTATTCATTTTGGCATTTGCAGACCCAGACCACTCTTAGTGCTTTCTAAGTGTTGGCATAAACCATCGTGCTTTTCCCGTGTTGCACAAAGTTCAATTATAGAGCAATTGATTTAGGAGGGAGTCTCCAGTAATGGTGGTAAGAAAACCCAGTGCAGCAGTAGCAGAAAACATGCTTTTCTCGAGGTTTAGATCCCCGCCAGGTGACCAGTTTATTTTCAGTGTGATGGTACAACAGGATCTATGAAGCAATGTGGTTGAATATGCAAAACATAGGGATTTCTTTTTTCTCTTTTAAAGTTGTATAGAGCATATAATCACAGCTTAGGACTCCAAACCCCTCCATCTTTCAGTGGTCAGTTCTCAGGGTTTTTTTCACAGATAATTCTTTAAAAGTTTGACATCAATTTAGCTCATCTGTTTGAGAGAGAAGGAAGCAATCAAAGCAAGTGCTTTTGTGGGCAGCAAAGGAGGAATCTTGGCAGATTGGGTGTATGGATTTTAGTACTTGGTCAAAATTTGATGTAGCACAGTTATGATTTTTAAAGCCTTCCTTCAGACCAGTGTAAGGGACTCTTCCGCTCCTTTTGAAAGGTGTAAGGTTTTTGGTTGCTTTGGTTTGTTTGTTTTTGTTTTTTTCTTTTTTTTTTTTTTTGTCAGTACTGTGTTGGCAGTAGAAATGATGCTTTGTTAAATGCAATGGTGTTCTGACTTTCCTAACAAACTGATCAGCTAGTCTCTTGAAATTAAAGGATTTCCGTGCTCTTTGTAGCATCTTTACCTCGTAGGAAGCTGAGGAGACAACAGGAATGTTTAACTGCTTGGAGAGGCCAGGTTTGTGTTCTGGGTTTTTTTTGCTTTGTTTTTGGGCTCAAAAGCCAAGCTAGCTCTGCATGTGCAGGAAAGTTTTGAGTCCAAGACGCTAATTTTTTTTGATCAGTGAAGCTCATTGATGGTAAGAACCAAAAATTCAGTAATACAGATACTGCACAACCGCCACAATCCAGAACAAAAGAATATTTCGCACCCTAAGTAGCTGACCCGATGCAGGACTATCATTTTGGGGAGTCTCCTGCAGTATCCTGACAGCAAGTGGTGTCTGAAACCAGATAGACTCTGCCTGCATTTATGGAGGTGGCTGGTGTAAGAGTTTTCGGCTTTGGCCTATGGCTGTTGGGATGCTGCTGGGAAAAGGGCAACACTTGAGTTCCAGCATGGAAAGGCTGGTTACAGGGCACAGGCTTCTCTTAAATATGTGCCGCTTCTGCAGTGAGGCATAGTAGCTGTATAAAATGAGCCTGAAATATCTCTGAGGTCCTGGCTTTTTCACTGCTGCTCATGTTTTGTAGTAACGGAGAAGGTGTGTGTATGGGGAGCAATAGAGCAGAATGTGTGTTTGTTTGCAACTACTTCAATTAAAATAAAACAAACCCCAAAGTCCTCTAAATTCTAGAAAGTGAGTAAATGGAAATGTCTTCAACATTGCTTTGCTTCTCAGCATTTTATTAACTGTGGAGATGCCGGGGATGCTTGTTCCCACTGTGAGGCTACTGCCTGCAACCACAGCAGGGGGATGTGCCGGTGCTGCGTGGGCAATGCAACCTCTGCGCAGGAACCCGCAGGCTTGGGCTTTCACCCCTCCCCATTGAGAGGTGCAGGTGCATTTGCAGAGAGAGTGAATGCAGGTGCCTAAGGCATGTCCCAGGCTGTTCAGTGGGGCTGAATGGGCCTCCCTGGATGTGCAGGCTCCTCTCCTGCAGCTGGAGATGATGCACCTTTTAGTTCATGTCTGCAAGTCACATGAGAAAGGAAGATACAGAGGGCTGGGAAAGAAGGTGGTAGGTTACCAGAAGTAGGGTGAAATGATTATGGTCTGGACATACCAGCCCAAAGGGTTTTACAAAAAAAATACGGTAATCAGCTTGTGCAGATAGCATATTTGCTATGTTGTGATTTCCGGCTGCATGCATTTAGTGTGATTGGGGTGTGAGATAGCTTACCCCTCAGGAGGAGGCAAGTGATGTGCCAGCTTGTGTGTTTACATCTTATTTTAACCTTTTTTTAGGTTAGCTTAGAAGAGGTGCCTTACACAAATACCTCCAGATAAACTACCTCTTTTTTTTTTTTTAAACAAATAGAGATTTATTTCTTTAATCACTCAATACAGCAAATACAGAGCCTAAGTCTTACATATTTTGGTTTTTCTGCCAGTGTTTGAGGCGTCAGTGCTTTAAAAGATGTTCTTAAATGTTCTTCTGTGGTTAGTATATTACTCATTTTGAAACAAAGATTGAAGAGTGTTAGTTTCTGTTTTTTTTTTTTTTTTTTTTAAATTAGTTGAAAACTGTAGGTACTTTATTTCTAAGAATTAAAAAAAAAAGTCTTAAAAAACCCCACTAACCAACACTTTTGTTAGTGATTTCTGATGCATTGGTGAGACTGAAAATTCACAATAGTGTGGGGGGGAAGTCCACAGACAACAAAATAAAAAGCCAGCATCAGTTTGGTCGGTTTCGAAGCAGGTTTGCCTGCTTCATGCAGGTGCCCATCCATGGTGTCTGGCTAGCCAGGTCAGCCTGCCGAAATAGCTGGTGCTGCCGACTCCTGCTAGGAATAAGTGGACTCTTGTCAGTTGTTCCCTGAGGGAGCCGGAGGTGCAGGTTTGATATGTCACTTGTTCAAAACTGCTGGATTTAGCATGAGAAAGGGCACCTTTGCTCCAACAGCCTCACTGCAGATGCCTCTCATCAAAATTGACCCGGATTTGTCTCGCAGAGCACCTGGGCTGCTGGTACAGGGCTCTGTTTTGTAGATGGGTCCTTCTCTGAAGGCACACCTTCATCTGAAATAGCTCCGTGGAGAAGCTGAAACTACTCAGCTCCCCAGGAAAATGCAGGGACTCCTGGGATGCCTCTCGCCTCTCCCCGATGCGCGCTTCCTTCTCCCGGGTGCTCTCTCCGGCTGAGCCGCGGTGTGTGCCGGAGCGGGTACGCCTGCCATGCCGGCTGCCATGCCGGCTGGCCGCTGGGGCGGCTGCTGCTGCGTTGCTAGGAGAGCTCAGCAGAGTGATTTTTTTTTTTTTTCTTTTTTCCCTTTTTTTTTTTTTTTTTTTTAAGCCACTGACAGGCTGAAGAGATGAGTTTTGGGAGCTGCTCGTGGTCCCTGGGCAATGCTGGTGTGTTCAGTACGGGCTTCAGCAGCAAGTATGGTTGCAGTTCACATATGAATTAAAAAATAAGAGTGAGGGCTGAGATAGCAAATGCCTGTCTTATAGGAAAAACAAGGCTGTAAAACCTGACATTTTAATAACCAGGGAGGACCATATTTTTTTGCTATCCATTTACGCTTTTTGATCTGCAGTGACCACTGGGTTGTGAATCTGGAGAGGCTGATGGGTGAATGTTATTTAAAATAGTGATGTTTTGCTCTACCCTTTCAGTCCAGTTGCCTACTCATTTATTGCCATTCACTGCTGCTTGTGCAGGTGAAGCTCAGCTGGCCAAGTGTCATCCCACTGACACTGTAGGTTGGCCACTCCAGTACAGCAAGCCCAGCCACTCTCTTGGCTCTAGAAGTAACAAACCAAAAGTCAAAAACATTATAATGTGAATAATCTATATTACTTGTTTGAGAAGGAGAACTCAGCATGGTTATAGTTTAATTTATTGACATATTGCCTGAGGCTGCACTGATCCTTGAGTATAGCGGCAAACCCATGCAAGTGATGGAGAAAACCCAGCTATGCTTTCTCTCCAGCAGCCTGGAATGGAGAAAATAGGGAGAAGAAAACAAAGTGTCACCTTTTATTTTTTTTTTTTTAATTTTGTATGGTTTTTAACGTTCCACTGATATCTTAACATTTTATAATACTGTCCTTTGCTTTGACTGAGAGAGATGGGATGGCTTACTTGATGTCTCCAGGCAGGGTCTGGCTTTATTGTATCTGTGCTGCAGCACAGAGTGCAGAAAGGCATTAGAGAAGAACAAGTGAGACAGAACTGGCAAAGGTGGAGATATTGACAGCGGACCCAATGGTTTGGGACAAGTTTTCTGTATTGAAGTATTTATAATCTAAGCACTGAAAACATAATTTAGTGTGTTTTGCTTCAACTTTTGTTGGGGCGGGGGGGGGCAGGTGGGAGGGGAATGGGTGACTAGAAATTCTGGTCTGGCAGTCTACAGCAGTAGGTATTGTGTTCTTCTGTTTTAACTCTACCTGAATGCAAGATACAATCTTTGAAATATTTTAAATAGAGAACTGCTTCAGCAAGATGGATTTCTGCATATCATTTACAAAGTATGTTTTTAATGCCTTTCTGAAATCCAAACTTATGCAAAGTGGGGCTTGTTATGCATGTCTATGCATTTTAATCTCCTGCAGTGATTTGTCAGTTTTCCTTAACATCTCCCTGGCATATTACAGCCATTCTTCAACTTCGCTTCACCGGGCTGCGTTTCTGTCTTAACTCAGTTCTCCGAGCAACGAATGAACTGCAATTTAGTTATTGTATGGTAAGGTTTATAAGCTAACGTGCCTATTTCCCTGGGTTGGGATCAGTACCAGTTGTGGATTTAGAGACCAGAAAAACCTGAGTGCGATTCAGGCTACAGTATCTTTTATTTTATGCTTTAGTGTAAGCAGTTGTTACGCAGCTGTCCTGTTAATGTTCTTGTTTCTATTGATTTGTGCTACTTGCGTGTTTCTGTTTTACATTGATAATTGCTTAGTGATTTTTTTTTTTTTTTTTTTCCCTGCTTGGAATGTCTAAAATAGCTCAGCTAACCAAAAAGTTGATGTGATATTTTTTTTTTTCCTCTTTCCAGATGGGCTTTCTGGCAGAGACCAGCCAGTAGAGCTGTTGAATCCACCTAGAGTGAACCACATGCCTAGCTCTGGTAAGAAGAAACTTTTATTAAATGTTGTTCCTATTCTGGGAATGCAGTAAAATATTCTGCAGCTCTATCTTGCAAGTGGGAGAGCAGAATGCAAATGTAAAATGCTGGAACAAAGTCTGTTAGAACTTGCACACATATACTTTCCCAGGCTGGGCGAGTGGGATTTGCGAGTAGAGGGAGTATGGAGCACAGCAGCCGTGGGAGTCTTCAATAGCTCAGCCCTCACCCTTGGCAGGGGCCTAAGGAGAGCCTAACCTGGTTGGAGCTGCTTGTTTATCCTTAGAAAGGAGAGGACAGCAGAACAAAACAGCACCTTATGAGTCTTTTCGCAGCCTAAAAGGAGCACTGCGAAACAAAGTAGGTTTTTAAGTTGCTGCTCCCATTAAGGAGAAATCTCCTTGTGTTGAAATGAGGAGCCAAACACAGGCTGATCAAAGCATATCGTGCTGGGCGCTGAGCTGTTTGCTTTTCTTCCCTCTTCTAATGATCCTGCTACGGTATCTCTTGGGTCTTGTCCTTCTGGTATGATTCAAGCACAGCAGCCACAGTGTTCATTCTGGAGACTGTCTGCTCCTCATGGAGCTGAGAGAGATCTGATGACTCACAATTGCAGCACTTCAAGTGATGGAAACCAAAGTTTTGGTCACAATACATGAAATGCTATGGAAAACAGTCTGCTCCTGTCTTTTGTGTTTTCCCCCTTCTCTCTTCCAAAAGTGTTTTGTTTCCAGGTGCAAACAGATAGAGATATTTATACTAGGGGTGATAGGATATATGAAGCATTATCTGCTTTGGATAGGAGCTAGAGTTTTCTAAAAACCCAACTTTCCCTTCTCTGCTGCCTTCCAGAATGCCTTTAAGTCCTTTTATATTAAGGAAGAGATCTCGCAGAAGATCTAAGTGCTTCTGGTAATGCAAGTTGGAAAAATGTAAACGAAGCTTATTCAAAACAACTTCAGTAGATTGGGGGAAAAAAAGGGCTGTGACCTAACCTAGATTTTTTTGTGGACTTAAATGCATATCTGGGGAAGGAAACTTTTAAGGAGGTAGAACTATAGTGTTGGAAAAAAAGGAAGAGATCCTCGTTTACCAGGTATGAGTGTTTGGCTTCATATTGTGAGAAATCTTTCTTCACTCCGTGTGCTCCAAAACTTGTCCGTCAGGTAAGGGAGGTTATATTTTCCTAACCCTGAAAGAGATTCTCATTTTAAGACTATCGTGGTAACACAGGTCAACTTAAAGGTTTTACGCCGCGTTTCATATCCATGGGCTAGATTGAATTTTGTGGCTCTGCACAAGAGGAGCCACAGTCCTCTTTTCTGTCAGTAGATCAACGGCCAGTATTATGAATATGATGGGTTATAGTCTTTTACTTTTTTTTAAATTTATTTTGTTGTTGCTTGCTATGTTTAATGTTTCTTTTTGAGGTATTTCAGGACAAAGGCTGATGCTAGTTAACAAGTTGGGTAACCTGATGGTAGACTTCGGTGTGCTCTATTTTTCCCCAGATGAAAATAGGCTTTTTTAAGGTGTTATGGACTCATGCAGGATTTATGGAATTCTCACTGTTTGGACTCCATTTTGAGTATTTTTAATAGCTCACCTGTATGCCTACTGAAAAAATAAACAGCTAGCCATCACTGGGGAGCTGAGCTCATGCTAAGTGGGTAGGATGTGGTATAGGCAGCGATGTCTGTTTGTTGAATGACTTCTGCCAGTGTTTGAGCCGTGGGAATTCCTGTCTCATGCTGGAAAGCTCAAGCTGGTTGTGCTTGTAATGGCCAAAGGGTAGGACCGACTGGGAATGCAAATGTGACCTTACGCAAGTAGCAGCATTGGCTCTGGACAGTGGTCACCCAGGTACTTTTCATTCGAGACCCTACGCTTATTCAATTTCTGCTAAATTTTGGCAAAATCTTTTCAGCCCTGCAGTGTGTACATGGGCTGGAAATGTCTATCTTATATTTTTATTTGCAGAATGGCAATTAAAACCTGGAAGCACAGAGTTTGGCAAAAAGCAAAAAGGTGTTTCGGCATGTTTGTAAATGCAAGCGAATATCATTGATCTTGGAAGTGGCTCATCAGCTGGCTTTGAAGTGTGGTGCCTGCCTATACCTATGTATCCTGATGGGTTTTTAAAATTACTGTTAAAAGCTGCTTTCAGTTTTAGGGAGTTACTCACTTGGGCAAACCATTGTCGTGTCTGGTTTTTATCATTATTACCTTTAGGAATTTGCCGCTGATCCTTCTGAGAAGAAAGGAGAAGTAATACCAAGTATTGCTCTGGAAAAACAAGTTATGTGTGGGTTTGTGGGTGGTGTTCCAAGTCTCAGGCATGGCTGAAATAATGGTGTAGAAAAACAGCTTAGGGAAAAAAAATTGGTTAATTGTGTCTTGGGATATTCCGTTTAAACCTTATCCTGTCCTGGGAATGGTAAAGTGACTGATTTGTAGCCCTCATGATGAATAAACTTGAGTGGACGATGAGCCTTTTTCCCCAGAACTACATTTATAGTTAAGATAAAATCATTGTGGTGTACTTGTAGGAAACCAAAATGTTTTTGCCACGAACCAAGTGAAGGAGAAGTTTGATCCTTGTTAGTTGTTCTTCTCTGATGTAAAGAGGTGAGAAAGGGATGCACAATACCCAGGTCCTAAACATGCTCTGTTCTGTGGAAGCATCTCAACTACAAAATCAAAATGTTTAGAGCATTTTTATGAAACTGTTTTAGGAGTGAATTGGGTTGAGTAGAATGGAGTTCAGTCATCAGCAAGGTGGGTTTTTAGGAAAATGATTTCTCTCTCTCCTTTTTGCATAAATTAAGGATTAATTTGAGGAAGGGAAACATTTTCTCTTTTCAAAAATGTATCACCCATAATTGGTGCTTCTGAATTTTAGTTGCTTGTAAAAGTAAAACAAGACA
This sequence comes from Nipponia nippon, assembly GCF_047370975.1. Lineage (NCBI taxonomy): Eukaryota > Metazoa > Chordata > Aves > Pelecaniformes > Threskiornithidae > Nipponia > Nipponia nippon. Next base: position 58,082,145 of record NW_028262369.1, read on the forward strand.
AAACCCCCACAACCCACATCTTGCACAGGAATATAATAATCTGTATGATAATGCTGCTTTCTCTTTTTCTGGCTTCAGAATATTCAGAATGTTATCTTTGGCCTGGGGGAGGAAGGGGCAACATTGCTTTTCCTTAACTTTTCCTTGCTGAATTCAGAGCTCTTCAGAGCGAGGACTGCACATTATTTTTAGTTAATGTGACATAGAAAATCTCATGATGATTAAGGGGGCCAAGTTTAGCAGGAGAGAAACCTTCTCATGTATGTGGCCACAGAGGTGGCCACTGCCTGGTTTTGATGGGTGGCAGCAGATCGCTTGCAGATAGGTGAAGGAATTGTCCTGCAAGCTAGCATACTGGTTTTGAGTATTTTTTTTGTGTTTTACAGTACTTTTCTTCTTTTTAGCAGTTAACTTAGCTGCAATCTGCCTAAGGGGACTGATTCATATATGTAAGGAGGGAGGGACAGAGCTCTCTTGTCCTCTTCCTTTTTCTTCCTATGCTTTTAAACTGAGCAATGCTATGCCTTTTCCATAGGACAAAGCTGGGGGGGCAGTCTTAAAGGCCTCGATTGTGTAAATATCTAGATATGTTGTAGATAATCCTCTTAAAAACATCACTTGTGTACTGTTGATACCATCCTTGAGATTTATCAAATAGATCTTCATTAAGCATACTTTGTAGAATGAGTTTTTTTTTCTTTATAAGGCTGTGTTGACGGTGCTTTAGATAACTACCTCCCGTAAGTCTTTTCAGTTTTTATTGTTGGTATAAACTTTATAGTTGCTCATTTTCTTACAATACAATATTAAGCAATGTATTTAGTATTAAAAATGTGAAAACAGCTTGATATCTGTGATATATAAGTAAAATGCTAGAATTAAGTAAGATGGAAACTAGCCCTTTGTAAACTTAAAAGCTTTACTTTAAGTAATAAAACTGCAAATTGAGATGAACAGTCTCAGCCGACCAGCTGCGTTTCCCCAATATGCTGGTCATGGCCTAATATGAAGTTCTGGGGATATCTGTGTACAGTACAATTACTGAATTAGGAAAGAAATTCCTCTTCCCATAGCATTTCCATTGGCTTTTCAGGGATGCGTTCCCAAATTGTGATAAAAATAATAGTGAAATCATACAACTTATTGCTGTGGTTGAGTGCAGCTGACAAATAGTTTGCGTTGGGACATATCCATTGCAGAATAGAGATGTGTGGAGAAGTTGAGGAAAAGATGCTGGGCTTCTTGCCCCTAAGGTGAAGACCGCTCTCTGGCCACTGTTGCGGATCATATGGAAGGCTGCTGCATGCCGTCTTGAGGTTGTTCATCTGTCATCTGCAAACCACTGGTGGTCTGTGAGGCCGTTGTGCACGTTAGAGAAGTGATCAGTGGTGGTTTTCTGATGAGTTTTTGAGGGTTGATAGTAGTCTCCTGCAAAACATTAAGAATTAGTGGGTTAAACAAAGCATGAAGGGTGACTGCCGCTGAGCAGTTTCTTATAAGAGCAACAGGGGCTTGACTGGGGATGTCCTAATGGTGGTGATGAGCAGACTGCATCTTCTACATTAGGCTGCCCGAAACGGCTCTTCCACATATGGCTACCCCCCTGCTCTCCACCTAGGCCACTGCCACTGGCCACACTGACCTCCTGCTGCTGCATATACTGTGATGCTGCTGCTCAGCCCTCGGGACAGCTCTTCCAGCACGGTACTGGGGCTCTTCTGGATCTGGCGCTGGCGAGAGCACGGGCAGCATGGTAGTGCGCAGCCAGAGGATTATGCATGAGATTTCAGCTCCCTGCTTTTTATTCTTCCTGGATCTAATTATCCAATCTCACTTCCACAGACATTTGAAAAAAAAAAATGCTGATGTATGTATGAATAAATGGTTTGCAAGAGCCTCGGGACTAATATTGTTACATGATTTTATGGGCTTTTGAAATCAGAGATTAATCCCTGTCTCTAAGACGAAGGAGTGGTAGTCCAGTTAGTCTAACAGAGCTGAATACTGCACCTTTGTTAATTTATCGCTTCAAAGGAAGGGGGTGCCCTCTCACTGCACTGTGTTTTCAGATACTTGCCTGCTTTCTATAGTCTGTCTGCTTCAAAAGCTCTTTCAGAAAGGTACCAAATCAGTGTGGTGCAGCAGAGCTTTGAAGCAGGTTCAGATTGCAGGCTGGTCAGCAAGGATTCAGGGCTCCTGACAGGCTTGTGCCTCCGCAGACAGGAGCCCATTCGTCCTTCTTCACACTGGGAGGTGTTAGTACAGGAACAGCATATGGTTTTATCGTGCCCCAGAAGTGTAGCTCACGTGCAGAAAGACTAGTCCTTTATTGTTAAAAATACCCTGATCTATTCTCCATGGAGTCCAGGGCAGGAGGGGAAACCCACCGAAGAAAAATTATCATTAAAAGTGAGTTCTTGAGAAATCATTTTTAATGTCATAACCATATAATAAGCAGATTAAATCATTGTTTGCTTATTGTCCTATAGTTAGCTTATTTAAAAGCTGCAGCTGTTTTTGTCAGGCTTAGTGTATTAATTTTGCCACCATTTAGATGCTCTGGCATAAGATAGCAGAGAAACTGTAGGCTAGTGTAGTTCTTCTCTTAGAGCCTTGATAGTTAAAATAAAGTTAACCTTGTATTTACTGCAACAGGTATTATTTCCAGCCCTAAGGTAGACGTACAAAATGTAGCCCATGCAATGACAATAAAAGAAGTGTTTTACCAGCTAGAGGTAAAGCTCACTTTTGTAACCTGTTTCTCAGCAAGGAAAGCTTTGCCTGATGCTTCAGCCAGCTCCCAGATTTCCACAGATGATTTGCTGTATTGTTGTGCTTTTATAAAAAGCCCTTTGTAGCATGCCCAGAATGCGGTCAGCAAATTTGGGGTTATTTATGCAGGACAGGGGAGGGAATTGCTACTTCTAGAGACTCTGGGCAGTTCCCTGTGGAGTAGCAGGGAAGTTCAAGCTTCAGGACCTCTTTGCTGGACTAATATTGCACCCAAACACATGTTTTGTCAGTCATAGTCATAGGATAAGTTAATGACTCTCTAACTCTCCATTAGCACGTGCCCGTTGCAGGGTTGTGTGCATGTGTAGGGATGTATGCAAGAGGACCGAGCTTTTTGGCCAGCCTGAACTTCAGCATCTGCATGCTGCAAGGAATTAAACCACTTCTTTTGCTGAGTTTGGTTTGCTGGAGCAGGGACCACTTTGACATCTGCCTAGAACATGGTCCGTGGATGTCCTGATCCTGTGGGGTGGGAAGAGCAGGATCCTGCAGCTCCTAAACTCTATTTTGTTGTCTTTTGTCTCAGAAAAAATACTTAGCTGTCACCTCCTTTCTTACCCACAAGGAAATGGTTATTAATTGGAGGAGGTGGGATGAATTATTAATGACTTGTTGCTCTTTTAAATGCTGAAAGCAGCACTTAAATCTTAAGCACTTGAATACAGAGCTGTTTTCTTAGATGAAAGGTAACTGGCAGGTAAGTTTGCTTTACTGCAAGACCCAACTTGCTATTTTTCTTTATTCTTCCCTCACCTTGTTTAGTTTATTAATTCACACTAATCAACTATAGATTTCACTGAATTAGCTTGGTCCTGACTGTTCACAAAGTGTTATTTTCAAAATAATTCTTTTCCCTGATTCCCTACCAAAGGAGAAGTGGTTTTGTGCTTTTGCTTTTATATAAAAGCAGGTGATGGAGGGAAGAGCCTTTGAATGCATGATGGTATTTACATTAAACTTTCTGACTTCTTAGGGGAGGAGGAGATGGCACGATATGAGCAGACATTTAAAGGCTCCCTTGAATTGTTAATCAGTAATCTGTTCCTATTGCCTCTGGCTCTTCTAAAAATAACAGTACCGTGTGATGAATGAAAAGCGGTAAATATTTCACGGAAGGTTGATCACGGATTGAGGCGTTTCTCGATAAGAAAATTCTGTGTGTCTCAGATGTGATCTTTCGGTGACTGTGCCCTGTCCTGTTTGCTATGTGTGTTTCTACTCTGCATGTTTTGTCTGGATCTCCAACCCTAAAGAGGTAATCAAGATGAAATCTTTGGTGTGTGCGTGCTTTTTTTTTTTGTTTGTTTTGTTTTAATTCCCTCACTTTTTCAAGGTAACACTTGTCCTATGGCTGGAGTAGTCCAACACGCCCTGTACTTGACTCCTCTTTTCTATCAGCTTCTCCTGACACCTGCTAGATGGATGTGAGTGTTAGCTGGAGGACGAGAGTGGAGTTGCTGAGGACTGTTTCGTTAGCAGCGTGTTTGCTTTGGTCTGCGTTCCCTTTTTATTGGTGTGCTCTGTACTACGGAGATCCCCAGAGTGCTTTATGCCAAAATTAACTTGGGGTAGTTTGTTGCTAAAGGGGAATTAGATGCCCTTAGGTCTGTGCTCAGCAGCCATTTGTGTTCCCAGGATTTTAGGAATTCCTCTACTGACACGAGATGCATTTATCAAGATCCTAGAGGCTCTTCCCCAGCGTATATTGATTTTCAGGGCTATATTTGGCTCTGCTTTGTCTTTGGGCAGTGGAGGGAATATCAGGTGAATGGCTTGTGCAATGATGCCCAAAACATTGTAGCAGTCTCCTGATGCAGACCTGGAAAATTGCCATTGGTTGATTAAATAGACCTTTCCTCTCCCTTTTTGTCACTTCCCCCCTTCCCCCCGCTCCCCTCCCCTGCCCCAAAAAAACCTGCTCTAAACCCCAAAATTATTTAGGCTGAGACATAATTCACCAAGTATTCAAATAAAAATTGTAACCAAGCTACTTCAAGCCGAAAAGCTGTAGTAACACTGATGCACCGAGTTAATGTGAGGCCAATGTGTAATGATTTAACTTTTGTTTTGACTTCTTAAGTGTGTAGGCATTGAAAGATGGGATTTTGCCTTCAATGAATAGGGTCTTTTGAGAGCTGGATTGCAATGTGAGCACTTCAGCTTTACTGGCATGGTTCCCTTCTGCATGCCCGTGCTTTCCTAAATCTCCAGGCTTCTCAAAGGGGGACCATGCAGGGATGTCCTCCTCCATCCTTGCCTAATTCCTCTCGCCACCAAGCGAATGTGAAATCGACATTTTCTGTGCCTTGGATGCAGTAGTAAGTTTATTCACACTAAAGACATCTCGTTAACGTTTATGATGGGTGCTGGCTTGGCATTTGCCCCGTGAATGGCTTGATTTGAGGTCTACCTTAAGCTGGTGTCTCCTTTAACTTGAAACAAGTGCTTATGATTAAATATCTCCTCCTTTGGCTTAACTAATATTTTGTGATTTAAACCACTCAATCGTTACTACTTTTCCGTCTGTTTTTCATTCAAGAAATTGTGTCATATCAGATGATTCATTCATATTTGATTAGAGATTTCATTATAGGCTGGTCTTAAGTTTTTATGATCTAATAAAAGGCTTTGGAATCATTGACTTGGAACTGTAATTGTAATGTATAGAAGAAATGTACTGCACATTTTAATGACACTTTGAGTATTTTTTAAGCTGTTATAGCTCTTGCTAGTGAATGGTGTAAGGTGAATTTGTTTAAAAGTTTCTGACTAAATTTGACGACTGACCTTTTCCGTTGGAGAGAGAAACTCTTCACAAGCTATTGTAGCTGTTCTTGAAGTTGCACTGAAGACCAAACCGTGGATGAACTTTATGTCGAAACTTGCTTTCTTTAACCTGTTTGTAGTCCTGCTCATAGACAGTCATGCTGTAATGATATTAATGAAGATCCTGAAGACAGAGTTGTCAGGATATCATGTGCATTGGTTGTGACATATGGAAGGCTTTTATTTTCACTAAGGAGAGTGATCTGCCACCTGTGTGCATATTGTTTCTTAGATGAAATAAATGAATACAATTTTTTTCCAATTTCTTCTAAAAATTGATTAGGGTGTTACAATACGGTATTAAAAAAAAGTATTGGGGGACTACCTTTATGCTCTATTTTTTTGCTATTCCAAAACTGTCTTAAGCTCTTAAATATTTTTTCATTTGTATGTAACAAGAGCTTATTTTTGTGCTTTAAATATATTGGGAAATTGTTTCATTAGAAAAATACCAGACCAGGTTGTTTTCTGCTGTACTTTTCTTAACATTTGATGCCTATATAATGTACTAGAAAAGGAATATATAAAGCAAAACTAGTCAAAGCAAGCCCATCTACTTGATAATGTACCTGTGAAGGAAGCATCTTCATGTTCTGATTGATATTTCCATTAAGCTTTGCTGGGTAGACTGAATTCCTTCAGCTGGGGAAAGAAAAATCTGTCATGAATGAAATTAGCAGTTTTGGTTTGTTCATACATTTTGGGAGGAGGACAGGGGAGGGATGGACAGACTCAAAGTTTTGAGGTGGGTATTTTCCCCCAAAACGGACTTTAGAGAGCTAGGGCGATTGCTTGAAGGATCAGGAGCACAGGTGGTGTTTTCCTCCATCCCATTAGTAGCCGGGAGGCATATGGAAAGGAACAGGAAGACCCACCTCATTAACGTGTAGCTTGCGGGCTGGTGCCAGTGATGGAATTTTGGTTTTTTCGACCATGGGGCAGTTTACATGGCACCAGGCCTGCTGGAGACAGATGGGGTTCACCTGTCGCAAATGGGGAAAAGGAACCTGGCCCCGGAGTTAGCTGGCCTAGTTGAGAGGGCTTTAAACTAGATTCAAAGGGGGAAGGGGATAAATCCAGTCTTGCTAGGGAGGAGCCTAGGGGTAGCATGCCTGTGTTGGAGAAGAGATCTATAGCCCGACTGAAGTGCATTTACACCAATGCACGCAGCATGGGCAATAAACAGGAGGAGCTGGAAGCCACTGTGCAGCAGGAAAACTGTGATATGGTCACCATCACAGAAATGTGGTGGGATGACTCACAGAACTGGAGTGCTGCAATGGATGGCTACAAGCTCTTTAGAAGGGACAAGCAAGGAAGGAGAGGGGGAGGGGTAGCCCTGTATGTTAGGGAGTGTTTTGACTGTCTAGAGCTCAACGACAGTAATGTTAAGGTTGAGTGCTTATGGGTAAAGATCACGGGGAAGGCTAACAAGGCAGATATGTGGTGGGAGTCTGTTATAGATCACCCAACCAGGACGAGAAAACAGATGAAGTGTTCTACAAGCGGCTGGCTGAAGTCTCGCAATCCCTAGCCGTTGTTCTCGTGGGAGACTTCAACTTACCAGATATCTGCTGGAAATAGAACACAGCAGAGAGGAAGCAGTCTCGGAGGTTCCTGGAGTGTGTGGGAGATAACTTCCTGACGCAGCTGGTAAGCGAGCCAACCAGGGGAGGTGCCCCGCTGGACCTGCTGTTCACGAACAGAGAGGGCCTGGTGGGTGATGTGGTGATCAGAGGCTGTCTTGGGCACAGCAACCATGAAATGGTAGAGTTTTCAATTCTAGGAGAGGCAAGGAAGGGGGTCAGCAAGACAGCTACCGTGAACTTTACAAGGGTGGACTTTGGGCTGTTCATGACTCTGGTCAGCAGAGTCCCTTGGGAGGCCGTCCTGAAGGGCAAAGGAGTCCAGGAAGGCTGGATGTTATTCAAGAAGGAAATCTTAAAGGCGCAGGAGCAGGCTGTCCCCATGTGCCGTAAGTCGAGCAGGCGGGGGAGAAGACCGGCCTAGCTGGACAGAGAGCTTTGGCTGGAACTCAGGAAAAAAAAAAAAAGAGAGCCTACCACCTTTCGAAGAAGGGGCAGGCAACTCAGGAGGACTACAAGGATGTTGTGAGGATATGCAGGGAGAAGATCAGAAAGGCAAAGGCGCAGCTGGAACTTAAACTGGCCAGTGCTGTTAAAGACAACAAAAAAAGTTTTTATAAATATGTTAGTGACAAAAGGAGGGCCAGGGAGAATCTCCTTCCTTTGTTGGATGCAGAAGGTAACCTTGCCACAAAGGATGAGGAGAAGGCAGAGGTACTTAATGCCTTCTTTGCCCCAGGCTTTAATAGTCAAGCTAGTCATCCTTGGGTTTTTCAGGCCCCTGAGCTGGGAGATAGAGATAGGACGCAGAGTGAAGTCCCAGTTGTCGAAGAGGTGGCAGTCACCGACCTGCTTCTCCACCTGGATGCCCACAAGTCCATGGGGCCAGATGGGATCCACCCGAGGATACTGAGGGAGCTGGCAGAGGAGCTTGCCAAGCCACTCTCCATCATTTATCAGCAGTCCTGGTCAACCGGGGAGGTCCCAGATGACTGGAAGTTAGCAAATGTGACGCCCCTCTACAAGAAGGGTCGGAAGGAGGATCCGGGGAACTACAGGCCTGTCAGCCTGACCTCGGTGTCGGGGAAGGTCATGAAGCAGGTCATCTTGAGTGCCATTATGCAGCAAGTGCAGGACAACAGAGGGATCAGGCTCAGCCAGCATGGGTTTATGAAAGGGAGATCCTGTTACACTAACCTGGTCTCCTTCTATGACAAGGTGACCTGCTTAGTGGATGAGGGGAAGGCTGTGGATGTTGTCTACTAGGACTTTGGTAAGGCCTTTGACACTGTCTCCCACAGCATTCTCCTGGAGAAGCTGGCTGCTCACGGCTTGGATAAGTGCACTCTGCGCTGGGTTAAAAACTGGCTGGATGGCCGAGCCCAGAGAGTGGTGGTGAATGGAGTCCAATCCAGTTGGCGGCCGGTCACAAGTGGTGTTCCCCAGGGCTCAGTACTGGGGCCAGTCCTGTTCAATATCTTCATCGATGATCTGGATGAGGGGATCGAGTGCACCCTCAGTAAGTTTGCAGATGACACCAAGTTGGGTGGAAGTGTCGATCTGCTGGAGGGTAGGAAGGCCCTACAGAGGGACCTGGACAGGCTGGACCGATGGGCCGGGGCCAACTGCATGAGATTCAACAAGGCTCAGTGCCGGGTCCTGCACTTGGGTCACAACAACCCCATGCAATGCTACAGGCTGGGGGAGGAGTGGCTGGAGAGCTGCCTGGCAGAAAAGGACCTGGGGGTGTTGGTGGACAGCTGCCTGAACATGAGCCAGCAGTGTGCCCAGGTGGGCAAGAGGGCCAATGGCATATTGGCCTGTATCAGGAAGAGTGTGGCCAGCAGGACCAGGGAGGTGATAGTGCCCCTGTACTCAGCATTGGTGAGGCCACACCTTGAGTACTGTGTTCAGTTTTGGGCCCCTGACTACAAGAAGGACATCGAGGTGCTGGAGCATGTCCAGAGGAGGGCAACGAAGCTGGTGAAGGGTCTAGAGCACAAGTCTTATGAGGAGCGGCTGAGGGAGCTGGGGATGTTCATTTTGGAGAAGAGGAGTCTGAGGGGAGACCTTATTGCTCTCTACAACTCCCTGAGAGGAGGTTGTAGCGAGGTAGGGGTTGGTCTCTTCTCCCTAGTAACGAGTGATAGGATGAGAGGAAACGGCCTCAAGCTGCACCAGGGGAGGTTTAGGTTGGATATTAGGAAAAACTTCTTCACCAAAAGGGTAGTCAGGCATTGGAACAGGCTGCCCAGGGCAGTGGTTGAGTCCCCATCCCTGGAGGTATTTAAAGAACGGATAGATGTGGTGCTTGAGGACATGGTATAGTGATGGACTTGGCAGTGATAGGTTAACGGTTGGACTCGATGATCTTAAGGGTCTTTTCCAATCTTGATGATTCTATGATTCTATGATTTTCACGTTCATTTTGCATTTGAAAAATAATTACACAGTATCAGTATCATTCTTGGTGAGCCAGATCCTGTCGTAAATGTTGCCAAGAGCTTTCATTGACATCTAATACTGGAGGATTAATTTAAACTGGCTGTTTTGATTGTATTAGGGTACCTAGACAAGCACTTTGTTCAGTGAATGTGCTTTTGTGTGACTGTTGGAGCCGGGTTGTGGCTTCATGGCAAGTGTGTCAACAGGATCCTGAGACAGTAGCTGCACGAGGAGTCAACTGAACAGAGCAGGGAACTAAATGCAGCTATGTGGTCGTGAAGGTAAATGAACATTGCTGACAGAAACTGGATGATCTGTGTCTGACACAGGTGTCTTACCTGGGAGTGGGCAAATGACATAGGGAAGTCTTGCCTTGTACATCTGGCTGGAGATCAGGCCTCGTCTCCAGACATGCCAGTGGTCACAGGGATGGAGAAGGGTTTCCAGTGGATGCACAGATGTTTAGGAGGTAGGATGGTTTTCACCAGTAAAGATGAATTTGGAGATGTAGCCCCATAAGCTTGGAGCGTGGGAGGGTTTTCTGCAGTCACCTAGGGTTTTGTATTGCTTTGTACTAAAAGGTCAATTCAGAATCGCAGACAAGCACATGTTACCATCCACAGGAAAAATAAATACACAGGTGATTGCAAATGCAAGCCTAACCCTTGCAAACCCCGCTTTGGAAATGGGTGGGTTTAGTGAGGTTCCCTTGCATAACGGCAGCCTCGAGGCTTGGCCCATAATCTCTGCATCACAACGGGGCTTGTTTGAACAGTGCTTTGTGGTGTGTGTGTTGGAAAAAGCATCCATACCTTTTTCTGAAGGGACATGACAGTTCCTCACCTGACTTCAAAGATACCTGTCATTCATCCCAGTGGCTGATTGCTCTGGAATGAGAAGGCTCTGCGTCTGCTGCCAACTTAGTCTCTGACCTTTGGCAAATTGGTTGGTTTTTCTTCCCTGCCTTCCCCTAAAATCAGGTAATATCTGTATTTGCCTGTCCTCGCATGGTGTGTTGTAGTGGTCACATACACAATACCTGCAGTGGATAGTAGGAAATGGAAATGAATTTGGTAAAAATCAGGTCCTAGTCATGTCCAGGTGATAGCCTGATCCCTTGATGACCCTGGAGTAGAGGAGTTGTGCTTTCCATCCATGAAAACTCAGTATCCTGATTAGAAGTGTGAAGCTTAAATTGTTGGCTGTCTGAGAAAAAAGTTATTCCTTATTAAGCATCATATTAGAATCAGAGTTTGCGTAGTAAACGTAAGGGCATTTCCCTTGCTTTTTTTGCAGGCTTTTGCTTTAACATAATACAGATTCTCGTAAACTTATACATTGACTAATCCCTTGCACAGCTGTATTTGTATGCATTTGTGGAATGAGCTCCTATTGAGCAAATGTATTGTGAGAGTGAATGAGTTAGATGGGGGGAAAAAAGAATTTACAGGAAATAAGCTGGCTTCTGAAATGTTGGAAATACCAGAAAGTGGGAGAATGACAAGAAACTTTAAAAAAACCAAACAAACAAACACACCTTACATGGCGATGAAAGGCACAGCAGTGTTTGGATGATATGTAGAATATCCTCAATGCAAAATCAGCACCATGGGAATTTTAAATGGGGAAAAGTTGAAATGGTGAAGGCGAAGGAGAAGTGGCAGTGGTTTCCTGTGTTTCAATGTGTTGTTGATTTATTTTGTTTTGTTGGGGCTTTTTTGTTTGTTGGTTTTTTTCCTTTTAATACAGGCTGTCTGAATTCTTTGTTCTTGTACTTTCTTCAAACTTGGAACATTTTGGCTGGAGTTCTCCAGATAGTCATTATCCTTAATTGAAACAACTGTAACCTTGCGGCCGTTCACATGGAGGCCCTTGGGAGACCTGAGAAAAATATTCTGCTCGTGCCTTATTTTGGCAACTCAGTAAGAGGCTAAAGCTTTCCATCTCATGACTGATTAATCATAACTAAACGGAGTTGGTGCCATCCAAATTTTATTCTAGTGCCCTGTGTCAACCACCAGTAACTAGCATTTACTTTTTGTTGAGTTTCCAATAAGCTGCCCTATTTGTAGCTCAGTGGAAGGAGAATGGAGTGTTACTTGGGTTGAGATAAGGGTCAGGGATGGAGAAGCGTTATCTTGCTCGCGCATGGTGTCGGCAAGGCAGGGTCTGGGCTTGCTCCCCCTTAGTGTGAAATGCAGCGTAGCAGCTGCAAGTCGTGGAGCTTCCTTGGGCACCTGCGTGCGTTGCCTTTGGGGAAGGGGAGGTGGGTAGGGGGATCTGCTCAGTGTGCTGTCTCCTTTGCTCTCTGTATTGATGATAAGTATTTATAATAGAGAGCAGCTTTTTTTTTATTTTGGTGTGCAGCTGCAAAAAAAACATTCCTTAATCCTTGTGGTCATGAATGATCTTCTTGTTCCCTTTTGACCTTGCTAAGCCATGACACCTGAAAGTGAAGGCACTGGATTTCATTCCATTTTGTGTACTATTGTCATAGTAGCTTATAATTTTTAAAGTGATGCTTTTCTCGCAGTCCTTAGGAATACAGAGAAGAATGACTGCATTGTAAGAGAAACCCTGGGAAATTTAGATGCAAAATCGTTGGCACAGGTATCATTATGGCCCCTTTTTAATTTGCAAGATAATCTTTTACTGGTAAGAAAGAGGATGAGGGCAAAGCAGAACCGTTTCAAATGTCATGCTGATACTGCAGGGCTTGCAGGATGGGGGAGCATGGAAGCGAGGTGGTGCTTTAGTCTTGTTCTGGGCAGAGGTCTCCTCTTAGGAGGATACAGTATATTGTCATCACATAACACAACTTTGTCTCACCAGATCTGGTATCACAGTGAACAAATTATTGCTTCTGCTAAGCTCTAAATGGCAGACAGAGTTGAAGGCATTTTCCCGGAGGGTGTTGGGACTCCAATGCCAGAGATACAGATCTGGCCAGCTGGCAGGTGGGGTTTTATTCTTCTATTTCTGAAATCATTCTCTGATGAGCAGTGGGTTTTTCTGTTTGTTTTCTGTTAGTGAAAGGTAGTGATTTGAGGTCTCAGGATCAGCAATAGGTTTGTGAAGGTGTTTGTGACGCACCAAGAGGGAAAAGCAAGCAAAACTAATTCTTGCTCTTCTGACAGTAAGCCAGGGATCTGGCATGCTTTTCATTTAAATTGGAAGTTTCTTAAGATGGTATTAGGCCTGCCCCATCTGTCTCAGCCCAGGTTAGATGATGAGGGATTTTGCTTAACCGAGCAGTAAAGTTCTGCTGATAAAATGCAGATCAGAGAGTGACAGTAATTCCCTTCACGTAATATGCTGCAGCATTCAAACATGTTACCCTCTGAAACATGGCATGCCTTGATCCTGGGGTCAAGGAGTATGTTGAATTGATACCTCCAAATATGTAAAAAAGAGCATGATTAAACAAGTGGCAGATATCTAAAAGCATCAGTGAAACATCGCCTTCTCAATGGGATTGTGTGTGCTCATGTACGCACACTGAAACGCAGCCCAAGCTGGAAGCGCTTCCTACCTCTGAATACACAAGAATAAAAAAAGTTACTTCAGGAATCCTGTTCTCAATTGAATGAACTTGATTAAAATATTTATTCGAGCAGACTGTATTACTGTATTTTTGAGTGAAAGTTATCATTATAGGCACTGAACAGGACTGGCCACACGGCGTAGTGGCAGCCCCGGGGCATTCCTGAGCAGCAGCGGAGGTGCGGAGCTGGGGAGAAATGCCCAGCTCTGTCCCTGAAACTCAAACAGATCATGGTGTTCAGGTTTCCACTCCACTGGAAGTGTGTATATGAGGGCATTTAACCTCACAACTCATGCTTTGGATTTTAAAGTCAGCTATGGTGTTCCAGACAGAATGGCTCCTCTTCTGCTTTTCCTGCCTTTAATAGTCTATAGGGTCTAAAAAGCAGCCAGTTTTCCCTGGTGGCAAACATGTTGTGCTGGCAAACTGCAAGTGGAGCATTAGCAAAAAATGCGCCCCCCTCCCCCCTGCCCCGATTTATATAGATAGAAAAAATAGAATTTCTTGCACGTTATGTGTAAATCCCTATAACAGGGACTATCACGTCATGAACAAAATCTAGATCCATGTCCTCCATCCTTAGCTGTGTTTTCAGGCTCAGGAGTTAAAAGCCCATAGGAACTGGGCGGGTTATAAGATAATGCTGTGAAGAAGCCAGAAGGAAAGACTGGAGGGGCAGAGGACTGAGTCAGGGCTGGGTCAGACGCGTCTCGGTCCAAACACAAACCGAGAGAAGCCGGAGGATCATCTGTCGTGTATGAAGTGGGCAATACACAGTAAAGATGATTTTCCACCTTGGCACAAGCTAGTGAAGTGGCAGAGCCCCAAAACTGGTTCCAGGTGATATTACAGGAAAAAAAAAAATGAGCTGGGGTATGATATGTCTAAACTTCAGTGGAGTGTGAGTTACCATAACTAACCCTTCATGACAAGGCCTTTACATGCAGTCCTTTGGAGCAGTCAGCATTGTACAGGGAAAAAAAAGTCATGATGCTTACTGCATGCTGTCACGTCCCACCTGGGGGAAAGGCGGGGGTGACTAAGCTTCACAGATCATCTCGGTGTGGATTAAGGTAGGACAACACTCAAGGTCTATACACAAACACCAGCTTTAATAGAAAGCTTCTATAGAGACAAATACTGAGTACAAATGTTTGATACTCACCAGCCCTCTCACAAATATATCTACCCCAGCTATGCTGCTAAGCTACGCGGCTTTATGGAAAATCGAGGTAGGCCATGCAGTACTCAGCTACAATTTAACAACTTTAACAACTTAATAACCTTAGGAGAAGCGAAAGAGAGAGAGGGGGAGAGCGAAAGAAGGAAGAAGAGAATCACCAGTCCTGGATCCAGCGCTGGGCCTGCCAATGCGGGTATTCGGTGGAGAGAGCCCCCAAGAAAGAGCGAGAGTCCCTGTTTATAGATTTCCGTCTCTGGACTTCTGGAACCTTCTCTCGTCCCAGTTCCAGGAGTGGTAGAGATACCAGTCGAATTAAGAGGGGCGACCAGTCAGACCAAGAGGAGGGATACCAGGACCCTCCCCCAGGCAGCAGGTGGGGGGGGGAATAAGAGCTTCACAGACCGCAGGGGATGGGGCCAAAGCAAGGCCGTCCCTCACCCTCGCTCCAGGTACCGTCTGGTCCTGGGTCCCAGCGACTGTCACTCTGCTTTGTGGTGTTAGCACCAAGGCTGTGTGAGCCATCTCATTGTTTCGCACTGGTAGTTCTCTACACGTGCATCTTGCGCTTCAGACCCATAAGTGGGGGGGAAAAAAGTACTTTGGCTTGAAGCTGCTCTGTTGTGACAGGATAACAAAGGTGAGCAATTTCCACCTGCATCTGATCTGGAGAGTAGATCCTAAGGATTGGAGCTAGAATGCTTTGTTTCTCTTTAGGTACTTAAATGTAATTACATTTAAACTGAGAATTACCCACACTCTCACTAGTAGTATATTTTCTCCTGAAGAGTCACGGGGAAAGCCCTCTACTGCTTTCCACAGAGCTTGTATACCTTAAAGCCTGGTGACCAGTTGGTCACTGGGGCTTGCTGGGACATCTGGTGAGGAGCTTCACTTTGTGGTGTACCTGTTGCCTTGGAAATTTTTAATTACATAAGGATGTACTCATTATGGGATCAGTAACGGCAACTGTGTATTTAGGTTGAGTGGGAAGCTTTCACTTTTGCTGCTTGAACTTTTTTTTGGTGTGGCATAAAGTGTGAACTGTGACTGCTGAGAGCATTGCTAGTGGTGCTTTGGATGGGGGAAAAAGTTTGCTGCAAAAAGAGTTCGGTTCCCAAATTATTCCTTCCTTATATTTCTACTAATGTGTTGTCTGTACTCCAGGGCACTCTGTAGGAGAAGATCAGGTCTCTGCGACTGATGTTCATCTCCACAGTGTGGTGGTAATGTGTAAGCCGCGTTGGGGGGTTATACACCTGTTATCATTGTTTTCGGCTAACAGAAAAGCCTGTTGGTAGTAGGATTGAAGATGTTGTACTGCTGCCCCAAGAAAAGAGAAAGAGGATGTTGAAATCTTACTAAATCTGCTGGGATTTAGGAAGAAGTTTCATTTTGGGTAGGGCTGCAGGCAACCTGGCTCTCAGTGGTCACCTCTCCTGGCTCTCCTTCTCATGACCCAGCCTCTGCTGTTCTGCTCCCCATCATCCTTCCTCTGGATGGCCACTGAGTTTGGGGGACAAGAGCCTATGGGAGGGAGTTACACCAAGTTCCTCTGAAATGGAAATGCAGTGGCCTAGCTTTAATCTTTGCTGTGAATACCCCTCAGGGAATATTGCTGCTTTTCATGTATTTTGCATTTACCAGTCCGAATCATGTGAGAGCATGCTATAAAACGACTAATTGACAATGCTAGTGTGCAACATATTTTAATAGACGAGTGTTTTGGTGGCAATCAAAGCCATACCATCTTCCTCCTGCCAGTTCCGAGTCGTTTGACACAGAACTTGTTTACTTAAGAAAGCAAAGCAAATTTGCAGAAAATTAATAGCACCTTAACCAATTCTGATGCAAGTGCCTTTCCACATGAACAAAATAGAGGACTGTTGGTATTTGAGTGCTGGTTTCTTTCCAAGGTAAGTACGAACCTGCTACCAGTACACCATTGTTTGTATTGCATTGGTGGTAGTACTATTAAAAAAACCTATATCATTAGTGCACTATAAATCATGTTAAACACATAGAAGGATATCTTAAACATTTGGGGAAAAACCTAAAAGGTGCTTTGATTAGTGAGAAAAGCAGGGTTTGTGGCTGCTCTGATCCACCACTCATAAGCTATTTCAGACAAGTAAAGCTCCAGGTGATTGTTGGTGTTCAAAACCAAGTTGCTGACCCTTAGAAGTGATGCCCCCAAAATTTCTTGGGCTGGGTGGAGCACTTGGAACAACTAAACTTTGCTTGGCTACTGCTTGAGGTCTATCTTACCTAACAGTGCTAAAAATAAATAAATAATCCCTTTTGGGACCTTGAGGACTGTGGTAACTGCACACTAGCTAGTGAGGCATCATCATAGCCTGGTCCAGGCCACAGCACAAGGGTGTTGGCGTGTGCTGTGGGTGGGTGAAGGGAACTTTTTCCTTATCTGGGGACAGTGGTCTCTTGATTATGTATCTTCACAGTATTGTCACAATATAATTAAAAACTATAAATGGAAGATCGTGGTAATTGGTCTGGTTGGAGCATCGGAGGTCTTGGGAAGCTGTGTGATAGTTCCATGCAGCCATATTGTTGAGCTGTTTTGTCTCTTTACAGATGCTGAGTTAGACAACGTGATTAGAGTGAATGAGGGGGAAGAAAACCCATGTGAAATAATTCCTTTTCCTGTTTTGTGCTTGAATGACTCATTTGAAGGTTTTTCTCTTGAAGTGCTCCTCAACCAGGTGGTATCATGCTGGAGGGTGAGGAAGAACAATACAACTGGGGTGTGCTCTGGGCAGGAGTGCTTTCTGTTGCAGCATGGGCAGCGCCATCAGGCAGGACATTATGTATCTGTATTTGGGGCAGAAAAGGTGGGTGAGACCCCAGTCTCCAACACTTTTCTGTGCGGGTGCTGGTCTGAATCTCCCCTGTGTTCTTTGTGAAAATGGTCATGGTTTGCGACACCACTGGGTGGCTGTTTCCGATTTGACATAGGAAATGCTCAGCTGTAGAGACTTGTGGTTGCACTGTGGGAGAAGCATAAGTATATATCAGTTTTGATCATTTTCTTTCCAATGATGTGTTTGGGTTTTTTAAAGGGAGGGGAGGATATAGTTAAAGTGAAAAATTAGTAGTGAAAAAAAAAAATCCTTAAAATTGCAGAGAATGAAATTCTCTAGAATTTCCTTTCCAGAATGACAGCATAGGAAAAGGTTTAACTTCTGTTTAGACTATTGCTTTATGTCTTGATACATGATATGGCAGTGCCCAGATGCTGATACGGGATGGAAATAAAATAGCAGGAAAGACATTGGCTATGTTGACACAAATATCAAGTATCCTGAATAAGGAGCCAAGAAACTTAATCTAGTTTGATGTGAAGCCAAATATGTATGCTATCTGTAATTGGGTTTCTCTCATTCTGAGGCAGAGCGAGAGCCACGGGGTCATGTCACCTCATTCAGTGTAACAGGGAATTAGGGGAACTGCCACAAAAATTGCTATTTTTTCTTGATTTGGGAACACATGGTTTAATCCACTCTGCTTTTAACTATTCACTCCTGAAGCCAGGTAGCGGGGACCCACCATTCAGTATGAAAAAGAAAATAAGGTCGTATTTACTATGAATATAAGAACAATACACACAAATAATAAAATGAAAGAAAACAACCCACAAATTACTCTTTTGCATAGGACAGATATGTTCACAGTAATGACATAGAATATCTATATCTGTATCTCAGGGTTTTTTCCATAAAAAAAAAGGTTTGTATTTTGAACAGTAATATTCAAGTTAGATCTTAGGAATAAGGCTTCTGCTGTCAGACCATGTATTGCAGGTCTGCGGATGCTGTTCTGCCTTCCCAGAGCATCTTGGTGAACGTTGGCTTGGAGATCCACGACTTGGCTCAGCCTTTAATTATGGCATTGTGATTAGCACCTTCTAAGATACATAAAATTTGCTGAGGTTGGGTGCCTAATGGATTCCTGTTTCTGGCTTTAGTTTTTACTCCTTGTGCTGTATCCTTTTCTTGTACTATCTTTGCACTTCTTTTTATAGCAGCAGCCCTTAGGGCTGCTTGGAAAGGGGCACAAAGCGGTACGAGGGTGACTGCCTGACCCGCTTCCCAGTGAGTGCTGCTCCCACAGATGGCAGCTCAGCAGCAAAGCTGTGAAATGTTCGCCTGGACTGATCAGCAGTTGGGAGATCATGGGCTTCCTCGAGATCTGCCACCTCCTGCCTCTGCAGCCTTTTGCAGACCTGATGCTCTCGTGGAGACGAGGGAGCAGTGAAGAGAGCCTGAACTGGGAGCCCAGTTTTCCCTTTGCTGGCTCACATGCCAGGGTTGGGCATAAAGCTGACATTGCCACCACCTCCACTCCTTTTGTGCCCCAGGAGAAGAGCTCTCTCAGCTGTGTTGCTTGCTTTCCATTTAAAGTGTTAATCGAAGCCTTCAAACTCTGCGTGCCGAGAGGCATCGTGGAGCGTTGTTCCAACCTGGCTTTTACCAAGCGCTCACTCAAAGAGGGTCTCACTTGGCCTCTGCAGGTGTGGCTGCTTTGCACATGTGTGCTCAACCCAAGTATGACATTTTGCATCAGTTTTCAAAATACTGTATATAAGACAACCCTCGTCACGGAAGCCTCTTAAGTTCTTTGCAGCCATCTGGGTACTGAATATCTGCTGTGCAAGCGTTGTGTTGCCTCTACATGTTGTACTCGATTTTATTCTCCATCAGTGCCCTTGGGTTGCTGACAACAGCCTTGAAAGCCATTTCACGTAGCACAGGCAGACAAAGCTGGTCCTCTGCCCTAATCTGAAGGGGAGATTTCAGGGGAACTTCATTAAAGACAGTATTTCCCCCCCCTTCCCCAAGTATTTGCTTACAGATGCCATTTTTTTCAGGGTCAAAATTGTGATTTATTCATATTTAAGGAATAAAACATTTGTTGGATAAACTCAGTTTTCTCTTTCTACGAACCAGGTTTCACCACAAATTGTGTTCATTTGCACAGAGGGGGGAGCTTTGAAGTTTTGATGCTGTTTTTGGCATTGGAAAAGGCTTGCTGCAGTGCCACGCCAAGAGAGAAGCAGAAAATGCAGTTACTTGGCAACTTGTCTCTATACATCATTGACCCCCACCAAATTCCTGAAGCTTGTAAATACTCGTACATTTCTGCCAAGCGATAGCACTTTTGCGCTATTTCTCCCAGGCTTGTCAATGTATACTTTTCCTTGCTGCTGCTTTTTTCTTTACTTTGAAGAATTTGGGCTTCAATGTAGAGATTTGGCTACATGTAAATGTTCTAACGAAGTTACTGATGCTGGTCAGGATAAGGTGTAGGAGCTACACTGTAGTTCTGTTGCACAAGAGAAATCACTGTAGAGTGAGGTGCATGAGGTGACAGATGAATAAGAATTACATGTGATGTAAAATTCACCATAATATTAAAAAAAATTCTAGTCCTTTTAAAGCAGCTTTAATCGGGTTTTTCAGACCGTCCTAGAGCACGTTAGATATTAAGTTGGTGTGCAGTTTAAAATACGCTTTACTCTTTATCCCAGAAAATAAGTTTTTGCATATGACAAAAATTTCATCTTCTAAGTAGCCATTATATAATGCACAGTATTATTTTATACCTTTGACTTATAATATTAACTGCTATTTCATACATAAATACTACTTTACATCCAAAAGACTAAGCTATGCATCATTTAATGAATATAGCTGTCTGCAAGTATTGAGGACATATCTAACTGCAACATAGTTGATGATTATGAAGGTTAAACCATTCTTAAATGTGCCACCTAGTTAATGGATTCAACACCATTTGTAATATGCTTATAGTTGTCGGTTTCTGCCTCATTACCTGCCACTGTCTATCCTGTTGAGCAAAGGAGAGCTATAACATCACAAGTGTCCACGTTATCTGTCTTCCTCAAGTATCAATCATCTGCAAGAGTTGTGGTCAGGAAGCTGTTTGCTTCCCACAAATGAGAGAAACTGGGTTATTGTTAATGCAAATTCAAGCAGCTGGGTGCTGTGTTACGGATGTGCCCAAGTGCAGCACTCCTGGTGTTCAGTACCTTCCCTTTTTCCTTCAGCTAAAAGCAGATTTAGACTTCTTGGTAAAGCAGTTTTGGAGGAGCAAAAGATTTTAAATTAAACTGAACTTGTTTGTACTTTAAGATATTGCAAACCAGATCTTAACCCATATGCTAATTTTAAGACATTCATTTTCACAAGCAGCAGATATTTAGTCTTACATGCGCCAGATGGGTTTGCTGCTGGCATCAGTTGTGAGATTATGGTCAAAACAAGGACAAATCAGCTATAAAATTCCAAGACCTTACTGAATAATTTTGTGTTTTCCTTCCCAAGGACCAGCCAGTTGTCATAATGCCTTATTTTTGTCTCTGTCTGTATGTCTGGAAAAGCTCCTTCAAGCATCTGAGATGGGCTCATAACAAGAGGAAAAATCTTGCAATGAAGGATCTCTCCTACCACAGGTTTAGTTTCGTATTGTGCAGTGGCACGTGACTGCACAGGCATTCTGCTCTGATACTTGTGTTCTGATTACAAACTGACCTAAAGCAATAAACATGTGCAGCTACCTATAGAAGATTCGCTTCTACTAATGTAAAGGTACCTTCAGTTATTGTCTTAAAGATTTGGGGGAAGCAGACTAATATAACTGGAAGTGAATATGGGGAATGGATGTGTATAGTGGGAATCTTTAAAAAAGATTCCAATATTTTTTTAAAAAATAAGCTTGGGTTTTTTTTGGTTTTTTTTGGTTTTTTTTTTTGAAAAATAAGTCATTGTACAGCATTGCCAAACTGTTCTGTAGGCTTTGTCAAAATCTACCTCTGTGCCTCTCTGGAAGGAGAGGATGGTGCATGTCACTCCTCTTCTGTGTTGCTGCCTACGTCTGTATGCAGAAGCGTTGAGTTTGGGGCGAGCTGCATTGGTGTCCGTTTTTATTTACAGCTCAGGACTAATATTTGCAGCATGCCATGATGCTAAGCTTTTAAAAGCTGTCTTTATTGAAGTTTTGAGCACTATTAATGAAAAAATGATGCAGGATGTTTCCTGTGAAAGGTTGAGGGTGTTGAAAGTATTTTCTGGGAGAAAACATTAAATCTGTGATTTCATTTTAATCCAGTGATAATCTGCCTGTGTCTCCACTTGTGTAGCTCTCCAGGGATGGGTATGGTAGGAGTCGCATACAGGTTGCTACCTGCTGCAGGAGATGGTGGTGGTGGACAGACATCTCCCTGGGCTGCTCCCTGTTGAGCATTGACTGTCCCTAATGCTGGCCCTGACCTTCAGGCAGTCCCACGCCAGCCTTTCTGGGGCAAATCGGCAATCGTACCCTGACCCAATGTGGGGCTGAGGGGAATGAAGGACAGACACCACTAAATGCCTTCGTACAGCTCTCGTGCATGCTTTTGATGGTACCTTTTTCCATTAACCATGAGTATTTACATTGGGATGATAAAAAAAGAAAAATTGAACTGCTGCTGGTTACGACATCTTCACAATTGTGTATGACACCAGGGATTTCAGAAACAACACTTTCCTTAAGCATAAATCAAGGCAGATGGTAAAACTGAGTGACCTATAAAATATAACAAGTTTGCTCACCAGAAATCTACAGTACAAACAAATGTACTGTCACCTAAAAATACTGAGATGGCATTTCTGACAAAGTGATGATTGTACAAGGAAGTCAAAGTTTGGGTAAGGCCAAGAACGTACTACCTCTAAGTACACGCTGGTGATCAGATGGACTGTAAGGTATTTCAGCCTAGTGTTTCTTTCTCCCTGTAACTTTGTTTGATTGAGTTTATCTAGTTCTGTTTTATCTGTAAGTGAAGTTATTACAGCAGACCTTCTAGAACCGCCTCTGGTCAGAAGTCCTCAGTGTCTTGCAGAAAACAGCACTGGTTTGTACTGTTTGTATTCTTTTTCTCTGAAAATAGGGCCCAACAACTTCCTTTCTAAATAAGGTGCTACTCTTGTGATCTGCAAATAGTGGGCTTTTTAATAGTCACTTCGTGTACGCATCCTTACATGTTTGGATGTAAGTTAGTTTTGTAGCCTCCTCTTGCAGAACTACATCCATCGCTCCAGTCATCCCAGTAACCCAGCTTCTCCATGCTGGCAGGACTGTGCTTAACCCGGATCATTTTGGCATCCTGCTCAAAGCCCTGGCCAGTTATCCCAGCACCAATGTGGCACATGTGGTAGGAGCTCCTCAACCCACTCAGCTGTTGAAGACATGAGGGAAGGACAGCTTTGGCAGCTTCATCCCTCCCTCATTTTTAAGCATCTCTTCTGAACCCCCAAGTGCCTCGTGCGCAAGCGGTAAAGTCTGTAGTAAATCTTGCAGGCTCTTTTCGGGGCAAGGGATCAGTAGAGAGGAGCTGGTGCTGTCTCATGGTACTCACCATAGCAGGGCTCTGCAGTTAAAGCCCACTACCTTGAGTAAAGCAAACTTGAAGCAAATTGGCTGTGAAGTGGAAACATGCAAATTAAAGCAGGCTAAATCACAGGAGGATTAGGCTGTAGTGATTTAAGGCAGCTTTATTTCAGTATGGAAACATTGACGCAGGATTTAATGTACTGTAAGTTCTGCTCATTGTCTTCGTAGTTAAGATAGGTGGTCCGACACACAGGCAAACAGAGAAATCAGTCTCTTTCTAGAAGTTTCTGTATACCAAAAAATTGTAACAATGGCATTTTGGAAATGTTAAGTGCTATTCTTTGGGTTGGCTCCTTCAGTTGATCAGCTGGGAAAGCAGGGGGGCTTTTATAGGCTTCGTGTCCTGTGTGGCCTCCAGGCGTGGGCTTCTGGCATGTCGGGAGACGTGTGGTCTGGGATTCATCTGGCAGCTATGAATATACACAAGCACTTTCTCACAAAATGCCATTAGATCACCTCGTCTGGCTTTCCACTGTATTTTAAGTTAAATGCCACCCAGGAACATTTAGGTCAGTACCTTGTGTTTTGCCAAAGATTGTCATCTGGCAAGACAGAGTTGTGAACTGAGAGGGGGAAGATCCACCACTTCTCTTGGTAGTTATTGTTGCCCTTAATCATCTTGACAATTAGCTTGGCCTCAGTTAAACTTCCTTCTCACAGCTGATAGAGAGGCCTTTTACTGCAGCCTTGGAGCCCAGGAGCACCTGATATTTCCTCTTAGCTGGTGCTTACACGTTGTAACCCAGAGGCTTTGCGGTTTTGGTGGACTCATCCAGCTGACATCCTTCACGGTGGTGTATTCTCTTCTGTCTTCCAGCCACTGTTGTCTTTTCTCTGTGGTTGTTCCAGTTCTTCAATACACATATTAGAAACTAGTTACTGGAACCGTAAGATTTTATCAGTGCTATTTAGAAGTAAAATTCCCTTTATGCCCTCTCTCTATTTTTAGGATTTATGAGCAAGAATTGCCTTTTCAGATGATGCTCTAAAGAGAGCTAAGCAGTTTGTTTTCACACATGCTGTTGTGTTTTATGAATATTTCAAATGGTCTGGCTTTCCTTTCAAGGATGCCTTGTTTCTGTAGTCTTTCGGGTATACATTTTATTGGATAAATTCTGTGCTCTGTAAGAGAAAAAGCACCTTAAGTTCAGAATTTCTTTAAATGACTTAGCACATTAAGGCAACTACATATTAAGGAGAAGTAATTTTATAAAATATTTACTCTAAATGAGAGAATTTCCTGACTTAGTGTTTCCCATAACTTTATGTGCTTTAGAAACAACAGCTATGGCATTGGTAGCTTTAAATTAGAATGGCAGTACAAAGACAATAGGTACAATGACCCTAGAGCTAAGCAAGGTCTTATGCAACTTGAAGTGCTGTTTGCCTCTTCAGCAGCAGCAAGCTTTTTGCAAATTTGTGTTGCACAAAAGAAAAATTACAAAAAGTGATTGTATGCAAATGGATTTCTAGCATTGCGTGAAAAACATCAGTTAAGAATGGGTTCATAGACTTGAGGGATGAAGCTGTAGAACACACAGTGCTTTGCCTAGAAATAAAATACTATTCATGTAAAACGTGATTTGCTTGATGGAGAAAGGATTAATTGTGTATTGGTATCAAACAAGAATTTTATCAAAACAAGGTTTTGGTAGTGATTGACTGTTTAGCTTTGGATACCTTCTTTAAACAATCTTTTGTATAGGAATGTTAGAAGCGAATGCAAGAACTGAATGTCCCATTTTTGTCATGTTTCAGTTATTCTAGAGTGCTATAAAAAGAGATAGAAGGTCTGGAGACAGACCTTAAGGAGCCACATCATCCCTGTGATCCTTCGTGCATTCCCTAATCTGAAGAGAGATGGCCTTCTGTTAATTTTCCAGATGTGTTCCTGTTCACAGTCTTTACCAATAAAGATGCTAAGTTTGAGAATGCATGCAGAAGACTGCTACCTTCTCCATTTCTTAAACCCAAAGGTGGGGATTTGGGTCCTGTCATGCCAACACCACGCTCTGGCAAGGCACAACTCTAACCACTCATGGTTTTGTTTCAAGTAGTGGGAGAAGTCATCCAGAAAATGGCTGGCAGCTGGTAAAATTCCTGCTGCTGATTTGGGATTTACCCAGGTTGTGTTTAGCACTGGTCACACCACATACTGGAATTGCTGGGAAAGACTTGCCATCTCCACAAAGTCACTGTGTCACGCTGGTTTTCCTCCACCAGTCTTGCTTATGTGCCCTTTGCCTCTTGCTTCAGGCTGGTACCTTCCGTGCTCAAACCCAACCTTCCCTCTTCTGCCACCCTGCTTTCTCTTTTTTCAAATGGTGGTGAATGGAGGGGGGGGTTTCATACTAATCCTTCTTAAACCTTTAAGATAAAAGGGGATGTGAAGGGAGATGTCAGTGCAAGTTGTGCCTCACGGTCAGCCTCCTCCTCCTCCCTGAAGCCTTCTGTCATCAGCTGAGAAGTGTTTCAGGGCTGTTGTTGGCTCCAGCCGTGCGTTTTGGTGTCTAGCACAAATGTGGGAGCCCAGTATGGGGCTTCTGGAAGCAACCCTAAGCAAAAATAAATGTGCCACTGACATTCATTTGTAGCCTCATTTCTGGATAATAACAAGGGTGTGTACTATTTCAGGGAAGCAACAGGTGAATCATTTCCATCTCTACTTATTTACATCTCTAGTTATCACTAAATCAGCTTTAACTTTCTTAAACTTGCTTTTAAAAGCCTTCCTCTTCAGCTCACCTCCTGTAGTTGTTCCTCAGTTGCTTTCTTGGATGTCCTTTTAATCTTTTTTCTTTCAGTTTTCTGAATGCCTTTTATCCACATTTCCCCTTCATAACCAAGTGTCCTCTTAAGCCTCAGTCAGCTGAATCACTGAACCCTCTTTCAGTTCTTTCCAAAGTCTTTTATCTTTTTCAAGTGCTCTGAAAAGTCAGTCATCGTTATTTTATTTTAGGTAAGGATACATATAGGATCTCCATCCTTATATATATTTTAAGTCTCTCACCTTTGGGCTTCTCATAGCATCCTGTTTCTTTTTGTGGAAGAATCAGGCTACAGTGAACCCCTAGGCAGAGAAGTTTGTTGCCTGAACGTAACTGGAGCAGAGTTATAGCCTACCACATAAGTAGGTAGGCTTCATTTAATTTGCCACGATCGGGAAACCCAGTAGTTAGGTCCAGGTTTCGCATTCTGAAGTAGCTGCCCAACAGAAATAAGCCATCTGAGTGCTGGTCTTCTGATGTGGAGCTGAAATGCGAATGCAGCGTGGGGCCCATGAGCAATGCCTGCCTGCAATGGGAGATCCCTATGCAAGAGGGAGGCTGGATCGTTGGGCTGGGGCCAACTGCATGAGATTCAACAAGGCTAAGTGCAGAGTCCTGCACTTGGGTCACAACAACCCCATGCAACGCTACAGGCTGGGGGAGGAGTGGCTGGAGAGCTGCCTGGCAGAAAAGGACCTGGGGGTGTTGGTTGACAGCTGCCTGAACATGAGCCAGCAGTGTGCTCAGGTGGCCAAGAGGGCCAATGACATCCTGGCTTGTATCAAGAATAGTGTGGCCAGCAGGACCAGGGAGGTGATAGTGCCCCTGTACTCAGCATTGGTGAGGCCACATCTCGAGTACTGTGTTCAGTTTTGGGCCCCTGACTACAAGAAGGACATCGAGGTGCTGGAGCGTGTCCAGAGAAGGGAATGAAGCTGGTGAAGGGTCTGGAGCACAAGTCTTATGAGGAGAGGCTGAGGGAGCTGGGGTTGTTTAGCCTGGAGAAGAGGAGTCTGAGAGGAGACCTTATTGCTCTCTACAACTCCCTGAAAGGAGGTTGTAGCGAGGTGGGGGTCGGTCTCTTCTCCCTAGTAACGAGTGATAGGATGAGAGGAAACGGCCTCAAGCTGTGCCAGGGGAGGTTTAGGTTAGATATTAGGAAAAACTTCTTCACTGAAAGGGTGGTCAGGCATTGGAACAGGCTGCCCAGGGCAGTGGTTGAGTCCCCATCCCTGGAGGTATTTAAAGAATGGATAGATGTGGTGCTCGAGGACATGGTATAGTGATGGACTTGACAGTGCTAGGTTAACAGTTGGACTCGATGATCTTAAGGGTCTTTTCCAACCTTGACGATTCTATGATTCTAAGAGTCTGTGCTCTGCACGCTCCAGTCAAGATCAGCTACGGCTTCCCAAACTCATTGATGTCTGCCCTGTGCTTTGATCAGCCTGACTTACACTAGATACCACTCTTAAAATTTCATAAATTAGAGTATTTAATTCACTGAGACTGTGCCACTCTTTATTCTTTGGTTTTACCACTTTTGAAGTTCTTTAGCTGGACACCATGATTTAGGTTTTATATTAGCCGGCATATGCACTCCCCCATGGCCCTGGGGTCAGGCTGGGTGCTGCGCAGGAGCTTGCGCCGAAATCCAGATCTGCGAGGAGCGGGGCAGTTTGTTCTCCAAATAGCAACAGGCAATAAAGGAAATGCTTTAGTATTAAAGGTTTGTTGTAAGGAAACAGCTTACCTAGATGAACATGGCGAGAAAACTTCCTGACCTTTCTTATGTTCCACGGAAGAAAAACAACTCTGTGGTGGAAGTGTTTTGACAGAATCCAAGTTTAGCTATGATGACATTTGTAGTTAATTATATCAAGACCATGTTTCTTTTAGTAAAACAGTGTTTTCCTATGAACTACAATTAAATGGAATTTGACACTGAAGGACCGACTTGCATTTTTAAGTAACAAAACCCAGAATTGCGTTATCAGAGCAGTAAGGAAGACAGGCTCACCTCTTGCTTTGGTTGTAGTAGACGTAGTGTAGATGTAACGTAACCCAAATTTTACATAGCTGTGTTTGATTTGTCTTCAGCTTGGATGCTGCTCAGTTAGGTTATTTCCAATAGCGGGGTCAAAATAGAGGTGAGTCTTTAACTTCTGTACCCAACTGATGCCCGTCTTTCTACTTTTCTATGCACGCTACCAAGGCTTTTGAGAGTGATGGATGCCACAGAAAAGGTGATGAAAGTATGATGAAGGAAATAGGAGGGGAAGTGGGAACTCATGTGGGTGTTTGTCCTTGTTCATCCACCCTTCTTTGGAAAAGGGTGTGCTGTTTCTCTGGCAATACACATTAGAGTAGGGGAACACTGACTGTCCTTCTCTTCCATCTTCTCTACAGAGACCTGGGGGGACACAGGAGTGTCATGGTCATTGCTCTTCAATAGGGGTTAGGTCATCCCATATAATAAGGATGCAGAGAGGGGACAAAGTGCTCATTCTTGTGAGCCTTAGAAAGCATACATTTAATTTTTCCTTGTTTTTTTACACATTAGTTTTTGGTAGCAGTGCTCCTTACTCCAGCTGAAGTATAGTCTTTGGGGAGCGGGGAAATAGCCATCTTGTGCTCCACCTTTGGTTCACATTGGGAAAAGGGGGAGATAGCTATTTTAAGTGCTTGACCTGCTGTTTATATAAGCAATGTTTTGCTAAATTCAAGTGTTGTTCTCAATGCCAGGGACCTTTTCATTGCAACTGGTTGTGTAAGGACTTGCATGCATTAGATGTGCAGAGAGTGACGGCAGTCCTCTTCCTGCCTCGTGAAATGCTGCTCAACAGGTGGTTTGTGAAGCTGCTTAACAGACACAGTGGGCAACCAACCAACTTACATCCTTTAATAAAAAAAAATTAGAACTTTAATTCTAGAAGCTTGTAGCAACAAAATTAAGTTGTCCTTTTAAAAGAATGTGTTCATTCATAGAGGTATTTCTTGCTATGCTGTTTTTTCCTTAAGAAGGCAACTTGAAAAAGGAGTTTAAAAAAAATATTCCTTTTGAAAATATGTAAAACTGTTATAATTAAATGTGGGTCTTAACTATTGTGTTGTTTTGGATCTGTTATGTTAAAACTCACGTGTTAAAACTCATCCCTGTGTCACTCTGGCTCTCCACGTGTATAAGAAGCAGTGCCTGTCCAATACTGATAAAAGAAAATTATGATCTGGTCTTCACAGCCTGGTATATTTTCAGCAGAATGCGTGCTGAGTTTTTGTTCCGTATTTAAAAGGCCACACTGATGTCAGTGGTTTGTGCATGAATGCCAAGAAAAAGCTTGCTTCAAGTGAGAGTCATCACTGTGATGTTGGGAAACCTTGTCATGCGTGGAGTACTACTAGGATGGGGGATGCAGGGAAGATCTGCCATCATCCTTCAGGAATTCGGTGCTAGCAGCAGAAAGGCTGATTCTTCCTGTTAGCCCACGCTCACACTGATGGGCTTCCTTAAGAAAAGGGCTTTGTAATTATCCTCACTCCTTTATCAGCCTGCTGTCTTTAAATATGTTCATTTTGTCTGATGCAGGTTTAAAAAAAGAAAAGTTTTTTGTTTTTTTAATAGAAATCTTAGCTCAGGTGTGTGTTTCGTAGTGTTTGCGTTAAGGAACTGAAAGGCAACTCCTGCGTGTTTTGCAGAAATGAGAAAGTGCTTTAGTGTAATTTCTCTGTGCTATCGTGGAATCTGAATATTTTGAGATTATCTGAATTTCTCTAGAAAACTACTTGTGTTTAGCATTCTCTTAAAATAGCATTTTGTTTTTCCTATGCATCTTAATCATTTTAAATGGATAACAAGTAACATCTTGAGTCCTCGTGCAGCTGAGGTACCTGAGTATATGCGTTATTCAAAAGCAAAAGCTCAGAGAGGGGGCTACAGAAAGCTGTGGGCCACTTGCCCATTTGAATGTACGCTTCTCTTCTTGGACCAGGGTCTGGGTTTCTAATAAACTGCTGAAAACACTGCAGCCTTTGAGCAATTAATGAGATTTTTTGAGAGCTGCTGAGTGCTTTCCTATTACAGTTTGCTATTTAGCTGCTGGTTTTGCTGCTTTTACTTTTTTTTTCATGACGGAGGAGATTGCATTGTACATTTTGAGGCTTTTTGTACAGTTGGGAGTCCCTTTACTATTGGCAGAAATGAGTTGACTAGCCTGTTATTAATAACCATTCATTCATTTGCTGTTTAAAATGACCAGAATATGTCTTTTTAGTAGAATTATAGCATATACTGTGGGACAGGTAGTTCCTAAGAATTTTGTTTCGCCTTCTTTTTTGATCTTAGAGAATTAACGTACCATGGCTTAATTTCTAAATAAATTGGTACATTAGATCTTGAGCTGTTCATTAAAGCTCCTGTTCTCATGGAGTCACCAGCTGCTGATCCCAGAGACCGCTGTGTTGCCTCTGCTCTGCTGTGCAGTTTTCCTCGGTGGTGCCCAGACCTGCCTTCGGCAACATTTGTGCTGCTGCTTTTTCTCCTTTTAATGATAACAATTCCCTTCCCTCTCCTCACAAGCGGGTAGGACACAGCAGGTGCGGGAGAGCAGGGGCTGGCCACGGGTTCTCTGTGTGGTTTTGGCAGAGGACCAGCATTCCTTCTCAGCAGCAGATAGGTGACTTTGATCTCCCAGCTCTTCTCGATGTCTTTAGGAAGCTGACAGCATTTCCTTGTAGCCATAACTGCTTTTATCACACAACTCCTTTTCAAATGGCCTGGCTGTTTACCAGCTGGCACCATCTCTACTTGCAAGCAAACCTTCACTTCAGTTCTCATCACATCATCTTGCCCACTCTGCCCCAGGATCCCTTCCGTCTACGTGAATGGCACCACTGTGCTTTGACAGGAGTTATAATGGGAAAATAATTCTTTCTTGATGCATCCGAGCGAGGAGGAGATGTGATGTTTGCTGTCCTCCTGAAAGTTCACTGTTTAACTCTTGGCACTCCTGCTCTGTTGCTAGTTCATCTGCTGGCTTTTATTCTTGCTGATGTAGAGGTCACCACTTTGCAGGCTCTAGAGAGAACCCTGTAAGAAGGTCCAGGCGTTTGTGTAACCCCAGCTTTGCAGTGTATCCCTCAAAGTCACCCATGCCTATCTAGCTGGGTAGATTTCCCCCCCCTGCCCCGGGGAGTTTTTCATGTATAATCTCAGGATGAGACTTGCAGGCTCCTGTTCCACCTCCTCCATGTTTAATTCTCTGTTCTAAAGTATCACTTTCCCGTGAAGGAAGTTCATGGTGAGATGAGAGAGAAGCATATGAGAAATCCATGTGGGTTTGTCTCTTCAGAAGGATATCAGATCTTCCTTCAAACTGCCTTTTTGTCTTGGGTACCTGGTAAGGTGGGGAGTTTCTTGTACCAACAGCAAGACAGATGGATCAAAGAGGTTCAAGTACCAGATAATGCTTGAAACAAGGAGGCAGGTGAAATTATATTCCCAGGAATGCCTTTTAAGAAGGGATATATATTTTTTGTTTTGTTTTCTGGTATTAATTATTATTAATTTGGATGCTTTTTCCTGTGGAAACTCAGGTGGATTTTGGTTGTCTACCCCCCAGCATGCAACGAAACTGTGCAAGGAAAGGCTTGCTATAATAGTATGAAGTCTAAAGTAAGAAATAGTCCAAGCTGACTCTTTTGATTCCATTATCTTTAATTTCAGTAAAAGCACTGGCATCATCCAAGACGCTCATTTGTTAAAGAAGTTGTTGATTAAAACAAGGCAGAGTAGGATAATGATTGAAAACAATGCGGTGAAACTTGAGTGTCTGTCTTTGGAGCTCCTCTATCCTGCGCAGGCTCATCTGTTGGAGACATCTGTGCAGTCAAGGTTTTATTCCTGGCCTTCTCACAGGGTCTGTGACATGAACTCTTCACATTCTCATTAAGGACTTACTTATTATACGTTGTGTATTCAGCAGTGCCCTGTTTTATTTGTGAAGTCTTTGCTTTCCTGCTGTAGCAGGACATAATGATGAAGGTGCTCAGGAAATCGTGGTGGTGCTGCAGTCCCTGGTCAAGAGTGTTGAAGTCTTTGCCGTACTGTAGATGGGACCATCAGAAATGCAGTTGGCCTGTAAGATCCAGATGTTTAGCCATGAAAGTTTATATTTTTCCAAACTCTGATGTACTGCTCTGAGGCTGCGAGCAGGAAAACACTACAAAATGTTATTTTCTGTCTATTGTTGATGGAATTTGGTGGTGGTTCTTTTTCTTCAAGTAAAGAGAAATTTTTTAATGTTTTAAATCTAAGATGTAGAAAGTAGGATAAGTGGGCTGCTCTTCAAGTTTTGGTTTTCTTATCGTTACGAATAAAATTTGTATGTAGATCTCTCATAGGTTTCTAATAAATGTGAATGAGAGCTTTTCAGGGAAGGTATTAGGATCAAAAAAGCTGGTTATAGAAATCCAGAATCACCGCGCCCTTATTATGTCTCCAGGTCTCAGTAGTAATCAGCAAAAAGTTTCTTTGCAATGAATGAGTGAGTGACATTTAAAGCTCCATCTGTTGACTACGGTTCGGTGCCTCACGATGTGTTTCAATGGGTGATGGGATGATTAATTTTGGTTCCCATTCATGCCGCATGAAATATTCTCATAGCAGGGAATGACTCCAGCCCTTGCTGAACTGCAGCATGTGTGGTGCTTGTAGGAAACCTCAGCTGCTGTTTACTCCTAGCTTGTGCGCCGAGAAAGGATCCAGGCTGCGTTTGCATTCACCCACGCAGCTCCGTAGCAGGCTATGCAAAAATACCGGTAACTGCGGTGTACTGACCTGTCTGCTTTTGAGGGATGGCTCCATCGCCAGTGCCGCTGCAGCTTGCTTTGCTTTACAGACCTGTTGCGAACAGAGGACTGGCCTGTCCCTGTAGATGAGGACCACCTTCTGATTTCAGGGTGAAATAGTGGTCTGACTTCTCCATCTTGCTGTCCTTCAGAGTAGCTGCACTGTGATGCTTAAGCTCGTTGCGTAATTCTAGCCCAAAATAAACCCACCTGGGATCCTGGTCCTTGCCTTTGGGAGAGTAGAGGTAAAAACTAAGTAAAGCAGAGATCATGAAGTGCTTCTCCTTACTGCCCCGCAGCACCCTATCATCCCAGCTCTGCACATAGTCCTTTATTTTGCCCTGGAGCGGTACAAATTCACGGAGGAGTGTGGCAGGGCTGTGCCTTCATCCTGCCCCTGTATGATGCTCGTGATGTGCCGCAGAGGATGCTGGTGTCCTGGGTGCTGCTGCACCAAGGCCTCCTGCTCCCACCACCTGTGAGGGGTCCTGGGCAAGTTTTGGGGCTCCTCTAGTACAGCCTGGTGAAATCTTTTCAAGAGAATAAACTGAATATAGATGCCTGTGTGGGGTTTTTTTCCTCTCACCTATTATTTTCGGCTTATATTTGGGGCATCTGCACCATGTCTTCGTCCGCTTCGTTCTGCTTTACACACAAAATACGCTTCTTTTATCCAGGCACTGCAGTCAGATACTGCAGTAGCTTGTTTCTATTAATAGCTCTGATCTCACCGTTTCTTAGTGTTTCAGTGAGGTTTGACATTTTTCGGAAGTGGAAGCCCCGCTGGAAAGGAGTGCCTCGGCTGCCCAGCCACTGCGCCGGCTGGCGGAGGGGAAGCCGGCACTGCTGCCTGCTGCTGCCGGCACCGCGCGGGCAGAGCAGGCAGTTCCCGGCAGGGGGGGACTCAATTCACAATAATCTAGCGACACTCAAATAACACAAATCTTCCTTCCAGAATAAACCACCACAAACGCTCCTTCAGCTGCGCTTGAAGTGAGCAGTTACTCCTTGCTTCATTTCCAGGCTGATTTCAAGCAAAATGAAGGCGGTGGGTTTTGGAAAAGGCGTTTCGTGGCTTTGAAGCCTGCCTGAGTCGTGCTCCTGACATACCAAAGTTGTTTCTGCCAACAATGACCTGGTACTTGAAGGCTTTGCAAAATATAGGAGACTTTTTAAAAATCAAAACCTGTTGCCAGACAGCAAGGGCAGCCCCCAGGAAATAACGTTGGTGGAATAAACACATGATTTTTTGCTTCTACCCAGGGATGAAAGCAGCTGAAAATAATGCTTAGGGGGGAGGTCCGTGCACAGGGTTGCTCAGCATCCCGCGACTCGTGCCGTGCTGGGATGGCACTGTTTCAGTGGGGCAAGATGGGGTTGTCTCCGCCAGCAGCACCTGAGAGCCTGGGGATGCTGAGCACAGGCTCTTACTTGTGTATTTATTTTTTGTGTGTGTGCTCAAAGGCTGACGTACCGCTATTGGCAGAATCTGTCTGGAGGGCAACGCTTGCACGCCAGTAATTAGAAAGCAAACTCATTAGTTAGAAATAAAGCCCAAGTCCAGAGAGGATGGGAAACGGGGGGAGAAGCTGAGTCAATGGTTTCTGGAAAGCACTGGCCGGGGAGGTTCAGCCGCAGCCGTCCGGAGGAGCGTCCCCTCCCTGGTGTGCAGTGATTTGGAAAGGCACCAGGGACTATAGAGTTACTGTAGGAGCTGAAATGCTTTTTTATTGGGGTTTTGTGCACTCTGTCTCCTAAGCTTACTCTGTCGCAGGCACGTGGTGGTATGTCCATACTTTATATATACTGTTGGGGCTGGCGGTGGGGTGCTGCTTTTCTTCCTCCAGCCTTCACCAGACACTCATCCCCAGCATTTTGCAGCAGATTTGGGAAGGCTGATGCGATTTCTCCCTTCAAGCCAAAGGGAATTGCTGACTAAAGAACCAGGGCGGCTGGGAAGGAGCTGTGCAAATTCAGTGGGACTCGCTCCATGCCGGAGGGAGGGGAGGTCTCAGGAAAAACGTTTAATGCACTTTCCATTTGAAGGTGACGTTGTACTTAAAATGTGAGAGAGGCAGTTTTCTGTGCTGCTTAAGGGGGGGGGGGAGAAAAAGAGTCTTTCTGGCAACAGCTTTTGATTTTTTAAAAAAATAGTTTGAGAAATATTTTTAAAGTTCAGCTGAAGTAAAGGTTATGCTGAAATGAGATTTGAATTTAAATCTTTCTTTCAAATATCCCGTGTACTTCTTGTACTGAAATTTTGTTTTAACATACATTTTAGTGTGTTTTTAGGACTGAGTCTTTCTATATTTTAGTCCTTCAAGGGCTTGCATAAAAATACTGTATCAGAGAAGGGGAAGAAAATACAGTTATTACTGTTAGTTTTATTTAAATATGTATGCATGTATTTAAGTAGTGTCACCTTCCCCTAATCCCATCCAAAATGCTCAGTACTTGTAGAGAAGTTATTTTCCATTTTGGAGCATGGAAGAAACTCAGCATATGACTGATCTGATAATGTGTTTATCTGCAGCCTTTATGTGAAATGATTTTAATGTCAAGCATTTTTTGTAGAAAATGCAGTCTTACTTTCAGGTTTGAGCTTATCACGTTTATTTACAGCAAACATGTTTAACAACTTAAATGTATTTAAGATGACTTCCACTCAGTGGTGTTATGGGCAAGCTGCATGATGTCAAATTTACAGTCTCACCCACAAGGCCGCTCTGTGCCGGCAATCAATGGGGACTAGAATGCTTTAGCTCTTAATTAACGTACAACAGACAGGCAGTCTTTGATGCATAGCCATATTTTATTTATTTTGGGAGGGAAAAGCCAGCAGAGTGTTTCTAACTTGCTTAGAAACTTCTAACTTGACTGTGAAGAAAAAATCCCTACATGCCTAGGTTAAAAAAAAATAAATTAAAAGGTAAAATTCCTCCTGTTTTCTCCTTCTGTTCCTACAGGGAAGGAAAAGGCAGGGAGAACACGAGATAGTTTATTATTCATAATCGCGATCTTGTCTTCTAATTCATGGCTATGGTATTTCTCATTAAAACTCTGAATATAGTCTTTGTGCTTTTGCTTACGTCATGAATCTGATTGTATTAATATGTTCTCAAGGCAGAACCTATAAAAGCAATTTTTTAGTCTACCATAAAATATTCATAAGAATACAGGCTTTTTTGTTTTGATGATGTGTTCATTAAGCAGAGAAGGTTTTATTGTTTTCGGGAGGGCTCTGTAGGTCAGAAGCACTCGCTGTTTCTGTGGGGAACTCATGGCATTTCAAATAGGGGGTTTTTTTGAGACTGAAATAGTAAGAGTTGGGGATGACGCAGCCTCCGCCGAGACTCTGAATGGGAATTGTGGTCGCGATCTCCACAGCTGGCGCCCCGTGCCGGCGCATCGGGCGTTTCGGGGGGGATGAGTCCCTTTGGATGGGAAATGCGAGGTTTGTCAAGTTTTCTCGGGACCGTTGTCCAGCACGGTGCAAGATAAGGCCCTTATTTAGGGAGTAAAGTAGGAGTCATTTATCATAAGACACGATCAGAAGTAGTAGTGATCACAAGTAGTAGTGTTTCCCTTCTGGCTGAAATTGGATTTATTTTAACATGTAGAAAGCTTTTATTTTTTGCTTTTAGGAAACACAGTGTTTGGATCATAAAGGTGTATGTAGGAAAATGCATGTGGATTTCAAGGAAAATTGCATTTAGCCTAAATAGCGTTGACAAATTCAGTGAGCTGTATTAAACCGATTTACGTGGAGACAGGGTAAGCGGGACCGAGTGACTGCTACCTCTGTATTAGTAACGCTGACCTTTAGTCCACATGTATAAAAGATGGGAGATGTTATTGCCAGGTGCTTAGAAATCTTCATCTGGACATAAAAATAGTCAATGCATTTAAAAGGCTTGTGATTCACGGAGCCTGCTGCGCTGTTTGGTTTACTGACTCATTGAGTTTGATCCTCTAGGATTAACTGTTTCGAGCTCTTCTGGAGCCTTGGGGGCTATAAAGTTGCATTAAATCATACTCAAGATTATCTTTGGGGAGTTTTGGAGCTCCAGGGTATTTGTCTATAAATTTGGGGAGGGGAGGGGTAATAGGAGAGCTCCAAGTAACACTGTGCACATATCCAGCACTTGCCTGGACATCATTTCTACGTGGATCCCGTGCATTGCTGATGGTCAGGTGTGTCTGCATCCTTACGTTGGAGTGATCACTATAGGTTTGATTCAGTGGGGTAAGACCAAGCTGAGTTGTATAATTCTGTTTCAGCTTCTTCTAAAGTTGGATCTCATTCGTGCTGGAAAGCCGCCGCCCTGGTGAAACAGTGCGGTAGCCTGTCGAGTTCCCCTAGATTTGCCACCTGGTAAAATTGCTGCTATTCCAGGAATAATCACTGTACGTCTTTTGTAACATACAGTAATTACATTAGTAATGCTCAGGATATAATACTCACATGCAGATGATTAAAATGGATTTTTGATAGCCACGGTGGATCATATTCTTGAAGGTGGATTGCTTTTGAGGGCTTCTTTTTGGTTTTGACCAAATAGCTGCAAATACCTAATTTGCATTAGGACTCCTTTTTATTTTCTCTCTCCCCAGTTTCTGTAAAGATCCAACATATAATGGGGTTTTTACTGGCATGGAAAACTTACTCTTGTACTTTTCCAGGACACATCCCATTTCCCACAGTCCTTGGGACACATGATGGTTTCAGATTGCACCTCTTGCCCCATATGCTGTGCTGCTGGGGCAGGTACTGTATAGATATAGGGCTGTTATGGGGTTGCCTGAGCTTGAACAGTGCTGGAGGAATACAAAACCTTCTTCTGTCACTCTGAAATACTGAAATCCTGGCAAACCTGGGTCTTATTTAAAGCATTGCATCTGAGATGAGAAGTTTGTGAAGCGATAGTCCGTGAAACAAGATAGCCTCCGCAGGGCTGGTTTCGAGCTGTCAGCTCCCACTCGCGTGCCGGGAAAATGGATGAAGGGTTTTTTCTGTGCAAGCGGCTGCGGCAGTTGCCATAGGGATGCTCCGTGGGTAGGAATGGGAAGGGGCTGACCACAGTATCGAGCACGTGGGAAAGCATCGACCATTACCCAGGAGAGCTTAGGAATATGTTGTTTAGGTGGGTTTGAGTGGTTATCTATAGGTGAGAGTATGGCATTCTTCCTGAAATCCCTGGCTGTGGCTCGGTGACCTGTGGCGAGGAATCCCAGCTCTGGTCCTGTGGGGAGGAGAGGAGAGTGGGGGAAAGGCCACAGGAAGGAAAACAATAGGGAAGTGGAGGGAAGAGCTTGTGGGTTGAAAAATAGCAACACTTCCAGTAATGTGACCTTTTGCAGAAAATGTTTCCATCCAAAAAAAAAAAAAAGTCTTCGCCTCCCCAGCACAAGCTGGGTGTAGGGAGGGAGAAGCACGCTGCTCTTGCATGCATGCTGCGCTCCCGCAGCCTGCTTTGGGGGTCATATGTGACTGAGCAGGAGGCAGCCCCCGCACCCTGTGGGTGCAGACAGGACCTGCCTGCAGGGTGTTGGGCAGGAGGGATGGTGTGGCAGGGCACCGGGTGTCTGCTGCGGCCGTGGGCTCGATGGGTGGGTGGGTAGCATTGCTTTCCCAGCTTTGAGGGAGTACGTGGGCACCCTGAGATTTCTGGAGGAACGACCCGCTGTGAGGTACACAAAACCACGGCCCCTCTTCTCCAGAAACTTAAAGGAGTTCAACTCATAATTTTGTCTCTATAGGCCACCCCCCTCTTTTTTGTATCTTTATTTTCAAATAAAAGCAATGGTATATTTTTTACTGTGCTTTCCATTTCCTACACTAAGCTATATTTCTCTACTAAACTATATTTCTCTGCTTTTGAAGAAGTGATGATGTTCTCCCTGAAATCGGTCTTGTGTAGACCGAGCAAAATTTGTCCATTCATCTCTTAGTACGTGATTTTCTTTGTTTGTTTGTTTCCCCCCTTCAGCTCCAGCAGCATTGGCCTGGCTCTGCTTTTTAAAACCCCACCACTTTGCTCAATGTCGTCCTTTCGAAGGAGCTGCCGTCTAGGATGGCGTTGCCTTTCCTGTGGTCCCTGTCCCGGCATTGTGGCCTTGCCCTTGGCAATGCATTTTGGTTTATGTGGGTTTACAAAACACCCCAGATTTTTCTGGTTTACTCCACTTTTTTTTTTTTTTTTTTTTTTTAAATTTCATTTTTCTGTGCCTCTGTGCTTCATTTAGCTTCAGCTTGTACCAGCATCAACTTCTTATGCATCAGTTACTGGCAAAATAAATAAATGGATAGCATTTGAGGAAGACCCTATTAAAACTCTTTCTCTGGGACTGATGATACTAATGTCCTGATAGAGTTTGTAATGTTATGTGTGGGCATTTGCTGTGGCTCTCTCCAGGGGATGGCACAGAAGGGTGACAGCAAAGTGGCTTGTGTGACCAGAGCTGTATGCCACATTCAGCACCGGGTCCTCATTTATTTCTAACAATTTACAGTTGATTTCAGGTGACCTCTGAGGACGCGCTGCTTGGAAGAACACAGTGAACTTGGTTCTGCGCTCCTGTCTCACATCCTCGAGGAGGTGGCTGAAATCAGACCTAGAGTTTAATGATTAGGCTTGAAGTGAAATAAGAGTTTAATTTTGTATAAAATGAAAGTTCCTCTTCAAGTAGTGTTTCCACAGGTGACATACAGGTGGTGAAAGCTGGCGGTCTGTCTTAGTAAAACTTTTCCTTAAGCCTTTTGCAGTTCCTAAATGTTTTCCGTGCTTTTCCTTTTGAATTGGAGTTTACTTTACCAGCTAGTTCATTTGTAGGCAGGGAGAAATTAGTTTTCGCGTAGTAAAACTGCCTTTGCTTTTGCTTTGGGAGGATGTCTGTCCTACTGGGGCTAGCCTCGTGGTGGGTTGTACCGATGGTTTTGTAGTAGGGCGGCATCTCTACCCCCATGAGATCTAATAGCCTTCCCCAGGCGTGTGCAGGAGCCCCACAGACTCTTTGGCAAACCCTGGGTAACCCTTTCACATGGAGTAGGTGTCTTAGCAGATGTGTGACTGATCCAGCTTCAGTGATGCTGCTGATGTTCCCTCCCAACCTTGCAGAAACACATCTTAAATATTAAAAAAACCAACCAACCAACCAACCAAAAAACCAAAAAAACCCAAACACTAGATAAAAT
Organism: Nipponia nippon; assembly: GCF_047370975.1. NCBI lineage: Eukaryota > Metazoa > Chordata > Aves > Pelecaniformes > Threskiornithidae > Nipponia > Nipponia nippon. The sequence continues at coordinate 58,121,800 of NW_028262369.1, forward strand.
AAAAACCCCAAGGGAAAAAAAAAAACAAACCAACTTTATTTTCCAATTTTGTTGTTTTTGAAGGGTTAGCCTCTTTTATTCTGCAGATGATGTTCATTCAAAGGTATCAGAAGAGTTATTGAGTGATTGCCCTGTAGAGAGAGGCATTAAATTTGGCAAATGTACGGAGTAGATGTGAAATGCAGAGCTGTCATTCAGGTGGAATTTAGAAATCTTTAGTCATTCATGGGATGGCAGTAATTTTTTTTAGCAGAAGCAAGCTGAGTTTAGTTATTGCAAAGCTATTTTTTTTGTAGATGTCTGTTGCTGCGCTTTTTTACAACAAGCCCTTTGTCTTCAGGGAGATGTTTTTTGTGTAAGCAAAGAACTGGTCTTTACTACACGGATAATCAAGGTGATAGTTTTCCCTTTCTCTTCTCTTAGCGTACGTCTCTTGGTACACATTACTGTTCTCTACCTTAGTCTCGGTTGTGCTTCAGGTTTGTCCCGCTTGGAGTTGAACGACAGAGGCAAGTCTTTGCACAGTCACTATTTGGGCACCAGCTTCCTGTCGCTGCCTGCCCTGCAGTGTCCCCACGCTGCCTGCGAGATGTGTTTGCACCTTTCAGGTGGTTGCAGTGAGGAAGTCTAGTCTGTCACCGAAGCACTTAATAATTTTTCATAGATGCCTCATTGCCTGTTTGCTTTTGGCTAAGCTCCTTTGAAAACTGGTTGTGAAGGGTACAGCACACAGTGTTTTTCTGCATAAGTTTCTTAAAATGGGACCCTCGTGTTCCTGACCATAGGACTTCATCAGTTGATCCGTCTTAAGTCAAGATTGATCCTTTCTGTGAAGTCTTAGATTAAGCTTTAGCCTTCTTATTTCAAGTGATCCTAGAAGAGTGGAATGGAGGTGTATGTTTTGAATACACAGATGTAGAATGGTATCAAGAAGGTTCATGCGCGATGCATTGAAGTCCATTGCTTTTAGAAAACACACACGTTTGTAGGAGGTGGTGGCTGGAGAAAAGCTTCTTGAACTCTGAATTCCTGTAGTGCTTTTTTTTACCATTTAAAAAATGGGTTGAGTTTAATGGTACTGTTCTTGATTCAATCCATGGTTCCTCAAGGTCTTTCCTGGACACAGTATGAGAACTAGATCCCTGTGTGAATGGGGAATACACTCATCTCTGCTCTTGTGTTTTCATGTTGTAGTTGATGTGACCACAGCACTGCCCTTGCAAGTTGCGCCGACTTCAGTCCCAATGGATCTGCGCTTGGACCACCAGTTTTCCATGCCTGTGACGGAGCCGACACTACGGGAACAGCAGCTCCAGCAGGAGCTCCTGGCGCTCAAGCAGAAACAGCAGATCCAGAGGCAGATCCTCATCGCCGAGTTCCAGCGGCAGCATGAGCAGCTCTCCCGGCAGCATGAGGCCCAGCTGCATGAGCACATCAAAGTAAGTGATGGGCAGCCCTGCATTGGGTGGTGTGTGAAAGCAACCCCGCACCAGGAGATGCATCAATTAATTTATTTTGGGGGGTGGAGATACTGTGCTGGACTTGGTAGGCCATGTTTAGAGAATGATCTTTTGTAAAGGGATGCAAGCACCAAGATTTAAAAGGGGGTTAGGTTGGAGGAGAGGAAGCAAGGTAAGCTAGTGTCATGTTAAACGTTATCTCCCTGTTTGCATGTATGCAGAAGTCCTGTGCCTCACTGCCGACAGCTGGCTTGCTTTCCCTGGATTTGGGAAATTTCAGTAGAATTTAACCCAACAGGAGGGCTTTTAGGTTACCTGTTACTAATATCACATATTTGGGAGTAGATATAAACTGCTCGCTGGACATATGCTGTTAGCACAAGGTGCAAACCAAATGTTTGGACCTTAGTGTCTTTGCAGGAATAGGAAACACAGATGCAGCAGGTGTGGGTACATCTACACAGCGTGAGATTTTTTGGAGTTGCACAGTGCAAGTTAGGCACCGGCTGGGTACTTTGTGCTGCTCAGCACGGAGAGGAAACGTAACACACAGGCTAAGTAGGAAGTACAGTTTAGAAGATGGCTGTTGCATAGTCAAAACGTTAGACATTATATAAATATTTCACAGTGATAGACTATTGCTATGGTAACATAAGCTTTCAGAATTGCTAATATGGTCTCTTTTCAAAGGGGGATTAGCGCTGCACGTGGTAAATAGCGTTAATGTAATATGAAAAAGCAACCTCAATTCAACCTTATATAACTTCCATTTTAATACAAAATACACGTAAGAGTGGGAAAGAGAGAATTAAAAGTTAATGGTGTATTATTTACAGACTTTTCAAACACAGATATGAGCCTGGGTTTGTAAGAACAGTTGCTGTTTGAAGACTGATTAACAGTAAATGCCTGTGTCCTTAGTGGGTCCTCTGTGTTCTCTTCAGGACAAATGTGTGGGGCAGTGCATGTGTGTAAATACATTTATATATATGCTCATACGTATGCATAAGTGTATATATGTGTGTGTATATGTATGTAGTTATGTATGTATACACATATGTCTATATGTACACATTTGTGCATGAATAGCACAAGAACAGTTACATCATCTGCGGTTCACGTAGTACATTCAAGAGGAAAGGGTGGGAAATACCTGTGACAAATATTTCCCCTATTTCCTTGTAATTGCATGTGCCTTTAGATGTTTGTCTATTAAAAATATGAAAGGGTCATTCAGATTTAATGGACAAGCTCTAAGCACTGATGATAGGAACATATTTGCTCTCATTTATGTTAAAGCTATGACTGATTCTGGTAAAAGTCTGCATTAGAAGGAAGTAGAGATCTAATTTTGAGAAGCCAGTTAGCACAGTATATCTAGACCATTAGGTAATGAAGTTCTTCCTCTAATGTGTAAGCCTGGCTAGATGAAAAACTTAAAATAGGAATGATATAATCTTCTATGAAAAAGGATGACCTGCAAGGTGATCTCCCATAGTAGTAAGTGTGTCATCGTGCCCAGAATTGCTTTCAAAATAAAACAGCACATTATTGAAATAAACCCCATCATACATCACAAATAAAATAAACCCAAAACTGTACACAAACGTGTCGTTATGATGTGCTTTTTTTTTTCCGGAAAACATACTTCTTAGATTTGTGTTCATAAGTCAGCCCACATTCAGATGACTCAGATTAAACCAACTTTCAGAAACTGGCAACTGTGTTAGGTGTAGTGACTGCAGGTGCAGGGAAGCTATTATTTTGTCCAGAGAACTAAAATTTATAACCTCGTATTTGGACTTTGAACGTTGAGCTGTTCAGCTCCTTTATGGCTCATGAAAAAAGCAGGGGGGATATTAAAGCAAATAAAAAAAAAACTTTTATCCTGTGTAAGCGAAGCACTAGGGTTTGAACTGTGAAATTTGGTATAGAAATAGTTCTACATGAAGATGCAAAGCTCTTTTTGGAGGAATTCAGGTGGTTTTTAATAAATCAGCTGCTCAGTGTGTGTAGTAAATGTCCCATGTGCACACACGCGTGCATGCACACCATGCTGCTCCAAGCATGCAAGGGAGGGCTTGCTCTTGCATGTACATTGGATCAAGGAAATGCTTCCTACTGCTTCTCTCCTCACCTTTTAATGCCGTGGGCCAGGAGTGCACAGCATGCAAACTTGCCTGTTTTGTGAAAGGTCTAAGCAGATGTGCTACTGCTGGGCATGTCTCTGGAGTGGGGAGGAGCAGGAGTGGGGATGTGGTCTATCATCTTTTCTGTTTACTCAAACACTGAATGTTTAGACCAAATATATAAAGGAAACAGCAAATTCTTGACATCCTCTTTGGAAGCTCAGAATAAGTTAGCTTCATTTGATGATTGGCTTATGGCGTCACTGATGAGATTAAGAATTTCATTATTCTCTTGTCTCCAAAGCAAAGTGTTCAATATGCAGAAATAGTTTAGACTGAGTGATGTAGTTGTGAGATTCTTCAGCTGAAAGTATTTCGTAGCCTGAGCTTACGGTGTTGTAATGAAGGTGTCATGAGTCCATTGCTTTTACAAACTTTTATTCTCAGGTTTCTTCCTCAGGTGGAGATGAAGTCTCTCTTTGGGTAAGAAAAGGCTTGGGAACCTAAACCTACCCAATTTTCTGTTGATTAAGATTATATGTAATGACTAGAGTGAGCTTGCAGCATTCCTTACTGCTGCACGATGTTTGGTTCTTGGGCGTCTTCAGTGTCCTCCCTGACATTGGGGTTTTTTCATTCAAAAAGTAAACTTTCAGCAGCAATTGCAAGGTGGTTGTACATCTTACAAACTTACTTCCTTTCCAAAAATCTGGGGCTCCTGCAGTTTGATTAGAATTTTCAGCATTAGAACAACCTCAAAATCTAATGAAACAAAACAAAAATTAAAAATGCAAATGTCAGTGCTCTAAACTTAGTCTGATGTCAAGCAAAATGGCAGTTCTTTGACTTTCTCCCAGTCACTGGTTTCCTTGGAGGTGATCAGAGCCTTCGTTAATCATAGTATTAAACCCTGCAATTGCTTTGTAAACTATTTCTGTGAAGCAGGAATAATTTCTGCAGCTTACTATGTTTTGCATATCTAGCACTATCTAGGATCAATTAATTTGGCTTTTTTCATTACAGCGTAGCATCCACCATTTTAGTCAACAAATACAAAGCATTTATTTGTTCATCTGTTTGTATACTTGAGGAGCAATTTCTGTGCTTTATCCTGTCTTACACCTGTTTCTAAATCCTTTTGCTTACAATTCCTAGATTGTAAGCATATTTTTGGATATAGCAGACGAGTGTCTGGGTAGAGTTACATATGCAGAGCAAACATTGCATTGCATCCCTCTTTTGGCAAGACATTCAGGTTCAAGTACCTTTGCACTCTTCCACTTATAGATGTTAAACAGTTTTGTCAACAGGAATTCAGTGGCTGGGCATCTGCTGCTAAAAATAAGAAAATACTTTTGATGCATTTCTGAAGGGGCAAATTATGTATTTTGGACAGACTTGCATACAGCCAGCATTGCTAAGTTACAGCCAACAGCACTTTGAAGATTTTGAAGAGCTTACTCATTTTAAATGTTTAAACCCTTAGCTAGTACAACAGGAATCACGTTTTGTGGTTTTCTTTCTTTTATTACGTTGGTGTTGGTGTGAACAGAGGAACTGTTCTGACTCGATGTGAATTAAGAATGGGGGCAATATGTCTCCCACCCCAGAAACAAAGCACCTAGTATAAGAAACATCTTAAGATCGTCTTAAGTAATGAAATTTGGCTTGAAAAATGTTGGCATGTCTGTATTGTTTTTCTATTCAAGTAGATAACTTTTTACTATTGAAATATGAAGTTTTGATATTTCCCAAAACTTGGTTTTAGTCCAGCAGCCCCATTTTAATTGTCTGATGTGCAAGAGGAGAAGATGGGATGGTTGCAGTCCTGCCAGATCGCACATGCGATCCCTTCCCTTGTACCCCCCAAGCAGTCCTTGCTTTTATAGACATAGTATTTTGGAAGAAATGGCCTCCACATAAAGGTGGCGAATTCCAGAAGATCATGCAATTGGGAGAGCCGGGCTATGAGTGAAATAATATTTGTGGAAGGGAAGTATAATGGACGCAGTTAGAGCTCGGCACACGGAGGGAGTGGGATCGTTGCACGTGGGGAGTAACGAGAAAACCCTGACATGTTTAGGGAAAATAAGCCGAGCCTTATGAAGACTTCACACCATATGGAAATAGAGAAAACTGTCTTTCACAACTACAGTGCAGCTTTGCAGATTGCTTGACATCTGAAAGTGGCGCGGGAAAGGAAGCCGGAGCTGGTGAGCACCAGAGGCTGCTGCGGGCTGGCTGGAGGCAGAGGCGACGGCTCCTCTCTTCTGTAGCCGCTTACCTTCAGCGAGATGGCTTTTCCACTCAGGCATGCCTTGCCAGATGTGTAACAATATTTACAGCCTTCAAATCTACCTTCCTAAGCACAAACAAGGATGGAATAAGGAGCCTGGTGCCTTGGCCGTTGCCAGTGAGACACTGGAAAGCCTCTCCGCAGGTCCCAGTGTGAGCTTTGATTGACCTTTGATTGTGAAGGAATCGGCAGTGAATTTTTTCCTTTGTGAGTCACTCATTCCCAGCCAAGATCAGCTGGAAGTTACCAAAAGCTTTTCCATTTGCCTTCTGGTTAAGGGCTGGAGCAAGATGATTGAAGGGAGGCAGGACCCATGCTTTGCCAGGGTGAGAGGCACCTCGGGTGGTGTGAGCTCAGCAGAGAAGCGAAGGACGTGGTGGGTAATGTGGTTAATGTCTTCTGTCCCTGCGCTGCCTGAGCTCGGAGCAGGGTTCATCCCAGCTCTGGCTGTTTTATAGCTAAAACCGGAAACTTAATTCAGGATGCTGACGCACGTCAGTGTTAGCACATGACAGCAGACACCAGAAGAGTCCTGATGGTGATGGGATAGCAACACAGGCAAGCAGCTGAGCCTCACAGCTCCTCATGGACCTGAAATCCTGATCTTGGAGGCATGCAAAGATGTTAATTCTGTTATGCAATGCTATTCCTGGTTTTCCTGTAATCTGAGAAAAGAGTATTTGTGTGCATCAGTAGCAGAGGGAGTGCTAGTCTGTACATGTAACATATACAGGATGTTCAGAGAAGTCATGGGTTTGCATATAAGCAGCAACAGTGAAAGGAGCTTTGTAACAATGTTCGCTGAGGAGTGATTCTGAAATTGTTTCCTTTTTATTAACACAGCAATTTTCTAAGTTTAACAGTATGCTATGCTGCTTAATGGCTTTATGCCAATAAATAAAAATATGTGGAATGTTTTCAGACATTGGCTTTATATATATAGCAACTTTCAGCTCAAGCCTGAAGAGATGGTTTCTTGCTGGATAGTTTTTGCTGGTTTCAGATGACATTTTTTTCATCAGTGTAGCTTCCGAGCCCTGATTGAGAGGTGCTGAGCATGTCTGCTCCATCCTTCCTACCTGCAGCAGCCAGCGCGGAGGGACTCCCTCTGCTCAGTTCTGTGCCTCTCTTCTGCAGAGCACCCATTCCTCACAGCCTGCATCGTTTTCAAGAGAAACTTAAAAAGCCTGGAGATACCAGGTGTCTGCCTCTGTCTGTATTCTGACGTGATAGGATTATTCATCTTAGAAAACTGCAGCTGGGCACAGTTGGTGGTAAGAAACCAGACTGAACGTTATGTGCCCTGTTACTACTTGAATGCATTGTACCATGCTCCCTTGCTATTTCTAGATGGCTTCCTGTTCTTTTTCGGTGACCTTGCCTCGTTTTTCTGGTATGCGGAGCTGACTCCTAAGACTTAGACCTGGATCATGCAAAACTTAACATCTGATGGAAGTAACTCTGGGGAAAGCTTTTGCAAGATCAGAGTGTTTGCTCTCTTTGAAGGGTGGGGAGTATCTTTCCTCAGCCTCAAAGTCAAGATCTTTTCCAAGAACAGTGAGGACAAATCTGCACACAGAGGGGTGGGTAGTGTCAACAAATTCATGTAGCAGCTTGGACACCTGTAAACCCCATTTCTGGGTTGAAGAAGTCAACTACCTGAAAGGAGGTTGTAGCGAGGCGGGGGTCAGTCTTTTCTCCGAAGTAACAAGCGATAGGACAAGAGGAAATGGCCTCAAGTTGTGCCAGGGGAGGTTTAGATGGGACATTAGGAAAAACTTCTTCACCAAAAGGGTTGTCAAGCACTGGAACAGGCTGCCCAGGGAAGTGGTTGAGTCTTCATCCCTGGAGGTATTTAAAAGATGGGTAGATGTGGTGCTTAGGGACATGGCTGAGTGGTGAGCTTGGCAGTGCAAGGCTAACGGTTGGATGCTATGATCTTAAAGTTCTTTTCCAATCTAAACGATTCTATGATTCATGCAGCAGGCTGGGTTAACTTGGGCATCTTCCTGCCTAGTGTTGGTGGTTTCTGGACTGAAGCTGGATTGCTTAACCGGGAAGATTGTCTGCCCTGGTCCTTACAAACCTACTTTAAACCTGGTAAAAGAAGCATATTTCCTTTTGACTTCTTCTGAGGTGGGCCACAGTTTGTAGGCTGGAAGGAGCAGAATGAGAACTCCAGATTTTTCCAGATTTGAGATGCAAAAACCTTAGTCAAAAGTGAAGTGTCAGATCTCACTGCAGCCAGTGGACATCGTGGCTTGCATGCTGTGAATCCCCGTACTGGTGTCCATGGAGTCTACTCGTACAGCTAGCCTTGTCCTCCTTGCACCATTACTCAAGTGTCTTTGCTCTGGGGCTTCACAGCTTTCCAGCAGAATACAGAGGTTTTCTGACCCATCAGTGGTGGGAGATGAAAAACCTATTGCCCCCTGAGCTTGGCTGCTCCACGTTCCTTTGGTGAACCAAAGAAGAGGCTTTGACCTAGTGCATTTTCTTGTTACTTGATCTCTGGAAGTTGAACTTAAATTGGGCTGACTTTTGGGTCTTCTGAAAGCTGAATGTCTGACGTAAATGGCAGAAATGGCAGAGTTCACTGGCTGACAAACAGATACAGGATCTTTTTTTTGGTAGCACATGCTCACTTTTTCTGTGGAGTCCAAACAGTTTTTGAAGTGGTCAAATTTCTGTTCTTTCATCCTTTATAGCATGAGTTTGTCTCCCAGTAAAATGTGTGTGGGGCACAGTGATTTGTTTTTTGGTTGGTTTTTTTTTTTTTAAGCTACAAGCCTTATGGTCTCTATTCAATCTGGAATTTCAAAGTAAACAGTAGAAGAAGGAATATTTTGCAGTTCACACCTCTGACTTTTCAACTCCAATTTTATCTTATTTTTGAACTGGATGAAATAGATTGGAAGTAGTCAAACATAATGCTTAGAGAATCAGGGCAAGAGTGAAGAAATACCCAAGAAACTTGCTGTTATACCAGGAGTATTGACCTGTTAATATATGTCATCACTGATAAATTAACATTGATAAACTTGTAAGTCCTGTTGCTGCATATGGTCTCTTAACAAAATTCAGCTGTTGTATGGGAGAATGAAGTTGCATTTAAAATGTAAATCATGTTGTGAATAACTTTACTCACATACACTCAATACGAACAATGTTGTTGGATTAATCCCTATGTTTACGTTTCCTGTTTAACTAGTGGCAGTGTGTAAAAATGATAAATATTTGGTATTTATGTTGCTGGCGTGTTACCTTTAAAAATGCTGTTTCTGCTGCACTCGCACAAGCATCAGATGATGTTGAACATTCATTTTTAGCATGCAGCCTTCCTCTGGGCACTGCAGGTGCTGGGGCTGTCACTGCCTCGTGTCAGATGATGAGCAGCACTTTGCAGTCCACTTCGTCACCGTGTCCACCCTCCATCAAATGGAGCTGAACCTGAAATCACACAGGAGCGGCAGCTGATGCCGTGTGTCAGCAGCCACGCTGCCAGTGGTGGTACTCTGTCCTTGTTGCTTTTTTTCCCCTCCTTTTTTTTTCCTCGCTTGTTTGAGAAGCCCAGCAGGAGCATTCCAGTGAGGTCTGCCGTCCCTGCCAGCTTTCTGGTTCAGTTGCTTTTGCTTCACACAGGTGATTGGGAATGGTGGATCAGTGGATACAGCCCTGTTTCTCCTTTTTTCCTTCTTTGAAATGACTAAAACCCAGTGGTGGCTCCTCTAGCTGTTCCCGTTACAGGATCTCTTTGTCCTACGTCTCTGCTCCTGATACTGATTTTAGCATAACACTCCCATTCCAGCTCCTCTGCTCCCTGCACCCTGAAACAGTTCACAGAGGACATAATTACTCTGCTGAGGACTGAGGTCTGATCACTTATGGCATGATAAAATCTCATTTAGCATTAAACATCTGGGGCTCCTTCCTTTACAGGACAATTTATATGGCTCTTGGATTTACAGAGGTTCCTATTACCATCCGTGGTCGGATGGATGTTCCCTGCTCCTGGTGCAAGGTGTACCAATTTGTCCTCCCCTTCAGTAATAAGCATGTAAAGCACAGCAGAGGCAAATGCAAAGTTTTCCTCACCTTTAGAGGAGAAAATGGGAGGAGGAACTGAACATGCTGAACACTACAAGTGGAGCTCACTGCTTTATAGAAAGGGTCTCAGAAACTCTGCTTGAGTGAGTACGTGAGCAGTAACGGGATGGGAAGGAAGCTGGGATACAAGATTATATATCCGTATATAAGCTGCCAAACTAATAACATGGGATCTTTTCACCTAGAGCTGGCAATCAGGGAACATAACTATCATTCCCTTTCCTGGAGACATTTGAGCCTCATAAACTTGAACACCAGACATTCTCAGTAGGATATGTCTAACCAAGATCAGTCTCTTGCCCAGGAAGCTGTTGGCTGGGGAAGATCGTTTCCCTGTGTAGCGAAGAGATGCTGGCCGTGGGAACTCCTGGCGTGGGACTGCCTGCTGTCAGCCTGCCTGATAGCTGGAAGGGGGCACGCCGAATATACCTTCAGCTGCTGATGTGTCCAAGAAAGATAGATGATAGATGTTCATTCTTCTGAGCTGTGCTTTCAGATTTTTGTGCCTTGGCTTCTGCTGAAAACCACAACTTTTTTTTCCACCCCTGTCTCCCAGTACAACTGATTAATTCTGACTAGCCTCCAGTGCTCCAGGAGATATCTGAAACACACCGTGATGGAGCCAAGAGAGCGAATCCTGAAACTAGGGTCACAGCCTGAGACTTCAGTAAACAGGATGGGGAGAACATGAAGCAGAGAGTCCAGCCAAAGGAACAGCCAGCGCTGAGATTGCTCTAAAATAACCCAACACAACAATTCTCTCAGAAATCTGTTGACATCTGTGCTTTGCTTCACCCATAGCTAATGATTTTTTGGAGGGTGATTTGATGTGTACATGTTTTGGCGAGTTCTTTCTTGATCATCACCTACGATTTTCCTTTATTTTCACATAATCTGAGTTCCAGATCCTTGTAAATACCTGATTTAACCCACCAAAACTGTAGAAATTTGCCAAAGAGGGCGGCAGATGATTTGCCTTAAAACCACTATTTGTACCAAAACCCCAGCCTCTCTCCCTGCTAGGTGAGAGGGCAATTATGTGAAGCTTCCGAAAGTGTTTACTGTGTCATGCCTTAACTCAGCCTTTAGGAGTACAAGTTCAGGGGGTGCTGAGATGATCTGCTTTGTGGTTTTTTTTTTGTTCTTCTCTAGCATTAAGTTGTCAGTTTTGAAGGTAGTATTTAACTTCTATATTCTTATAGCCTCTTTGAAGCTATTGCCTCCATCAGAAGGCCAACCTCTTGTTCAGGGGTGGCAGGTGACATAGTTGTACAAAGTCTCTGAGCTTGCCTGGAAGAAGTCCTCAAACTGCAATCTTATGACAGGCTGGACTGTGCCAGCATGACCTTGGTCTGAGATGGAAACCACGTGTACGTGTGAGGAGGAATGCTGACCTGTAGGTGGAGGATCAGGCTATCTTTTCATCTGTGTTTCTTCTTAACCTAGCTGCCTTGTGCTGGGAGGAAGTAGGAATTGCCTGCAAATCCAAAGAGCAGCAGAAGTGCTCAGGGTGACGTCCCACCACGCTGGAGCACCTTCAGTAGATTATCTCAGGCATAGACTGAGATGCAAGTTAGGAGTTGGTCACAACACTAAGCTACTTTGGATCCCAGGAAATGTTTATCGGCAGTAAGTGCGCCAAGTGTTGTTCACCCAGACTTGCATGTGTGATTATCTGTATGAGTAAGGGTGAGCTGTCTGGGTACAGATAATTTTACGCTGCTTTCCACTCATTGAAGGCTATTCAAAATATATATTATAAAAACCTGGAAGCCATAGTCTAAGCTTCAAAACCTCTCCTGCTCTGCAGATTTTAATCAGTTTTACTGTGGTGTGTGAAGTAAATGACAGAGTAGCACCTTTAAAATGACGGTTGTATGAGAAGGAAGAAGCAGAGGAGCATGAGCAGAGAGCAGTGCCTGGCTTCTGGGGGAAGAATAAGGTAGTGTCTGCAAGGTAGCAGGATGCAGGAAGGACTTGCATCCTTACTACTCACCTAGCAAGTCAAGGAGTGGCTATGCAAGTCTTGATGCAACATGTCTCCATGAAATATGTCCTCGTTCTCTCTTGTCAATGGGATCTTTGCTGTCAGCACCACGTGCTTCCCAGGAGGGCACAGGCTGACTTCTGGGCTGAGGCTGCTGGAAGATTTTGGAGCACTACCTTTCCACTTCTGTTGTAATGACTAAAGGAAACTGTTTTAGCTCCACTTTGCTTAAAAAGAGGTTTCTTTGTGCAGTAGAAGTTGACAGCGTGCTTACTGATAAGGTGTCAGTCCCCATCCTAGGTAGACATGCTTGAGAACTGAAGACAATTGAGGAATGTGATGGAAAAATCCACTGCACTGCTGAGTCCTCACAGCTAGCTAACAGTTGATAAATACCTGGAAATGCTCTACATTCTCCTTATTACATTTATTAATATTAATATATGCTAAAGGAGCACCAGCAACACTAACTACAGGTACAGTTGAACATTTGTGCAGTTTTCATAAATAGTGGAAGCAGTGACATTAAACATATGCAGGAATCCCCATAGTTATAAATATTTACAAATACTTACTTTGGCAAGAGCACCTAATTCAGATGTTCCTAGCTGCACTCCGTAATACAGCGTGCATGTCTGTCACACAGTATGCTTCTCAAATTGATAGTTGAATTAGTCTGAATGCAAGGGGTTTCCCTTGGTGTATCACTTTGTATTTCACAAATATTTAAATTTCATTACAGTTGGGGAAAAAACACACCGCTCCAGCTACGCGCAGTTAACACACGGGCGTTGTGGAGTCGGCGTTGATTCATTTGCCAGCAAGAGAGATCTAATGTATTATGTGGTATGTGAGCACTATCTCGCTTCGTAATTAATAATCCTTATCAGAGCCACCTAAGCGGCTCTTGGTATGTCATGAATTGCAGTTCAAGAGATGCTTGTGAATTCCTAACTCGGGCACTTTCCAAAAGACTCAAGCGTGGGAGATTGCATCCCACTCAAATGCAGCTCTGACACATTTTGCCTTTAGACATCAGTAGGCTCTTTTTTTTTCCACTGAGATAGTCAAGGGAAGGTTAAATGCCAGACCAAGCCCGCAGCGTGTGGGTATTACCTTGGCAGAAGTTTAGTGCATGGCATGGGAGGGGGGTAAGACCTCGCTGCAGTTGACCACACACAGGTATGAATGCTTGCTACCTGTTACAATTTGCCTCAATTGCTTTAACTGAAGCAAAAGCTCATATTTTTCTGAAGTTTCAGTTTATTTTGTGCACGAGACAGCTTTTTGTATGTTATCAGATTTCCTGCTTCTCCTGTTAGTCAGTCAGTGGTGGGTTCTCTTGCTGTTTATGGGTCTTTTTTCACAAAGCATCAGCTTTTTTGAATAAGAAAATTAATTTTTAAACCACCGAAATATAAAATTGGGGCACAGTCTAGCATCAAGCAAGTTTTAAAGTTTATAGTTTTACAGCAAAGAAGGGCCTTTTTGCACAGAAAACTGTGATTTAATGTAATAGTTGTATTCCCTCTGGCTCTAATATAACAAGATGGGTATCAGTAGCAGCAAGGACGAGCAATGCAAGCCTCTCCTTGGGTCAGCACCCCAAATCCTCATCCGAGGTCCTTGGAGCAGTTGTGAAACCTGGATGCAATCTGTGTAGCAGGATCGCCTGAGCTGGTGAGCTGGTAAAGGCACTGCATTGCCAGCGCCCCTGCGGTTTGCTGAGTCTGCACCATATATTTCCTGTCAAATACTGTCTGTGTGGTTTGTTTTCAGCCCTAAGTGTGGAGAAATATTCATGCTGTAGGAAGGCATCGCAGTTCAGACAGAGCACTCAAATGGCTTTTCTTTAGTCATTTTCTGAGGCTACAACAGACACCAACAAAGTGATTTCTTTTCTCTTTTCATGGATATGATTGGAGAGGCTGCTTCTGGTTGTTTTTTTTTTTTTTTAATTTTTATTTTTTCAACTTTGAAAAGATTTGAAAACTATATTAAGAATAGGCTTTGTGGAAACTGGGGTCAAAATCAGCGGAAACAATACCTCTCTAATGAAACTTCTATAAGCCATCCAGATACAAATTGGTCTTTTCATTTACATTTCACTACAGATGTCAATGAAAGCACAGTTCCTTCTAAAGCATCCTAATGTATGTAAACCATTGCAGGAAGCATAGCGTGCAAAGCCTAGGAGACTGCAGATGGAGAGAAAAGGCTCCTGATTTCATAAAAATAACAAAACCTGTTTTAACATATTGTGCATTAAATATTGTTCATTTGCATACTTCCTATGGCTAGGTTATAAAAGCCCACCATGTGGTGGACTTGTTGGAAGTCTGAAAAGATACTCTTTCTCCAAATGGAGATGTGTTAGTGGAAGCTGCGGCTTAATTATAAAACAAAAATAACTAGTTTTCTCTAGCTTTTTTTTGTTGTGGTTTTTTTTTTTTTTCCCTTTTGTAGGTTTTTAGAGTCTGGGTTTTTTGTTGTTTACATAAAATTCAATAGAATTAGGAAGGGAAACATAGGTGCAATCACTGCAAATTCTGCTAACTGGGGTTCGGTGTTTTACAACAGTCTGCCTGCTTGGAACCGGCAGCAGCAGGGACTCCTCCATCAAGAGTTTCCAGCAGATAGCCAGGCAGATTGTAAAGTACCTCTTACATTATTTTTTTGCATCTTTATATAGAATTGTGTAATTTTATATGTATTGTATATAGTGTATCCATGGCTGAAACATTGGCTAGTACAAATGTACAATACCACAAATTAAAATAAGAAATTGCTGTCAAAAGCGTAAATAGAAAAATCTGCAAAAGGAGAAGGAAAAATCAGTGTACGTGGGGTGGGAGTCTTGCATACACACTTGATGTCAGGGTTTGGAGAAGGATGGAGTGAGACACATTTTTGGAGGGAGCAGGTTCCCCCATGACTTGGCCCGGTCCCATTCCACGTAGAGGACTTCATGAACCTGGAGCAGTGGGTGGTATCTGAGCAAAGGCACCCATTAAATCCAGCCTCAGAGAAGTCTCATCCTTTGCCAGAGCGGTAAGGGTTTTGAAGGTTAAGGTTGCCAGCTTAAAATCAATCTGCTAGTTTATAAGCTGCCAACATAAAGAGCGCAGGGCGGGCGTAAGGTGATCGGGGTGGTGGGGAACCGTTGTGCTCCTGCGTTCAGGGGGGTTTGCAAAGGTAATCAGAGCAGCCCAAGTAGTTGGCTTTAGCATGTATCTTGCTGGAGAGGGTGCAAATGGAATTGGGAGGTGGTAAATCTTAGTTTGAGCTTTTTTTTAAGAGAAAGCAATTTTCAGTGGAACTCAAGGGAGAAGCCCTGTGCCAGGGGAAGAGCCTTTTGCAAGCCCCATGGAGATCCATTCACACCTAGCCAAGCTGCAAGCTGCTGAGACTTGTCATTTGTCATCTGCTTTTCCACAGCCCAGCTTGCTCCTGGCTGGCTGTCAAGACACGGAGTGTTCTCTGAGCACTGACGGGTACCACCCCAGGGCCTGGTGTATCAAACTGCCGCCTCCAGTCCCTGGGGGAATTAATTCCCCCTGGACCCAAAAAGGATGCTCTGGGCTGGGGAGATCCACCCCAAATTTCCCAAGAGGTTGGTGTGTCCATGCACGTCTTCCAGGTGCTGGGATTTGGAGACCCAAGGGGACACTTACACAGTGGACAGGGGCAGGAGTCTTTGGTGCTTCAAGTCTTGAACATCCCATTTGATGAAAGCTTTGGAAATCTTGATCTTAATTAGACAGCCTGGCTCTCGGTTCTTCCTGTGAATATGTGTGAGTTGAGAGGGCTGGGGTAAATCCTTCCTTGAGAGATTATTGGAATTTTTCTTTTTAGTAATGAATCAATTCTTTTATAATTAGGCTCACAAATGGGTGATGATCATGCCCACAAGGCAGCTAGTGCTTTTGCATTTAGCTTGGGGTGTGAGGTTTGCATGGCAGACGGGAAGTGACCAGCATTTGATGAAGTTAAAAAGGTATAGTTATCCAAGGCCATGGGAACTCCTCTGTATACATAGAGAGAGAGAAGGACTGTTGGAGAAATAAGAGTGCAAAATCATATAATTAAAGGCTTACTCAAAAAATCATATGCACAAGGGAACTGAACTGGTCTTGCAAAGCCTGCGTTGATGATGGCGTATTTTGCTGCAAGTGCCTGACTTGGTGAGCTCAACAGTATTCCTTTGTGATAGGGTTTCTACATGGTGAATATATGAGTATTTGTAATTAAAGCCTCCTCATGGGGTTTTACTTAAAACAAACGATAGAGAGAAAATGAAGATCCAGCTGGAGTAGTGGTTTGCAGTGGCTCAGTGCAGGGTCCGGGCACCAGGCTCCGGCAGGGCAGCAGTGGCAGCAGACAGCTCGCGGAGCAGTAGTGGGGACCCAGCCACAGCCTTTGGCAGCAGCAAATTGGTTGGGGAAGCACCTATTTGGGTGGAAGCTTTTTGTCGTTTTTTCAAATCAAGTGCTTTCTGAGCAGGATGCTTGTGCTTGTAAACAGCCCATGCCCTGAAGCCTGGAGCATATAGTGCCTATGGTTTAGCGTAAGTGTTGTCCTGACCTAGAAATGGGGCTCTACAAAGTGCCTGTGAGTCTTAGCGCAGGAGCCTCTACACAAGGAAAATTCCATTTTTCCTATTTCTATGAATTAAACAATGTTATTGTCACCTGATAGCAGCTTCTAGTTTAGCACTGGGAAGTCTGACTGTGTTAATTTGCTCTTTTTCCCCTTGTCCCTTCTCCGCAGCAGCAGCAGGAGATGCTGGCAATGAAGCATCAGCAGGAGCTGTTGGAGCACCAGAGGAAGTTGGAGCAGCACCGACAGGAGCAGGAGCTGGAGAAGCAGCACCGAGAGCAGAAACTTCAGCAGCTAAAAAACAAAGAGAAAGGAAAAGAGAGTAAGTAGCAAAAGCTCACTTGTTTCAGTGATGACAGGTAGAGCAGATGAATGGAAGCCATAAAGCAGCTTTATAAAGCTGGAGAAACCTTCATGATAACCTCTTTACAGAGCTCGGCTGCACAGGGAGCTTATGTAAACTGTTAGGAGGTATTGAGTGTAAGAGAGAAATGTATTTCTATGCTTTATCTTCATTTGTGTCTTACTAAATGCCATTTTAGCGTTTTTCAAAAGGAAGCGTATCGTCTCTTTACTTGATTTAACATTTTTTGAAGTATTTTTGGCAGTGTTCCTAATGGAGGCAGAATATTAAGCCCATAAAATACACCAGATGCACACTGCATTTCTTTCTCTTTTACTTTTCTTAATTTCACTCTTTTAAGATGTAGCCGAGTTCTCAGTTCTTAGATTTAAAGTGTTTTCATTCAGAAAGTGCTTCTTTCATGAGGTTACAGATTGTGGTTGGCTTTCCCACGTGTCATTATGCACTTCACAAGATTCAGTAAAATGATTATGGCCTCGCAAATCCCCTTATCAAAGACACTTTGGTTGCTTGTTCAGTTTTCTTTTAGAAGTGAATGGGAGGACAAATACCTCGCCAAGTTGTACTGTCAATTCGTTAGGTCTTCATTTCAAATGAAATAAAGAAGCCTGTGATGGAAGAAGCAGAGAGGGCTGAATGGTACCAGGAGATGGGATGCTCTCCGGGGACCAGGAACAAGATAAAGCTACAAGAATGACACTTCTAACCAGAAAGGACTGGGGTCTAAAAAAAGACTGGAGACTAAAAAAAATATCTGAAGGTTGAATTCCCTACTCCCTGCATGTGTATCTTGCAACGGCAGACTTTAAGCTGCAGCCAAAATGAGGGAATGCACAGACCTACCCCAATATCTTCACAAAGCAGTTCATAGGAGGTCCAACATGTCTCTGTGTGATTGGTTTGGAGTTTGTTCATTTTAAAGACTAGAAAGACCAAAGGATCAGAATCCACTTAAGCAGTTTAACATTCAGGAGTGAGGAAAGGTGATGATAATGCAGATTGGCTACTCTGGTGCCCGGTTGGCTGCCACATGCGATGCTTTCCATTGTCCTCTGGCTGCTTTCTGTTATTTTCCAAAGTAAAGGCAGTCAGTTTGAACTGGATGAAAGCTGTAAGCATTTCCACGTCACCCTGCTGTTCTCATCAACCGTTGATATTATATCAGTGTTTTGCTGGGCCTCTCTGCAAAATTGACACCTGGATATCCTCATTAAAGTATTTTGCAAATAAAAAAAAATGCCTGAATCTCTGTAAAGTGGCAAAAGCATCAAAGCACCTTGCGGATGAAACACATAGGTGTAGATTCAAAAAACAGAATTTGGGGATGTTAAGTTGAAGATCCTGTTCCCATGGCTACAGTTTTATTTTTAAATTACTTTTTATTTAAGAAGTACTATGGTGTATAATCATTATAGCACCTCAGCTCTTAAGAATACTTAAGTTATTTTCCTCGCATCAGAAAATTTTGCTAAGCGCAACACAGCTAAAATTGTCCTGATCTGAAATATGAAGAGTGTGTAATACATGTATAGTTCATTCTTCTTCCTTCCTCCATCACTTTAAGCCAAAATATATTGTTTTGTGCCTTTTAGAAGGCAAATCACAAATCGGTTTTGATTAACATAATATCAGCTCCTTGCATTCTCATCTCAGGAGCCTAAACCTGTCCCTCATGAACTGATATCTGCCGTCATAAAGCTTTTGATCAAAAGCATGACTGCCACAAAAAGAAGGAAAATATATATGAAAGTAAAGGTGGTTTTTTGCACAGGATAAGGAGCGATAGTTGATCGTCCTGTCTTTCTACTTCAGGATTGAACCTAGAACTGGTCCTGTGCATCGGTGTGGCCAGACACTTCTGGGCATGGACCATTCAATCCCTTGCTGCTCAGGCAGCCTTGGACCGTTGTTTGTCTTGGACTTTCTCCTGCAAGTTGGCCAGCTGTGATCAACCCACACTATCATTAAGGGCTTTCGTTCGTTAATTTCCATTTGTTCTGCTCCTCTGCTCTTGCGCTGTGCAACCTCCTCCTCCTGCGACAGCCTGGTCCTGCTTCTGCCCTCCCTTATTCTCTTCCCGCTACCCCTGCCTTATCCTGTATTTGAATACTATTTGATCCTGGGGCAACATGTAACTTCTTTTTGTCTCTGCGGTAATAACCTGGCTCAGTCTTTTGGCTCCTTACAGCCATCCTGTCTGCAGTATTTTGCACATTGTGGCGCTCTCCTGTTTGCAGTCTTATCAGTTGATCTGCTCTTTGCTACCTGCTCCTCTTAAACACTCGGGCCCTCTGAAATTAATAGGCCAGCTTCACAGCTTGGTTTTCCTCACCATGCATAGCTGCTCCCTGAGCCAGGACTGCTGTGTGGGCTCTTGCTCTCCTGTTCCTTCTCTCTCATCCTCCTTTTACACTGCCGTGCCTTTTGCTTCCATTGGAGTTGAGTGTCTTGCTTCCTGCCTATGGACTTACTCCATACGTTTGGGCTTTTGATGTCTGACTTCTGCTCTTGTCCTCTTTGCTTATACCTCTGCATGGGGTATACCATTGTATATGTGACAGGTTATTGCACAGTGCTTCTGCCTGTAACAATGTGACCAGGTCCAAAATATCCCAGTACAGTATATTAAAAGTGAGTTAGATTGTTTTTTTTCTTTTGATCTTTCAACTCAAGGGTCAAGAGCTGAGTAATGGTCAGAAGGTCTTGCATGACAGCTTTGTCCATGGCTCCTGCGTTGTCCAGGGAAGGGGAAGCCTACATGTTTTTATCTTGTTAAGCATATACGGGGCCTTTCAGCTTCTAATTCAGGAGGAAGACGTGCCAGTGGAACTTTTGGAAACCTCAGGATCCAAAAATGTTTAGCTTCAAGTCTTCCAAATAATGTCAGATTTATCCAAAACTGACAGAACACAGCCATGTTAGATTATTTTAAAGATGCTAATAGATTAAAGATGACACTTTTTGGAGAGAGAAGGCCTTTAAGCATGAATTTTTCACCTATTCTGGTCTAGCCATGTGGCTTGCTACACTCATATGAATTTATCTCCAGTTCCTCAGTTGAACTTCCCATTGGGCTTCATGCCAAACCTATGTTTGTAGAGCTAGTGAGAAATGCAGGGCTCCAAAAAGGTGAATTTTCAAGCTTTTCAACACGGCTTCAGTGGTTGAACAATATTACATCTTCAGGCAGTCCTTTACAGAAATATTGCAGTTTTCCTCTCTTGTGGAGATAGAAAAAATTGTTTCCCTGTCTGTCAGATGTCATTGTTGAGTAGGATCCAGGAGACAAAAGATCACCTTGTCGTATTTTAAGTTTTTATTCCCAGTAGAGCAGACAGTTTTCCTGGCCTTTTCATTTTCTTGTAGCCCAGATATTTTCCTTTGGAATTCTTGCTTTACACTGTGGTATAGATGAACCATCATTTTCCACATGTTCTGCTTGCCAAACTTTGTATGCATTACTCCATCAGGAGCTCTGCCTGCGAATCCGTTCTGTCAACCGAATGATAATTTTAATCCATCATCGCAGTGAAACAGACTGGTCTCTATTGTGGAGGAAATAATGATTAGAAATTACACAGTTGACATTTTAACTCTGCGCTACAAAATTACTGACTTTCTTCTTTAAATGTTAGATTTTCTATTTGAAGAAATAGATTGCACACTTGTAAATGAATTGGAATATTATGTAGGTCATATTGTACACAGATACTTTTGAACAAAGAGGTCCCTATTTTCAAGAGTTTTCAAGACAAAATCTACATATGAGACATTTGTCTCATTCCCCTTCTGCTTGCAGATGTGACATTTAAAAACTTGAGTGTACACAAGACCCTTTTTCTTAAATACCTTTGATGAAAAGAAAGCTGGAATACCTAGTACAAGTGCTTTATTCTAAGTGTACTTTTATGCAAGTGTAAAAATCCTCTTCAGAAATCTTTTATAGTGAAATGATAAATCTCTGATTAAAAATCTGTTTTCAAACATAAGTTGTGATTATATGCAAAGCTAAAGGCAAAAAAACCCCAGAGAGCTCCTTACTGGAGGCGCTTTGTTCTTTTCTCTTTGACAGGAAAGTTCTTCTTTTGGACTGGAAATCAAAGATTTAATTCTGAATCTTTTTAGATATTTAAATTCTTTAAAGTTTGTGAATTGATTAAATAACCTTTTTTATTTTTGACATTTCAGGTGCAGTGGCAAGCACAGAAGTAAAGATGAAATTACAAGAATTTGTCTTAAATAAGAAGAAGGCATTGGCGCACCGGAATCTCAACCACTGTATATCCAGTGATCCTCGCTTCTGGTATGGGTAAGTGGTACTGGGCTTATCTTTATGATTCAGCCGGTGCCACCTTTTTTCACAATTGCTGGAGATGTGGGGAATAGACCTGATGTGTTTACTGGATGAACCACAGCAATGATAGAACGAGGGTTTGACTTTGCCGTACATCATTACCAAAATGCATTTTTCACAGCGTTTCAGTGTGAATAATTTTTTATCTTCTGTGATGTTAACAGTATTTTTGTGAGTAGAGGTCTTTGCTATCATCTTTAATCCACTATTATTCAAACTTGCAAGTTCTACCATCAAGATCAACCTTTGTAAGTTCTCTAGCTTTTCACCCAGTATTTCGTTCTGCCAGGTGTTATAAAACTCGAACTTTAGTAAAATGGGGAAATTACTTTTTACGTTTAGTGAATTGCAACTCAGGATAGTTGAGCTAGCATTATATTTTTAAAGCCTTTAAGGCTTACTGCTCATCTTAATCTCTCAAAGTTGGAAGTTTTGTTTACTCAGCTCTTCTCTGTAAACATCAAGTACGTCCTGTCTGCACTCCTAATCGCAATTGCCCCAACATCTATGTTTTCAACTGAAAATTTCCAATTGTTGGTCTCCAGGAAAACCCATTACAATGAAATGGGAACAAAGAGTGACTTCTTCGATTAGTTCAAATGCACCAAATAGCAAATGTAAACGATGGCATTATTAACAAGGTACAAGTTTCAGTTCCAGAGATTCACTACTTCTTTGTGTAAAAGAAAATCAGAAAATTTGAGATAATTTGAAAACTTCCACTACTATAATATTGTGAATATCTATATTAAAAAAAAAAAAAAAAGAAGTCTTTTGGATGTTGTCTTTAGTGACCATAAAATTCATGAAATCTTGAATGACAAAAGTTAAGGAAATTTTGCCGTGAAATTTATGTTCAAGCCGAGTGTCTGACAGTATTTTAAGTCTTAAGAAATTAACATGTGTACAGGGATGATGAGGTCATTGCCAGAAGATGTTTCCAAATTCAAGAAACTAAGCTGAAATTAAATTTGAAAGATGTCCCAGCTATGAGCCAGGGCAGAAATGCTCAAGTGTAATTGGCAGAAAAATTCAAACATTATTCCAGTAGGGTGAGATTGAGCAGTTTTAACACATCTCTGAAAATCTAATCTGAGACTTGAAAATTGTATGGTTATGGCACTGGTTAAAGTAGTGAAATGTTGTTAGTTTATGCAAAGATCATATTTAAGGCCCACTAGGGCGGTATCAAGGATAGTAGAAGAAATAGGAGAAACTGAATTTCAGCCAAGACAACATAAATATCTTTTTTAGATAACTGATTTTCCACTGCTCTTAATTGAGACTCACCAAGAAATTTGGGGATTTTATTAAAGGCGGTTGAAGACTCTCTGAGCCGCTATGTTCTCGATTTTTTTCCAGTTGGTTAAAATGCCTGGTAGTGCAAAAGTGGTACAAAGTCAATTAGAATTAAGGATCTTTATAAGTTCTTTCTTACAAAACCTTTGATTCTCTGGTCCTAGAGAAACCCAGCATAGAATTGCCATCACAGGTGAATTTAGAAAAGAGAAAAATAAATTTGGGAGTGATCTGAATTCCTTATGTTTTGCACGGTTTTCAATTAACTGCTTTTTCACCAAGAACCCAGCATTCAGAGATGAATCGAAGAGCAGCGGTTTGTAACACCGTATATGTTACAGGGCCAGGCGTGATGCAGGAGGTTATTTAGCCAAATCATGTTTAAGGTTTCAGTATGTTTCCTGCTTTGTTTTAAGCTAATGCTTAGAACTTTCTGAGCACCAATATATTGTTTAGGTTTATTATGGCATATGTTAATCAAAACATCCCTTTCCTGTGATGCTTCAGGGATGCCAACAGGTAGAGACAGCATACAAACGGTTGCACAAGGGACTATCCTTTTTCTTATGGATTTAACGGGCTTGCCATCCCCTCATCTTCCCTCCATCTGTTTTGTGGTGAGGAGAGGATCAGTATTTTGGTTTCTAACACAAGATGTGAAGAGGGAAGGAAGAGCCTCAGAGGCCTCACAAATCTTTCTAAGGGTCTGGCTCAGTGATAAGTTACAGGCAGGCATGAGCTCATTCTGCTCTGCCTTTGAGGAGGGCAGATGGCAGCAGGGCTGCGTGACTGTAGTGTCTTATCTTGCAGTGGAGGATTTTTAAATGCACCCTTCAGTTCTTAAGGCAGACGCTGAAGATTTTTAGTTTCCATTCTATTTTAAAAATACTTTTTTAAAAAAAGAGAAAACCTTTAAATTAATTACATATTAGTATTTATTTATATGGCATCTCATAGGTTACCAGTTCAGTTGTAGAGATATTTATGTATGCACATACTTGAAATGTAACTTAATTGGATGGTGTTTGGATTTAACACACACAAACGAGGCTTGCAGAAGATAGACTTGATGCTCCTACTGTGAGCAGGCAAGCCAATTAAGTGGTAACAGATGCTGAAATAGTCTTTTAAATGACGCGCCTGCTTTTAAGCACTTCCTTTGGTCTTATTAATGTTTATGAATTCTTTTTTTAAAAAATTGAAAGCATTACTTGGAAAAAGCAGATCTCCTGAGGGTATTGAACACTACAACAGTTTTACGTCAATGGCTGTGACATGAAATATGTTCCACTGACACGTGGAACAGCTGTCATTTCCCTGGCCTTTTGGGCCAGGCTTTGGTTGTCCACTGAGATGTCCAGATGCTTTTACCTTCAGTATCTTGTATCTGTTTGAACTTCGTTCAGCACTGTCAGTTGCTGGTGCAACATTGTTTATAGTCGGTGAATATTTTCTAATTAATCGCTGATGTTAAAGGGCGTTGTCACACGCACACGTGCGGATCAACCCTTGAGATGAAACGGGACAAGTTTTAGAGGTTTTGCAGAGTATAGTCATAGTCCAAAGGATCTACTAAATGAAAGGAAGGGACTTGATAATGCTCAGTAATATTTCTTGGAGGCTTTCACAGTGGTCTCGCTCTTCAGCTCTATGGTATTCAAGCCACTTTGTAAACTCTGTTTAACATATACAGTTCCAGTCTATATGTAATTGTTTAAAATAGCTTTGTGGACTATAATTTTCAGATTACATTGATGATAGGCAACAACAGGAGAGGTTCTTTTGAGTTTCATTGTCAGACTGTTCCTCCTGTGGATTCTGAACCCGCTGGACAGCCTTGCTCTGAGGAGGTTTTGCTCTTCAAGATACTTAACATGAGTGGCTTAGCAAACAGGGCTATTATTTCCCTAGGAAGTTGTCAGAAATGCACTTGGGAAGTAGCCACTCAATGCAGTGGCAATCATGAAAGGGAGTTTAACTGAGTATTTGCATGGTAAAGGAGGTAGAGAGATATAATTACACACTAAATTATTCCTATGTACATAGGTGTCTGCAGTCTGTACACAAAACATTCTACAAAACATTTTAGCACAGATCCGTATGTTTGAATATATATTCAGTTTACGTTGCGTGAATGTATGTGAAGTATCATGTGTGCTTTGCTGCACGCATGGGCTTTTGAAGGACCTCAAAGCTCGAAGAACAGGGGATGTGTTATGTGAACGTATGTGCTTTCAGGAATGCCTGCAAACTTGATGTAGTATACAATTTCATCCCCTTCA
The DNA here is from genome assembly GCF_047370975.1 of Nipponia nippon. NCBI lineage: Eukaryota > Metazoa > Chordata > Aves > Pelecaniformes > Threskiornithidae > Nipponia > Nipponia nippon. The sequence goes on from NW_028262369.1 coordinate 58,146,677, forward strand.
AGACCTCTGAAATTCTTGAATGGGCACGCAGACCAGTGCATTTTGCTCGAAGCAGCGTAGGGTGTTGGATCCCAGTCCTCAAGCGATATAATGTATTCCTGTTTGCAGAGTTAAATATGTCATTCAGCAACTCCAAAGCACATCTAAACAGGCCCTTTGAGTTCCTGCGTATTCCCGAACAAAGTGATGAAAATAACTTCAATGTACATGATTGTGCATGATTCAAAAAAAAGGAAATAAAAAGTCTATTGCTTGTATAGGCAAGAGCAAAAAATGCCATTGTGTGACGTGGTGGGTTTCAGGGCTCTTGGCTTGCAGCGTCCCGGCTTCCTGTTTGTGAAACATCTCTCTGTGCTGCCTTCCCATGGTATGAGCAGATCCGGGCAGAGAAAGCGACTTGTGTTTTCGGGAGGGATTCAAATATTTTTCAGTTTGGTTCTGTTTTGATTTCAGGTGATGATTAAGCTGTGTGTGCATGTGGGCATTTATTGGTGCGCACGTAAAAGAGTACACGATGTGCATGAATGCTAATGAAAAATACAACTGTGTAAGAGCCTGAAAAATTATTCTGCCTGTATGTACAAAGAAGTTTGGAATATAAAGGGGGGAGGATTAGGAAACCACAGTGAATCATACTGCTTGGTAAGAACTGTGGGTATAGAAAATTTTGATGTAGATGTTCAAATAAACTTTTCAGAGGTTTTTTTGTAACAAAATCATGTAGAAAATTAGATGCATTTTCCAGATGTTTCATTAGCCCCTTATTTTTTTGAAGGACATAACTTGTAGTGGAATTGATGCTATGTGTCTCACGAAACAGCCTACTTCTGATTTGAGCTTTCAAAATGTACTGCTCACGGAACTGGATGAATTGGTGTAATTTTCAACTGGGAAGTGGCTCGTTTTGGTTCCTTAAAGAACCTTTTGTAGGAGAGTATTTTTAACCAAGGTCTCCAAGAATGCCTGGTTATTAAGCAATGTAAAATTTTAAATCTTCACTTCTTTTGGCAAGTGCTTGCTTTGTGTTGTCTCATGTTCTTTAGTATTTTGAAGAAGTTATACAAAGTTTAAATTCTGCTTATTTAAGCTTAAAATGCAAGATTTTTTGATAGCTGTGTGGCTGCCACCTGTATTGCTAAATCAGTCGTTCTGTTGATGTAGCTACTCTGCTAATACACACAGTCTGGAGACTTCCTGAAGTCTGTACTGATCGGGGTTGGTAGAGCTCCTGAGAAATGGCAAAGCTGGGCACAAGTCATTAAGTAGGAAAGATGCAGCCAACAAACTGGTAGGAGGCTTAGAAAACTCATTAATTATTTAATATCCTTAGCAAACAGACTGTAATTTACTTCCAGCAGCCTGCTCAAACAAAGCTATAAATTATCAGCTTCGAGAAGTTAATTTGGAAAGGTGTTGAGTACTTTGGCCCTATCTCTGCTAAGTACTTGGGTTGGGAGGCAGCAAAGCAAAAGGCAGAAGACCACCTATGCAGCATGGCTACTGTTAGCCGATTTAAATGTGTGGCACCTAATGTGGTTTTGTTTCATCCTTAGGCTTTGTGTTCTATGTCTGGGTTTTATTCATTGAAGGGAAGTTGTTCATTGGTGCTGCAGTTGAGGGGAGTAACAACACGCATGCTTAGCTTCAAGGATATGCCTTATCAAACCTCAGCCCAAGTACACGCTTAAAATTATACTCATGGTTAAACATCCTCATAAGTTGAGCCATGCTTAACAGAGTAATTGTTATACTGAAAATTAAGCATACGTTCATTTACCTCCCTGTATATTAGACTTTAGTTTCTTTTTTGCATGAGTGTCTAGGAAAAAGCTAGGACCGAGATCTTTTCCTTTGCACTGTTCCCCACTAAGATAACAGACAAGGTGAAGCTGCACTTGTTCCCTTTGTGTGTCACTGGTGTAAAGCTTCTCCCTTCTCTTTCTCTTTCCTTCTGTGCAGGAAGACACAGCACAGCTCTCTGGACCAGAGCTCCCCACCCCAAAGTGGCGTCTCCAGCACCTACAATCACCCTGTACTGGGGATGTATGATTCCAAAGATGACTTCCCACTCAGAAAAACAGGTAGCGCTCACGTTGATTTTCTGTGTTGCCCACTGTCTTTGCTGTGACACTTGGTCCTCTTATTTTTATTTTTTTTTAAAGAAAAGGCCTGTTACCAAAAAGCTGTATTTCATGGGGTGATTTATTTAACAAGCACCCACTCCATCCTGCTTCCCTTTCATCTGTCACTGTGCGCAGTGTTAGAGGGAGGCTGGAGTTGCTTTGGGTGTGCAAACATGCAAAGCTGCAGGCAGGAGACATCGGAGTTGTGTGTCAAAGTTTGTGAGATGTTTTCACAAAGTCAAAGCTAATACAGAGATCTGGGTGTCTGAAGTCGAATTATGTTTTGCTGAGTGAGAAAAGTACCAAGAAAAGTTCATTTCTTCTGGGATTTGCATTTTATATACAAGTTTATACTTAAAATAAATAAAAATGTTTCTGCCAGTCAAAGCGTCGGGGCTTCCTGCAAGGGTTTTGGTTCACACCTAGACAGTTATTTCTCAGTTAGGTTTTTCCCTGCATGGTGGCTAAGCAGGTCAGTTATTTCTCAACTATATATTATGTAAACCAGGTTGTTTTGGTTGGCTGTGGTCCTCGGCTCCATATCACATGTCTAAGCCAACACAGCCTCAGCTTCTAACCTGGCCAGCTCGTGATCCTCGACTGCTTCTTTCGGGGAATAGCTGAGAGCTTCCACGAGCTCGTCCAGATTTGGGGAACAATACTGCTTGCGTGGATGATGCAGACAGTGCAGACAGTGTTGGAAATTGCTTCAGAATAGGAAAAAAACTTTTCTGAAAAGATGGAGTGGAGGTAAGAGGAAAGCAGAGGTGTGATTGAACTTTGTACCTTCTGCAGGTGCTGCCTAGCTATTTTTCAGGTATGCTTTGGTGATCTTCAAATGTGGAGGGATGAGCACCAGTACTCAAAAAGTGTGACATCCTTCTGCTAAGGAATGGTGATGGTGTGTTAACGAAATCTCCCTGTGGGTTTGCTACTGTCTTTGCTCAAACTGGCTGCCCTAAGTCAGTTCCCAAGAGCTGGCAGTCCCTCCATTTCCTTCCGGGAGGGATGTAGGTGTTCTCACAGCACTTCTCCTAATAGTTAGAAGTAGAGCAGTTCTTTGGTGTAGTGAGTGTTTTAACACAATCTTCATTACCTTTGTAAACTTAGCATGGTTTTTCTTGTTTCACCATCCGATGAGAAAAAAATACACCTCCACGCACATGCCTTGTGCCTCCTGCCTCCCAGTTCTGTGGATTTAAAGACCTTTTTGGGAACTTCTCATTCTGGACCATAGTATCTGGCTTGCTGGATGGATCTGTGGATGGATTCCCATTTGCTGTGCAGTAGACTGTCTTCCCCCTCACCAGGCATGGTTGGTTGGGTGGCAAGTACCAAACACTTCAGCTGCACAAGAAGTCAATCAAAAATTGGCAAGCCCTTTTCAAGATATGTTTTTTTTTTTCCTGGGCACACCTTGTACCTTTGATGGTGGTAGTTTTAACTGCACCCTTTCTGGAGGACTCCAAAAGCAGAGAAAACTGGATTTGTTGAAGGGTAGGGCATCCTCTAATCTCTGCTTCTAGATAATGAAAGACCAAACACCCCAATAGGTGCATTAGATGCTGCTGTGTTGTTACTGCCTGGAACAGCCGAAGCGATGCTGTCTGGGCTTTGGGACTTTGCCTTTCATAGGGGAGGTGAGCGCTGATGGGGGGACTGCCCTCAAAGGAGACTTCCTTCAGCTCTAAAGCTGGTAAAACACGAAGATGTGCTTGGTGTACGTGTCTGCCTGGGAGGAGAAACGCAAATTTGGGCTGCTGGCAGCCATTGCTGCCGTTCGCTTCTCCTCTGCTGAAGGCTTTCAGGCTCTTCTGGGAAATTGCAGTGTTTCCATGTGGGGAAGCATCCCTTGGCACCATACGTATCACTTAGGACCTGTGGACAGCATGATTCCAAGAGATTTTTAGCTCTTTCCTATACCTTGTGAAACCAGGTGATTCATTTCTGGTATGTTAGCATCCCCAAAGCATAAATGGGCTTTGACGTGCTCCAAAACCTCCTTTGCTCATCGCTTCAGGGGACCTTACTTGTCGGATTGAGTTTGAGAATTGGTCGCCCTTCTTGCTCCCAGTGTTATGGAAAGGGATTTCTGCAGGAGAGGGAAAGTGTCTGCACATCTCGCCCCTTTGCTGCTTCCCAGACTGAGCTCTCAATAAGACTGTCTGAATAAAAGCCCTGTCAGACAGAGTGAATTAAGGGTGATAAATGTATCTAATCACATTATTAAAAATGGAAGCAACCAAAATCATTGTTGTTTTAAAACAGGAAGATGTTGAGCTGGTTTTGTTTTCCAGAACGCTGATGCGTGTTCTCTTTGAGCACCAGCATTAATCTCTTGGGGACTGGTCTGTGATATGTATGAGTTCATCTGCAAGGTTCAGAGGAGAAATTTTTTTGTTGTTTTCTTTTATTTTCCTTTCAATGCAACAGCGCTTCAGTCTCTGGCACAGTGATACCCTGCAGAAATCCCATTGCCAAGAATGTTAAGTTGCTTGGAGAAGAAAGGCTCCTGAACAGTCTGGTGTAAACAAAAGGCAGGGAAGGCTGGAGCCCATCCTAAATAAAGTTCTTTATTACGGGTGAGCTTTTCGGATTTTTGGCACCAGGAAAACCTCTGGCTTTGTGTTTGTAATTTAAAACTGCCATATCATGTAGTCCAATTTTATTAAATTTGATTAAATATTTGCAGTTCAAATAACAGCGTCCATCACAATACTGTTCTGATTACCAGGGCTGGAATATGACCAACATCATCGTTAGGGGTAGGGTGACTTAGGGGGCTGCGGGCAGGCAGTTTGAATGATCATTTCTAGGGTGCGTTTTCAGAGTTGGCAGTGTGTCCTGCACATTGAGAAACTTTTCAGGAAGAACAAATATGTCATTGCACTGGGTTTTAAAAATACAACCTTTCTTTGCTCTCTCTTATTTAAAGCATTGTGATGTGGTCACAGGTTATCCCTCTGTGCACACTTGGAGATGACTTGCTAATCTATAACTCAAGTGTGAATGTTGTGGGAGAGTCCTGGTGAACTGGCCGCTCTTGCTTTGGTAGAAGTAGATGTGTGCATGAATAATGTCTTAAGAGTGCTTGAAAACGTTCAGCATGGGAAACAGTCAACACTTGCAATGTGCCCCTAATGGATCCTGTCCTCTGAAATCCTACCCTGTCTGATTTGTTTTACTAAATTATGTTTCAGTTTCTTGGCCGTTTGGTTTCTGCATGAAATTGTTTTCCTGTCAGGCTGCTGGCTGGTGCAGTTACTAATTGCTTGAATCCTGTTTTTAGCCTGGCTGGGGGATGCATTTCACCCGGTTCCTTCTATCTAAACACTTTGAGGCTCTTCATTTTTTTTTAACTGAACTAAGAGCAGCTCAGTTGGTGCTGCTCATGCTTTTCCTGTTAAATAACTGGATTAACACGAGGATTTTTATTTCCCCTTTTGTGTAGTTTCCTTTATTATAGATATGTTTCCTTTAGTGTACGCATGTTGTCGACAGTTTTTGAGAGAGGGAAATATAAGTGACCTTTACTGCCCCCGGATCAAGGTTGGTGCCTTCCAAATTTGATGAATCTTCATTATGTGCTGTACTGGGACCCTGTAACAAAATCTCTGGAGAATCCTTTCAGAGTGATTTTAGAGTCTGGGTTGGGGCAATCTTTTGTAGCCTGTTTTGATAACCCTAAGAATTGTTTGTCAACAGCTTTCTTGGAGCTGCTGAAGTTATTTTTAATGTAGCTCTTCAATTTTGTGTTTCTAAGGAATATGATGTCCTCATTTTCTCCCCAGGAACAAGGTTGTTCATGGTGTGCCCTGCTTTGTGGAATTTAGCAGTAGACGTATTGAAACATGCTCTTAATTAGGAAACCAAAACAACCACTGTCATTGAGATTCGTAAAAGACTGAAGAGAATTATTTAACTTTTTAACATGCTTTTCCTCTTGCTTATGTAGGGTTTTTTGTCCTGTCGGACACTAGTTTTCTCACTTACTCCTGCATAAAGGTGTAGGGTAAGGATTCCTTGCGTTAATTGGGACTTGACAGCTAATCAGGATTTCTAATGAAAGCCACAGCATTCCAATTAGTTGTTGTTAAAATCAAGAAAAGTTTTGCCAAACTCGGTGCCTGCTAGAGCCACCTGGCCAACACGCATTCAGCTCATTGGGATGCATGAACTAGAAACATATTCCTGTATCTATATTTAAACCTGACCTCAAAGTGAGAAAACCAGCTAATTTCTTTTGAAGTACTTGCAAAGATGTTCTCCAAAGTTCTAAGTGTAAAAATAGCTGCATCTGTAGGACCCGTGCGGGATGTGAAGCAGGCTCAGATCTCGTCGTGGTTTTGCTTCTGCTGTTGGATAAAGCAAGCCTTTTGTGAGACAGCTGCTCTCCTTCGGCCCTCCTCGTGCCACTCTGGAGGGATCTTTCCCTTTTCTTCTGCTTAGTTGCCCTGCCCTGGGCTGGCTGCTGGTCTTTAAACCTTTCTCCTGACAGATCTGTCAGCAGAGGTGGGATTTTTGACAAAGCTGATGTTATCAAAAATGCGCTGTTGTTTCATTTTGTCCTTTTTTGTTTGTGTTTCTCAACACTCTGGTGTTTGCCAAACTGCTGTGGTTCATTGCACACAAGAAGACTGCCTGCATCCATCAAGAGCAACAGGCTGCTGGTTTTTGGTGTCTTTGGCTTGGTTCCTGGGGCTACTTGGCCCATGGCTGCTGCAGCCACAGTCACGGTTTTGTGAAGCATCGCTGAGGCTCTAGGTACTGCTTTTTTCCTTTCACTCCAGTATCACAGCTGGCTGCACTGGGGAGGTGAAGATCAGAAGGACGTTGATGGGCACGAAGATTTTAAGGAGGCAAAGGATTCCTGTGGTCCCAAATATGTTTTCACTGCAGAGCTGTGGGATAGCATCTCAGGGTGTGAGTTTCCACTATTTCCAAAACTAGACTGAATTGAATGCCAGACTGGGAGCTTACAAAGACATCTTTGGCAAGTATCTGTCTCTGAATTTCCTGCCTAGATAGCAAATGAGTGTGTGCATGCGTGTGGTATGTACTTGGGGATAAATGACAAGTAGAAAGTGTCACAGACCCCTCTTTCAGCTCCTTTTCTCTGGGGACCAGGGAAGAACAAGTATCCTACCTGAAAACCTCCCATCCTAGCAGTGTCTCTTGCCTTCTGCACAAATCATGGCAGAAGAACAACAACTGGTTATAGGTCAAGTACTGTGTCTTAGGGCTTGTGGTAAAGGAAAAAAAAAGCTGTCCTCAACCTTCACAGCCCACGCAGTTAAGAACTGGCAGGAAAGGTTCAAGGAGAAATTTTTAGCTCGGCATCATCAGACCATGGCTTATGCACCCCTTTGCTGCAGTGACTTCCCTCAAGGCGTAAAGCAGTGCCACAAAAAGGAGACTTCTCCTTGTACTTGCCTGTATGTGGTGCAAATGGGCAGAGTCTGGCCCATCTGCCACTTGGAAGGCTGCCCTGGCCAGTGGTTTTCCTGAATTTCACCACCATTTGGGACGTACTGCAGAAGGAATCTGGCAAATACATCACTCCTGCTGATTGACCCAGCAACCACTTCAGCTTCCAGCCCACTAGCCTCCTAAAAGAAATAGAAAAGGTCGATGTTGTTCTTCTGGCTGAATCAAGCATGAGCAGATTGGGAACAATGGCTTCTTCTAAGCCCCAACTTGCACTTAGGTGGGTGATGTCAAGATGTACCTAGGCTGCAGGGTCCTGATCACTCGCTGCCCACCCAGGGCTGGCCGTGAAACAGGCAGTGTGGTCCTTCCCTGCCTGCACATTCCTGCGAGGCACCACAAATGTGTGCGCTCACTGGCTCACAATGGGGAGCCCACGGGCTGGTACAAACCAACTCCTGTTTGCTAATATTCTTCTTTTTCCATGCAAAAGAGCGGTGCCTGAGGGAGGAAAGCATCCAGCATCCCATGATGTTGTTAGTTTCCTTGCAGTATTGCAGAAGCACAGAGTTGTTTGAATATTGTTTGCAGCTAAGCAGGTGAAACTGTTCTGAAATTCTTGCATTTAAAAGAAAGAAAAGGGAAAATGAAAGGATTTGTCAATAATTAAAACACTGCGTTTGTCAAGAAAGGCATAATACCTCTCCGAGTTGGTTCTGATTATTGGAGTGTTTTAAGTGGTTTGTTTTATGACAAAGATTGTTTAGAGGAAAATAGAGTAGGCTGAAATCCCAGTGTAGTGTGGGAGTGTAATTTAGAGAAAATCTTTTGAGCTTTGTACAGCATGGAGTGTCACTCAAGTTCGAGAGCATCTTTGCTTTCCCACCCACGTTGTCCTTCCAGCTGACGTGGTCGGAGGTCTGGCCTTCCTGAGCAGCTCACTGTGTCCCAGGGACCCACGCACTGCCTTGGGGTGTGCTCTGCTGAGCAGAGGCACTGACCTGCATGATAAATCCCTATTGTTATAAATATTGTTTTCTTCTCCAAGTGAGGGACATCAGTCTCTTTAATCCAAAAATAAAGTAATTTTTGTCTTTAATAAGTTATTACTGTGATGCTACAGAATAGCTTCAGACCAGCCCATTGAAATTTCAGAGAGCAGAACAAACCAAAGTGCAGTTGGAGGACCAGCAAATGCTTGCTTTAGTCCCTCCACTTCTTCTGACAATCATGTGTAAATGCATGCTAGCGAATTCTTCTCTCCCATGTTTTTCTATGGTGCCAGTGCCTATGAACTTTGTTCCATGGGCGCTCCTCTCCGGTGCTGAAGTTTGCCTAGAGGCAGAAGGAGGGGGCACCCCCTTTCCTTGTTCAGGGCTCTGATAAAGCAGGTGCACTTTTGGCATGGATGCTGGCAATCCATGGGGGAAAAACCAGCACTTCCCATCAAAGTACTTCTTGAGGAGTACTGTCAATGGTGCATTGAAGGAGAAACCTCCTCCAGTAGGAGACCAAACAGTCTTCTGGTTTGGTGTCACCTTTGGGGAGCAGGGGCTCCAGGAGGCTCAGGACCTCAACCGTTCAGTGAACCCAACCGTCTTCTTCTTGATCCTCTCTGCTCCATCTCTGCTTCACAGGGACAGCCCGGAGTGTGCAGGCTTTCACCTGTATGTCTGCATATATATGTGTGTGTGTGTGTGTATGCACCCAGGTTTGTTCTGGCCAGAGCTGACACACTTGGCGTTTAGGCCACTGCATCTAGCATAAAGGAGAATCAAGTCTGAGCTAGGAGAGCGTGACAAGTGCACGCCTGTCCTCTGTGGGACAGCTTTGACCACGAGCACCGTGTGAATGGCATCCAGAGTGGTAACTTGGAGTGATTCCTCCAAAATGAAACACAACAGCTGAGCTCTAAGGAAACCGTGCATTGCTCAAGCCATATCCTATAGGCTTCTCAATGCACTGTTTCCCCTCTCCTGGCCCTCAGCAGTTCACAACCGTGTGTGACAATGTGAGATTGATTTATTGGGTTTATGTTGCTCTCTTACAGTTCCTTGGAAGAGCATCCAGGGCAGGAGGAGGCTGGAGGTAGGGCAGATCGCTCCTTCCCATAGGAGCAGCACAGCATCAGGCAAGGGGAGGGGGCAGATTCTTGTGGGACAGGGCAAGGAAAAAAAGCAAACTGCACAGAGCTGGCAGGGCAGGGCATGGACTCATGTGGCCATGGCAGGAAAGTTTCTAGGTACAGAACAGATTGCAGCTGAAAAACAAGTGCTTGGTTGGTCCATGAGACTTTGAAGGGTGGAGGGGACACCACCATGCGTGTTTTGACCCGCCTTGAACTTTTATATATTAACAAGTTACATTTCAGTAAAATTCAGTGCAGTTCTTGAGTTTAAAAGGCCTGTAGGATTTTTTGGGAGAAAATAATTTTAGTGTAAGGAGATTGTTCCCAAAAGTTTTGCCCACCATGGGTCACTGGCTGGGGTCTCCTTATTTTGTAGCTGCTCCCTGCCCTCGTGTTCAGGCAGCCAATAGCTCCCTCTGCTCCAGGCACTGCAGCTTTTTGGTTGCTGTACATTACATGGTTTTCTCCTACCTTCTGCAGCGCTCAGTGCTGTTTTAAACACTTTATTGCAGAAATTAGCTTGGAGGACCTCATTCTCGCCTTTCTATTCCTTATCCCCTTCCACATGTCTCTTATCTTTCCTCTCAGATAATGCTTTGAACTGTGCAAAGCTGCTGTCTTTATTTAGGCTTTGGAAAGGGAAAGACAGAGCTGAGGTGTGGCATTTCCACATGTTTGTTTTTCTAGTCCAGTTTTGGCTATGCACAGCGGAAACCTTCGTGGTGCTCCATTACGCTGTGATTTTGCGTGGTTTTGTAGTCAGGCAAGCAAATGATAGTGAAGCTGTAAAAAGTGTCAACATTGTGTGCTCAGTTTAATGGGTATTAAAGCCTTCTTTCTACTGCTGAGGTGCTGTGACTGCTAAACTTCAGCATGAAAAGTGCCAAATCTTGGCCTTTAATAAGTTTTCATTTTAAGGACACAGTACTTCCATAAATAGCCCTTCCACAGAGCTCTTACACAGTGCTTGTGCCAACACAGAATTAGGAGAAAAGGAGGAAAATCCAGCAAATATCTTTATCTAGCCCTTTCTAAGCACGTACCTATGTTCTTACACATACTATTTCACATGATACCATCCAAAATGGTACCAAGATCATAAAAAATAGTTTGTTTCTGCAGAAGAACAGGCTGTTTTGTTTTTATTCTTGTTTTTCTTTCTCGTTTGGGAATTTTCTGCTGCCACTTTTGCCCTATGGTACCTGTCTCCCCTAGGTACATTTGTGGAACCCTATTCTTCTTGTCGCCCTCCGTGCTGATGCCTACAAGCACTGAAAATCAAGAACATCAGCTCGCTTGGGCTTCAGAGGGATAATGGTGAAACTATTTTCAGTCTTTTTGTTTGACCATAGGTGAACTTTGCCGTGTCCAGCTTTACCAGGTCCTCCTGACTAGATAGGTCACAATCCACTATTTTTGGAGAGGAGAGGCCACACTATGCACACGGAGGAGCAGTAGTGAAGGGCTGAGAGAGAGCTAGCCAGGGAGCAAAGAAGCTGCAGAGTGTGGAGCGAATGCTCAGTTGCAGAATGTGTGGTCTCTCCTGCTTAAGCAAAAGATAATTTATTAAAATTTTGGGTTGTGCAAAAGGCTAGTTTCAGACAGCTGTCTCTCTCCCTTTCCTACGTTTACCCGTGGGGTGACCTGGATGTTAGAAGAGAGACAAGGTAATTGTGTTGGCCTTTGCCTGGCTGGTGAAGCTTAGTATGGAGCTTAAAAATAATAGTAAAGGAATAACAGCCTTTCTCCGTCCTTAGCTGCAGAATTAAGATGTGCAAGGACTGGGTTCAGGGTTTTCATGGTGCATTGTTTGCTTCTTTTTTTCATAAATGTGGATGGGTAATGGGAACAGGGCAAACTCTGCCCAGGACTTTGTGTTTTGTGACTTACACAGATTTAATGTCAGATTAGTTCAGCAGCTTAGTGGATGCAATTCTAGGAAGAAAACAATGAGAATGACATAAATGTTGAAGAATTGGATTACACGGGTCCTGCTGCAATAAATGACGTATAAGAGGGGTAACTTGGGTTTGAGCCTGTGAAAACTAGGGAAGCTTTTGGCTTATGTTCTCATTATTAATTTACTCTCTTAGAGAAAAACAAAATATTCTTTGTATAAATCCTTATTATAGGCCAAATTAAGTATGTCACTGCTTAAGAAATCCCACTGGCTTTGTGGAAGCTGACTCAGACTTGGGCATGAGCTTCATTTGTTTGCTAAACAAGAATCAAGCTGATTTTTAGATAACTTCATGGCATTTGTTTAAAGGACTTCACCTTAAGATGTAGAAGACCAGTAAGTTTTGTAATTTACTCTCCAGTTGTCTTATGTTTATGCTAGTTAGCAGTGATGGAGGGCAAGGCTTTGTTTGGGCATGTTGCCTGACAGGTGAATATTGGGAGATTTTCAGTGGAATTGATGTTCCCGAGAGAACATTGAACCTGTGTTGACTGTCTGGTATTGATAGTTATGTGTGGCTGAAATTCATATTTCATACTTTTGAAGGACAGCTCTCTTCAGTTTAAAAATGTTTTTTATTATATAATAGTTTTAAAACCATCTGAATAAGCTTAAATTATTGTTTTGAGTTTTGGAAATGCCTCTGTTGACAGCTACATCTTTTATTATAAAATATGCTATATGTAAATTTTTTGAATTTGAGACTGTTCTGCACTGCCTCTGCTGAATTTTAATTCACCTACTTTGCTCTGTATAGCACCCAATTAAACGCATGTAGGGATTATGCTCTCTGAGGTCTTGATGACATGTTAGATTTGGGATTATATCTGGGGGATAAATAGAACAAAATCAGAGCGACCTAAATAAATGCAGTTCTTTAGACTTTTTGGTGTTTCAAAACTCGATCTTCCAGCTGAGGAAGTGAAGGAGAAATACACGGAATAGTTTTGCCTGAAAATAGTTTTGTCTGACAAATTATAATATGCTGCTTTTTCCATTACTTATTCTCAAGGTGTCTTCTCTTTTAAGGCTGTAATTTTCTGTGTTCTTTCCCTTCCTGTTACATGGAAAGATGTTTTAATTGTGGATTTACATATGGGACGTATCTGGTCATGTTGGGTAATCTGTGACCCCAGATCTTTTGTTTCCCTGCCTATTTTTAAGGTGTTTCTAACCAATTCATTCTCTGTATTTGAAAGCCACACAATTAGTTGTCTGTTCCCAACAGAAAACATACTTCAGATGAACACCATGGAGGGTATAAACTGCGTATGAATAAAATCTGCGCTGAAGTACAGTTTTTATTGTCAAGTTTTTCTTTGTCAGAAGACAGATCCTTTCAACAGCTGTGGCATAGGCTTATATTTCATTTGCTGTTTGGCAGTGCAAATGTACCTAAAATGGATGTATCGGCATCTAGCTGTGACATGCTCCCATTTGTTCTTTAAAGTCTTGACTGGAGCATCTAGACAGTTACTGATACTCAATATTTGGAACAAATTAAAGCCGTGAATTAAAGAACGTGGGATGAAGTACCAAATGTTCACGTGCCCAAAGACTACTTTTAAAATAGTAAATCAACTTCTGTTTTGAAGAGAGATTTATAAAATAGAGCATATGCTTGTATTTTAACTAGTCCACTCTTCTAATATTGCCCTCTGAGCAAATGACAGATTTGCATTCAGTCCCCTGCTATTTTATATGCAAATGCCCTATAAGATGATTCCCCCGTTTGCTAATGCACTTCATACTGCATTTTAAGCATCATCTTGAGGAGTCTGACACTTTTTTTTGGTGCTTCCTTTATCTCTTGCTGGCATTTTTCTGTCCAAAACAGACATGAAAAGCTCTTTATTTTTTTTTCCTCCCCAAAGTTTCATCAAAGAACTGTTTTGATGGCTTAACTTCAAGCATTTGATCTTGAATTCGTCAGCGTTCTGATTTTTGAGCCCTGCAATTAATGTTGTCAGGCTTGATCTTTTATGTGACCCAGTGGTCAAAGGCAACTGTAGGGAAATATATCTGTAGCCAGACTTAGTTAATTCAAATCAGTTTGTAAACCCTGTTTTAATTCTTCTAAAGAAATGTAGATTATTGGCCCTGTAGTGATGGGAGCCGAGTGTATCGGTAGTTAATGGTGAGAGCACAGCATTTGCCAGTTCAAAGGGATTAAGCTGCAGAGTTGTTAAGAGGTTGAGGAAGGGAAAATATTGGGCCAGTTCATAAATCTCGTAACTGTCAGGAGCCCTCAAACGCCAAAGCAGATATTTCATGTCTACTCAAGAGATCAGAAAGTTTACAGAGAAAATCATCTTGCAGGAGGAATCTTCACTTAAGGCTTTATTACCTTTATAAAACTTGATAAGCTGTGCCATGCAAACGTATTTGGTGTTGCCAGCTCTGTCATTAACCCAGAGGCATTAGGGGTTCCCAGGAGCTCTGCTTTGACTTTTGGAGAAATGAAATCTCAGGATTTGGGTACAGCAAAAGTTTTTGAGAGTCTCTCAAAGGTATGATGTCCACAAAGCAAGTCAGACTGTGGTCTCAGGAAATACATGTGCACCTGCCCTTGGCAGCCTTGAATTTTCAAAGTATTTGATGTCTTTTTAGATATGTTTTAACTTTGTGGCTGTGATGATGTAAGCAAGTTGCTCCCCAAATAAATAAACCTTCTCCTCCCTGGCGTTGGCTTTGGCCTTGGCCACATTCTCATGCCCTTTTTCTTGAGTTGACACTGGCTCCAGTTGACACAGGCTCATCTGACTCCAAGGTGAGTTGCTTCAGGGAGGTGAACCAGCAGGAAAACATTCACCTGTTCTGGTTGTGGGGTTTGATTTTTTTTATATTTTCTTTCCTCCTCCCCTGGTGTACCTCCCAAAGCCAGCTCACCCTGGGGTCGGATGACTCCAAGGGTGTGGAGCTGCTCATTTCAGCAACACATGCAGATAGTGTCTCAGCCCCACGGTGATGCTCCACGCTGACCAAACAGCAACATCTCAGCTGTCTCACCAATTCCTGTATCAATATTTTAGATACCATGAGTTAGGTTTACCACTGGTTTGGAAGCAAGCTGGGCGGAGGTGGGAAACCAGGCGATGTGAATGGTGCTCTCTGCACTAGTCCAAAGGAGTTCACAGCAGATTGTAAGTCTGTCTTCACTTGAGAGAAGACATTGCAGGATGGTTGTTATTTTTTTAATTAAAATGCTATTGACTTTCATTGCCAGTGAATTCAGATATAACATAGGCTGGAACCTGTTCATTATGTTAAGAAGTCTTTCTTCCAAATATATGCTATCAAATAACTAATTTCGTTTAGGCTTCTGCAAATGCTGAACTGCAACCCAGCCTTTGCATTGACTAAAAAACTACTGAAATAATATTAACCAAAACACTGTTTGCTTTTCCTTTTTCTGTTCAGCATCTGAACCCAATCTGAAGTTACGATCCAGACTAAAGCAAAAAGTTGCTGAAAGACGGAGCAGTCCGCTCTTGCGCAGAAAAGATGGTCCGGTGGTTACTGCTCTTAAGAAGCGCCCGCTGGATGTCACAGGTACGTAGGGTAAGCAACAAATTTGTGCCGGCAGACACGTACTCAATGAGATGTCCCTTTCCAAAATTAATTCCTGCATCCAGTTAATTGTGCAGTCTGGATCTCTCGTGTGCCTCTCAGTGTTGGTGAAACCTGGATGAATTTGACAGAGTTCAGCAGTAGGTGATGCAGGTGTGCCTCAGCAGCGTTGGCCCATTGGGTACCCATCTATTGAGGCAGCATTACCAACTCAATGAGCTTTTTTTGTAGTTTATTTTAAGACATGCGTAGACAGATGGAGGTATGCCACCAGTGTGCTATTTTTTTCCCAAGCATTTCTATGGTCTTCAGCAACAGGTTGTTGAGAAATAAAATTTCTCAAAGGTTATCCTATTAATATCCATGGGGAGGCCATAATTCGTGGCTGTTGTCCTCTAGCAGTAAATGCTTTACAGCCCCTGTTTGTTTTAGGTTTTGGGCAGACTGCCATAGTTCCTTGTTAAGTAATTATGCCAAAGTTTTAAAACATGTAAGGCATTTTTTTAAATATATATAGCTGATATTTCTGACTACTTACTTGACAGTTTCTTGTTGAAAATTAATATTCTTCTGGGAGTAAAGTTTGTAAGGAGGGATCAGAGTAAGGTAGATTATATAGATTACCATAAAGTTAATTCTTAGCACCATCTAGGGATGCCTCTGTGTAAGTACCGCTATGTGACAGCTTTTCCAGACTTGTCTCACTTTAAGGCATACTGTCATCATTCAAGGAAACTGAAAGTGAGCTCTCTTTAGAGAGCCAGGTGGTTTTGGGAGACCCTGGGGCAGCTATGCACTGCTGTGTCAGAGCCTCTCTGTTTGTAGAGGGAGTAGATTGTTTCTAACAGATAAGCATAATTTATATCAGATCTGAAAATTAAATTCACTTCATTCATATATTGCTATATGTCATGCAGCTTTTAGGATAAATCAAGCCCAGTACGTTTGGTCCCAGTAATGCCTTCAGAAATGGCAGTGGAAGCTCCTGCTTCTCACTGAGCATGGACCTGGTTCAAGAAGCCAGCCTGGAGCCTGACTAGGAAAATATCTGAGTTGTTACAGTAAGAGGGGACTTTTGAATGGAAAATAACTTTTAAAAGAAGTCCCACTTCAGGGAATATAACTTCTATTTAATCCTTGAAGAATACATCTTCATAGAGTCACAGTTGGAACGTGCCAGGTACTTTTCCTATGTCTAGGTAGTATGCACGAGATCTAACATGTTGTGGTTAATGAAGTGGTCCCAGAAAAAGCATGTATTTTCCATGCAATCAGAATATTTTTTTCAAAACACCAAGACTCTCTGAAGTTGCTTTCCATGGAGAAGTTCAATGTTAGGTGCTCAGCTACTCAGTGGTGAGTTTTCTTGATAGCGAGATGCCTCCCCCAAATGCACAGCCAACAAAAACCAACAAGGCTTCTTTTTTTTTTTTTTTTAAAAAAAAAAAAATCTCTTTGCAGGAGGTACTTGCAAGGATCAAAACAGCAAAATAGTATGTACAGAATAATGCCAAAAAAGAAATCATTTTTAGAAATCCCCCAAATTGTAACAATTGGCTTTTATTTCTACTGGAGCATCCTAGAGCAATTATGAGACTGCTGCAGCCTGAACCATTGCAGCCGCTGGGAGATTCTTCTGGCATTGGGCAAATCCTGTGCTTGGGGAGAAGGAAAGTTCAGGAAAAAACTTTTAATCTTATTTACCTTCCAAAATAAAAGGAGAAACAGTGGAAGCTGTGCCATACACCAGGTGAGAGTCCTTCTGAGGGAAGTTTTCTGGCTGTTGCAATTTCACGCGCTGTTTTTCTTTATTGTTATTTCTGCATCATTAATGTGGAGGCTTTGATTTCAGGCTGGTCATCTCTGTGGTTCTGGTTAGTGAGTTCACAGGGAATGTCTTGATAAAATATACAAAGCTGAGAGGATTTTCTGAGTGTTCAGGTGATAACAAAATTATTTTAAGGGATTAACTCTGCCTTGGGTCTTTCCAACAAGAAACTATTTTACTCCCTGAGTGGAGAAGACTTAGGAAAAAAAAAAAAACAAAAACAAAAAAACGCAGTGATCTGAAACAGATTTACTGTTTTGGACCCTGTAGAGTTTTGCCTGATTTTTGTACAATGCACTCAGCCATGACCATGGCCAGTTGTCCGTCCAGTCCCACATCACTCAGGCAGCCTTTAAATCTCTTAAAATGATTTAATGTGCCATCCTGGCAAAATATCATCCTTGTGAGTCAGTCCCTAGGCAGTTTTCAGGAGCTCAGTGCCGTGGGAGCTGTTGTGTTGTGTGAAGGACAGCCCAAGGCAGGTCCTGTTTCTCTGAGGACCCAGCACGGTGGGCACTTCCCAGGGGACAGGGATGGGGACATCACAAGTGCCTGCTCGCCTGCACCGGCACATCTCGGTGCTTCTCTATAAAAGCAGAGGTCAGCCCTCATGCATGATCAGCATGAGGGCTCGGTGCTGGCAGTGTATTTCCAGTACATCCAGATGCACCAGAAGCCTGCATGGGAAAATGTCAACGCTGAGATGGTTCCCTGGTTGTTCCCGCATGAAGTCTGATGCAATACGTGGTGAGAGGGTGTCGTTAGGGTTATAGGCTAAAGAGGGTGAGAGAAGCACTTAAAGAAAAATGAAGCAGGACAATCTGACATCCTCCAGTTTGGCCTCTTTAAGCCTTCCATGTCTTTTATTATCTTCCAATCATATTTAAAGTTATTAATATACTATAAGAGAAATCCCCATGAGGAGAAGACATAAATATGGTAAGTAGGTACTTGGACAGACCATTTGAAAGTGTTTGTCAGTACTTTAAGAACCCTGGGAAGATTTAGGGGGGAGGAGGATTGCTTTCCTCCAAAAAAAAACTTGAGGGGTTGTTATCTGTCTAAATACCATTGCGGAGATTGTTTGTAATGCTAAAAGTTGGTTTTGGATGTGTTTTTAGACTCTGCATGCAACAGTGCTCCTGGATCTGGTCCCAGCTCTCCAAACAACAGCTCCAATAACATAAGCGCCGAGAATGGAATTGCAGGATCAGTCACGAGTATTCAAGCAGAGGTACAGAGCCCTTCCTCACTGATTTTTAACGCTTGGGTTTCTAATCAGTTTTTGCACAGTTTTAGGAATTTATGTGTACAAACCGGTGTCCACCACAAAAAAAATAAACCAACCCAGATAGTGACTTGGAGCGCACTTTGGGAATTACCTCTCAATCTGGGCTGACAGGATGCGTTATCTGTTTATTAAATCTAGTTTGAGCCAGCTCACAAGCTGCTTGTGGTAACTTGTAGTGGTTTTGTTGTGAGGAGAGAGTAAAAATAAAGTGATTTAGCAAGGTAAAGCATAAAGTGTTTCCTGGTCAATTGCAAGTATTTTAAAAGTTGAGGAATCTGTTCTCATATATTGTATATAGGGTGAATTTGTTGTGCGCAGTAGATTAGTCTAAATATGACCAAACCAGAATTGGATTAAAGGGAATGAATTTAACCTTTTCCTCCCCACTTAAAGATTTGAAAGCTGGGTGCCTGATGCCGTGTGCTAGTTGTATAGAGTAATCCCATACGCTTTCACCATCACTTGAGGCATCTGCTGTGGATGTCAAGGGCAGGGTATTGGACTAAGTAAACTAGGGTTTGATGCGACACAGCAGCTCCTGTGTTCAGGGTTACTGAAGCCCACCTTTTTCTAAGGGCAGATACTGGGGTGTGGGCCATGTTAACTGGCTCCCACTATAAAATGTAGAAAACCAGTGTGGTTGTGTAATGTTACTGGTGCATTTCTTTTTATCCAGCTGTTCTCCCCATGAATATAGTGTCTGTCTTAACATCAGGACTATAAAAACAGGCTTGGGCTTGTTCTCCCCACATTGTCATTTAGAATTGAAAAGGGCTTCTTACTGTATAAATGTAAGCCCTTATTGCTTTCTAGTTTTGTACAGATTTTCACTTTATTTTTATTTCTAATGTAGTGTAACAGCATTTAATATGGGGAATATGCCTTCCACTCCACCCTCTCCCCTGCCAAATTATCCAACACACATCTACAATTATTATAAAAATGAAGATGGTGTAAGGTGGAGTCGTCACTTGACACTGACAGCTGAAGCTGCTCGAAAGAGATGTGGCTTTTGAGATGCACGCTGACCATGTAGTAGTTTGGAGTAGACCTGGGAAAAGGTATCTTACATACAGGGGTATTTATCGGGTTTGCAGAACTGTAGACCGGCTGAGCTGAGGGCACATCTTAGGTACGTTTGTGTTAGCCCCAGGAAGATTACCACTTAGTTACCGGTTTTGCTGATCCAGGAGCTGTCAATCTTGTCTATACTTAACAAAGTGTAAATCCCCAATTCCTGCTGATGGAAAAACTAGAGGATTTGACAATTTCTTGTGATATAAACAGAGCAGGCAGCTTCCTGCAAGTCAGTGTTAGCTCATGCAGGTGAATGGGAAGCAGTAGTATTCTCCTTAACCATTTTATTTTTCAGGTAAATAATTTGAGGTAATCATCTGTGACTAGACCACTGATACCTAATAAAATGGACACAGACTATAAGAAGAACTCTTTTCATCAACTACTTGTAATGCAGCAATTTTGTAAGTTAGGCTGAGGCATGAGCAGCACACACAATTTGGAAAAAAAATCCCTGTACTGCCAAAGCCCTTCCCTGGGAGTTGTCATTGCCTCTTTTGCCACTGTACCACAGTGGGTAATTCACAGTGATGGTGCTGCATGCGAGGAAAGAAGCATGCTCATCTAGAATTTTAACAAGAGCAGCATTTGATGCGCCATCTCCAAACAACCTATGTGTAAAAGGAGGAAAAAATCTAGTTTTCATTTCCCTGAAAATAATGTCTAGAGTTTTTTTTCACCTTTTTATAATTTTTGGAAAATAGGACAAATATAACATACAAATGATTGTGCAGTTCCAATTTTAAAACTGCCCAGGACTGTGTTAAATATATTGGATCATTGCCATCACAGAACAGAATGAAACATAAATCACTGTGTGATGACAAACAGAACATCAATAACCTGCTGCACAAACTGTTCTTCTCCTAGCATTTCAGGCGTACTTGAATGGCTTAGCTAAATGTCCTAGTCCTTTGCATTTGTTTTTGGGGAAACATAACTCTGCACTTTCTTCCAGCATTTCATGTTGTGTGATACTAGCTGATCCATTTGCCTCTATAGGTTCATTTGGGGGGAAAAAAATGGGCAAGGTAGGGTTTTGGTTTCTTTAAAATCTTCTTCTTCAGTAGAAGTAGTATTACGTGGTAGCCCAGGTGTTGGAGATTTTGTTAATACTAGTTGACCAGGCTTTCTCATGTTCTCATTTTTAACTATTTAGAAATATTTAAGTGTTTCTGAAAAAAATAATGTTGCCAACTTTAAATGTTTCATGCTTACCTTCATGTTTTATTTTAAATGAGAAATATGTCTCTTTGCTTCTTAGTTTGCTAGGTCACCTCTTGAACCATTTCAGATATGTTGGAAGATGGTATCTGGGTTCATTATGTAAGTTTCAATGCTTGCCTTCAGTGTGGAAAGACTACAGCTCTCTGCCTCCTTTTAAAATAGACAATATCTATTTTTAAATACTGTTTTTAAATCTAAAAGTTTTTCCATCTCTGAAAGGTACATGATATTCATTGCCATTGCAGTTGATACAAGACTATAAAAAGTACTTGACTGCAGACGAAAATTGTACATGCTGAAATTGTTCTCTTCTGTGCAATTCAAAAAATGTTTGTGTACAACCCATAGATGGGATCTGTATATTTAAAGTGATGATAATGCTGCTAAATATCATATGCTGATAGCGTCAAGCTGCTGCGTTTTTCTCTTCGCTGTTTTTAAAACAAATCCCCAGGAGATAGTTTGAGGCACAACTACATAGAATTGATTGTTCAAAGAGAAAATGGATGTAGTTTTGTTTCGTTTATGATATCAGTAAAATATTTCATTACTCTGCTGACAATAACTATCTTATTCTCGATGTGGCATGCTAACATTATATAACTTAAAGCAAAATTGCCAGTAGTGCTCAAAATTACTTGGAAGAAGTGTGTGGGTATGCACAATCACACGCCTTTACCAGGTACCGCTCAACAGCAAAATGCTCCCTGCAAATTTCCTCTTTTGGGGCAGCAAATTGTGAACTGAGATCTTAAAAACAGATTTACTCTTTTACGGGAGAACTGCTCTGTAATATATTTTCAATAAGCTTGAATGACATTAATGAAAGCACAAGAAGGCAAAAGGAAACAAGAAAAAAATCACTTTGCAGATGAAATTTTGTACAAGGTCGTATGAAAACTAGGTGACTTTGCTGAATGTCAGGAATTTAGACAAAGTTGGACACTGGGAGAATGACTGTCAAGTTAGTGGCACACCAAAGAGTTTATTTGAAAAGGCAGCCCAGTGTCTGATAACAGTGACAAACATGGTCGTGGGAAGGCTTTACTCCTCCTGTCCTTCTTGCATGGGCAGCACCAACCTCAGGTGCAGAGGTGGGGTGTTCTGTTAAATCTGTCAGCTGGTCTGGTTAAATTTTGATTAATCAAGGAGGCAGGATTGCTTTTGAAGATTGTTTTATAGAAAATGTTTGGGTTTCAGTATTAGTTCTTATGTGCTTTTTTTTTCCCCTAACAGGTTGCTGCAGGGTTTTTTCAAGTGTCACCTTAGAGTCTTTGAGGGAGAAAAATAGTTTTTTATTATCCAGAGCTGTCCCAGCCCTGCAACCAAGGAAATAACCTGCAAAGTCTTACTGACTTACAGGACTATGAATTTAGGTCTAAAATGTATGAAACCATTCTTCAGATCTCTGTTACATCTCTCTTAGATTCTTCCATAGTATAATATTAAGTTAATTGTAATCCCTTTTTTCACAATAGCACCTGAGTTAAATGGTAGAAATTCTATAGAAAGTCTTTTTGAAATCTAAACTCTATTTTATTTAAGTTGGAAAATCACCTGCAGAGAATTCAGGGTGATCAGAACACTTGTTTCCCAACAGGAAAATCGGGCAGTTTAAAATAATGTAATTTTTATAGTGGGTTTTCTAGCACGTATTTCAAATCAATCTTGTTTTGAAATTAAAGGTATTTTTACTTAAGTGTTTAAGTAACCCTCTTATCGTCCTTTAAAGCCCTTGCTTTAAAGGGCGATAAGATAATTTAGTAAATCTCACATTTCACTCTGAAAATCAGGAAATAGCTACATAAATGCAATCTTAAGGCTTTTTGATGAAATTTTGAAGTCTGATTTAAGCTAAAGCACACTACTAAATAGCATAAATTGTCTGTGATTTGCTAAAGAGAACAACAGCCATTGTAATGCCTTTTTTTTTAAGGTAATCTGTTTTAGCTTTAAAAGGGCAAATACTTGAGAAGGACAAGTAAGCTGTTAAATCGTCTTTGCAAAAGCTTTTTGCAGTGGCACTGCATGAAGACTGAGCAGAAGCAGAGTTCTGGTGAGGATGCAGGGGTGATCTTTAGTCTCCAAGAAAGATCAAATAAACTGTAAAAGGTCTCTCTGTAGGGCAGCGATGTTGGTGGCAGTTGCAAAGCAATATCATCCCTGTGTTTGTTATCCCAGTCTCGTTGCCCCTGTGTGGCCACGGCAGCGGCGTTCAGGGTATGAACCTAGTCTGTGCCTATTTAGGCTGGATCTGAAGCACAGCTTAGTTCCCCTGTTCAGTGTTTCCAATGTCAGCTCTGTACGTTTCCGATGTGTCCTCACAGCAAATGTACTGTGTCCTTGATCCAGTCTGTGGATGCTCTCTCACCAGGACAATGTTCTTGATTTTGTTTCCAGACCAGCCTGGCTCACAGACTTGTGAATCGTGAAGGCTCAGTAACACAGCTTCCACTCTACACTTCTCCTTCTTTGCCCAACATCACGCTAGGACTGCCTGCAACTGGCCCTTCCAGTGTAAGTGGTGGGGGGACCAGCGTAAATGGTCTGGTTACGCTGGACTTCCAGCATAAGTATTGCTTGCACTGATTTATCGCTTAATCCACTGTGCCATCAATTGTGCGTTTTCAGGGAGGATCAGCACAGCAAGATGCAGAGAGACTTACTATCCCAACCTTACAGCAGCGGATCTCTTTATTTCCTGGCACTCACCTCACTCCCTACTTGAGCACTACAACATTGGAAAGAGATGGGGGAACTGCACATAACCCTCTTCTGCAACACATGGTCTTACTGGAACAGCCAACTGCACAAACTCCCTTAGTCACAGGTGAGCGCCCCATAGATAATGTGCAAAACTCAGTCCCAGCTGGGAAAAGAGAGCAAGTGACATCTGTTGTTTTTTTGTGAAGTCTGTTCCCTTGTACAAAAGAGATACCACATCACCTGTACATTCTGTAGGTATAACATATAACCTTTAGGATGTGTTTGTTGATATGTTGGATAGTGGTGGCATTTGCAAAATGAGAGGTTGCCCACCTCATCCAGAGGTAGGGAGAAGCTGCCTTGTCATTTTGGCGAAATGAAAATAAATAGTATTTACTTCCATAAGTAAGCATAAGTTTGTAGGTCACAATTTAAAACTATGTAGTTAGAGTTCTAACCACTTTAAAGTGGAGACAAAAAACGTCGTATCTAATGATTACCCTTCCTGTTTATCATAGATGGTTTCTATTCTGTATGTGAAAGACACGCATTTACAAAATCTCAGATTAAAATACTTGCTTTTCATCATTATTATAAATGCAAAAGCATGGCAAAATCAACTGCATTCAAACAGATTGTATTTGTTTGTATATGTTACATTTTCAGTGTGCTAATTGCTTTGAATCACTCCCTGTGTCATATTTTCAGAATTAAGTACCTGTGGGAAGGCATATTTCTATAAATAGGGTTGATTCAAAGCAATAATCCCCAGTAGGATGCATTTTTGTTTTACAGTGTGTAATGCTGGGACAAAGGATGTTCTACGTAAGTTATAGACATGTTGATTTTTATTTCTTTAATTCCATTTCTAATAGAAACTCTTGAGAGATGTCGATCACTGAAGCATTACAGCACGGCTCTGGTTTGGCTTGTGTCTGGTTTTACATTCACATCCCAGGAATATACATGGGGTTGTGATAACCTTATACGCATGTACATATGGGGAAGCTGAAGCACAGAAGTGTGGTATTTAGCCAGCACTCTCAGAGCCGTGAGAGTGGTGTATGCAGATTCCTTGAACCTTTACATAATTTTCTGTTGCCTCCTTCTGCCATGATTGCTGTGGCATGATGAGGTTACCGAGAGTCATGACATGGCTCTTCACCAGTTGCCCTTTGCCCAAGGTCTGTTGATGAAGAGCCGTTGGGGAAGAGTTCCCCTCTTACCCTATCACTAAAACTTTCTTCTCTGTTTGTGCTGGCATTTGCTTTAAAGCACACATAGGACGAAGTGCGGTTCTGTTTCCTATTTGACCTCTCTCAAAGCTTCCCTCAGTTTACAGTGTACTGTGTTTGCTTCCAAGTGTATTTCTTCTAGTCCACCTGCTACGTGTGGTGTTTTCAGAGTGAGTACAACATGTTATAAACCAACACTTAGGAGAAATATTCACTGTACAACAGAGCAACATGAAGAAACACACGTTCCAGATGCAGCAACTGAAAGAGAGCAAGCTAACACATGGTCTCAAAAGCCCTAAGTGGACTGGCTGCCAAACTACAGTTAGTACTTCAAACTTCCTTGGAAGCGGAGTTTATTAGTATTCTTCGATAGCCTTCAGCTCTGGAGATAGTCTCCTGATGACTGCAAAATGATCTAGCACAATGGCATGTTTTTTCTGTGCTGGAAGGTAGAAATGGGCGTTTTGGGAAACTAGAGCAGGATTCCTTAGGTCTGCTGTTCCTCTTGTGACACATCACTCTGGATAATATCCTTCACGTTTACATGTATCTTTGGAGTAGTAACAAGATGTCTCCCTGGAAAGCTTTCACAGGGGGACCTCGGTCATTCACTTGAAGGAAGGTAGTCTTCCAAGGTGTCCTATGCAAACTGTATAGGACCTCTTCCTCTGCTGTCTGATTTGAACTTCTGGTAAGAGGAACTGTGCTAGAAGGGAAATAGACCACATCTTTCCAAATTATTCATATAGAAGTAGAAGTGTGTGTGTGTATACACGCACATTTATAGACACACACGTTTATAAAATAAGATAACCTTTTATGTTATGCTTTTCAGAAAAGCAAAGGGTGGGAGAAACTTGGTAAATCTTTCCCCAAGAAGAGAGGCTTTTAAATGAGTCAGTTTCTTCCCCCTAGGGCAGTTCTGTGAATGAGTGGGAAAAGGAGGTAATGTCCTGGGAGAGAAATGTCAAGGTGTTTCTTATCCACTGTATGCAGCTGGCTGCAGACTTCTGGGCAGCTTCTCTCTCTTCTCAACCAAAGACTGAAGAAAGAGAAGATACAACTTCTCTGATGCTTGAACTGGGCCGTGTTTCTGAATGTTACTGACCACTCGTGCAGTCTTTAGTTTGTTTTATACAATGTGGTAAAGCAAAAGAGTACTTTTTTTCCTAAAAGTGAGTGCAGCCTTATCCACATTAGGGAGACAGCACTTCACACCAATGGTGCCTTTCTATCCCAAGGTGTAACAAGCAAAAGTAGAGGCTTATCCTCAGCTCCCCCACCCTTGGGTTGGGCTTTGTGTTGGGCGTGTCTTCATGTTCCAGCTTTCCAAGAAGTATGTGAAGGTATGTTTTCAGAGAGCAGAGCAAGAACTGGCTTACCCCAAGAACAGCTAAAAAGACAAGACACTTCCTAAAGACATACCCTTACCAGAGCTCAGACAGGTATTTCACATGGTAGTCATCAGAGACACCCAAATTGCCAAGGGCATGTGAGTAACCAAGTTATCCCAAAATAACCTTATGTTTTCATTAAGTTATTAGCATGTATACACAGGACAGTGATGGAAACAATTCTGTCTGTGTGTCATCTTGGCCTCTAACTTGCCTTCTTTCTGCAGAAGTAATGAAGCCTGATGGCTCCCATATTCCTGAAATGCTTCAAGGGAGTGCCTTTTTCCAACACAAGCCTGGTCAGGGGTTTATCACATGGAAGTTTTCATGCCTAGTCGTTTTTATGGGGCAGGATATAGCACAGCCAAGGTCAGAGGTGTTTCCCTAAGTGGTCTAGAGTGGGAAGCAGCTTCATCAGCATCCATCATCCTTCGGCATATCCAGTGAGCCCCCAGTAAGGTATAATTGCTGGATGCTGTGGGGTGGGAGCTTGGGTTGGTACTTTCCTGGATATGAACCTGGGATTGCTCTCTATACCAAGGCAAGCTGTAAGACTTTAACTTCTCCAAACTATCACTGTGATCTTAATTCATGTCACCCACTGGGCGATAGACAGGTCTGTAAGGTACCGCTGATTTTAAGAAATTAAACATTTCCCTAGGGTCTCTGATTAAACAAGCAAACAAAGAATTCAAAAGAAAGCAAAGTATTACTCCATCCAATGGTAATTAATTGTTATCTGTTCTCTTTTAAGGATTGCTTCAGCTGTAAATGGCGAGGTGGCTGGTTTTAACATTATATATCATTGTCACCATCAGCGTTACTCAACAGCCGTTTTCTCCCTTCCTTTCTTCTTCCTTTTTTTTCTTCTCTGCTGTTTTTTCCTCCATATTATCTTCAGACTGGTATCTTTCAGGACTGCCCCTCCATGCACAGTCTCTGGTTGGTGGAGAACGGGTCTCCCCTTCAATACACAAACTCCGGCAGCATCGCCCGCTGGGGCGCACGCAGTCTGCTCCCCTTCCCCAGAACGCCCAGGCCCTCCAGCAGTTAGTGATCCAGCAGCAGCACCAGCAGTTCTTGGAGAAACACAAACAGCAATTCCAGCAACAGCAATTGCACATCAACAAGGTAGGCATGACGCTTTTAAAGTCTTTCTTCCTCATACAGCATCAATACCAATTTTAGGCAACACTCAGAGTTTCTTGTGCGGTAATGTATGTGGTCTCGACCTCCATAACCAACTGGCCTTCATCCTTGAACCTCTTTTTCATGATTCTGAGAAATACATCAACAAGGATGTGGACATCCATCACCAAGGCAAGGATCAATACCTGTGTTGCAGACAGTGGAAAGGCAGTACGGTTCATACTTCTGGCTTTCCCGTAATACTTTTTAAAGTTGTCATTGCTGCTGTTCATCCACATCAGGATCTTTTGTCAGTTTTGTAGCAGAAAACATAAAATGCTGTCAAGGAATATGGGGAAAATACTGACTGTGTATATATTCCATTTGAAAGGGAGAAGGAGCAGTAATATGGCTTTGAGAAAAAAATAAAAAGCAAGGGATTTCAGACATGACAGCATCAGAAAATAATTGCAAGTGAAGACATTCAGATTTACTGAAGCATTTTTCACTGGAATTACCTTTGGAAAGAGAAAAGCTGTTCCCATCTCCAGTCCAGGTTCTCTTAACTGCAGCCCTGTGTAAAGCATTACGGTGTCATATCCATTTCTTCTCCTGAAAATGAGGACAGTATTGCTGTGCATCCTGCAGAGGTTGTTTTGAAGATCAATTAGATGTGATTCAAAAATTGCTTTGAAGAAAGCAAGCACTGTGTTTATTATTTCGCTTTCTGTAAATCACTTGGAGAACATCAGGTGAACATTGCAGAGCAGCATTCATCAGTGCACAGATCTTGCAATTGCTGTTTAGCCAAAACATGTCTGGGCATCCCATTATTACAACGAAGCGGAAACAAAGCTGCTTTGAGGTGATTGCATTGAGTATATATTAAAAAAAAACAAAAATATTAAAAAACAAAAATATTAAAAATATTAAAAAACAAAATCTATCCCTATCATGATGTTTTAGTCTATGGGAAGGCAAAACTCACCTTTTATGTGCAAGAGGTCTGATCATAAGTGGTATGGATGGAGCTGTGACGTTTTACCCCAGCTGAGGTTTTCTCCCAGGATTTCAGAAGGCACAGTCTGTTGCTAGACTTGCAATACAAAAAGGCTGTTGGG
The DNA here is from genome assembly GCF_047370975.1 of Nipponia nippon. Taxonomy (NCBI): domain Eukaryota; kingdom Metazoa; phylum Chordata; class Aves; order Pelecaniformes; family Threskiornithidae; genus Nipponia; species Nipponia nippon. The sequence goes on from NW_028262369.1 coordinate 58,174,895, forward strand.
GAAACGGGAAATCAATCATAATTAGTGTGATATTTTTCTGACTGATTTGTACTGTTTTGAGGCTTTCTAAAGACTTTTCTCAAGGAGTTCCAGTGGTGGCTTTCTTTAAGAAACAGGCAAATCCAGGAGTAGGTTTCAGGCTCGTGAGGACAAGTTTGATGGCAGGCAGACCTTTCTGATTGCTGCAGTTTAATTTATGGTGGAGGTTTCTCCAAATTATTTTTACCATTCCAGTCCTATGAGAAAATACTACTACAGAGAGCTGGATTTAAAAACAAACAAACAAACAAAAAACAAAAAAACAAAACCAAACCAAAACAAAACAACAAAAATACCAAAACACCAACAACACACAACCCCCCAAAACTTTGTTTATAGACTCGAGCTAAGGCAGGATGATTACACAAGTTACTGACGTCAATCATGTACTTTTGGAGAGCTGCCACCACGCACCGTGTGTGCCAGCCCTGGACTTCGTTCAGCCCCGCACACCAGGGTGGTGGGAAGCTGCTGCTGCCATAGAAATTTCCCTTACCTCCCTCCAAACACGCTTCATGATCAGGATTGTCGGACGCAGGGCGCTAGGTAGGGTTTCTTTGTTTGGAAATAAATGTCAGCTCGGTGATTTGTTTGTTTGAGGTTTTTAAGGCTTTTCTGTTGCCAACACTTGTAAGCGTCCAACGACTTTGCTGTGACGTACCCATTGAACTCATTCAGACTTTCGCTTGGACCTCCCAGGAGCTGGAGAGCGTGTGTGACCAGACCCGAGCGAGTCCTCCTGCAGCACTCTGAATTTCAGCTTTGTTAGAGCTGTGATCTATCGCATCCATAGCAGAGGCGGGTGGGAGGGAAGTGTAATTAAACTGATTGCACAGGAGCGATTTCCCTGTGTTTGATTTATGTAAGTAATGAGTTTAAATGGTTTCGGTACTAGTGCTGTATGCGTGTGGCAAATTTACCCCGTGGGATAGCATCCAAGTGCTGACATGGAAAAAGACTTTTCCCAGACACACAGATATTTTAAGACCCTCATGTGTAGGAGAGTAAGGGCACAACTAAAAATAATGTAATAGATTGCTGCCTTTTAATTATTAGCAGAACTGACAGCACTGTCTATTAAGGTTGTGTTGGATTTCCTGTAAATAACACGAGGCTGTTTTCAATTGCTTGTGATTTTTCCAAACTTTAAGATTTTGTCCTTAAACTTTTCCTGTTAGGTGTCTACATCAGATGAAATTCTTGAGAAGATTGCAGCCAAAACAAGTCTTGCTGTTTCCAAGAAGGCGACTAAGGAAAAATATGTTGTTTTGCTCCTGATTGAAAATAATAATAATCATCTAGGGGATTCAGCTGTGAAGCCTTGGTGCCCGAGGCTTTGGAGGAGTAACTTGGAATTGAACAAACAAGGACAGGGCAGGTGGCTGGGTAGGGAAGGAGAGTGCAGAGGGATGAGTTGGGTGGGATGGGTCCAAAGGAGGGACAGGGCTCCTTAGGGTGACCAGAGGGAAGTGTGCTCCCTGGGGTGCGATCCCTTCCAGCATGGGCTCTGAAGTCTGTGGTCTACTGCTGTTGGCAGCAAATTTTGGGGATCGCTTGAGCATAGCGAAGCACATGGTTCGTCCCATTCGGGAGCTGGCTCACTGAGAGTGACCCCCCTGGCTCACCACAAGGCTCTGTATGGAAAATGAGGGTCCCAGCCTTGCTCATCTGGTGTTCGTGCATTTGCTTTAAGGAGGGGAAAAAACCTCACACACAAAAACCAGACAATGCCCCTGCAAAATGGAGAAAAAACAGACATGCATGAATGAAAAGAGCATTATTGAAATTGCCACACTGAGCACTCAAGCTAGGGCATGGGAGTAGTTAAGTTTCCCATGCAAGTCTTGCTCGCTTTTTCTTTTTTTGCATCTTTTTGATCCAATTTTTGATAATCAAGTGGTATCTCTTTTACAAGACTCTGAGCGTAGTACAGAGAGAAGGGTAAGAGCGAGGCTGCTCTCCGATGGCATGCTGCCTCATTTGTTGCAGAAATCGGAGGACACATAAGGAGTGGAAGAAGGAAAGAAAGGGCCTTAGGGCTAAAGCAGCTTGAGAGCATGGCAGGGAATTGGCTTTCTTCTCTCTGCCGCAGCGCCGTGTCCCACTGAACGGATCCAGCCAGCGGGCAGCTTGCAGCAGCGTGCTCATCTTCTCCATGCCAGTTGCAGGACAGGGAAAGGGAGCTGCTAGCACATCTAAAACATGTAATCTTAAAATCAATCATATCATATTGAAACCCCCATCCAGTGGAGTTTCATAATCTCTGCCCCGGCTGTGCATGTGATGTCATGGAGCAGCTCTGCTCCCTGCCTGCTGTCAAGTCATCGGGAACACCGACGTGCTAATATTTGCAGAGCACTCGTGTGCTCTAGTGATTGCACTGTAAAACTGTGTGTAGAAATCAACTCCTCTTTCTTCAGAACCAGGGTCTGAGACATTAAATGAGATTCTGAATAAGATACTGAATCACTTCTTGGTAATTGAACTCTGTACAACCTTTGATCGGAATAAGGCTTGTGCCCTAAAAAAGTAAACACTAAACAGTCCTGAAAATAAAGGCTATACGTTAATGTAGGTGCATGGGAACTCTGACCTGAAATTATACAGGCAACATGTGCTCGTGTTTTCCCACCTTTTTGCGTGTTTAATGTTTAAACCTCAGGAATGTTTTTTTCCCCAAGGCTGAAGGAGCTTTGCTGGGTGTGGGGGCTTGTTTTGCCATACAATAAATATATGCAGCAATCCCGACATTGTTTTATCTTCAGCAATTACAATTTCTCTGCAGACTTCAGTCTCTTTTAAGATGCAAATTTTAGTCTTTTATATACGAGAGAGAGGAGCCGTGATAGGCTCATGGTTCTCTGTGGCGTTTGGAGGTTGGCATTTGGGGGGGTACTTTTGTCATGAGAGAGAACCAGGTAAAGTAGGATGCAGACTCCAGGTATTTTGAGTTAAAAGTGTTAGCTTTTCAGCATGATAGGTCTTGAAGCAGCAACTCCTTTTCTCAATAGAAATATGCAAGTGAGATTTCTGTAAATTCTGTGCTGGAAAACTCAACTTTTTACCTCTCCATAGTGAAGATGTGTGTTTTGGCTTTAGTCCCCTGGATGTATAATTCACAAAGCCTTACTAGAACAGATAATCTCCCTTTAGCCCTGAATTGTACTGTTAAGCAGATTAACACTGAGCTTCTGTGGTCAAATTATGGTTCTTCTGAGTAAACGCCATTTTTAGCACACTCTGGAAAATGAGGTGTTTCTCCTGCTGTGGCATATATATGGCAACGTATGTATGCCAGACTACAGTGCCTCAACTTGTCTGGTGCAGCAGCATTGGGTGGATACATTTTTATTAACACCTAGAATATAACTTTGCTATTTCCTGATTTTTTTTTTCTTTTTTTGGAATGCGTTAACTGTTCAGCCTCAAGTGACTCCTGGAGTAGCTTTTCATATGTAATGTTTGATTTGTAATATTAGAAAAATACAGTGTATTAGGTTATATTGCACAGCATTCAAGTAGGGCTATTACCCTTTGAACAGTTTAAGGGAAGCCTGTTTTTGAAGCACCCAGACATAACTTTGGATATAACAGCTATTGAAAAGGATCTCTGGAAAACCTCCTTCTGCATTCCTGCTAAGTGTCTCAGTTGATTGAATATGAAATGCCATCCAGCAGGACACTAGACGCTTGGCATTCGTGTGCTTGTGCATCGTCACACCTATTACTGCCTAAATGCTGTTAAGTGGTTTTGCCAGGAGCCGTTGTTCTGTGGGCTGTCTGTTGCTGCAGATCTGGCGATATGTAGATGTGTACCTGATATAATCAAGCCCATAACTCCAATTATTTGGGGGCGGGAAGAGAAAACAGCTTCTGCTGGTGCCAAGGTGTTTTCTTCTTGCTCCCCCTCCTTTTCCCCTCCAGGCAGTCCCTGTTCTTTGATTCATTAGAGTGGCACAGAGGCCAGCAATCTGGTGGTCCTTCCAGCAGGTAGGCTGCCTCAGACAGTTATTTTTTTCCTGCTGTCTCATCACTTCTGGGGAAAAAAAAACAAAACAAAACAAAACAAAAAAAAAAACAAACAACAAGAGATTTTTCTTTGCTGCAGAAGCCTCTGCCAGGTCCTTATGTGGCCTATGCCCAACTCAGCCTCTTGCCATCACCATCATTCTTTATCATCTCTTGTTTCTCTTTTGTCTATAAAAGTTAAAAATTAGGATCTCCTCGCTCTGTAAGGGGTACCTCAGGTGAGAAGACTTACATCGATAGCCAGAAGAACAGGGCTTGTGTTATCATGTCCAAGTGATTAGTTCAAGCCCCCAGCAATGTGTTTTCTTCTCCAAGTACTTGTCCACATGTCTGCTCCCCTGTGGATGCAGTCTTGCCTTATGCCTCTCTGCTAGTGCTCTCCTTTCTCTTGAGCATCCCAGCTGGTGTACCCGCTCCACACTGCCTACCTCCCACATCTCAATTCCTAGCCGCATCCTTGACTTGAGACCAACACTTTTTGGCTCTCTGTCTCAGGATACTTTTGAGATTAGCTTTTATTATTTCTTTTTTTCCTCTGTTTTTTCTTATTTTTACCAGAGCTGTGTCTCCAGCTATCCAGAGTTGTTCTCTTTCTTCCCTGAGTTTGTCCTTGATCTCCAGAAGGAAGAAAGGGAGGTTTCTGCTTGCTTCTGCACAGCATGGCACAGTCAGGGCCGAGCCAGTCTGGTGTCCTCCATTGCTTCCTGGCTTCTCTCTTCTTCTGGTCAGTGGGAGGCACTATGTCACCCCACCAACACCTGTGTCCCCCACAGTGCTGTTAAAGAGGGAGCAGAACTCTGCAAGGTTGATGTTACCAGCACAGGGCAGGCTGAGGCTACCTTCTGCTACTCCACCCCATGCCCAAAACAGGGAAGTCACTCCACCCCACTGGGTGTGCTCTGTACTTCCCAGGATATAAACTGGATAGTTATGAACAGTAGCGCTGTCTCAACCACCTTCCAGCATATGCCTATCTGCACAACGTTTTGGTCAGCTGTATATATCTGGCAAAGTGGAATGTGGTTTTGGTGTGGTGTCAAATACGATCTCTGAGCTTCTACTACCTGTAGGTAACCCTGGATGAGTTGTATGGAAATGTGATGATTTATCCTAAATTTTGAAGGTGTGTGTGGTCTTTTTCAGCCTCCAGCCTGTACCCTTTGATGCACATCAGTCTGTCCAGCAACACTGAAGGGCATGACTGAGGTATTCCCTCCAGCAGAGATGCCCTTTCCCACAAGACTGTTATTAATTTCATAATTTAAAACAGTCACCTCAGTGACTCAAACTTGTTCTCTACTTGCAGTAACCATTACTGTGATGAGCAACACTGAAGAAATGCCATGTTCCTGTGTTGGACTCCTAAACTGGAAAAGATCTTGAGAATAGATATATCTCAAGTTTTACTTAAAGACTTTCATCTCTGTCGATCTTTGATAACTGAGGTTCAGTGTTGAAGAAGCCTTGTGCTTTTAATTGTGCAGGACCAGAAATTTCTTCTGTAACTGCTTGTCATCTTACGAGAAAGATTCAGAGGTGCACAACTTTGTCAGAGTTGGTCTGTCCAGATAGGAAGCTCAGCTATGCGGTCTTATGGAAGTTCATCAGCTCTGCTTCTGCTCCAAGGAGCTCTTCAGCCACATTTTAGAATCAGACAGGTCCTGTGACACTTGTTGTCTAAAGAAAAAGTGCATTAATTATATTTTTCTAGGAGCTTCTTAAGCATTTTTCTGTTGGGGGGTCTTCATTACCCTGTGATGAGTAAACAGACATTTCCAGTCTCTTTAGCAGTATCCTCAAAGTTTTTGGTGTCCTAAGAATGTATCACTACAGAGGAGGTATCATGAAGCAGTAGATACGTCATATCTGGTAGACATACCACGTGCCAGCTGACCTGAAATTTTACTAGCAAAGAAATGCAGCCTTTTTTTCCTTATGAAGCATTCCACAGAAAAAATGGTGAATTCTTTGTTTTTCCTTGTATCATGACCTGACATTGCTATGATTTTTTTTCTTTCTCTTCTTTGTATTTCAAAGATGTAGATAAGAAATCTTGCCAGCTGTATCGAGTCTTTTAAAAATGCTTGTGACTAGAGATGTATGGTTTCTTCTGTACTGAAATAGTTAGCTGTCCGAGGCTAAAGACGCAGTGCCTTTAACAATGTTTTATGGTGGCAGTATGTGATAGCCAGAGGCGACTGTGTTTGAAAATAGAGGAGTAACCTCATTGCAAAGGAAGCTAGGGAGCTAATTAAGGGAAGGAGAAGTTATGTATGGTGGACTGTATATTTGTTTACTATTTCAGGTATGTTTGTAAGCATTTTCAATGCTGCTATCTTAACTATATTCATCCCCTTGCACTTTGATTACCTTGCACTTTGATTACCTTAGACTTTCTTAAATTACATGAGCACATGTTCATAAAATTGCGAAGATGGAGGATTTTTAGGGAGTTTTAATGAGCCTGGGATACACATACTCATGTATTATATGGAATATGTTCATAACAAAGTGCTTTCATTGCAAAATTGTCCTTTAAGAAGAATAGGGTTGCGCTAGCTAGAACAAATGACATACCAAGAGATTCACTTTGTGTTAGGAGAGCAAACTGAATGTTTGAAATGTCCTTGTCATTGACCACTTGATCTTTCAGCCTTCATTGTAGCATTTTACACATGTGGTTTTCATTTAATTCTTACATTTTTATGGAGCTGGAATAATTTAAAACTTCTAGGGAATTACACTGTTTCTCATTTCCATTAGATTTGACAATGACATTGTAAGTTATTTTCCCAGCAATTACCTTGCGTAGTTCATAAGTTCAAAAGGTATTAAGTTCAAAGCTTGAGACCTTCAATCCAAGCAGAAAAAGAAGAAGTAGCAGAAGATGGTTTATGATGATTTAATTATCTTTAAAACATATTATATTCATCAAGCCTAAGAGAGCTTAAAGAAAATTGATGAAAGAACTACCTTCAGCTTAACATGGTTTAGTTATCCAGTGTGTATTACAAGTAATGAAACTGGGGAGGTGGGAGGTTCCTCACAAAAATCCTTGAAAAGTTTTGATCACTGAATCTTTTAGATTGGCAGGAACCTCATGAGATCATTTAGTCCAACGTTCCTGCTTGAGCAGGGTCAGCTAGAGCAGGTTGCCCAGGACCATATGTAATTGGGTTTTGAATATCTCCAAGGACAGAGACTCCACAGTCTCTCTGGGCAACCTGTTCAAGTGTTTGACAGCCCTCACAGTAGAAAATATGCTTTCATGTGTTCAGAAGGAATTTCATGTGTTTTAATTTGTGCCCATTGCCTATTGTCCCATCACCTGTGAGTGCAGCCCATCAGGTCCCATGTACTTAGGTATGTCCAGGTTTTTTTTTAAGTGGTCCCTAAACCTGGTGATCCTCCACCAAGGGTAAGTCTTCCTTGCTCCAGACTTTCCTTCTGGTCTCAGGGGCCTGAGATTCCTGGAGGACGGTCTTACTAGTAAAGAAGGCATTAAGTGCCATGGCCTTTTCTATGTCATTTTTCACCAGGTCCCTTCCCCCATTCAGCAGTAGGCCCATGATTTCCCTAGTCTTCCTCTTTTCTTGCTTGATGCCCTTCACATCCTTTGCCAGATTCAACTCCAGGTTGGCTTTGGCTTTCTTAACACCTTCCATACAGATCAGATGGCAACTCACTGCTCCTCTTTGGTCACCTGTCCTGCTTCCAACTCTTGTACACTGCCTATTTATATCTTGAGTTCAGTTAGGAGCTCCTTGCTCATCCATGCAGGCCTTCTGCAGCCTGTGCTTGATTTCTTACTTGTTGGGATGGATCTTTCTTGAGCTTGTAGAACCCTTGCATATCAGCCAGCTCTCCTGGACCCCTCTAATCTCCAGGGCTTGTATCCCATGGGACTCTTCCAAGCAGATCCCTGAAGAGGCCAAAGTCTGCTCTCCTGAAATCCAGGGCTGTGGTCCTGCTTTTTGCCCTGTTCTCTCCTCTTCGGATCTTCAACTCCACTATCTCATGGTCACTACAGCCAGTGCTGCCTCTGTAGCTTCCACATCCCCAAATAGTCCTTCCTTGTTTGTAAGTGTCACGTCCAGGAGAGCACCTTCCTTGTTGGCATCTTGATCACCTGTGTCAGGAACTCATCATCAATGCACTCAAATCTCCTACATTGCTTGAGCCCTGCTGTCTTGTCCTTCCAGCAGATAGCAGGGTGGTTAAAGTCCCCCATGAAGACCAGGACCTGTGAAAGTAAGGCTTCTTCTGGGTGTTTGAAGAAGGCCTCATCTACTTCTACCTGATCAGGAGGTCTACAGCAGTCTACCCACTACAAGAGCGCTCATCTTGGTCTGTTCACTTATCTTGACATTTAAGCTCTTGACTGACTCCAGATCTATACCAAGGCACAGAGCTCCATGCATTCCTGCTCCTCCCTCACATAAAGGGCAACTTCTCCTCCTCACCTTCCCATCCTGTCCTTCCTAAGAAGCCTGTATCCCTCCATGTCTCCATGATCCCAAGAAGGTCATAGCTCTGTAACTGCACACAGACTTCTAATCCTCCTGTTTGGTCCCCATGCTGGGTGCACTAGGGTAGAGGCATTTCAGAGAGGCACCCAAGTGTGCCGATTCCCCAGGACAGACTTGAGACCATCCCCATCAGGCTGTTCTGCAGGCACCTCCTTTACATGCCTGCGGTCAAAGGGATGCCACTTCAGCTCTTTTTTGTTGATTGCTGTGTCCTTTCTGCTCACACCACCCCAGGCCCTTGGCCTGCCTACCCTGTCCCCAGCTTTCTTAGCTGCTTGTTAAGGAACCACTCCCTCCCCTGTTGTTTCTAGTTTAAAGCTCTGACTGCTAGCTTGGCCAGCCTGTCAGCAAAGGTCCTTTTTCCCTGTTTAGTCAGATGGATCCCATCGCTTCCAAGAAACTGTTGACTCTCAAAGATATTTCCACAGTAGCAGACACTGAAATCCTCTTGCCAACAGCAGCCAGTTGTTGATCAATACAAAAGTATTGGCTCTTGTCACTAAGACGGATGGGCTGCACCCCCCCCATCTGTACTGGAGGGCCATGTGAACCCCAGAGGGTTTTGCCTTAAGCTTCTAGGCAAGATAATGCCCTTCTGCGTGTCCTGCTCCTCTCAGGAGTCGAAACATCCGAAACGCAGAAATCCACAAAGTGCTGGAAAGCCATGGCCCTGCATCACGGTCCTTATAACGCTCAATTTTTAAAAGCTTGGAGCCCTAGTTATTTGAGATCCTCTGCTCTATCTATGAGCAACCTCTTGTTTTCCCTGCTGTGATACTTGCAGGCAATTAATCCTTTATATTACCTTTGTCTGCCTAAATCTGCTTTGTATAGGTTTGCTTAAGTTATATGGCAGAGCCTCTCCTCCTGCATTTAGGGAAAAAGGCTTAGTTTCATGTTTGAGCCACTGTTCTTCAAAGAGCAAGTTACTTACAAGTAGTCACTCCTTCTGCATGTGTTCAATAACCGTGTTTTGATTTAGCTTTATTAGATTTAAAATCAATATTGCTTTTCATACCAATGACCTAATCCTTATTAAAGCTCTGCCCTGACAACTTTCAAAGTTCAGCAGTTTCTTTATAAGCTTATGAAATGGGTACAGCCTGAGCACTTTTAAAGAAAGGAAATTGATTTATTTACCTATGCAGGATATAAAAACAGTTCATCTTTTTTTTTTTTCAAATAAAAATCATAAGCAGTCTGAGACGGAGAACTGTGAATTTTATCTTGCCAATGAACTTTCAAAAAGTCTGAGCCTGTGTGAATATAGTGAAAATTATATTGTTCCCTTTGTTTTAGCAGCTGCTTTCAGAGAAGTTCACTACCTCTATTTAGGAAGATCTGGTTAGAATGATGCTCTTCTTGCAGTTTACTTCTGTACAGATGTAAGTTGAGTGTCCTCAGTTTCCTCCTAATTAATTTCATGAGAGTGCAAGTTTTGGAGGAATCTTTCTATGATGGTCTCTCACTTTACAGATAAAATTCAGGGGGTGATTCAAGAAGAAGCTGGGCAAAAAAAAAATAGCAGAAAACCTCTTAGAGGGTTTATGTCTCTCTCACTTTTTTTCAGAATTTAATTGCCAAATGTATTGATGGTTATGCTTCTCCTGTGTGGGTTTGTGAATGGAGTAGCATCCATAGGTGTGCAGGTGCAAGAGGCTCTTATTTCTTCAGAGGGAAAATCAAGTGCAAAATGAAGGGGCTGCCATTACTTGGGCCACAGGATTTCATAGTGCTCAATGCTAAGGTTGACCTGACCTTTCTCTTGAGTGGTTGTTTTGGACCTAGTTTATAAGATAAAAGCTATAATTCACAATTGGTCTTTTCATGAAACTGGTTCTTTGAGGAGAACAGAGTGAACTTTACATGTGATGAGTTACATTTTATTTGTCGGTTAACCTCTGGGTTGTTTTCAGATTATATCAAAACCCAACGAACCAGCTCGCCAGCATGAAAGCCACCCTGAGGAGACAGAAGAAGAGTTACGGGAACACCAAGCCCTTTTGGAGGAGCCATACAGCGACAGAGTCGCAAGCCAAAAGGAGACCCCAGGGCTGGCCAACATGGTGCAAGTGAAGCAAGAACCCATCGAGAGTGATGAGGAGGAAGCAGAGCCACAGCAGGAGCTGGAGTCTGGGCAGAGGCAGGCTGAGCAGGAGCTGCTCTTCCGTCAGGTGAGCTTGCAAAATACCAAGTTTGGGACTTGGTTCTTTGTAGAAGATTGTTTGGTTCTTGGTAGTCACCTTATACTACTCTAAGGGGGAGAAGCTAGGGGAAACCAGCTCTTGAGGATTTGCTACATAAAGAAACCTGCAGGTAAAGTCAGTGCCATCCTTCCCTGGAGTCGCTGTGTCAACTCAGATGTCCCAGGGAGGAGAATCTGGATCACCTGCACAAAATGCAGTCAATGCATTTGCAGCTACTGAGCCACTTTCTGTTTGTTTCTTTGGGAAGACAAAATGTGTCTTAACGTTTTTGAGCACTAAATACTAGGAGAGAATTTTATGTTTTAAAAGAAATTGACTGCCCCAGAGAAGGGCTGGATACGGAACGAAGGATGAGGTTCATTGGAAGGAAGGGGGTTCCTTCTTCAGAACTGGAGATCCCAGTGATTGCAGCTGTGCTCACTTTTGAGGGTAAACCTCAGAGGCCTGTGGATTGCAAATAATAAATCCAATAACAACATAGCATAGCATAATCTTCCCGATTACATGGCAGTCTCCCTGTTGTGGTAGCAGTAACGAAGGTGAGAAGGTTGCAGTTCTCTTAAGGTATCGGCGCTCTGCTCATCTTTGCAGCCCTACAGCATCTGACTGTACCTACAGCCGTGCGTAACCCTCGCATGGGATCTGCAGCCAAGAGCAGATTGCTGTAGCCATGCCAGGGTGTAGCACTCTGAGTAAATCCACAGCCCTTGGCTAGGGAAAGCAGACTTGTGGAAGGCTTGCAGTTGCAGCGTCTGTAAATCAGGTGCAAATTGGTTGCTCCTTACAGTCATTTGCATCTCGCTGCCGTCTTCCCAGCACTGCAGAGCTGACTTGCCTGTCCCACACGAATGTCGCTGGCTGTTGCATAGAGACTGCATTTTTCGTTCCTTATTGAGCAGCATTATCTTCATAACAGTGCTGCCTTGAAAGATCAATGCCATTGCTAACCATGCTTGTACAAAGTGTTATTTGATTTATACAGTCACGTCTGAGCCTCATTGCCTTAGTAAATAAATAAATAAATAAAATGTAACATGCTGCTAATGTAAATGTAACATGCTGGATCACAGTGATACTGTTCCTCTGAAAGTTCAGCCTCCCCCTGCCCTAGTCCTGGATGCATGGTGACTGCAAGACTCACCTGAGGAGTCTTAAAAATATCATGTCCTCTGCAATTATTTTGCCTCAAAGAGGAGAGTGAATAAATAGAGGAAATGGGAAGGTTGTTAGGCTGTGGTTGGAGTGTGGCAAGCTGGAAGAGTCGTCCCTTCTGACCAGGAGCCTGTCCAGCTGATGGTGTGGCTGCACAGAGAACCAGCTCAGTTGAAAAATCCCTCTCCTGCCTGGGGTCTGGCTGAGCTGGACTCGTTCCCTGGTCTAGTGCATCGCACTGTTAAATACACCACTGCAGCGGGAGAGAGGCACAGGGGGAGGAAGACGTGGCCAGACCCAAGGGGAGGATGGGGCTTCTTCTACTAATGACCTTGCCAGCATGCACCAGCTTCAGGGCTGTGGTTTGAACACACTGCACTTGCCTGACTTCGCTCTAGAAATGTGCACATCTGCATTTGCTGCACTTGTGTGCATTCGCTCATTTATCAGGGAAAGGAGTCCAAGCCTGCGAACTTTAAAGGCTCTTAAAAACTCTTTTATGAAGGCACCACACAGACTTTCAGCAACTGCCTGCTTCTTTTCCCTGCAGCAAGCCCTTCTGTTGGAGCAGCAACGTATTCACCAGCTGAGAAACTACCAGGCGTCACTGGAGGCAGCTGGCATGCCTGTCTCTTTCGGAGGGCATCGGCCTCTGTCCCGTGCACAGTCCTCTCCTGCCTCAGCCACCTTCCCAATGTCCGTACAGGAGCCACCCACTAAGCCAAGGTTCACAACAGGTAATGTTTTGGGGCACTGGGGCTGTGGTTATCATTTTGCCTTATGTTGTGCCTTTCTGCCCTGTGCCTGCAAAGCCATCTGTTTGGGGCCTGCGTCTCATCTGCGTTTGGGGACTCCATAACATCCTGTCTTCATGAAGATAAGATTCAGTCGTCTTCCACTCTGTTGTCCTGCTTCTCCCTTCCCCAGAGGGACAGACACCTTACAGTCCAGACAGAAAATAACCTGCAAAAATCAATAGAAGCATAGCACAGTACTTTAATTATGTCTTTCCAGAAAAAAAAAAAAAAAAGGACAAGTCATATGCTGTGACAAGGCTGATTTAGATGCAAGGCGGAGAGAAGCAATGTTATTGAAAAAGGACAGCATGCCAAATGCAGTATCTATTGGCTGAATTTTCTGCACCTTCTCCAGTCCCTGCGCAATCTCATGCCATAAGTTATCCACCCTGGGCTCTGTGCCAGCCTACTCCTCCTGAAACACAGTCTCTTCCCGAGAGTCTGTCTGTGCCTGTAGGTTAGGAAAAGTGAGGTGGGTTGATTATTTCAAGGTGTCACGGTGCAGAAACAGGCTGAAGAATGTTTTCTTACCTGATGGGTCTTCATCTCGAAGAAAAATTATGAGTGCAATTCTGCATTTGTCTAGTGAAAACCAGAAATGCAAAAAAAGCTGTTAATCTCCCCACAAAGGTTAAAGGTGAAAAATAATTGTTCTTCCTAAATCCTGACAACCAACTTTCTTCCACCAAAATCCGTTCTTTCTCTTCAGTAGCCTTAGTAACAGATGAAAGTTAATTTATGTGCAACTTTTCGAGCCCTGTGTTGGGTGATTAGGCGGACTTATTTTGAAGTCCGCCTTCTTCCCCAAATGTCAAGCTCTATTTTGTGAATGAACATTTTGCAACGTGATGTGTACCCTGGGAAAAGGAAGGGAAAAAAAAAAATCCAGAACGCCCAAATAAGAGCAGCTCATGATTTTGTTTCTCTTTCACTTACCCATTTATTCTTATTTAACCCACACTTTTTGCATCATTAAAATCAGCACTGTGAATCGGGTTTCTTTTCAGACACTGATGATATAGTAATAGTGATATGTTAAATATGACTTTGTTCTTCAGCTGCTAGCTGCAGAGTGGGAAGCATGTGTGGTCAGCTCTGTAAAAGCCCAAGCAGTATCCCATTTTTGCAAATCAGCCCTTTAAGTCTCTATTTGTTGTTAATATTGAAACCTTGAATTTCAGCAAAACTGCATTTCTAATGCAACCAGTTATAGCAAGATTATTCTAGATCTTGGTTTTTGCCAGGGATACAAAGAAGGGTAGTCCTCTGGCTTGTGATCAAACCAGATGAAACTTGAGCATCTAAGACATTTAGACCCAAACCTTCGTGCTTTAGAAACAAGGAAGCCCAGCCCTACTTTAAGAGATTATTCATTCCTTCTCTTTCTTCCCTTCTCCTCCTCTGGTATTTAAGTTGCCTTGTCAATCATACACAAGACTTTGAACATACAATAACATTTCCTACCAGAGGATATAAGTTTAACTCAGATACGTGCCCCTAAATTTCATTTAAAATTACAGGTAACAGTAAGAATGTGGATTTTGAGAACTGTGCTGCTTTAAAAGGACACTTACAATGTTATGATTTATTTTTCTTGGAGGCAGGGTTTAAAAACAAAAAGGTGGCTTAAAATAAGAGGTGGAATATCACGTTGCTTTTATATAGCACCAGACAATCCAGTGCGATGATATGCTTCATGTATTTCACGTGTTAAATATCCTTTTCACAGCATTTATCCATGTTAAGACTCCAAGGGCTTGGTTTTTCCATTGCCTTCTGTCTTGTGCAGTTCCCTACCTTTATGCTAGGTGAATGGAGGAGGAAAAATACAATAAAACGCTGTCAAGGGAGGAAGTGTTAGGCATTCACTGGCACTAATAAAGGTGGAAAGCATAAAAGGCGAGACCTTTATACTAGTCCTATAACTAATCCTTCAACTCGTGTAATGGTGAAGGACTAGTTTAATTGACCATCACTATCTGCTTAACAGTGGCAGAAAAAAAAGAGCCTACTACTATGGGCACGTAAACACAGAATGGAAGGGCAGGCATTTCAGCTGTTGAGCATGTGTGTGTGAGTTAGATTGCTAATGTTTTCTTGAAGTTGTCCACGGCGTGTTGGAGATTGTGTTTTTGGAGGTGGATACTAAAGCTTAATCACTAGGATTGAACTATTCTTTGAAAGGCAGGAAATTAGTGTCTTGGGTATTTCTCGAAGCAAGCAGAGCTGAAGTGCATCAGGCTTTTTTTTTTTTTCTAGGAAAATCCATCTGTTTGATAAGTGACTGCTTTGAAGACTGATCCTAACATGATTTGCACTTTGGATTTCAGAGAAATTAAGATTTGAATTGTTGTGATCATTTTGTGAGAGGGCTGGAAAAAACAAACCTCATTCAACGGCCCTAATGAAGCCAACCATGATCGCTTTAGACACAAATGTGGCTCTTAAGAGATCAGACAAAGGAATTGTTCATCACTTTCATGTTCAAGATATCATATAGAAAACACTAATGCTTTCTCTGGACAGAGTTAGGACCAGACAGCTGGAAATTCTGGGGTTTATGTATAATTTATTTTCCTGTCTCTGTCAGTGACCAGTACCTGAGACTTCAAAGGTGTAGGGAAAGAACAACATAATACACCTCTCAAACATGATGTGCATTACTCCACATGAAAGTGAAAACAGTGCCCTTCATGACTTCTTCAAGCAATCAGTTTTATGTCCCGAAGCATGATGTTTAATTTTCCTTCCTACTAGCATATTAAAGAAAGCTAGTCCTTGAACTTGCCCTCGCTAGCACAAGTAGCCCCTTGACTTTAATGAATACTTCTGTACACACTGTTCTACACACTTGAATAAGACTTCTCAGGTTAGGCCATTAATTTGCATAGCTCCAATTATCCAGTCTCTGATCTCCTGTAAAAAGGGTTCCACAAATTATTCTGATGTTCTGCATTAAAGTATTTTTCATTTCTGATGAAGGCATTTATTGTCTCCTGTATGGAGCAATACAATTATCTGAACCTCAAATCATATGTTTGTTCTGCCAAGAAAAGCGAGTTGGTTATGCTTTAGTGCTGACCTTTAAAAATGATTGTTCTCGTGTCTGAAAGAGTATTGCTTCCAGCATCACTTAATTTAACTTGTAATGGCCAATATAGTTTCATATTTTAAGCTTAAATTGCCAAGCTTTCCTTTGTGTGTGTGTCTTCATCTGAGCGTCCCCAAGCACAGGAAGGAACTTGGAACAGTTCTCTTGTTTCCAGTGGTTTAGTTTTTAAAAAAGAGAAATGTTGGGTGACGTGTGATTACAGTACGGAATAACTTCATTGAGACACTACCATTATCACTGAGTCACTGGGAAAGGAGAAACTCTATAGATCAACCAAATTGTCTAGGCATTGCTTTACCTATGTACCTGGAGTTGCATCATGATAGTTTTTCAGGAGTTACTATTTAAAGCTTAAAGACTTGGGGACAACACCCTTTAAAAAGAAACTTGCAACACGGATTCACATATCAACTATTTAAATGGTCTTAGAGCCCTTCCAACTTTGCAGTGCAATCAGTATAATTCACTGTCAGCTCCCAAGTAGCGAAAAGACTTGTTAGAGCATCAGCATTAAGCATCGTCTGGGAATCCAGGAGGTGAGCAAGAAAAGACTGCTTAAAAAACACTGCTTGGAAATGCTTGGTTTTTTTCCAGAAACTTATGAAGGTATGGCATGAAGTAGCGTCAGATTTATCTCCAGGTTGGAGTGTCCTTTGCAAATGAGGTGCAGCTTCTTGTTCGGAGCTTTCCTATATTGTATTTTACTTCTCCCATTTCCATCAGTGAATTCTCTGATGCACTCTCCTGCCAGTGCTCCATGTGGTGTGGTTTCCTGTTGCCCTTCTCTTTGGCCATCACCTGAATGCCTCAATTGCACCATCTTTTAGTCCTTGGTCTCTAAGGTCAGTGCCCTCAGAGGGTGCAGTCCTGGCCCCGCTGATGCCAACAGCAGAGTGCCTGTCAACTGAAGGGGCCCAGGCTTGCACCCAGACAGGTCAGCAGCTATTTGATGAATGACTTGCTGCTTGTACTTCTTTTTGTTTACATTCAAGGCTAGTTGTTGACTGTGAATATATGTATGCTGAATAGATACACATGCAGCTTTTGGCTTTAAACCTATAAAGCCTAGTTGTAGTACCTGTAGATGTGTCTGGAAATCAGAGAAGGCAGAACCACTTTTCATTCTTTAATATGAATGATTTAGCCAAACCTAGTGCAGTCCCATATGGTCTAGGAGGACATCTACATGGGGTTCTTTTGGGTAACGAATACTTTGTCAAAATGCATGATGTCCCTTGAAGATGAGTTTCCATCAAAAATAAAATAACCTAAGGCAAGGTTACCTCAGACCTTGCACTAGTTTAAATGAACTGAGACTGGGGAGTTCTCATGGACAGCCAGCCTTACCATTGGGCTACAGCTTCTTCTCAGGTGACATTTACAGTACTTTCCTTTGCCCAGCAGCTCCTACTGAAGTTTGATGCTGTGAATCAAACATGGGAGACCTCTGCAGAGCTTTGCAGCATGATCTTATTTAACTGAACTTTGGCTAACCCAAAGGCAGTCAATTAACCAGCACTCTGTTCTCTTCCTAGAACTGAATGTGGTTTGAGTTTTGCTGTTTTTTTTTTCTTTGCACTCACCTACTGCAAAGTGAGGAACTGCCAGATACCTCCCCTAAGGCTGAATACCTGAAAGTGTCAGTGCCAGGGTTTGCCTCAGAGGGGAAAGCCAAATTTTTCAGTGGCAGAACATGCCTACACTCAGTCAAAAGGTCTGATTGCAGCTTGAGCCAAGCTTGGGTACACGCAGCAGCATGGCGCTCAGCTCCAGGCTACATGTCCATGTATGTTCTCAGAGGCTGATTTCTTACAAGCCCCTTTGAACTCCATTTAGTTGCAGATTGTGCTGTTTATCGGTACTTGAACTGGCTACATGAAAGCTCCTTGAGCTGTGTTCACACCGCCCACCACAGCATAGGTGTGCTCATCTGGGATTTTGGAGGAGCGATATCAGTTGGAGTGCAGACCCTTTAATGTCGGGATCTGGGAACAGCTCCTGCCTTCGCTGCTAATTCAAAGGCTTTGGATTCTCGTCAAGACTTTTGATTTGCAACTTTATACTGTGCTTTCAGACAGATATTTCTTGCAAGAAACCTCACTCCTTGGGAAAAAAAAAAAATCCAACCCCTTTTGTTCTGTTTTCTGGCACTTCTGTCTGAAGGGAACAGTAGATTTAAACATTTGAGTATGTCTCTCTTGCTTAAGTGAAAAAAAGGTCTTTTGTCCCCAGGACTGCATAGCTGTGGAGGACCTGCTGTTTTCCTCCAGTGGAACATTGGCTATGGAATCATAACTCCCCTTCCAAAAACGTACCCAGGCAACTCTGGAGCATGAATCAAAGTCTCCTACGCTGTTGTCATGCCATAAATACTTGGTAATGCAAGGGGATTTAGCTGCCTGACTCCCACGTTCAAATGAAACAACACTGCTAAATACCTACATATTGTGCTGAATAATTATGCCCAAGCGTGTGCTAATAGCCTTAATTAGCATGTTGTCAAATAATGTTGATGCAAAAGAATTCAGCACAGTCTATTTTATGAAATGTAGTGCCTGCTAACGACTTATTCCTTCTGGTTTTTAATCCCAAACCCTAGAGTCGTATTAGCAGCAATTATAGAAGTACCCAGCAGAAAAGTTGCAAGTCAGTCCCCTCCTAGATAAGGTTCCTATGCCGGCACCTCTGTATTCATACGGATGCTTTCAGTTGTCAGCTCCTTCTGTCACTGTCACAACTTCAGCCTGCAGAGATGTTGGTGACTAATTTCTTTCCCATATCCATTGAGGATTTCCAGGGGAAGGGATCATTGCAGGTTTGGTACTGTCTCAAAGTGGCGTGATGGATTTTCATTTCTTAGAGCTCTGTGGCTCCTGGTTAAAATACATAGTGCCTTTGTCTAGAAGTTATCAGTTGAATATAAAGTGCTATGGTAAAAAAATGAGGTTTTTTTCCCATATGTCTGGCAAAATTATTTTATTTTTTTTGACTGAGAGCAATTTTGTAACCTCTGCTGCAGGCCTTGTGTATGACACCTTGATGCTGAAACACCAGTGTACCTGTGGAAACACAAACAGCCACCCAGAGCATGCGGGGAGGATCCAGAGCATCTGGTCCCGGCTCCAGGAGACGGGTCTCCGTGGCAAGTGTGAGGTAATAAAAATACCAGTGAAGGGGGAGGTGAGGTGGTGGGCCTGCGAGAAAGGGAGAATTTGGATTTGTCTGGTTGATTTGACTGCTGGATTGTGAGCATTTTTGAGGGGCTGATTTTTCATCTGAACAATAGCGTATGTACCGAACTTGCAGCTTGGGCTGTTGATTGCTACCTGGATGTGCAAACTTTATACTGCATTCTGGCTTGAGATTTTTATAGCTCCAGCTGTTGGCAATGTTTCGCCATATGTGTTCTAAATTTAATCCATTCCTAGATGACTGCTTATGCTTGCGTGTGTGCCTCTGTCAGGAGTACTTTTCTAGTGATCTGATTTCATTGCATTGTGATGACTGTTAGAAATGTCATGAAACGCTGGAGAACGCTGTTGCCTGATGTTGCAGTGAAGCTGCTTCTGTAATTTTCGGTCCTATTCCCTGTAAACTGGAAGTCCCTGCCAAGCATTGGATTTTGAAGCAGCCAAAGATAAGAGCAAGATACAAGGTTTTGTTATCACTGCAATCATAACAACAAAAGCTGTGGAGCAACAAGTTTGTATTTCTGTGGTTTAATAACTTTTTGAATACTCTTTGATAACTAATGGTCAACCTATAGTGAAGATACTGTAAAAGGAATGAGGGTAGGAAGACATAACTAAGCACTATTCCGTCACAAGAGGTTAAATTAATTGCGTTGGAGATACGTGTTTTAAGAGCAAGGCAAACTAATATAAAACTAAGATAATTAAGATACTGAAATAAAAAGACTAATGATTAATAATGGTGATTAATAATTATTATTCATAACTAATAGCAGTGATGATAAATTAGCGTGTGTTCATTGGTTCTTTGAGCATCTGAGGGAACTGAATCACACAGTATATTTCAGTTATGTCAGCATCTGGCTAGAAACATTTTCTGAGCAATCAGAAAAGACATCCACGTGGTGGCAGCATTGCCGTTGGGTAAAGTTCCCCTTCATACCCTTATTTATCCCTGAAGAGAGCAAGGAAGAACTTCAAACCTGTTTCTGTCTATGGAGACCCATTTAATTTAACTTGGGGATTATTATTTGGGATGGAAAAAAAAAAAAAGTACCCCACTGCTATCTAGCTCCTCTGTTCAGAAGCAGGAGTTAAATCATGCAGTGCTAATTGCCTTGCCTCCTAGAATTGTGTTACAAGTGTTCTCTAATGTGTGAAGTTCTTCATTGTATGATCCCAGGTTATTTTCCTTTATTAGGTATTTTCAGTTGCTCTCACGATTGGAGTTCTTGATATTCACCTGCTTTCCACCTGTGTTTCCCTTCTGACCATTGGTGACATTCATCCTCATGTTGACTCTTCCCTTTTCAGAAAACGATAAATACATGATGTTAGCTTTCTGCCTTAATTCCAGTGTTTTCTTCTCTGGCTTTCTTCAAGGTCTGACCTGCCATTTCAGGATAACCAGCTGCTCTAATTGTGCTTGCTTCTCTCTCTAGTTAGCTTTCCTTGCTTCTCTCTCTCTCTCTCTAGTTAGTTTTCCTTCCTCTCCACCATCTCCTGCTCATGCCCAGACCTGTGTTAAAGTTTCCTTCTTTATTTTTATCTTTTCTCATGGGTTTGATGGGCACAACCTTTCCCTGTTTCTCCATCTCCTTCCTACCTCCACACTTCTGTTCTTGATAGGGTTTTTTCTGGAGCCACTCATTCACTTTCCAGTGTCCTTGACTGATGTAATTCTTTTCAACGTTGCAAAGCCCTTTCCTGCCCTTCAGAGTCTTTCTGAAGCTCCTCAGTTGGACCCTGTCTATCAGCGAGCAAAGTGGAGGACCGTATAGGGTTTTCCTTCAGTGAAGATTACTTCCACATCAGGTGTGCTTGCATGGCAAGGGGACAGCTTTTTAGACACGAGTGATCTCTGCTGCTAGGCTGGAGCATAGGCGTGAGCTGTTGGCATTGCTTGGGATGATGGACTTGTCTCCTTACCCCAAGGACAGAAACGCTGTAGACTTAACATGTAGAAAGCTTCATTCTGTGGGACATATTCCATTATACGATCGATTTAAAAGAAGTCTGGCCTAATAATTATGATTACTTTTAATAATTATATTACTCTTTCAAATCCTTGTTGCCTATGCCAAAGCTCCATGCAGGACAGCATGAGCTGTGCCCTCTATCCGCACTCACAGTAGTATGCGTGTGACTCACAGTAGTGTGCGAACTTAGACGGAGCTCTTTATATGAGGATGGTGACACTTACTACCAATGCAGCCTGCTATGTATCTACGATTTTTTCATGGATTATAACTGCTCCGTCTGCATAGCAGCCCTACAGGCACTCAGAAG
Organism: Nipponia nippon; assembly: GCF_047370975.1. Taxonomy (NCBI): domain Eukaryota; kingdom Metazoa; phylum Chordata; class Aves; order Pelecaniformes; family Threskiornithidae; genus Nipponia; species Nipponia nippon. Next base: position 58,196,240 of record NW_028262369.1, read on the forward strand.
GAGGTGAATATTTTCAGAATTAGTAGTAGTTCTGCAGCGAGTTAGCAGCAACACTTGGATTATAGCACTCAGAAATTTGCCAGGCTGTACACTTAATTTTTTCCTGAGCTCCTGCTTTATTCTATATATATTTTTTTAGCTGGTCTTGCTGATGGATGCATCTGTGCATGCTCATTTTTATCTTCGCTGGTGCAGGTCTGTTGTCCTCTGCCTCAGGCATTATAAGCCAGTTAAGTAAGCCCAAGGGCCTGAGTGAAAATTGTTTGTGATTATGAAGTTTAATCCATTTCTTACAACTCATATTTGTAAAAGTACAGCTTGAACTTTGACATTTCCTTATCCTCACGTTTCCCCTTCCTTAACAACCCTTTGCTGTGGTCTGGGTGTGGGTATAGTTTGATTCTGTTCATTGCAAGTAGTTGACACAGATTAAAAACACAGTGCCCTGCATAGTAAATAATCCTGTACACACTGTATGGGATCAGACAAGACTCTGCTGGATCCCTGTCCTCTTCCAGAAGGAGTTTAACAGCTCTTGCTCCCCCCACAACAGGACGCTGAAAATAAATCCCAGCTCTGCTTTCTCATGCAAGCTCAAACAATTCTCAGTGTCTGTCTCCTGGAAATGTTCTTTTGGTGTTTCTGTTGCACACATGCCCCAAGCCAGAAAAGGGCTTGCAGATAAATATTTTTATCATGCATCCAAACAAATGCTTGCTTTGAAATTTCAGAACCGAACTAAGTGAAAACCTGTTTTCATCAGGCAGCTGAGAGGCTCCTGGACAACCTGCCAAGTGCTGAGTTCTTACCATTTCTCTCAGAGGCAATAGAAGTGATCCAGAAGGGGCACGAATATTTTTAGAACAGAAAATAGCACATTGCTTCCCCCACCCTTCATTTTTCAGTGGTGAAACAGATATGTATATGCTAAAAGTTGTCCAAAAACTGTTTTATGTCCAGCTGAGGGGAAAATGTGTGCCAGATTTGTGGTGTGATAGGTAAGAGTCTGGCAGAGTCACACAAATTTAAAGATGACCCTTTGGAGTGAAAGCAGTTGTCCAAACTTAACGACAGCTGCGGTTTACAGTATTGCTTGTTTAATTAAGTTAGCTTTATAAAATACGGCAATAACGCTGCTGTACATTCAGAATTTAAAAGCAACAATTATACTAATTGAGGCAATCTCAATAAAAGACTCTGCCCCCCAAACGAAAACCCGCAATCACGGTATAGTATAATCCTCCCAGCCTTCATCAAGAGCATGAGGAAATCAATAGGTTTTGCTGTGTGTTTCAGAGGTAATCAAATCCCTGGGCTGCTCGACCAGGATGGGGAAGAATGAGTTCCTCAACCAGGGTCCGTCTCCAGGCACGTCTTGGCAGCAATCCTGCCTTGTTTAAAGCATGAGGACTGTTAGTTCAAGGTTAATTGCAGCTGTGGAGAACTGACATGAAAAACCAGACCCAGGGCTGGGCCGCGTGTAAGAGCAGAGCCATGTCCACAGCGTTCCTGGCACAGCATTGAGTGGGTGTCTGGTTGGAGTGCAGAATGGGTCTGGGCGGTGAAGCCTCTGGAGAGCCACTCCATGCCCAAGGTTTCCCATCACAAAGCACAGAGGACATGTGGAAGGTGGTGGCAGTGGTACCTGGCAAGTCAGTCTCTGGAGAGAAGCTTTGTAGCCGTTTTCATGTCTTTTTGTGGCTTTTTTGGGGCCGCAGTTGGGACAAGACCTGGCTTGCGGTCACTCAAGATTCATATCCTCTCCTGTTGAAACATCATGGGGTGAAAAGGTGAATAAAATGCAAACTAAGAGACTAGGAGGTTTTTCTTTGTCCAAAATGCAAAGGAAAAGATGGCTCCGAGGAAATGGATGAAGAGTGCAGAAGGATGCCTATAAGGGGGAAGGGGATAAAACCAGGCTTGCTAGGGATGAGCTTAGGGGTGACATGCCTGTGTTGGAGAAGAGGTCAATATCCCAACTGAAGCGCATTTACACCAATGCACACAGCATGGGCAATAAACAGGAGGAGCTGGAACCCATTCCGCAGCAGGAAAACTTTGATGTGGTCGCCATCACGGAAACATGGTGGGATGACTTACACAACTGGAGTGCTGCAATGGATGGCCACAAGCTCTTTAGAAGGGACAGGCTAGGAAGGAGAGGTGGTGGGGTAGCCTTGTACGTTAGAGAGTGTTTTGATTGTCTAGAGCTCAACGAAGGTAATGATAAGGTTGAGTGCTTATGGGTAAAGATCAGAGGGAAAGCCAATAAGGCAGATATCCTGGTGGAAGTCTGTTATAGATCACCCAACCAGGACGAGAAAACAGATGAAGTGTTCTACAAGCGGCTGGCTGAAGTCTCGCAATCCCTAGCCGTTGTTCTTATGGGAGACTTCAACTTACCAGATATCTGCTGGAAATACAACACAGCAGAGAGGAAGCAGTCTCGGAGGTTCCTGGAGTGTGTGGGAGATAACTTCCTGACGCAGCTGGTAAGCGAGCCAACCAGGGGAGGTGCCCCGCTGGACCTGCTGCTCACGAACAGAGAGGGCCTGGTGGGTGATGTGGTGATCAGAGGCTGTCTTGGGCACAGGAACCATGAAATGATAGAGTTTTCAGTTCTTGGGGAAGTAAGGAAGGGGGTCAGCAAAACCGCTACCCTGAACTTCAGAAGGGCAGGCCTTGGATTGTTTAGGAGTCTGGTCAGCAGAGTCCCTTGGGAGGCCGTCCTGAAGGGCAAGGAAGTCCAGGAAGGCTGGATGTTATTCAAGAAGGAAATCTTAAAGGCACAGGAGAAGGCCGTCCCCATGTGCCGTAAGTCAAGCAGGAAGGGGAGAAGACCAACCTGGCTGAACAGAGAGCTTTGGCTGGAACTCAGGAAAAAAAGGAGAGCCTACCACCTTTGGATGAAGGGGCAGGCGACTCAGGAGGAGTACAAGGATGTTGTGAGGTTATGCAGGGAGAAGATTAGAAAGGTGAAGGCTCAGCTAGAACTCAAAACTCGACAAAAGGAGGGCCAGGGAGAATCTCCATCCTTTGTTGGATGCGGAGGGAAACATTGCCACAAAGGATGAGGAGAAGGCTGAGGTACTTAATGCCTTCTTTGCCTCAGTCTTTCATAGTCAGACTGGTCATCCTTGGGGTTTTCAGGCCCCTGAACTGGGGGATGGAGATAGGATGCAGAATGAAGCCCCAGTTGTCGAAGAGGTGGCAGTCACCGACCTGCTCCTCCACCTGGATGCCCACAAGTCCATGGGGCCAGACGGGATCCACCCGAGGATACTGAGGGAGCTGGCAGAGGAGCTTGCCAAGCCACTCTCCATCATTTATCAGCAGTCCTGGTCAACCGGGGAGGTCCCAGATGACTGGAAGGTAGCAAATGTGACGCCCCTCTACAAGAAGGGTCGGAAGGAGGATCCGGGGAACTACAGGCCTGTCAGCCTGACCTCAGTGCCGGGGAAGGTCATGGAGCAGATCATCTTGAGTGCCATTACGCGGCATGTGTGGGACAACTGGGGGATCAGGCCCAGCGAGCATGGGTTTATGAAAGGGAGGTCCTGCTTCACTAGCCTGGTCTCCTTCTATGACAAGGTGATCCGCTTAGTGGATGAGGGGAAGGCTGTGGATGTTGTCTACTTGGACTTTGGTAAGGCCTTTGACACTGTCTCCCACAGCATTCTCCTGGAGAAGCTGGCTGCTCATGGCTTGGATAAGCGCACTCTGCGCTGCGTTAAAAACTGGCTGGATGGCCGAGCCCAGAGAGTGGTGGTGAATGGAGTCCAATCCAGTTGGCGGCCGGTCACGAGTGGTGTTCCCCAGGGCTCAGTGTAGGGGCCGGTCCTGTTCAATATCTTCATTGATGATCTGGATGAGGGGATCGAGTGCACCCTCAGTAAGTTTGCAGATGACACCAAGTTGGGTGGAAGTGTCGATCTGCTGGAGGGTAGGAAGGCCCTACAGAGGGACCTGGACAGGCTGGATCGATGGGCCGGGGCCAACTGCATGAGATTCAACAAGGCTCAGTGCCGGTTCCTGCACTTGGGTCACAACAACCCCATGCAATGCTACAGGCTGGGGGAGGAGTGGCTGGAGAGCTGCCTGGCAGAAAAGGACCTGGGGGTGTTGGTTGACAGCTGCCTGAACATGAGCCAGCAGTGTGCTCAGGTGGCCAAGAGGACCAATGGCACCCTGGCTTGTATCAGGAAGAGTGTGGCCAGCAGGACCAGGGAGGTGATAGTGCCCCTGTACTCAGCATTGGTGAGGCCGCACCTCGAGTACTGTGTTCAGTTTTGGGCCCCTGACTACAAGAAGGACATCGAGGTGCTGGAGCATGTCCAAAGAAGGGCAACGAAGCTGGTGAAGGGTCTAGAGAAAAGTCTTATGACGAGCAGCTGAGGGAGCTGGGGTTGTTTAGCCTGGAGAAGAGGAGTCTGAGGGGAGACCTTATTGCTCTCTACAACTCCCTGAAAGGAGGTTGTAGCGAGGTGGGGGTCAGTCTCTTCTCCCTAGTAACAAGGGATAGGATGAGAGGAAACAGCCTCAAGCTGTGCCAGGGGAAGTTTAGGTTGGACGTTAGGAAAAACTTCTTCACCAAAAGGGTAGTCAGGCATTGGAACAGGCTGCCCAGGGCAGTGGTTGAGTCTCCATCCCTGGAAGTATTTAAAAGATGTGTAAACATGGTGCTTGAGGACATGGTTTAGTCTTGGCAGTGCTAGGTTAATGGTTGGACTCGATGATCTTAAGGGTCTTTTTCAACCTTAATGATTCTATGATTCTATGATAAAGCAGTGGGAGAGGAAAGGTGGTGTGGTGATACGAAAGTCAGGTTTTGTGCAGAGAGGCACGAAGGAAACAGGGTAAAGGGCCAGCTAGTTCATCGGCGTTAAGAAGCCAACTCCTGAGCTGAAAAGCCAGGGTTTAGCAGCCAGGAAGGAGGTTAGGCGAGGTGTGAGGCAGGTAATATGGAGTAAGCAAGCTCAATAGGCAATGCAAAGCCTCAAAGATAAGAGTATCAGGACTTAAGAGCTCTTAGAAAGCAAGGAACTGCTCAAATTAGGAGTGTGGATGGCAGGCTGAGCTGTAGACTGAGATACATGTGATGGGTCTGGAAACAGGAGTGAGGAATATGTTTTGTTCTCCAACTTTATTTTGGTGAGATTTAATTCATTTTCATGGTGTCTTTGTGTTAGAGCCAAGGACAAAGCTTGTGGCACGTGAGCTGGGAGATGGGAAAGGTGGAAAAGCATCTCAAGCATAATCTTTTCTAACCAGGCAATGCTTGCTGTGATGTTTGTGATGTATATTTGTTTCAGTAAGTAGTAGCTTTTTCCTTGAATATGTTTTACTTACAACAGAGTTCTCCGTCACAGTTTCCGTTCGGTTACGGGTGTCACACGGAGGGGAGGGTAGTGTTGATGCCCTCCTAAAGAGCAGAGAGCTTGAATGTCTTGGTAAGGCCACCTACTTCAAACAGGAGCAGCGCTTCCCCATCCTGGGGACCTGTAGCTGTTCGCATTCACAAAGGAGCTGGCGCGTTATTGCGACAGGCTGCCGTTCTTCTGGTGTCTTCACGTAATGCCAAGAAATACAAAATGCTATTTCTGCGTGTCCCCTAAATGTAGCAGCTGAAAATGGGTCAGTACGTCTTGTTCAAAGGAAAAGAGTTGGCATACGGGTTAGAGGAAAGCTGTAAAAGCCTTTAAGGGGCGACTGAGGCAGGCTTACCACAAAAAAGAAAGACAGGATAAAAGTTCAAGGGGGATTTGCCAGATATTTCCATCCCTTCTGGGTCTAGCATTTTTGTGATTATTGCCTCTTTAATGGGATACTGTATTTTTGCCTCGTCATTAACCTCAGGAAATGCTAGGTGGTGGAGCAGAGCATGGAGAGAATGAAAGAGGAACTGGTGAGCAGAAATGCAAAAATTAGGAGAGGCAGAGTGCACAAGCGCTCCTGCCGTGCTTTGATTTCTGCTGCCTTACGCCTCAAATGGTTTTACAAAGTGATTTCCTGTGTGCTTTGCAGCACGTGATGGAGGCTTATGGTGAAAGTTTGAGACAAAAAAAAAATCCCTCGAGTTTGTTCTGCAGACCATGCTTCAGAGGTGGAGGTCCTGCAGGCCCCATGCCCGTGGCTCACTCCACCCCGGGATGCTCTGGCTCGGCCAGGCTGCAGCCCGAGATGGTGGCGCGGTGTGAAAGCAGGCACTGCGTGGCTGGAAGTGCCGACGCCTTTGAAGCATCTGCATCTTGTCTCTAGCGCTCTCCTGCAAAGTAAGCGGCACACGGCAGTGCTTGAGCGGCAGCAGCTCTCAGGAGCGAGTGGCACAGTTTGACCTTCCTTCAGAACAAGTTTTCCATTTGAAAGTCTATTCTTTTTAGCAATGCGATTTCTTTTTTCCCCCCTTTTTTTCCTTTAAGCTATCCATTTTTTTTTGTTTGTTTTGTTCTCATTAGAAGCTCTGCTTCTCCAGGAACATGGAAGTCTTAAAAAAACAACTGGCTTAGACAAAGCCAGGGTGAAGGCTGTGCAGGAGGTGCATGTATTCCTGCATAGGCTGCGCAGCAGGATGCTCGTTGCTGAGGCTCGCATCTTGGGTGACCCTGGGACCTCTACAAGAGGCTTTCAGAACTTTCCAATATTTTGCTGTTAACTATTTATATTTTAGTATTACTATTGCAGAGAGGAATAATCCTGTTGTTTCTTCTGTAGGAAACAATCCCCCAAAATGACAACTCCTTTTAAAGTGATTTTGTCCAAATCATGACAAAAAATCATGAAGTAATGCTAAGCCATATATAATGCTACTTTTTTTTGTTTGTTTGGAGGGGAGGAGTATCATGGTTTAACCCCAGCCGGCAACTAAACGCCATACAGCCACTTGCTCACTTCCCCCCGGTGGGATGGGGGAGAGAATCGGAAGAGTAAAACTGAGAAAACTCATGGGTTGAGATAAAGACAAGTTAATAGGTAAAGCGAAAGCCGCATGCACAAGCAAAGCAAAACAAGGAATTCATTCACTACTTCCCACGGGCAGGCAGGCGTTCAGCCATCTTCAGGAAAGCAGGGCTCCATCACACATAACAGTTACTTGGGAAGACAAACGCCATCACTCCGAACATCCCCCCCTTCCTTCTTCTTCCCCCAGCTTTGTATGCTGAGCATGACGTTATATGGTATGGGATATCCCTTTGATCAGTTGGGGTCAGCTGTCCCGGCTGTGTCCCCTCCCAACTCTTTGTGCACCCCCAGTGTCCTTGCTGGTGGGGTGGGGTGAGGAGCAGAAAAGGCCTTGACTCTGTGTAAGCCCTGCTCAGCAATAATGAAAACATCCCTGTATTATCAACACTGTTTTCAGCACAAATCCAAAGCATAGCCCCATATTAGCTTCTATGAAGAAAATTAACTCTATCCCAGCCAAAACCAGCACAAGGGATGTACATGCATGTTTCTGAAGCAAAGCAATCCTTATTTCTAAATAACTCCTTCCTTCCACTCTCTCATGTCCACTTCTGAACTTACCCCCAACCTCAACACTTTCTCAACTCACTGCATATTTTCCCTGCCAGCATTTCAGAGGCAGTCGCAAGCTCCCAGTTAAAAAGGCAAGGTATTTTTTCCGCTGCCAGGAGTTCGTTGCCTTTTCTGGTATACCTGATACCCCCCTGATGCCATCTGCCTGCTGGGGAGCACTGGCTCCTGTGCATCTCCAAGTAGCGCTTTGTTCTTACAAACATATTTTCGATCACAAATGGGTGATGGCAACAAAAGATAAGCCCCAAAGGTATGCTGGACCCCTATGACAAAAAAAGGGGATAAGATCCCCAATTTGTAAAATGTGAAGTTGAGTCCTGCTGAAATTGGTGAAAGCTTTGCCGTGATCTTCAGTGAAGCCAGGATTTTGACTTCGGTGTGCATCTGCACTTCTGGGTTTCAGCTGGCAACAAAAGAAGGAGTGAGCTTATTTGTACCATACTTCCAGCTTGACATGCATCATTATATAAGAAAACAATTTCCAACCGTATAATCTTGTGGGATTTCCAAGATGAGTTTTAGAGCAGAAAGTTTGTAACTGACTCTTAATTACTTGAAGTTTGGAAAGCAATGTTTTGGGAGAATTTTTTAAGTTAGCTTAATAATTGTGGAGGGGATGTGTCGGGGGTGGTTTGGGGGATGCATTTTCAACAGTGTATCGCTTTATAATGGCTTATAATCGAAATCCTGAATATTCAGTAGTCGAGCAATACCCGTGTAATTTAGCAAATGCTCTGCAGTAATATTTTTAAAACACAAAAAAAATCTAAAGATGACTTTATATGTCAAGCTAATATTTTGAATAAGAGATTAAACCAAAATCTGTCTTATGATTAATTTTTTCATGTAAGAACCCATTTTAGTCTTTTATTCACTGTCTTTATGATTTGCTGAGGAAAAATAAAAGTTCTTTAATGAGAGTTAAGCAGTTAATCAGTGATTTCATTACTCCTTTCCTCTTTTAGTGCATTCGTGGAAGAAAAGCAACTCTAGAAGAGCTGCAGACCGTTCACTCAGAAGCCCATACGCTGCTGTACGGCACAAATCCTCTGAACAGACAGAAACTGGACAGCAAGAAACTTCTAGGTATTGTTCCTTGGGGGGGAGGGCTGTCCCCTTCTGGACCTCCAGCACTTCGGCTACTGTCTTCAACCCTGACTCTGGCAGTCACTTAGCAGTATGAAAGGTGCAACATGGGGCTCCCTCCGTCCTCAGCTCTAGGCAATTCCCAGGAGGATTCTTCCCACTTCCATTTCATGTCTGCTTGAGAGCGGTACAAGATACATCTCCCTTTCTTCAGGTAGATCCCTAAACCCTAGATAGCTAAAACTTCCTTTCTTTGATGTCTTCAAAACCTAAAAGGACCCTCTCTGAGGAGGAAGGATCATTCAGAGTCTATTTTATCCTTGCACACTCTTGCTCTGCATGTTAGAAAGTTATCCATTGCCAAGTAGGAACTGGAACACCCTACTAAGGACCTGTATCTGCAGCACCAACCAGCTGCATAGACATCAACAAATAGCTGTCAGTTTTGTATGGATAATCTGCAAGAAAGATGCAGGAGCCTCTTAGATAGTCTTACATTTGTTTAATTTGGAGTAAGATTGTTTATCCCTTTCACTGGAGACTGGATCTTCTTGAAACAGGGCTGCATCTACCGTAAAATGTGGACATTTTCCCTGCAAAAAATCTAGGAAGTTGTTCAGATAACCAACCCCACCCCATAACAACCAAACCACGTTGATTTTAGCACCTTACCTCTGTGGAGACATCATCTCCCTTTACTTTGTGCCTTTTTGCAGCAGTAGGTGATAAGCTGGAGGGGCAGTTTGGGAAGTTCTCACATGCGGATCAGCAAAAAGACAGTTCTGGAACGTAGAAGTCGAGAAAGTTTATTTTGGGATTAGCTAGATATAAAAAGAGGATTAACTTGATGGCCTGCATGATACAGTAGTCGCAGCAAAAGAGCTGGAAAGATTTTGCAACATATTCAGTATGTACATTAGAGTCCCAAAGAAGAAAGCTATTAGCCAGTTGTTTAAACACACAATTAGCACTGTATTTATAGCTAACTTAGCACCTCTTTAAAACCCAGAGAAACAAAAAATAGACAACTCTGGCTGAATGATGGTGCAATTAGTGTGTACAGTTTAAAGAATGTATGTCATATCCTTGGTAGCATAAAACTCTCACCTTGCGTAAGGTGTATCCACCCATCCAAAGAAGGGGCGTGTAAATCCTCCCCAGTAGGTCTCAGAAGGCTCCTCATTTGCAGTTGCACCACCTTCACACTGACTGATTTCTCTGCAAATTCTTGACCTGTAGCGCTGAAGGTGTGTGAGGACATGTGTGCTGACCGTGTGCTGCGGTGGGATCCAGGCAGTCCTCCAGCATCTGACCCATTGGCTTCATCAGCCTGGGGCAGGTAGGGTTAGCACCCTGCCTCTAGTAGTGGCCATCATCTGCATGGGGGGGCTGAGTAGGCAGTGGGTCACCCTAACCCCTCTCCTTTAGGAGATATCCCTTGCAAGATATGTTTTTAGGGTGGACTGTGATAACACTGCACGTTGCCTGCTCATTCAAATGTCAGGTGCTCTTGAGATACTTTTCCATTCCCACTTTAACTCTTGGCACAATCTGTATCAATAGTTCCACAGATACTTTTGGAGATACAAACAGTTTATTTGGTTAGTATTGGATTTGGGGATGCCCAGGTTTTGCTGAACCATTCCTGATGGTTTGTTTAGAGAACCTGAGGGAGGAGAAACTCTTGCTTTGCCTGTGAATACTGCTGTAGTTTTGCTGTGTCCCCCCATGTCTATTCTGTAGAGATTAAGTTCATTCCTCTAGTGAAGAGAAACAATTCTAATATCTGAGGGTATTTCAGTACAAAATGTTGCCTATTTGGGTGTAATTTGCAAAGATGACCAAGTTGTCAAGGAGCAATGTTCTAAGACTAACCTGTTTGTGGATGTTAGACTGGAGCTTGGTTGGGACTATACTTGGGGCTCTAGCCATCCTCCAAAATGCTGCCAAGCAGCTGTTTTTTAGCTTCCTGAGGCTGCAGCCGTAGGCAGGACGTCACGTCCCTAGGGTCTCCAGTGGGAAGGGCTTTCCAGTAGCTCTTAGCTGAGCTTGGACCTTGTTTCCTAAACCCACTTGGCACCTTTTTAGCCTTGAGCTATTAGCAATGGAACTCTGCCAGCTCACATGACCATCTTTGCCTAGACAGCAGTGGACTACCTCTTCCCACTGCCTGGCTGTCCTCCCATTGCATGTGGAGCTGTGCATGGGCCGCAGCTGGCACTGACACTCATGCCAAGCACCAAGCTTGGAAGAAGAGCAAACAGCTTCACCATTCAGTGTGGCTGCCAGTCATCCCACCAGGCAGGAGAAAATAAGTTGACAGCTTGACAGGTGGGGGTCCAGAGGGACAGCACAGCGAGCCAAAATGACAAGAGGAGTGAGTCTGGCTGGGATGTCTGCATAGCACCCAGGGAGTTGTTCTCCTTTGGGAGCAGGGCAGGAACAGCGATGCTGGCCCTAAAACCAGTTTCTTAACTTGATGGCTTCTACAGTGTTGGACCTGAGCAAGGGTAACAGCCACTGATGCATTGGGAAAACCTCCCTGAAAAACCTCAGTGTGTGCATTTGTGTATAGAGCTGAGCAAGCTGTAAGGAGCCCCTTCTTCAGCCATCCTCTCCCGTTGAGAGTTGAAAAGGCTTTTAAATTTACAAAATGGCTTTGTGGGGTTCTTTTAAGTATGTTAGAGGGTAAATGTACGGCAGGTTTGAAGTCTGAGACCAAAGCTTCATGTGAGGCTCACATATGCAAATGTGAGTTTGTTAGACCTAAGTGTCTTGACGTGTACGATTGTGATGGGGTGGCTGACTCTGTGTAAACTCTTTGCCTTTGATATGTCTATGAGGAAGAAAAAGCATGAGAAACCTCAGCCTAAAAGGAAGAGCTCGTAAAGCTGGGGGATGAAAACACGGGATGTTTCTTTTTAAGCTGCTGCAAATGATAAGGGGGATGTCCCTTCATCTGGCAGTTCTTTAGGAGAAAGCGGGAAGGGGCTAAATAGTACAGGTTTTTCAGAATTGCAAGCAAGTGTTGTTGTGGCTCTGCTGGTTACTTGTACTTCTGCAGTTGTCCTGTAGCTCGTTACTTTTAAGTCCTACTCCTTTCTCGAAGAGTACCCTTCTTTACACATGTAGAAGAAGAGATTTGCAACAGAAGCCCACCATTGATGTTGAAGTTACTTTCCTGAGAGGACCCTGAGCATCACAAGGATCTGCTTTGCTGTGTTTTATCAGACAGGTTTGAAGGTGGTGGCCTTCAAGGCAGGTTGTACAACTCTGCCCCTGGAAGTGTTGCTAAAGCCCTTGAAAGTCTGAGGATGAAAAATACGAATCCATCTCTCGTTTGATAGTGTAAAGCTTTGGAACCTGTTGAACAAGTTTAAACTTAGGCAAATAAGGCTGCTTTTAATTTGTGGAGAGCAATCATAAATTGTTGTCAAGAAGATAAATATAAAAATAATGGGTGGATTAGCAGTGAAAGATGTGACAGGAGGTCCGAGGCAGGATGATCTAAGAACTTTCATGTGGATCTAATCAAAGAATGAATCTGGCTGTGCACTCAGATTAATAATACAGATGCATTAACTCCACTTTCAGTCACAGGGGTAATGTATGTGTCTGTGATGCGTTTGACACCAGCGTGGTCCTCAGTAACGTCTGTCTGCTGTCATGGCTAATTCACACTCTAAAAGCTGGTGGTTAGCATTTAAGGGAATTTATTCTTTCGGTATAGACATGACCAGAAAAAGAACCTGGTTTGGTGGGGGGAAAAAAACACTCAACCCAGTTTATTTCACTGTTAGCTTTCATTAACTTTAAATAGGTCTCAAGCAAATGAATCTCAGGCAATGTACTCCAGATCTTTTACAGTGCCTGAATGCATAGATTTCCTTCTCCCTGTTTGCCTGTGGTGTGCAGACACATGTACAAGTCATGTATGTAGGGTGGTGATGGATACGAGACAGTGTGCTCTTTTTTAAGTATACAGTTTATAAACCTGCAGAATTTTGCACAGTGGATAATTTGCTCATAAGCAAGCCCAGAAAGTGATGTTACAATTCTTACAGATGCAAAATTAGCCCTACAGATGTTTTTCTCGATTTTTCTCAAATTCTTAATGCTGGGTCTGCTCTTTCAGTCAAAACACGTTCTGTTTCTCACCACCGGTTTATTTTTTGTCTTCATCTTTTATGAATCTCATGCACTCCAAAGTCTACTAGTAACTGTGCAGATGGCTGATAATTAAGGTGCTTTTATGATTTCCTATCCTCCTTCAGTTGAAAGGGGTTAAAATGTTCATCTGAGAAGACATGCTGAGCAGTTGTTGGTAACATCTCAATCATTTATAGTCAGCATGACTGCTTGAAATGTAGGATAGCACACAAACCTTGCATAAAAATAAGTGATTTATAGGAGGCTTTTATATTGGAAAGGCTTTTGAACAAGCCCAAGTGTGTATATTGTGTATGTATGCGTTGTAATCTAACAGCGTTGGCTGTGTATTTTCTGAAAATTGCAAGAAAATCCCACTCTGTTACTGTGTTCAGAAAGTTTGCAGCGTTGCCATAAAATTGGACCAAAATCTGGTGAACTTTGACTTTTTGACCTACTGAGTATGTTTTTTTCCTACAGGTTCTCTAACGTCGATGTTTGTCAGGCTTCCTTGCGGTGGTGTCGGGGTGAGTACTCTCTTTAATGTGTAAATAATGTCCTGTTTGTTCTCCCAGTCCCGTTGGTAACAAAAATTGTTGCTTTGCATTCCATCAAGTCGGTAATTGCAACCAAATGTTACCCATAAACAGGGTCTGCCTGGGGTGCGGGGTTGCAGCGACAGCCTCACGTGCCTTTCTTCAAAAGCAGCGTGAAGATTTTTAAACTATTTTGGAGTGCCGAAGTGTGTGTGACATTCATAGGCATGTTTCGTCTCTGGCTTTTAGGAGGAGAAACCTCATTTCCCAGGCAGTGATGTTTAATGACTTAGAGGTTACTACATTTGAAAGCAACCCTTGAATCCAAAAATGCTTTCTACATAGAAAGCAAGATGTGCTTTTCATGCTGTTCATGCTGCGTAGGTGTTTCATCTTCAGTATTTATACTTTAGAGCTGCCTGCCTCCTCGTGCAGGTGGAAAACATATTAATAAAATAGTGATATTGGATGACAATATTTGGGAAGTTCCTGTAAATAGTAAGTTGCTGTATTTGTGTCTGGGCTACATTACTATCCTCGAATGAAATGTCTCGGAGGTTACGCAGCACAAGGGAGCTGCAGTCTTCGGTATTTGGCATCTTTCATTTCTCGAGCTCCAGGACAATCACACATGAATTCTGAAGGAGGTGACTAAAATACTGCTCCGTCCGTCACAGAAAAGCTGAACATTAGTTTTCATCTGTCAAGATTCCATATAATAAAAAGACTTTTTTTGTTGTTGTTTGTTCCCATAAGGCTGGAAAAAAACCAAATACCATTCAAATACCTCGTGTTGAAGGTTTGTGTTGTTGTTTTCCTTTGAAGCCTGAAAACTTGAAAGTTTTCCTTTCAAGTCAGACTTTCTGCTCTAAAGTTTCTGTGGAGGGTGACAGTATAGAAAATCTCAGAGAACAGGAAGGGAAAAGAATGAGAAGAGACAATAAAAGGCATTGTGTTTGAAAATTCACAGTGGTAGTTCTTATGCATAATTGTAGCTCGTGAGGTTCAATTTAGAGGTCTGGATTCTGTTATGGAAATGAAACAAAATTGTTTTCTTCCTGAGTCTTTGCAAAATCGCTGCTTTGAAAATTATCCCGTCAAAAAAAAAAAAAAAGAATAATCGGCGTTTATTCATACCGCCACCACTGAGCACTCGTAGAGATATTTTATTTGTATTGTATGCTGCAGTCTCCTAATTCATGGCAAATTTTTGGCTAGAGTTTAAAAGGTTTGGATTTACTCTGCCCTCCAGTCAGGCATGCCATTCAAAGCAAAAATTATCATTCGCAAATGAAGACTGAATGGTAACAAGTACAGACAGTGCCTGAGCCTAGCGTGGTCCCAGAAGTCTTGCATTAAATCCTAAATCAAGGCAGGAAACGCCACAGTGCTGGTATTATCGATACGCTCGTAATAAAGATAGCATTTGCAGTTAACTTGCTGGCTGGTTGTCTCCACAGACCCTTAAATATTAAGTAAAACATTTGCTGACTTTTGTAGTGTTTTAGCAATCCCAACAGATATTTTAATGTTTTCTAGGAAAAGCTTTTTAAAACCAGTACTTTACTGGTAATCAACTACATGATGGTCAGATTTTTCATAAAAAAGGATTTCTGTTGTTTTGCTTGGTTTTCCTTCCCCAGTTACCTTGGGATACAGTGCCAACTATTTGTGTACTTCTGCTGCTCTTGTGGCTGATGCAGGAAAACATGGTCTTCATTGCTTTTGGGATGCATTTCTAATTAGTATATACACCCCAGCCGTATATCTGTAGGGAAAAGATTGGCTATAGCATTTTAAGTGTTTTGCACTTGCATGTGCTCTGGATGGGTTTAAACGTAGACCATCTCCTTTGGGGTAGGAGAGACATATGGTGATCTCACAAGGTCCTTTCGACCCTGCTTCCTACTGTCTTTCGAAGTGTGAGATTTGTCAAGAAAGCTGGCTTAGCAGCATGGTATGTTTATTGAAGAAATAGAGGGGAAAACTGTAGTCTTTGTTAGCATGCCAGTTCTCTGAGACAAGTTGCTCTTGATTTGATTTGCTATGGGAAACTGTTGGAAGAAGCCCTATAGTGGGATCTTAGCTGGGGCCACAGAGCACGCCTTTCAGTAGCATATGAAAACCAAATTATTTTTTGCACCAAAGAGGATGACAAGACATTTTTTGAGATGCATGTAATTTTTTTTTTTTTTGAGGAAATCAGGAAAAAATTAAAAAATCAGAGCCTGGGGTAAAACATCAGTTATGATGAGTTTTTGTGCAAGAGGAGGTGTAATGTAAATCTGAGAAGTTTCTGGGATGACTGCTGGGAGACTGAGTCCTTGTTGTGGTATAATGAAATTATTTCAAATTGTTCTAGCAAGAGAGTTTACGTGGTGTTTTTCTGTTGTTGCTTAGCAGGCCATTTTCAGGCTGCAAGGTCATCATATAGTTTTTTTGCATGATGGATTTTTATTTAGACTCTCCCTTGTTCAAGATTACCAGGTTGTCAGAGCATTACTCATTGCTGAGCAGTAATCAGTCTCTATTTTATCTTTTTCTTACAAGTTGAGAAGGTTGTGGAGAGGCAGCCCTGGTGCTGTAAGAAGTTTGTGTGGGCTCCAGTCACTTCATACTGGTAAATACTTTCCTGATGATGAAGGAACATCAGGTGCATGTGATGATCAGACCACCTGTAGGATATCATCTTGACTACCAATGATTTGTAGCCCAGGTTTGAAAGAGAAAGGATTTATTTCAGCAGCGGTTTTGTTTTCTCCGACTTTGTCACTTAATGATAAGTGCAGTCTAGGGGGTGTTTGATGGGTCTTTCCATTCAGCTCACCACGACGCTAGACAGCTTTCCAGTTGGCTGACTGCTTCGTAAGGAGGATTTTCCTGGGAGAGCTTGATACTGGTCTGCCAAATGCTTTCCAGGGGGCAAACATGATGCCATAAAGAAAAAAAAAAAGTTTTTAAAAATTGGTAGAATAAAGTGGGACCCGTCCTCTTTTGGATTTATCACTGGTTAGAAGATAGGAAGTAGTGATTGGAATTACAATCCCCCAGAAATCTATGTATTCACTGAAATGTTGCAATGCAGGGGATGAGTCATAAGCAAGTGTCCTTTACTGATGGTATTAAATTTATTTGGGGTCATCAAAGCGAAAGCTGCCTGCAAAGACATACAGCTAGTGTCATGATAATGAGAAACTAAATAGTAAAGTAGCATATGAAGTTCAGTGTTGGATGCAAAATAATCCCTGGGGGTGGGAGAGGGACTGGTCTGCAGCAGGTAAAAGCTGAATGATTGCTGTTCCTTACAATTCAGGAGCTGTGGGTGTCAGATGAAATTATGGGCTGGAAAGCTTGAAACCAAGTTCTTTTTCTGCAAACAATTAAACGCTGTTCTCTTCCGTAGCAGATGTTATGTAGATTAAAAGAATAGATGGATCTGAAAGGTGATGTAGAGCAGTTTATGGGGGAGAAGCCCTTGAAGAGCTGTTAAGCGGCAGGATGAAGGATGAAGTCTGGAGCTTGGGCAACCATGAATTCTTCTTACCAGCAAGCGAGACAAAGTTAAAGAGTGAAAGAGCAGGAAAAAGTTTAGAGCAAATTGCTTCATCGCATACCACCTTTTGATCTCTCTCTTCAAAAACTAAGTCACAGTGTCTCAAAATCAGTGAGAAAAGGGTAAATTTGTTCCCTGGTGCTTGGAAACTCTTGTCGGTGGTTTGTTTTCATATTTTTTTTTCCTCATTGGTTTGTTTTATATGAGGAAGCCTTCATATCACTGTAGCTGACGCTAACAAACCTCCTCCCATCTGTAGATGTCTGATCCTAGTGGGAAAGAAAGAAAGCACAGAAGCAGTTACATCAACAGATGTGAGCTCTGATTTAAACAACAGTAATTTATTCCTGCTGATCTTTAGCAGCATCTGCAAGTGCAGTATGTGGTATTTTTACTTGGGATGTTACCTTCACTTCTCTGCAGCACACACTCTTTTCTTAATCTATGATTTACATGCACCACAGCATTACCTAATCCAGGATAATTAGAAGAAGATTTTGGAGAAAGGAGTTTGAGCTTTGAAAATCTGCAAAATAGTTCCAGCATACTTATATCCAAATTCTTCAAAACACTCAAAGACTTGATCTTATGATAGCTAATAACTTTGTTTTCTTTCGTGTGTAGTATTTTCTTTTGCTGTGCACATTCTAAAAATATCTAAAGATCTAGGGCCTTAAAAAATGTTCTTAATGTTTTTGATCTCTTCCAGAGTATGTTATTCTATTTTTGGTTGTAAGGTCTTGATTAGAGTTTCTAAAAATCTTTACCTGTGCAAGCAAAGTACATTATCACAGAGCAGAGACAAGGAAAAGGACTTCTGTGGAGTGTAAATGAGAAGAGACTAATTAGCAAGTCTTAGAAGAACAAAATGTGAGCACAGTTATTTAATCAGTGCTTTAGAGCAGTAGGAGATGTGGTTAGGTAAAGACAACTCGCTGGCAGCGCCGATGGTGTGTGCTGCTGTTGCCTAAGCGTGATGATGAGCAGTGATGAGGGATGAGTAGAACTCTTTTCGTTCCCCTTCGCTTTGCAGAGCTGGAGCTGCTGTGCAACTTGTTTCCACCTGCCCTGACACTTAATTTCTTATCTGCATAGCTCTTCAGCTAAAGAAAAGATTAGAATAATGAAACCTTTTGTAAGACCTTTCTCATTTCATTTTTAAATAGCTGCACGTTTAGTATACAGCATAGTATACAGTTTGAGTAGGAACCTAATCGTGTATATTAATAAAGACTTCAAGTTATAAGGAAAAAAAACTCTTTCAGGTTTCACCCTGAAACATCTTAGACGTTCCTTGTAGAAGAGAACCGGCGTCAAGCTGTTGACCCTTCCCCGTCTGCATTCCCTCATCATTTTCTAATAACAGTACGTGCTGTGAAGGTTAAGAGCCTGCAGCAGGTCCTAAGCACTGAAGTCCCTCTCCCCACCTCTAAAGGAGCCCTCTCCTACGGGTTCATCTAGCAGAAACAGCAGCTTCTTTATTGGAATGAGCAAAGCATTAATATTATTCTCAAGAAGACGAGTGTGCTGACCAGGACAACCGCTCTTCATCCAGCAGCGGCAGATGTGGAAGACTCAGTGTCTCTGATGCAGTTGTATCCTCCAGCTCGGGAGAAAAAAGAGAAGTATACACTGTTGGATCAACAGAAGGCAAGAAATATGCTTCCTCTCTCCGTAAAGTCCTTCCAGATGGTAAGGCTTGATGTGCTGTCCCAGCAACAACTCCTGTGATGGCAGCTACATCAAAGAGCTTATAGGCAGGGAAAGCCAAATAGCGTCTCCCCTGTAATGAACTTCAGAATTCAGGAATGATGGAGGGGTCAACAGCAGCCTGTGCACCAAACAGCAGCAGCTTCAGAGCTGGAGAGCAGTCCAGCTCAGGGCCACATTAGTAACATTTTCCACCATGGCAGAGTCTACACCCCCCTGCTGCAGAGCACTGATGGCTTCAGTGGGACTGTTCAAACACTTACAGTCACACAGATGATGAAGTGCTGCTTTGGAATAGGGCCCAGGGGTCTCCAGATATCCGTTCCAGCGAAGGTGTCTGGGTGTTAAATCCTTATCTTGGGGATGTTTGCACATGGGATGGGGCAGTCGAGAGCTTGCAGGTGGCAATAGACATCTCTGGATCCAGTCCTCCTCCTGCTGGGGAGCTGAGTGTGAGGACATGGCAGTCCTTGAAACTAGCTTCTAAATCACAGGTGGAATGCTTTTTTCTAAGTACTTAATTTCTTTCTGCAGAAATAATAATTCTTTATAATCACTCTGTCTTGCCCTCCTCGTTCTTCTTGAAATGCTGCCAACACGAGCCCAGTTTCTGCAGGCATCAAAGGGCCTGAACGTGGCGGTGCTTGGCTCAGGCACTGGTGACTTCTGCGTGCTTTATGGGGAAGGCTGACACAAACAGATGTCTGAGGAGATCCGAGGGTCTGTTAGTCCCTTAGGTAAAGCCATGCTTAGGACATGTGAATTTTGGTTTTTTTGTATTTCCATTCCTCCGATGCCTCACGGTGAATGAAGATGGCCCTCTGCAATTCTGCATCCATGGAAGGGGCCTGGTACTTGCTTTGGCCGGGCAGAGAGGGAAGCTCTTAGCTACTGGTATCCTGCAGCATTTTCTTTCAAGACCAAGAAAGATGGATTAGATATGCTCAGCCCAGACTGCACAGTGCAGCTGTATCTCACTTGAGCATTGAGACCAAAGGCACTGAGGTAGTCAGCTCTTAGCAAAAGGCAAGTAGATGTTCTCTGTTGTATACATCATGAGTGTCTCCCATTCACAGATACTGGGGGAGAGGATCTGAGGATGAAGACTGCTGGATCCCCTGAGGGAAGGTAGCAGTGTCATCCTGATTGCAAAGCACATTGGCCATCCCATAAGGTTTTTACAGGACTGCTGACGAGGAGCCCAAAGATGGACCCTCGCAGAGCACTGATGTGCTGGTCAGTAGGGAGGAGAAGCAGCTTGGTGGTCTTCCTGCCTTACTAGGGGCTTTTGGAGGGACATGGTCAGATCAGTCCCATCTCCTGCACATGTGCAGTACTGATCCAAGACTCCTGGCGGTGTCATGCATAACTTGGACCCCATTGCACTTCTGTTCTCATGTTACTGCCCAAATTTATGGGGGCCTGGGGGGGGCCTTGTACCACAAATAGTCACTGTAGGGCTTTTCCACCAATGCAGTGGCTTTCACCAGGGTGTGAGACAGTGCACGTATTGCCAGCATTACCACAGATGTTTTTTTGGTATTCTCCGAATGTTTTCTGGGTTTACTGTGACTTCAAAACCATCCTCGAGGCAGATGCTGCCAGAAGCCATCCGTGATAACAGGCCTGGGACGATTTCCACTGGCTTTAGCACAGCCGTGAAGGAGGTGGATCAATATCGTGTGGGGCGACTTGCATCTCCCTGCAGCTCAGTGAGCAGACTGGATGCCAGACAAAACAAATAATCTTTCTTTCCTTCTCCTTTGCCATTGTTTCCATAAATACACTCAACACAGAGTAATATGTGAAAAATAGCTGGTGATCCTTTACATGGAGAAATGTTACAATTATCCTATGATGTTCCCAGGCAGCCGAGCTGTCCTGACATGGGACAGTCTCAGCAGTCTGGCTTTTGCAAAGGCTGTGACTGGCAAGAAGCAAACAAGCTTGGCTTTCATCACTGCGTGCAAGATGGCTGAGGGTGCAGCAGAGGAGATCCAGAGCTTCAGCCTGGAAACAGTCCCCCTGGGAGCCATCCCTCCCCCTCTGCTCTCTGCTGAGTCGCGGCTGAACGGCAGTAAAAAAAAGAACAGGCATTTCATCGCATGTCCGCAAACTGATCTTGTCTTTGTATGGTTTTGGGGATGAATGTGGTAAAAGCAAATGCTTCTCGCTTTTTGTTTAAATTAGGTCGTGATCTCATATAATAATGACACGGGGATGTCTGCAGAATGCCTTGCCTTGCCTTTGGCCTATTTGCACATTTTCAGGGGGAAAATATAGAGGATGCTGGTCCTGTCAGATATTTAGCGTTGAAGTAAATGTCTCCAGTCAACAGCTAGATGTTGAAGGTCTGTTGTTAGCTTTGATGAGACAGCGTTGATCTTATGGTTCCCCAGGGAAGCTGCTGTCAGCGTAACCTTACCCTGGCAGTCCTGGGCAGGCATCCTTTAAATGTCTATTATTAAACATCCTTCTTTATCATGGTTTTTTTTATTATTATTATTTTATAGAATCATTAAATGATTTTGTAAACCTTCTTATTTCATCTAGGATCAGTTTCCTCCAGCAATTAAAGAGAAATACTGATACCAGGGTGTTGGTAGGTGTATTAGTAGGAGACACCTGCAAATTTACAGTGCTTGAGATGCTGAATTTGCTCCGCTGTTGTGGCACTGACCCTTTAGCATTGCAGAGCTGTTGCAAATGTTTATCTCTTGAGTGTCGTTTGGTTGGATGGACACTCGGTAGCGGTGATGTTACAGTCATCGGTGGGGTTCCAGCCCTCGTACTGCCAGCTCTGCAATTTAATGCATTTAAAATGAATGCATTTAAATGTAATGCATTTAAAGCATTTAATGCATTTAGTCATTTAATGCCTATGAATAACTTCCTTATAAAACACAGGTCTCTTTCCTGGCTCTCCTCATTGCTCCTAAGCCTGATTCCTATGTGTCTCTATTAGGTCGACAGTGACACAATTTGGAATGAAGTTCACTCGTCCGGTGCCGCTCGCCTGGCCGTGGGCTGTGTCATTGAGCTCGTTTTCAAAGTAGCCACGGGAGAACTGAAGGTTGGTATGAAAATAACACTTGGCTTTGATATAGGCTCTGTACAGGACTCTGCTCAGGGCTGTG
Source organism: Nipponia nippon (assembly GCF_047370975.1). Taxonomy (NCBI): domain Eukaryota; kingdom Metazoa; phylum Chordata; class Aves; order Pelecaniformes; family Threskiornithidae; genus Nipponia; species Nipponia nippon. The sequence continues at coordinate 58,217,944 of NW_028262369.1, forward strand.
TTATGCAGGAGGTCCAGTTAGCTTCATTTTAATGGCACCATCTGGCTTTAGTCATAAAAATCTTTGAGGATATCAGCAAGTGAACAACAGACTCCTGGTGAATGTTCTTACGCACCGATTAAAAGAAGAAAGAAACCAGAGCAGCAAATGAAATCACTATTCCAGTGTTATCTGAGGGTCTTGCTCTTGACTTCAGCTGGGCCAGCCCGTTTGCTGTTTCAGTGACCTCATGCAGAATATTTTTTTTACCCTGAATGGAAGGAAATGCTGTACCAACCAGTTTCCATAAAATTCATGTGAACTTTTTTTCCCCTCCAAAACAAGGGAGAGCATCATCTACTGCTATGGTCTTGTGAGAAAACCATCGAGAACAACTACATAGTTCCAAAGCAGAATTAACGCTTCTGGCTGCAACCTCTGCATCCGTCTTTGTGCAATAAACCTTCCTTTCTGTCTCACTTCTTCGTTTTCTAATTTTTTGTGTTTAGAATGGATTTGCTGTTGTTCGGCCTCCAGGTCACCACGCAGAAGAGAGCACACCCATGTAAGTATGCATATGTGCTTTATCAGCTTGCTTCAGTGTTCGTCTGTTCTGTGATCAGCAGCTGGAAATTAGAAAGGTTGTTAGTTTAATATTGCAGAATTTCTTGCTTATTGATATGCAAGACAGTCTTGTATTCAAAGGTCCCAGTAATTCTCTGGAAGAGGGCAAAATCCTGCTTAGTGGTTCCGGGTGGGTATTTTTTAGCAGGAATCAGCATTAAAGTCATGCTTTGAAAAAGCACTGATGCTTTTATTTGCTTTACTCTTGTGAATTGTTTTAAATTGAATGTTGATGGCTCATCCAATGTGAGGAAAGCAAGGGTACGCAACTAATAGTAGTAATAGCAAACTTAACTGTGTCCTGGGGTCACAATACTTCATTAGGAGAGTGTCAGAGTGGGAAGGCTTCGCAAAGCAAAAGCTGAAGTCGGGCATCTTGCATGTGATTTAATATAGCAGGGGTTTTGCCATCAGACTGTTTCCAAATCAGGGTCCCATGCATAAATCATGTTGGCTTTGTGTATCTGGCTTAATGTGTGCTGAGGTTTCATGTCTTGGGTGCTTCAGCACTCTTTGGTGGGAGATAGAATGATAGAATCATTTAGGTTGGAAAAGACCTTTAAGATCATCAAGTCCAACCATTAACCTAGCACTGCCAAGTCCACCACTAAACCATGTCCCTAAGCACCACATCTACCAGTCTTTTAAATACCTCCAGGGATGGAGACTCAACCACTTCCTTGGGCAGCCTGTTCCAGTGCTTGATAACACTTCTGGTGAAGAAATTTTTCCTAATATCCAGCCTAAACTTCCCCTGGCACAGCTTGAGGCCTTTTCCTCTTGTCCTATCGCTTGTTACTTGGGAGAAGAGACCGACCCCCACCTCGCTACAGCCTCCTTTCAGGTAGTTGTAGAGAGCAATAAGGTCTCCCCTCAGACTCCTCTTCTCCAGGCTAAACAACCCCAGCTCCCTCAGCTGCTCGTCATAAGACTTTTCTCTAGACCCTTCACCAGCTTCGTTGCCCTTCTTTGGACATGCTCCAGCACCTCGATGTCCTTCTTGTAGTCAGGGGCCCAAAACTGAACACAGTACTCGAGGTGCAGCAGTGCCAAGTATGGGCGGACGATCCCTTCCCTAGTCCTGCTGGCCACACTATTTCTAATACAAGCCAGAATGCTGTTGGCCTTCTTGGCCACCTGGGCACATTGCTGGCTAATATTCAGCTGGCTGTCCACCAACACCCCCAGATCCTCTTCTGGGGGGTAACGTTGCATTCTGTAGTGTTGCATGGGGTTGTTGTGACCCAACTGCAGGACCCAGCACTTAGCCTTGTTGAACCTCATACAGTTGGCCTCAGCCCATCGATCCAGCCTGTCCAAGTCCCTCTGTAGGGCCTTCCTACCCTCCAGGAGATCAACATTCCTGCCCAACTTGGTGTTGTCTGCAACCTTACTGAGGGTGCACTCGATCCCCTCACCCAGGTCACTGATAAAGATATTAAATGGAACTGGCCCCAGTACTGAGCCCTGGGGAACACTGCTTGTGATCGGCCGCCAGCTGGATTTAACTCCATTCACCACAACTCTTTGGGCCCAGCTGTCATCCAGACAGGTTTTTACCCAGCAAAGAGTACACCTGTCCAAGCCGTGAGCAGCCAGTTTCTCCAGGAGAATGCTATGGGAAATGGTGTCAAAGGCTTTACTAAAGTCCAGGAGACAACACCCACAGCCTTTCCCTCATCCACTAAGCGGGTCACCTTGTTGTAGAAGGAGACCAGGTTAGTCAGTGAGGTTAGTCAATAGCAGATGAGTTCTTGCTGTTGAGCTCCCCTCAACCCAACATATTGAGGCCTCTCTGAGCATGTCTGCTCCCTTCCAGCTGATGCACTGTAGTGTTCCAGCCCTGGGTCCTTTCCCTTCCTTTCCCTCTCACTGCATCCTCTCCTTATCCGCTCCTGTCCCCTTCCTTCACATGCAGCGCTGATGGTCCCATGGACAGCTGGCACCCAGCAGCATCTCATTGCAGTGGGTTTGGACAAGTGTGAAATGTTCCCCATTTCCAGAGAGATTGCGAGACACCTGCTGCTGCGTGGCTATTTTGTGTTTCTAATTGAGCACATGTGCATCTTCCAGGGAGGAAAGAAGAGCGAAAGCAGAAGAAATGTCTTCCTACTGTGTTATATCTAAATGACTGATGCATTGGGACCAAGGAAAACTATAATTAACACCTTTCCTTTTTCTCTTTTCTCCCCCCTCTCATCACCTCCAGGGGTTTCTGCTATTTTAACTCCGTGGCAATCGCAGCTAAGCTGCTTCAGCAAAGACTGAACGTTAGCAAAATCCTTATAGTGGACTGGGTGAGTAAATGCTGGTTCTTACCCTTCAGGAGAGCAGTTGGAAATTTTTCTGTTTTTTTTTTTTTTTTCTTGCAAGGGCAACCCTGGCTTTGTAAGTCAGTGAAAAAAATGTTGCCTGTGGTCTGCAAGCCAAAATTTGTTTTTTAAAGTTTTTGTTTGGTTGGTTGGTTGGTTGTTTTTTTCATTAAAGTGTTTTTAATAAAAGAAATATTTCTTAAAGGGTCCATAGTTTTCAGAATAAAATTGTAATTAAGAAGCAGTTGCTTTCTAAAACAAGCCCATAACACAGTCTCAAGGATGGGTAACTGCAAACAGTGCTGAGTTTTCGTTATTTTTTTCTGAAGGTTTTTGACCTTAAGTGTTACAATCCATCCCAGTTTTCTTTTCAAGATGTGAGGACCGGTTACTGAGAGGGACAGGCTATCTGGCACGGCTTGACCATCAGTCTGGATGGTCTCAGTGTCCTGCCTCTGGTCCAGCGCAGCACTCTGTGCGAGTGGGCAGGCAGTCAAAAGCGATCTCTTAAATTGCAATAAGACAGTGAATACTCTGCACACAGCACAGCGGATTTGAGAAAGAGCTTTTTTGGGATTTTGCTATGGCGATGTATAGATTTAAAAATGTGCCTGATTGATTTTTATAGATTTAAAAATGTATTTATGTGGCTGTGAAGGCATTTGAGTTGCTGGGCATCATCCAAGAGTTTTGATTAGATTGCCACAAATTTCCCATGGGCTAGACCCACAAGTCAAAATGTATTTATTTGTCTTTTTGACCTACTGGATGGACATCCTTTTCCTCACTTCCCACCAACTGTTTTTCATGTCAGAAAGGGGCATTTTGAATACCCATCCTGTGTTTCTGCACTGAGTAGCAATGCAGTAGGAGATCTGGGTAATGAGTTTGTGTTGTTTAACCTTGTTGGGTCCAACACAACTTTGCTGGGCATTTGTATCAGTGGTCACCCCACAGACCGATTAAAGATGCAGATTTGGGGTAACTAATATAGTCTCTTCATCCTCCAAGACTGGGTATGAATCCACTTCTCTCCATCCAAGTAAATTGATCCTGTCCTCAGTTTTGATATATGCTTGAGATTGTGTTTATGCCCATTTATCCCATGTGTTAAAAAAGGAGTGTAACCTGAAGCCAGCTGTGCAAAGCAGGTTACTCTCATTTGCAATAAACTGCTACAGCTAGATCAGAGAAGTGCAGAAAATGAAGCACAACAGCAAAGAAAATTCCTTCAAATCCCAAGCTGATGGCTTTAATCTGCATTTTTACTACGGTACTAACCTCCCTCTCATAATGCAATCTCTGTCCCCGAAGGATGTTCACCATGGGAATGGTACTCAGCAAGCTTTCTACAATGATCCTAATGTTCTTTATATTTCACTACATCGCTATGATGATGGGAACTTCTTTCCAGGCAGTGGTGCTCCCGATGAGGTAAGAGAATAGATCGGCATAGCATCCATCCGTGTCTGGTAAGACCTTCTTGGGGCTGTGATTCATGTGCCCCCCAAAATCTCATGGAGCCTCCCAGGCAAGACTTGGAGAGAAGCTCCTGCCATCGCTCCCACACTCATGCTTGTTAGTGCCCCTTTGGGAGCACACTGCCCGGGTTTGTGCATTTGGTGCCTTCTCGTCCAAGTCCTAACAGCTGTGGGCATTGTGTCCTGCCCCGCAAGCTGGCCAGAAAGCGTGTGCCTTGGCTAAAGAGCAGAAAATGAGTTAATGCAATTAGGCTCCCCAGCCCTTATGGGAGAGCCTGTTCCAGAGGAGCCCTTTGCCAGCTGTCCCAGCACTCCATGTACTTTTCAAGAGTTCCCCTTTATAGATATAAGTTGTTTCTTAGATGCAGGAGGAACAGCATGTCTGTGGCTGTGCCACCGGCGCTTGGGTTTACTGACACAGCCTTGGAGCACATGCATCCCCCCTTCTCCTAGCCCTGCTGAGGCATCGCTCACTGCCACCGTTGCGTTCACATTGCACAGCCCCGACAGTGGGATATGAGCATCAGTCACTGATGCTGCTGGACCAGTTCCTGGTGGTGGCCTCAGAGCCTCCTGCAGAAGGGCCAGGCCAACAGAGGTGGGAGCCCTTTCTCCCTAAACTCTGGATGGATACTCCTACATGCATTGCATCCTTCTTTTCCCTCTAGGAAATATTGTCTTTCCAGAGTGATTTATCAAAGGGAAATTATATGAAATACTTAGTTTTGCGTACTCTGAGCACTCCAGATTTCATCTGAAAACTCCTAGAGTTCTTACCCTGTCAATTTTACATTTTCCTGTTCATCAAACATCTATGTTGCCATTTTGGTTTCTAAAGAAACTTAAACGTAATGTGATACTGTTTCATTGCCCTGTTGTGCGCTACTGTTGTAGTAAATAAACAGCAGCCCTTTACATCAGGCTTAATTTCTGCTTCAGGATATGCAAAAGTCTCAGACCTACTTTTTTTGCTGACCTTTTAATAATCTAGTAATCTGGTTTACAAAATATCTAGTATTGTAAGGAAACACTAGACTATCCACTTCATATTTACCATTTATAGTAATTTTTAGATGTGTCATTCCAGACCTAGTAAAACAAAGAATACAAAGGAAATTCAATTAAAGCCACAGATGGATAAATAACCCACTGTGGATGGATGAACCTACTGTGTTTTTCTACCAGCAGTATTTGCACTAATACAAGGAAGAATGTGCAATAAAAGCCCTGCAGCTTTATCTAGCCTGAATTATCTGGCTGTGTATTGTATAGCACATTAATTTTGGATTTTTTTTCATATGCAGAGACTGAAAAAAAAAAAACAAACCACAAAAACACAAAAACCAAACTCTGTGTGTAGGAGCTCAGAGCCCTGTGCAGAGCTGCCAATGGCTGGTGGCAGCAGATACTGCCCGGCTCCCTTGCTGTCCCCAAGGACCTGCAGCCCACGCTCACAGCCACTGCGCTCAGGCAGCTACGAGGTCCCTGCTTGATGAAGGGACTGAACACAGGCTTTTGGGTTTCAATATGAATGCAGAAAACATGGCCCTGCTTCTTGGCAAACAAATTACTAGAAAACCCTGGTTTATTTTTCGGTTTTCCCCTCAGGTATTTGCAGTCAGTGCAGATGGGAACGTTTGCAGTACATGCAAGGATGGGGATGTACTTGTATTTACCACCCACATGTCCCACAAGCAGCGAAAATTTCTTCTCTGTGAATCGTATTTTTCCCCAGCAGAGGGGGAGCTCGCTCTGATTAAAACTGTGGGTTTTTTCCCCCTGTTGCAACTGTAATGAAATATAAAATATGCTTCTGAATAAAACTGAAAACAAATTAAGGAAAGGTATTGCATGTAACACACTCTCCTGCAAAAGAGGAAGAGGATCCAGTTGATTATGAGGTGGTTTCGGGGTGAGCATCAGTCAAATACCGCTGGTCTACAGCTCCCGTAAAGATCAGAGCATGAAGGAGCTTTACTTTCACTCTTGTTTTGGGGACAGGTTGCTTTAGAGGGAAAAATTAACCTCACTACCACCAAGCTGTTGAATCAAAATCCATATTCAACTGGAAGAATATTAAGACAGCAGAGATGTGTTGCCAGAGTTCGCAGTTTCCGTATGTGTAATTAAGAGTACCATCTCCCTTTTTCAGGTTGGCACAGGAGCAGGAGTTGGTTTCAATGTTAACATGGCCTTTACTGGTGGCCTTGATCCACCAATGGGAGACACAGAATACTTAACTGCTTTCAGGTAATATTGAAGTTTTCCTCTTACAAACATAGTTTTTACCTAAACTGGGTTTCTTTTTCCTTGTGCTGTCCTCCTCAATCTTGAGTTTCTCTCTTGCGAAGTTTAGAAATACAAGATTTACATCTAGTTGCAGTTACTTTTTGAGTACCATAATAAAAATAAAGCTGAATTAAGTAGGATATTTCTGGCCATAAGAAGCGTGTCTGTGACGTTAGGGGATTGACATACTCACTGCTCAGCACTGATTGTTGCATGAATGTAAAATGTCAACTGATATGAATAAGCTCTTCTGGTTTTGGCTAAAAATCTTTTTACCTCTTTGGGGTGAGTATTTCTATGGGTAAACCCACTTGGATGGGGAGGGGAACCCAGAAAAACTTTTTAACAAGTCATCATGAGTTGAAACTTGAGAGTACAGCTGCCCCAAGGCTTGAGACACATTACTGTGCTGCAGATGATGGTACCCAACTTCTGGGCAAGTTGGCCATGCAGTCCCTCCCCTGCAAGAGCTCTGCTCACAACTCATACCACACCTCGCTCACAAGTGTACCTAGCAAAGGGACGTGGGCTTCTTTTGATAAGCTTTAGATTTTATTCACACAAGATATCGAATATGCCTGTTCCAGCCAACTGGAAATTTCAACAACTGAACTGTTGGTTTGTGCTTATCTTACTGGTTTCTGGTTTCTCCTCAGAAGCAGCATATTGTGTGTTATGAATAAAAATACAACCATCTCTTAAGTGTTACTCATCACTCACTGTCAGAGTGTGAATGAAGGCAAGCAAAGCTGTGGAGTTGAATTAATGTGTTGCTGGGATATCCTCCTTGATTAGCAGTAATAGTAAAGCCAGATATAAACCTCTGTGCTGGATTGTACAAACATATTCAAGCATGCTCCAAAAAACTGGCATCATTTGAGTCTCCAAATGGAGCAGGGGATGAAGCCACTTGTTGACTCACTTGTTCATGTCTTGCTGGTCTTATTGTCCTGCTCACCAAAGCATATGATACCTGAGGATCACAGGGCGGTATCTGCAGGGAATCGTTTGATCTGATCCTTAATTTCCTCCTCATATCAGCATCATCAGAAGAGATGTGTGAAGCAAAACACACGTTAGCTGATCTACGGTCATGCACGCCTAGGTCGTGGTCTCTCTGAGCAGCGTCACTACAGGAGCACTGCAAGAGTATGGGTTGACCATCATGCTGCTCTGAGCAGCTAATGGGCAGAATACCCCAACAGGGCGATTGTATGTCATTGGTGTTTTGGGGACTTGCTGCAAGCCTGGAGTGATGCATTTGTCTCCCAGAGTTGCAGAGAACGAGAAAATTAGTGAAAATTAACTATAGAAGCAACAGAATAACAAGATGAAACAAAGGCGGATCCCTGAGTAGAGGAGAACTTGTAAGTAATGTAGTAGTGAATAGAGGTCAGTGTGAGACCACACTTTCCTTTCTGATACTCTTTCCAGGAGAATGAATATAATTCTCTGACCTGCCAGATACATAGGCTGTATTTTTCTTAGAGACTGTCCTTCTCCTCCCCCTGCCTCCCCCGTGCTGTGGGTCCATCCTCTTCAACTGGCATCTTTTTTAATAATTATGGGTTGAAGTGGTTTTCTGTCCTCAAACCAGATTTAGTGCACTTCTGGCGACCACCCCGCATAAATTCAGGGAGACACACGCTTGCCAAAACATGGGATGCGCGTTTCTGGCGACAGGCAGATGGAATATCGCATTCATGGAATAGCATTAAATCTGGGAGCATTATTTGCTGTTCTTCCCTGTGCGCATATTTGTATTCCGTTATACTGAGCAAAAAGAGCTTTTACTCTTCAGCCTGCCATTAAAAAGCCTTCAAAGAATGTATACAATTTAAAATAACATCTAGTCAAATAACTGTCATTTGTCTCAATGTTTTATTCCTGTTACAGGAAAGCAGCACTTTCCTCCAAAGTGGAAGTCTGTTTATCCCAGTAGTCAACAAGACTGATTGCTTCGTTATAAAGAGAACCTGTAGCTTGTGATAGAGTGACATACTTGCTATTAAATATTAATTGAGTTTCAAGGCTCCTGGAAAATTGCTCAGTCTGCACAGTAAGACCTTTGCCAGCCATTGCTTAATAGGCACTGGTGTCTTTTTGCCCGGAGACTGCAGCAGCTATTTGGGGAAGATATTTTGGAGCTAGTCACAGCCCTTATTTTGCTGGGGTTTTGGGACATTGTGACTCATCCTCCTAGGTAGCACCTTCTGTAGTCTGCCCCATGTGCACACCTTCAGTCAATAAGTTAAATTGGAAGCTTTTTTTTAATCTTATGCCAAGTTTGGTCATGATAATACATTATCAAGTGACCTTTTTAAATCTTAACCAGCTTCTTTGAAAAACATTCCCCCCCCCCCGAATCTTTCTATTGATTTTAATGTAAAATAATGCTTTGAAGTTTGCAATTTATAGTCCCCCAAGAGTTAGAAAGTGAAGGGAATAGGTCATATATCCTTTTTTTTTTTTTTTTTCCCTTCTTTTCTTACGTTAGCCCCTTGAGACAATGCATGCCTTCAAGGCAGCACCTTGTTATTCCACCCCATCGAATGCCACGTTGCATTTGCCGGGGATCAAACCTAAGATGAAGAAAAGATAAGAAAATTGGCCATAATGAACTCCAGAAGCAGCAGGCATTTTCACCATGAACTTGGAAAGTCACAGTGGAGAACTGAGCTTTAATTCAAACCAGTCCAAATGCCAAACTGTGAAGCTTTGAAGTCTGCAGAGGAATCAGTGGAAATCCTTTGAGCTAGGCAAAGATACTGATATACTTTTTCTTCTTTTTTTTCTTTTTTTTTTTTTTCCCCCTAAGCCTTAACTCCTCGCATGCTTGTCTGTTTTTAGGGAAGAAAGCCCTCTTTCTACATAAAACAGCAGAAGAAAAATAAGCAACATGATTTTCGTATTTTTTTGTTCTGTTTCAGGATGAGCTGGTGCATGGATTTGATAAAAGCATCTGCTCTAATGAAATAATAACTGAGATGATTGTCCTCATAAATTAGTCTTCTGATGAGTGAATAAATAAATCCTAATGAAACCTATCATCCTCACACTGAAAACCTGTTTCAGTGTTGTTTTACTCTTTCCGAAGAAAGGACGGTAACTTGCATCAATGATTTTTCGACTGAACTTTTTTTCTATGCATATTGGCTTCCCCCTGCTTGCACTGCAGCATTGGGTTGGACTGGATAGCCTGACCTCTTAATGTTTATTAATACCACCGAGCCGTTTCAAAAGTGAGAACAAGAGTTAAAAATGCAAAGCGGAGAGCAGCCTTGCCATGCACTTTGTCACTTATTATCTTCATAACCAAGGGCTGAAATCCCCGGCTGCCCCATCTTGAGGTTGGGGTGATATCATGGTTGCTGTATTTTTTTCGGGGGGGGGGGAGCAGGGTGGAGTCACCCTGGTCGCTAATAAGATGTGCAGAAGGGATTTGGGGATTTTGCTGCGAGCTTGGCGCTCCTCCACCCCATCGTAGCGGCGGCTCTGCCTGCCCGAGACAGCATGACATTATAATTTAGCTGACCGTTTGCTGGGCGAAGGTCCCATGGCTGAACTCACCGCCAAAGTATGTGGGCAATACAGATTTCACAGATTAGGCAGAAATGTATTAAACTCTAATGTGAAAAATGCAGGGCATATAATTTTAAAAGTCCTTAACTCATCAAAATGTTATTGGTATTCGTCGCTGTTATTCCGTAGTTATAGAAACAAATGGTTGTAAAATTCGGCGGGTTTTTTTTATCAGTCTGTTGTTCCCTAACTTGTTATACAAGCAGAAATCATGTTTGCTTCTATAAATCCTCATGACGTTTTCAAAAGCAGAGTGTGGAAACCCAGCTAAGAGACCTGCAGAAAAAATGCAAAGACTGCAGCTAGTTCCTTATTACACGAGAACAGCAGTTACTTAGTGAAATTAAAGTGTATTATCCATAGGAGTTTTCCTTTGAATGTACTGTAAGAAAGTTTTCTTGATGATTCTAGCAGTTGTGTTGTCTCGTACAATTTTTTTTCCCTACCCTGATGTCTCCTCCACAATTATAATTCCATATAAGCTTGATTCCATGTTAGTTTTATTTTTATTTAAAACACCTAAACCAGAAGCAAAAGCCAGGACTGCATTTGAAATGTCCCTCCTCCTGCCTTTCTCGAAAAGCGTTAAATGAGTTCAGGAGCCAATTTGGGGGGAGATTTTGTTTTTTCCTTCGATCCATAAACTATTTCAGGAGTGAGTAAGCGCAGGGGGAAGTTGATGATGTTTTGCCTTGGAACGGTTGTTTCTGTATTTTAGATTTCATGCTCTCCCGGTGCTCATTTCGTCCCCAAACTCCTAATCCCTTTCGACATAGTAAATGACCGTGGAGATAGCTGCTTGAAGAAACAAAGACTGGAGTCTTCAGGAGGCTGATTAGCCTTAGGAGCAGCGGATAACATTTTGATATCTCTCTCTATCTCTAACAGTGGGAAAAAGAGTCTCTGAAAAAAGTGCTCAGCCTTCTAAGTTTTCACTGATTTGCTTGCTGCAATTGAGCATTTAAAAAAAATCCTCTGTAGGATTGTTTAATCTGCCTGTCATTTATTAGGCAGTTAATTCGTGAATTGACTAGTAACAGACTAAAAATTATTCCGTCTTCTAGAAAATAGATATATTTTTTTTCTCCTCTAAATGATTGCAGAACACAATCAGTAGTTTTTACTGTTTGCAGTCATCAGTATTCACTAATGCGTAGCTGTTCAGCTTGGCTATAATTAGAGTCAAATGAAAGGATTTACTTTATTTTAAGCAAGCAAAACAACCTTCTAAAATTTAGGAAATGTAAAGCTAACCCTTGTATTTTAAAAAATTCTACCTGGCTTGAATGAATATTGCATTACGAATCCTTTCATTCCTTGGTGAATAACTCTACAGCCACCTTAGCCATTAGTTAAAAGACCCATTTCCAGACAAAACTGCTCACCTTCTTGATAGTAATTCAAATTTCTGGCTTTTTTTTATGGTTCCATCACCAGGGCAAAGCCATGGGTTTGTTTGCAGTTTAATTGTTGCTTTCTCTTGGGGACTTAGCTTTACTGTGCTGGATCTGAGTGAAGAGGCTGTTTTCATCTGTGCACAAGAAAAAATTAAAAACCGAAAGACTGGGTTAGATGTGCCTGAAACACTGCCCACAGATGAAATCTCAGAAATACATTGTTTGAAAGTGGTTCGTTTGCTTGCATCTTAAATTTTCATGTGAGCCTGTTTTCTTTTCTTTTCTTTTTTTTTTTTCTTTTTTTTTTTTTTTTTTTTTTAACAATTAAAAAGGGAAGAACGAGGGAGGGAGTGCTGAGAGGCAGGAGGGCTTTGGCTCTCCAGGGTCAAGTTCTATGGCCAAAGATACGGCTGCTTACATACGTGGCAAGCATCAAATAGAGCTGGGACTGCAGCTTTTGAGTACTGGTGTAATACTAGAATTAGGAGAAAGTCAGAAGAAAGAGCAGCCCAGGAGAGTCTGGGTAGGAGTCACAGGCGAAGGGAAGAGTTCAAGTCTGGATTTGAGAGTGCTCTTGCGTTTGAATGGGCTTGTGATGGTCAAGGTACCAAAAGTATCATTAGCTTATTTATTCTGACACCCTGTCATCTTGCACTTCTCTGGCCGCCCCTGAACATGCACAGTTCCCAGGCAGCCTCTGCCCAGGACGGGCATGCAGCACCCATCCCACGGGCACAGACTGTCTGTCCTCCCAGCTCCTCTTGGACGGGGGATTGAGGGGACCTGTGACATGTTTCTTAAAATCTGAGGGACCTGATAAAAAAATCACTGTGCATACAGAGCACCACTAATAGTTGCTCTAGAAATGAAGATACTTGCTGGGGTAACCAGTTGCCGCTGTAAGGTCACCCCGTCCTGCACTGGAGAAAACTCTGGATATCCTCAAAACGGCTTCTTCTAACTGTTGTCAAATACCGATTGATTTACTTTTAAAGAGCAACTGCTGCTTTTTCTCTTCTGAAATTTATACAGACAGGGTTCACAGTTAACTCTCGGTGCTGCCTGTGTGCTGGCTGTGCCGCTAGAGGGTATCTTTGAACCGCTGTCACTGCACGGGGACCTTCAGCCAAGCATCACCAGCACCACCGCGCTGCTCGCCAGCTGTCTCTGTGCCTTGGTGCTTGGGCATCAGCCAGATGAGCTGTCCCATGGCCAACAAAACGTTACCGATTCAGGGTTGTGTGGGTTGCTCAGTGGTGACAGACCATGCACACAGCGTGGGGGTGCAGGTTTGGGCTTGCTCTGCGACCACCTTAGGGTGATCCCACACATCAGTTGAGGTACTGGCAGCTCCCATAGCAGCTCCCATAGTAACGGGGGGGCACAGAAATCTGATGATTTTAGCAGTTTTCCTTCAGTTAGAAATTAAAGAGCTCAGCAGTACTTCAAAGCTCAGGAAAAAAAAAAACCAAAAAACCTCTGCCATGTGCACTTGCTTCGAAACTGCTGCTTTAGTCCTTTGTGAAGGAGGAGGTTTCTACTTAAAACGTCTGTGGGTTTCACTAAACAGATTTTTGTTGACTGTAAAGTCATCAGCAGAAACTGCTATTTTGTCTTTCTTACGTAATAATCTCCCTGAGGACAAAATGTATATGGCAATCATGTCGTTTGAGGAAAAAATTCAAATTCCTCTTTTGGGTTTTGTAAGAATTAAAAGAAAATAAAATCCTTTTTGTGTAGGTTTCCATGTCTGTGTGCAGAGACTGGCAGGCAGGAAGATTGCAGGAGGCTGTTAGGTTACTGCGGCAATTAGTTGGCAAAAAATTAAAGCTAGAAGGCTGTTTTTTGGACTACATGGTGTCTGAAGTGCCTTGACCAGACCTGCGATATGCCTGGCATCCCTGCCTGCAGGGGCTCTGCTCAGCGGTGGCAATGGAAACTGCTTGATGGCTTTGACCAGCACTGGAAGTATGTCCATTAAAAATAAACTCTGCGGAGGGCAAAATGGCGTGAGCTCAGGTCAGTGGTGGGGCTCATACAAGTTGCTGACACTAGAAGGTGTCTTGTGGCTGTTCAACATCATTGTAGCAAGAAATGTAAATTTTTATGGGTGTCTTAATAGCGCTTGAGCCATCTCAGCACTAACCAGACCTTCTGGGCTCCTTCTGTTTTTCGGAGCATCACATAACAACTATACTCAATAAAAGTGAAGTTCTTATGTATGTAAACATGCTTACCGGTTCATGCTTTGGTATATGAATAGTTTTATTTTGTGCTTTAGAAAGTTAACCTTGCCAGTCAGTGTTCCTAGGATGGGGAAACGGGGAAGTACCGTCGTCTTCAGTACCAGCAAGGGATGGCATTGGTCAGGTTGCCCTAGGGATACATCCAAGATTCAGTGGGTACATCTATGATGGGAAAAGAACATGATCTGGAAAATACGACTCTATATAAAGGGCAACCCTCTATGCACATCCTTGCTTTTCCACCATTTCCTGCAGTTATCAGTGCCCGATCAAAAAATTCAAAACAACTTTCAAGCCCATGCGTGTGGGTACCCCAGCATGAACTGAAGGCATGAGAAGGCTTTCATCCAAAAGTGCTTGCGACAGGTTTTCTCAATCAGAAAAGATTGTGGGTGTCTGCATCACATTTATTAAGAAGCTCCGTTGCTTTGACTTTTTTCCTTGCTGTAATTTCAGTTCTGCCGTGTTTGTGCTGGAGCTGTTAGACGAAGAAGCAACTACTTGCTCTCTGCTCAGCTTTCCAGTTTTGCTTAGTTGGCATCTTGACATGGGAAATGGGATGTCTGCAACCTCGTGTAGGTTTTGAACAGCAATTGAGTAGATTGAAGAGAGAAACCAGAGGGAAAAGGCCTTTTGCTGAGAAACCATAGGCACAGACCTCTTGTTTCATTTAAATACTGGCCCTAACAGACAATAGTTCATGGAGGCTAAGCAATTCAGTCCTTTTTTTTAGTGAACAAAATGTCAGACGATGGGGAACCACAGTTTAGAGAAGTGTATTTGGATGGGATATTTGCATATTAAAGCTTTTTGCCCCATGTGACATCCCCAGCCTTTCATTATGGTGAATGAGAAGTGCAGCAAGGAAAAAATAAATAGCTTTGCAGATTCTGCAAAGGCTAAAGGAGGTATTTAGAAGGAGAACATTGAGACAAGTGCCACAAACCAAGGTGGCTGTCAGACAGGTTTTCCAGGTGGATTTGCAGCCTGTGCCAGATGCCCTGTTATTTTCTCCTTATCCCGTCAATGCCCTGTATGTAAGGCAAGGTATGATCACAAATGGGAAACACAACGTATGGCAACTTATTTTCCTGGTCAAGACTTGAGGCTGTTGATGAAGGAATTCATAGACCTCACTGAAAAAACTAACATGAGATTGACTTTAAAACTGTATTGTGTGGTGGGGCAAGGTGATCTGCCAGCCAGACTCACACCTTGTAAGAAAATAGGAGATGGACTTCGCCACTGTGGAATAATAGTATGAGGTTTTATAACGGGTTTGTTCAAGATGGTTTAAGTGTTCCTGCATTTGTGCAAGAGCCAAAATAACGTGTCTGCCATTGTTAAATTTCTGTTGCAGAACGGTAGTAATGCCCATTGCCAATGAATTTGCCCCAGATGTTGTGTTGGTGTCATCTGGTTTTGATGCAGTGGAAGGCCATCCCACACCTCTTGGAGGATATAATCTATCAGCAAAATGTAAGTTGTGGATTTACAAGAGCAAAGATCCAAAACTGGTGTAAATTGCTGCTGTCCTAGGGACTAAAGTACAGGTTTTACCTTTTGGTAAAATCTTTCATTTTAATGGCAAACTTTTCAGCCTTTTTCTTTGCATTTTCATGTGTTTTGTCACTGCACCATATATATTTTGGTCTGGCCAAAGCCTTCATTTTCTTGAAGCGTTGCATATTTCAGTTTCAAGTGCAAATAAATTAGGTAAGGAAGTTACCAATTTGTTTGTAGTTATACCTCTGTGGAAGACAGCTGCTGAATTAGAGTTATGCTTGTTTTAATGCAAAATTGTAGAAAGAGGCAGTGCCACATGTAAACAGTGTACTCTGCTCTGAATGCTAGTAAAAGTTCATTTCTTCTTCCAGCATACCTAATTAAAAATTCAAACTGAATCTTTTTTTTTCCTCCACTTTTGAAGCAATTGTACAGGTCCACAAGAACGCCCCTTTTGCTTCGGATCTGTGATGTTTTGCTTTGCACAGGAGATGCACTGAAGTTTTTCCCTCCCTCCCCCCTTGGTTATACTGGGTTAATCTGGCAGTGTTTCATTCAAGTCAATCGAGAAGACAGTTTTTCTTGCAAAAGGATTTTATTATCATTTTTTAAGAGTTTGCTTCAGCCAGGGAACTTACTCTCTATAGTGAACTTCAGAATCTCGTAAGGTAGCTGAACCTATAAACTTTATATAAGAATAAAGTGAAATAGATTTACAAGAGACAAGTTATTTAAGATATCCAGAAACACTTTGTAATGAGAAGGTCTTGTTTACCTTCTTGTTGAATTTCCCATGCTCTGCTACTCTCGCAGAATGATTATGGGCTCAGCCATGAATCTTTTTATCTGGCTGTTAATTTGCCAATTTGCAAAGGCGCTCGCAGGGGTCACTGCAAAACAAAAAGCAGGGAGCGTGGATGGAGGGTTGAAATGCCCGGGATTTTCTTTTGTTTGGATTTTTTTTTTTTTTTTTGAGGGGGAAGGTTGCTTTGAGGACATGTTTTTTAAATCCTTGCAGCTTGGTTCTGTTTTGTTTAAAGGGTAGAAATGTATTGTGTGTCATATGATCAAAGTCCTGGGTGCCCCAGGAATTTTTATAGCATATTATATATGGGAAGAAACGTCTGTTAAGAACTAGATGTCAAATATCTCTGGGGCACTGTGATGCTGCTATCGCAACTGAAAGCACCAGCAGCAATTTTACCGATTCCCCTTTCCTGCGTCCCTCCCCCCGTGCCTCCCCCATGACTGCTCTGACTTTGCATCTTCCAAAGCAGAGCAAAAAGTCACCTCCTTCCACTCTTTCATTCCTTCCAAAGGAGATATTTGCTGCTATATATAGTTCAGGGCACTGAGGGGTGGCAGGGAGGATGGCGGTGCCTCTCACCTGGGATAAACCCCAGCGAAGCACTCGTGGGGGAGATACGGATCCATCCCGCAGCGCACACGGCTGAGCCAGTCCAGCGGGGAACCATGGCTGGAATTCTGCAGCAAGCGTATTAAAATCCAACCTGGCTTATATTATGCGTTGAGTCCTTTCAGATCCCTTGTGGTTTTTTAATATGATGTAATTCCTTTCTATAATTCTTTGATCCTTAGCCAGGAGCCTGATTCCAGCCGCAACCTTTGCCCTTCTCCTGCATTTCCTCTTTTCCCTCGTTACAGGCTTTGGGTACCTGACGAAGCAGCTGATGGGCCTGGCCGGGGGTCGCGTCGTCCTGGCCCTCGAAGGAGGCCACGACCTCACTGCCATTTGCGATGCCTCGGAAGCGTGTGTTTCTGCTTTGCTGGGAAATGAGGTACAGAGACAAGCAAAACCAGGGGCCGCAACCTTCAGTCCCTCATCTTGCAGAGTTATCCAGTCATGGGGCTGAACTTGGGCTTTTCATCCTCCAAAACAGTCGTTGTCATTGTTTTGGGTCCTTTTGACACATGTTGATTTAAAGAGTGCGTGCTTTATTTGTTTAAAAACTACCTGTGTTCGACAATCCGTATTATAAAGATTGAAATAGCTAAGAATTGAATTTGGGTTTATTCTTTATCCAAATAGTTTGCTTTGTGCTCTTTGGAAAACAACCAGTTAGTTTAATTTCTTCCTGAAGTCGTTGACCAAGCCTTCCCTTCTCTTTGCAGACCCCCTCTCTGGTACTGCAGCCTCTACCAGCTGCATTGGGCAGCTTGCTTGAAGTTTGTTTTCAGTCGTATATTTTCCTTGACATTATATTTTCTACCTTCTGCAAGTTGTTGTGTCACAGAAGTTGGCTGGAAAGGCCAGGGTGCTTGATTGCAAGATGGAGAAGTACAACAAGGAAACCTGGTTTTTGGTTTCTGGGAAGGTCAGGGTATTTTCCTATTGAGGCAGATACTTTAGCTTTTCTGCGTCTCCCCCCTGCTCCCCACCCCGCCCCTTTTAGTGTCAGCGGGATTAAAGAAGAAATGCTTCAGATTCCCCGTACCCATCCTCCTTGATGCAGCCTGGCTATCAGCATCCGCTGTATCAGTGAATGAGCAGCTCACGCCTACATTTCCTCCAATGTGGCTGATAATTAAAAAGTTTGGAGTGGTGGCATTTGACATGTCTTTGGGCTCGCGGAGTTCAGGGCCGTGTACTGCAGAAATATGGCAGCAAGGAAATACAGAAATCAATTATCGGCAGCGAAATCTCAGACTGGGGCTCTTGTGCATCTTCTGTGTCTGTACCTTTGCATACGCATCTGTTCAAGAAGCATATTTCTCTATAATTTGTGGGCTTTTGACTATGAGCAACTGGTTTGTTGGTGTCAAGCTTCCCTCCTGGTTCATTCCTCTTTTTTGGACACCTTTTCTCCACATGGAAGATGACCATGGTCCAAATGGTTGAGTCTTGGATGGGCACAGTAGAGTGCAAAAGTGCCTTGCATCAGTCTCGTTCTCACTCAGAGAAGCAGGTGCTTGCTCAGCCTGTGGCCCTGGGCATGGTCCCCGCTCAGTATCTGCTGTGGGGGTCCTGGTATAGCAGGGGCTTTGGAGCTGTTCAAAACAATCATTGAGGATTGATAGCACAAATTGGAACAACAGTGCAGTGTGATTCCTTAGGCTACATATAGCTAAAAATTTCAGCCTTGGGGGAAAGCAACCACACCGATTTGAAGTTGGGGGTGGCTGTGTAACCTCAGGCAGCATTAATGGCTTGGCTAATGTGTTTGAATTTTTTAGGCTGCCTCTTTAAATAAGCAATTGCCCTCAGTGCTTTGTGGAAATGAGCAAATATTGAAAAGCTAGAGTAACAGGACATGAGGAGGCTCCTAAGATGACCTCTGGTAGAGCAGACTTCTGAAGGCAGTGGTCTCTTCCACAAAGCAAGAGATTTGCCTGCCTGTCAGATGGTGAAGGAAGGAGAGTCCTCCTAAAGCTTTCACCTGCCGTGGAGAGCACAAGCAGTGTCTCTCATCACCACCCTTTGCTGAAGAACCCCTTGGTGCAGGAGCTGAATGAGGACATGTGGTCAACATCTGAAGGTGCAGCACCACAGAGAGGAGAAGCCAAGCAGTATTTCAGCTCTGGGTCTGCCTCCAGTGGGAGCTGACTTCTGGGGGTGGTGGTGAGCTCCCATGAGCAGACTCACTCTGACTCGCAGCTGCAGTTCAGTGACCATCAGCCTTTCTCAGGTCTGGGTAGTTGGAGTAGGGAGCTTGGATCTGCATGGAGGTGTGTATCACCTATGTTTGCTGACTCTTCCAGCCTTTTGTAGAAGTGCTCTGTCTTGCAGTATCCACACTCCACACGAAGGATGACAGTGCCTGGGGAAACCTCACTAACCAGTCCAAGAGATAAAACAGCTGGGATTCATCAAAAGCATCTGCTTCGATTATCCAGCATCCCATCTTCAAGCATCCAGAGAGCATCTGCTCCTTGTGCTTGGCCAGGCAGTTCTGATAAGGCTCTCAGCATGGGTAACTGATCCAGCATGCCAGCCTGTTGTCAGCCCTCAGGACAGCCAAAAACTCCAGAGCCAGCTGCGACATCAGCATGGAAGCAATGGAGTTTTCACTGCAGCACCCATCCTTCTTAAGCTGACAGCTGATGGCACTGTTGTCACCACAGACATTTCCTCTAGCTCCATCCACCTTTGGGTGCAGTCGGCTCTAATGGCAGGATGCACTTTGAAGGGGAGACAGAGGAAATGACGCATGAAGGATGTCATTCCTCTTGCTTAACATGCTCCTACGATGCAGGCGGGTGACCGCAATGTGGTGTGAGGATCTGCGTGCAGTAAATAAGCACTTGATCCAAACCACGAACGTGTTTGGAAGTGCAAAGCTTTGGGTAGATTTTAGCCCTTATGATAGCTTGGATGTTGTCAACTGCCTGAGTGGTTTCATTTAGCAGAGTGAATATTGATCCTTAAAGGTAAAAAAACATTTATTTTTTTTAATCACTGAATCAAGATAGCTATAAGGCACTTTAAAATACTTAAAGATGGTCCTGTTCTCACTTTTCCTAGGTGGGCTATAAGGCTGCACAGATATCATGATAATGTTCTCCAACTTACCGACACATCAAAAAGCAGGAAACACTAGTTTTATCAAGGTCTTTTATAAAATCTTTTTAATGCAAGGAAGTTGGAGGGAACTGCTGTTGCTTTGTCCCATGGCCCTTTGATGAAGTTTGATATACAGCGTGTTAGACAATTTTGCATGCGTGCACATAGACAGCCAGCTGTGGCTGGCGACGGGCTGCGCGGAGGTTTGCTGGCTGAAGAGCGGTGCCGGAGTTACACGGGGAAATGGTAGGAAATGAGGGGAACAGTGCCAGTCCCCAAAGCGTCTGCGTTCACCAGCGGAGATCAAAACTCCCGCTTCGGAAAAAGTGTTATGCAAAGGCAAGAGCCGGCTTGTTCCCAACTGTCCAGGAAATGAAAACAGAGCTTTAGCTTTGCAGCAGATTATTTTAATGTACAATGAGTTAGTGCTTGGCCAGGTTGCCTGAAAATGTACCTACATTGTTTTAGTAACAAAATTAGTTGTGCAAAACTAACGTGACTTCAGTTGAAAAATCAAAGGCAAGCATGATGCAGGGAAGATCTGATGATGGTAATTTAGGCCAGTGAGCCACCGTTTCTCTCCCGTTACTTAAAGCAGCCCCTGACAGCAGCGTGCCAGCACTGCTGGAGGGCAGGGGAGGCAGCAACCATGCAGAGCTGTTCAGTCCATCGTGGGCATCACCAGCCTTTATCCATCCAACCAACTTCTGCCCTGTGGCAAATGCTGTTTGTGAACTGTCTGTTCTCATGGAGCAATGCTGCTATTTAAGAGCTGGAGCATCAGTAGCATTCTCTGCCCCAGGCTAGGACCCATGCCAGCACCATGCCGTGGAGCTCCTGTGCCGCAGGAGCTGCAGACGGCGGGGAGAGAGATGGGAGGCATATGCTGGGATACGCGGTCCTGGAGCTCAGCAGCACTCGCAGTGCTGCTTGTCACTGCTACAAATGCTTTGTCATTTTTCACACAGAAGTAGCGGTGGTGTGTCTGGTGTCAGACTCCGGACATCCTGAATAAACAAGAAGGTGATAATAAGCAGTTGCTTTAAAACCTTTGCCTAATGCCCAGAGGTATTTCCTTCCTTTTCCAGGAGAGCAATGGGTGAGTCTGTTGTCTGTGAGTGTTATTTCAGGAGGAGGAGCAATTCACTGGAATGGAAATTCAATGGAAACAATTCACATGTGCGGCCCGACTGCCTGATGTTGCGTGCTTTATATCAGTATCAACTGAGAGGTGTTAGAAAGCTCTCACTTAAAGATTTGTCCAGGAATTGCTTTTGCCTTCACTTAATGTCATACAGAAGCCAGTTTGGGACAGAATTATTTTTAGAGTGGAGAATTTGTAAAAAGTGCAATCCATAATTATTAAATCTGGAACAGAGCAATTTCTAGGCTTCATGAAGTACCTATCAAATGGCTGCCATGTGGTTGCAAGAACAGATCTCTTGGCTGGAGCTTCTCTTGGCTTTGAACAGAAGTTGCAGTTAAACTTTGCTGTAGTTCGGTCTGGTTTTTTTTTTAACTGTTAAACTGTGGCTGCTTCTTTGCTGGGAAGTATTCCTGGATGGGTCTTGACCAGCATTTTCAGACATAGTTAACAGCTGTCGACATCTTTTGCTTTGGATACCCAACCTTAGAGGTCTGTGATCAATTCAGGTTCTTCGTGGAGAACCTGGAGGGGGGAGGGGGAAAGAAAAAAAGATGAGCTTGGAGAGCATCAGACCTGCTGAAAGTTTTTTTTTCTTTAGTTGGTTGTGAGATGCCTTGAGCTCATGTGAATCTAATCCAAGCCATTGACCATGTACGTGTGCCAAGTAGAGCTGCTCTGCTGGGGCATCCTTACCTACCAAGCAGACACCCCTGCTGTGCCAGAGGAAACCAGTATTCTCTCCAGTGTCATCTGTTGAAAGCAAATAACCGCACCTCCTTCCTTTGGAAGACCTTTTCATAATTTTGCATTATTTTTTATTACAATAATTTTATTTTTTTTTAATAAATTGGAAGATCTGTGCTGCAGATCCATCTCCTTTCCTGGGGAGGCATGCTGGTGCCGCAGAGGGAGGCATCCCAAACTCCTGCCTGCTGTCAGAGCCATGCCTGTGCAGTACTACTGTGCTGCAGCCTCTGCCAAAGGATGGCAGGAGCCACACAAATGTATCTTAGGGTCTTCACTAGTTCATCAGGGAAAAAAAGAAAAAAAAAAAAACCAACAAACTAATAATAACTGTGGGTTGATTTTGAGTCCAAGTTTCTTGCCCAGTGGGAATCAAATCAAGCATTGTATCTTCAACAATAAAAGGTTTAATAACTTCATAAAGGGCAAAGGGGACAGTTTTAGCTTTTGAGAGGACAGTTGTCTCAAGGTGAGAGAAGTAACCCAATCAAAGATGGGTGTTCTCTTCTTGGGTTTATTTTTTAAAGGAAAGCAAATAAAAACTAAAACAACCTACCAGCAGTGCTGTCAGGGGGCCTTCCTCTGGGAGAGGACATGCATGCTTCTGCTGCAGAACAGACTTTGCCAGGGATGTGACCCCGTGGTCTTGATGGAGGAGGGTGTTCAAGGCTCATTGTCTTTACTGGTGTTTTGTGTCACCAGAAGACCCCCAGCTTTCTGCTCTGCAGCACCCACCTCCCAAACAAGCAGGGTAAAAAACACCACAAAGAAGGATGCGGTTTTCAGGGTGTTGATCTAATTTCTCTTTTTCTGTACTGACCAAAGGCTGCTGGGGCGGGGATGGATAGAGGCAGAGCTTTCTACCAGGGGAGAGGAAATTATTTCCTAGAAAACAGGAGGAAATGCCACCAAGCAAAGAGAGGGCATTTCTCTTGCTCTCCCCCTTTTTTCATTCTCACTCCTTTCCCCTGCCCTGGCTGCCGGAGCACTTCTATGCCTCTAAAAAGAAATGGGAAAAGCGATGTCCTTCATTGTTGAAGGGAGCTCTGAAGTTATTGTCCATTGGTCACCATAGGCACATTTGTCCATGCCGATGCAAAGGTGAACTGGATCCCCTGGTAGTTTTGTAACCTCCTGACCGCAAACCGAAAGGGTGATTCTGTCCTGGGTGGTAGGAAAGCTTGCATCCAAAAACAAGTGATATGTGCATGCACCGAGTTTGGACGTTAGTTTTCTATATAGCGAGTCTCAGGTCTGCAGAAGCTTTTTGCTCTTGAGTGCTGAGGAACAATTTTATTTCTGTATTTAAAACAGCTGTGCTGATCAAAGCATGGTCTCAGTGGTCTACACTACTGCTGATAGCCAGCACTGCTCAGTTAGCAGAGGTGTGTGCTCCCTGACTGATACAGCTGGAATCTCTGGGACATCTAACAGGCATAGCTCCAGTGGCAAAACCACCTCCTTGCTGAGACAACTTATTTCACACCCACAGGCTGGAGTAGTCTATCCTGGCGGCAGTGCAGGATTGCCAGTGGGAACTGCATCCAAACCAGCACTTGGCCATTACGGTCCTGCAAGGCAGCTCCATCAGCTCGTATGGGTTTCATATACAGGCTTTTACAGGTAGATCCACACTGCAGAGCTTTGCTCCAGTGTAAGTGGAGATGGACTTAGAGGAGCTTCTTTAGAGTAGCATTTCCTAATTCATCTCTCTCTAGCAAAATGAAGATACTCTTATTGTCCCATGTTCATAGTGCTTTGATATTTTATTGTTGTTAATAGTTAGTAACAAAGGCAGCACTGCCATTGGGAGGGTGGGATAGAGCAAACCAGAAATCGTCTACGTGCCATTTGCATTTACAACATAAAAGCAGCCAAGCCCAGAAATGTACCTGCTTATGTGCATTTACATCAAACATTTTTGGGAGGGCTTCTGAGTCATCTTTGAACTTAAAATCTCAATACCAGCAGCATGTTCTTATTGTCACCTTTTTCTATAAAGAGCAAAGAAAAGAAGCCAGCATCAAAAAGCCTAAATTTTATTACCCAATTATGAGCTTTACCAATAACTTCAAGGCAATTTTTTTTTTTAAGATTAACATACAGATCTAATGCTGCTCTACCCTGGCAAGACTAGTGCAGCAGCTGGTAAGAGGCATCAATGGTGACTGAAGTTATAGTCATGCTGAGTGTAGCTTTAAAGCAGTGTTTTGGTGGTTCCCTGTACCAAAATTAGGCTACTTACTCTTCGGGTACAGATTTTTCAGTTAAGAGTTAATAAAATACATTGAATTAGGTATTCAGAAGAATTAGAAAGCTACCCCATTTATTTCTTTAGAGGAAAACCAGAAGTGTGACTGTTATTGTATTTTTAAGTTCCTTTTATTTGCACATTGTTTTGTTTTAATAGTGAAAACTTTGCAAAAAGGTAGATCCAAGCAATAGTTTAAAAAGATCCTTTGTAAAAGCAGCCAACATCACTTGCCTTATTTTTATGGTCTGTGTAATAGTGCCTCTTCATAGTCTACATCAATGGCTGCAGGCAGGCAGCCCCTGTGCTGCGTGGCTGCTGAGCCTGGTGGAGCTGCATCAGGCTGGAGGAGGCTGCACTGAGTATCACAAGAGCACTTAGGAAGTCTGCGTATTTTGGATATTTAACTAAAGGCGGATAATAGGAGTCGAGGGAGTGGGGTGGAGGCTTGATATGGCAGAGCCACTTGCTAAATCGCGCTTAACGCCTGGTGTCTAACTTGAGATAACATTTCTTCGGTGCTCCTATCTCTTTCCAGCTTGACCCTCTTCCAGAAAAGGTTTTCCAGCAGAGAGCAAATGCTAATGCGGTGCATTCAATGGAGAAAGTAATCGAGATACACAGTGAGTATAGCCCCATTCACCCAGCTGGTTCCCTGTTGGGTTGCCCTGTGGGACACCTGTTTGACTTCATCATCCTGGCAATGCCATGTTCACTTGTCCTAGTTTATGGGTGGTCACTGCACAGTGAACTGGATTTGTGCAGCCACAAGCTGGTCTTACTGTGCATGCAGTAGTGGATTGAGCGGTGCATGGGGAACAGTCCATTCAGGGAAACGCTTTGGCGATTGAGAAGGAATTAGTATTAAAACCTTTAAAATCTCTGTAAAGGACAGGCTGTCCTGCACTTAAAGTGTGTCCTTATCTCTTCAAAACCAATTCAAGTATCTCCAATTAACATAAATCTTGTTGGGTGTTGTGACATCCATTAATTAAGAATGAATAGGGATGAAAGTTAAACAGAGTATTGCATGAAGTTGCTAATATTGTAGGTTTATTTAGCTGGGGAGGTTAAAATCATTGTGGTTGAAGCTTTCCTGGGGACATTCTTGGGGGATGGAGTAAAAGAGCCTGAGTAACATGTGAATCCCACTGCTGGGTCCTGACATCTTCCTGCTTGAAACATTTATGGTCTAAAACTGGAGGGGGCTAGTGTCCATTTTATAGGGTGAAAATGGACCTTAAATGACTCTAAACCTTGTTTGTTTGGTTCCCCCCCCCCCCCCCCCCGAAAAATACCCAGTGGCTTTAGAAATTTGAATTCCATTTCCAGAAGCTGCTCTGCAGAGTGAGTGCTCAGCACCGATGTGACACCTCAGCAGCACCTTGAGCTAGCCAGTGATTTTAATTGTTTTTTCCTTAAAATGAGCACAGCAAATTACAAGGGGCTTTGAGTAAGACCCTCAGATATGCTGCCCAACACAGAAGAAGCAAAGACGTTTGAAAACAAGTCCCTCCTCCCCATCTGCTGGCCTCACAGTACAGGTTCTTGCTTTCAGGCTTTTTGCTGTGGCTTCTTGGGTACCATCAAATTTGGTGTGTCCTGCCTGTGGGCCAAGAGAACATCTTTTGTTCTCTCCCTCTGAAGCCTTCTCTGTGCTCTTTCCACTGAAAAAGGGTGGCAAGCTGCCAACACACAAAATAAATACAACTTAGACTTCTTTAGTCTTAGGTGATTTGCCCACAAAAAGAACGTGGCAGTTAGCAACTGAATGCAGATGTCCAGTCTGAATCTGGACTGCATCCTTACCTCTCACATATTTTTCCTTAGGTCTAAAAGTTTCTGAGGGTTTTGAAGTGAAAAAGGAAAAGTTGTTATTTTTTGAGCATCTAAATGCCCCATTTCGTCAAGGCAGAGGGGTGCTGTACACCTCTGTGCAGCTTGGATCCTCACCTCCACCACCCCTTGTGCATTTTTCCTTTTAAAAATCTAGTTTCTGCCTCCCACCTTTCTTCCCTAGCCAAAGGAGAAGAGCGTCTTTCATTGCCAGACAGTGATTCAGCCCCACTTTGACATCCTAAGTGTCCTTAAGGAATGTGGAGGTGCATGTTTATTGCTCTCAATACCTTTTGGATTTAAAACCTAGCTCTTCAAGACACAGCAGCATTGCAGCTCCATCTGTTAATACTGTAGCATGACATACAGCTTGCAGGGCCTCGCCTTGCAAGCAGGGGCTCCTTTGGCACGCATTCCCAGGAGCCTGCTTCCACCTACAGCTTCTTCCACAGCCCTGGTTCCTCGAGATGGTCCCTGAAATGAGAGGGAGTGTGGATCAAGCTTGCATGTTGCATAGGCATGATGAGTCTTCCCCAGGCAGGTCTCAGCCATCTGTTGTGCCTGGGAAAGCGGGAGCGTGGTGCTGCACCCATTATGGTGCAGGTGCCCTAACTGCCTCTTCTCTCCCCAGGCAAGTATTGGCATTCACTCCAGCGTTACGCCTCCACGGTGGGGTACTCCCTGGTTGAGGCACAGAAGTGCGAGAACGAGGAGGCAGAGACGGTAACAGCCATGGCATCTCTGTCAGTGGGCGTGAAGCCAGCTGAGAAGAGGTGAGTTGCTTGCCTTTGTGTTTATCATCACATCTGAGTCTGTCCAGGCAGGAGGAGCAGCCGTGTTCTGGGTTAATCCTCTCCTGCTAACCATTGTACACTCATTCCCTGCATCTCCTGCTCTCTGTGGGTTATCTAATGACCTCCTGGGCTGCAGGAGAACAGCATTGCCATGAACCCCATGTGTGACCTTAGTATGGTGCATACTGTGCCTGACCCCTCTGCTCCAACCGGAGCTGAACATGGTTTTGGACCCCAAGAGGAAATTGATTTTGCTGCAAAAAATGGTAACATTGCACAAGTGAAAACAGATTGTCTAAAAAAGCTTTTTGGTGGCAAGTTTTAATTCCAGGTGAGCCAGCTGAGCACAACTGCCAGGGTGGGACGTAAGGCCATGAGACTTAGCACCACAAATTGTCTGACCCTGTCATGCTCAACCGTCTTTTCTCTCTTTCCCCACCTCCCATCCTGCCTGGCTGTGAAACTGCTCAGACCTGATGATGAACCCATGGAAGAGGAACCTCCCCTGTAGCATTCACCTTCGAGCTGGAGTTCTCCTGTCTGTTCGTCTTCGTCTTGAAGCTCTGCCAAGAAGCTTTCTCTTGTTACTCCTGCGTCCTGTCATGGTTTTTTCCAGAATACGGAAGGACAACCAGGTGTAAAACAAAGCAACCGAAAAAAATCTCTCCATATCTATATGCGTCTACAGTATGTATTTGCCGAAAAAGAAAAATGCCGGTGAAGAGCAGTAAAGGACTGACACGCTGGGCACTCTTCCTCTGGTCCTCACTGGGAACAGAAAGGGGAACGACGCCCATGAAGTCTTTGGCAGAGTTGCCAAAAAAAAAAAAAAAAAAAAAAAAAAAAAATCAAAGATTCAACAACACATGCGAAAATAAAACAAACAAACCTTAACCTAAAACTGGTGCTTACAATTTGATTACCCACAATTCAGCAATCTCCGCTTGAACCACTCGACCCATCTTGTAGTTTTATTTCTTGGATTTTTTAAATGGCTCTTGCCTGCCTGTGAGTCAACGACATTCTTGTCGAAACCAGAACAATGGGAGATGGTGTATTTTTAATGGGGAGGGACAGGGAAAGAGGGACTCGTCTTGCGTCTAAAGAAAAGGGAAAGAGAAGGGGGGAAACGGTAGCCCAGATGGAGTCGGCTTTATTGTCTCCAAAGCCATCTGAAGATGAGTTTGTGCCTTTTTTTTTAATTGATGGATTTGGTGCAGCTGGATTTTCTGAAGTTTGAGGAACAATGCCTTAAGTAAAAAAAGAAAAAAAAAAACACAACAAAAGTAAAAAAAAAAAAAAGGAAAAAAAACCATGAAGAACACAGCAGTTTGTGAATATTTTTCCTCTGGTTGAGAAAGCCAAAAACTGCCATCAGGAAGGAAGACTTTTTGGCTTGTGCTGGCATGATGGTTGGAAGCAGGCATCAGCTGAACAGAGTGTCTCCAAAAACTGTCTACAAGTTTGGATTTGTTTTGTTTTCTTTCATTGCTGTTTAAAAAAAAAAAAAAAAAAGAAAAAAATTAAGGTAGTTGCCAAGAAAGTGGCAAATACTGTTGGGTCTTTGAAATTCAACCATTTTTAAAAACAAATTTTCAAATGTTTTCTCTCTTCTACATTATCTAGTAATTGA
This sequence comes from Nipponia nippon, assembly GCF_047370975.1. Taxonomy (NCBI): domain Eukaryota; kingdom Metazoa; phylum Chordata; class Aves; order Pelecaniformes; family Threskiornithidae; genus Nipponia; species Nipponia nippon. Next base: position 58,246,287 of record NW_028262369.1, read on the forward strand.
ACTTATCAATTTGGTTGTTGAAGCATGTATTAGACACAAATGCAGGTTTAAGACTGGAATGCTTTTTATTAAAAGCAACTAGCATGAGATATTGCTTAAATTGTTAGGTATAAATATATATATGTGTATAATGTATATTCCAAATGTATTCCAAGCTTAGAAACCGGATTCCTATGAATTATTGATAAAAATATTTATGATGCATTTATAGAAAAATATATGTAATAAATGCATACTATAACAGTAGCCATTGGAAGCTCCCTAGGGACAGATTTGTGAATTGGAACATAAAAGGTGCTTTTGGAAAAGGATCCAGGTTGAAACTCGAGGACTTTCAGACAACAGGTTGGAAAGTTTTTCAGAAAGCCAACACGTTAGCCACTGGCAACTACCCTAAACATTTGTATTTTAATTTAAGGTTTTTAGTTGTGATCCTTTTCTAACAAAAAAAAAAAAAAAGTTTTTTATAGCAAAGACTATGAATTTGCTGTTAATTTTTATATCGATATTTCACAAAACCCTAAAGAAGCCTTGTTTGTGTGACTCTGACATTTATTTTCTATTTGGCAGGTTTTGTTTCTGAACGGCAATAGCGTCTAAACCTTTTTTCCTCCCACTTTTCTTCCTTGTACATTATTTTCCTTTTTTTTTTTTTTCTTTTTCTTAAGTCTTTTGTACAGTGAGCAGCTTTCTGCAGGCGTAAGGAACTGTGGCAGATTCTCAGAGTTTATTTTTCGGAAAGGGTGCGTTTTATCGAGGAGGAGGGAACGTGATAGGCTCTTTTGTATAATGATACCACCAACTGTATATTTCCTCAGTTCTCTTATAGTAACTACGTAAAGAAAATAAGGAGTTTTCGTACCTTAGACATAGTAGTATTCCAATGGGCAATGTCTTTGTCCTCCGTGCGGATTGTAGTGAGGATTACAGGCGGCTGCAGTAGCTGCCCACCACTGGGAAGGCTTGTCGGACACTTGTGGGACAGCTGGCATTTTTCTCTCCGCCGGACAGACGGACATGCAGACATGCACGCACACCTCCCCACGTCCTCTTTCTCTCTCTCTCTTTCTCTCCTCCTCTTCTTCCCGTCGTTGGTAGGGTTGGAGAACTTTTCCCGAAGGTATTTTTTTCCCCCCGAGGAGGTCATTGCCCTGCGCCAGCTGGACCTTCAGCCTCGGCTGCAAACGCCTCCTGCAAATGGCGGGTGGGAGAAGCAGCAAAGCCCTGCCACGAAGAGTTTGAGCAGCTTAGAGGAGACCGGATTGACACGCGTGCCTTCTTACAGCAGTGTAGGATAGCACACACCCCTCGTCCGAACAACCAAGGGTAGCTTTTTTTTAATTATTATTATTTTATTCTGTTATGATGACGACTGACAGGGTCGCTTCCAGTAACTTATTTTTTTCCAGTTCTCGAAGCGGCCGTTTTCATTCCATTCAGGACTCACTCGCGGGAGGAATTTGAAGCATAATCATACGTGTGAGCAAATGCAAGAGGCTTTTTTTTTATTCCTCAGTTTATAATGCAATTTAAAAACCAGACACTACTGTATTTGAGTTTTGCAAACCCAAGTACGTGTTAAAATTATGAATAGCTTTGGTCACGTAGGACCATCCTCAGCATTTTCTAAAAATAATGTTCCCGTGTGAAAACACGACGTACGTGGAGATGATGTGGTTTGTTTTTTTTCAACCAACCACTTTGCTGCTGTGATCTAAAATTAATCTGGCTGCCGAATCTGGTGACTGACTTTAAATTTTCCTTTTGCCATGTACACGCTGTGGGCAGTAACCACGTTTACACGATTGTTTCTGTTGTCAGCTCTTCCCTGGCGGGCTTTTGCATTTCTCCTCTCGATTGTGGCAAAGCTTTTTACTTCATTTTTGTATTCCTGAGAGCTGCTGGCTGGCCATGCTGAGCTGGTTTCTTTTTAAAAATCAGAGGAGCTTGTCAGGATGCCGCATGCGTTTGTTTCCATCATTTCGCTCAGCTTTTTGCCAGGGACAGAAAGATTTTTCCCGAGACATCAGAGCTCGTCTCCTCCAAACTCCTGGCGACGTGGATTCATTTCACAGCGGCTCCCACTCCCTGGGCGAGGTCGGGATGCTCTTCAGGGCCAGTGTAGGCATGGAGAGGGGGGAAAGAGCCCTCATTTTGAGGCTCGCCAGGGTTTTTTCACCTTTTGAGCCATTAGCTTCTTCATTTCAGATTACTTTGCCGTAGGGCGGCTGCACCGGCAGGGCAGGAGCTCAGGATGCTCCTGCATCCCAGCGTGGTGCTGCCCAGGGCGTCCTTTGTACCTGCTTGGAAAGAAAGGAGCATCTTTAAATCCTCTTTACAGAAGCAAGGCCCAGTTTGCAGTACACAAATAATCATGGGGGTTTTTTGTTGTGGTGTTTTGTTTTGGGGTTTTTTTTGTTGTTTGTTTTGTTGTTTTTGGTTTTTTGGTTTTTTTTTTTTTACTTTCGATACAAAACATTCCTTTTTTTATTAGTCGCAGTCATGTATTCATTCCATTCTTCCTTTTGTAAACTTTTTTGGGCCCACGTCTTTTATGGGCATTGATATATATAAATATATATATAAATATATATGAATATATTTTTTTAAGTTTCCTACACCTTGAGGTTGCATGGTCTGTAAGGTTGGCATGTCTTTATATTGTATACAGATTTTGCACGCCAAACTTGGCAGCTTTGACAACGAAAAAAAAATTGTGGTTTTGGGTTTTTTTGGGTTGGGGTTTTTTTTTCCTCTCGTGGCATTTGCGGAGACTAAAGGTTGGGACGTTGTTGTCACACACACATGCGCACCCACGCACGCACCCACACAGCTACACACAAAGGAAGGAGAGTGGGAACATTTTTTGCGTCTTACTGAACTTAATAAGAAATTGTGCTTTTTATTGTTAAAAAAAAAGAGTAAATAAAAAGGACTACTTAAACATTTCTCATTTTAAGAAGAAAAAGACGTTTATCTAGCACTTGTGACTTACCAATAATAGAGTTTATTGTATTTATGTGGAAACAGTGTTTTTAGGGAAATTACGGAGAACACACAAAGTAAACTGCCTGTGTTGTCATTATTTTTTTTTTTAATTTGGGTTGGTGTTTTATTTTGATTTCTCGGCTGGGTGGGGATGTTGGATGCAACCCTTTGTCAACACACGAAGTCATTAATTCTAAGGAGATGAATGACAAGGACTTTAAAGAGTTAACTCTTCAGCACAGCTGCGTTAACTTTTTTAAAATTACTTTTACATGATGTATTATTGCTAGGTTTCACTTTAAACAGTCGTGTACTGTGCAACACTGTGGTTTAAAACGAGACTTTACATCAAAAGGAAAACATGTTTCTTCATTGTCATGAAGTTGAGCTCGTTCTCAGCTCATCTTCACTTTGTCTTTGATATTGATGAAAAAGTATCCTATTGAAAGAAAATAAATTAACACTTTTCTGTGCTCCATAGTGGAGGCGCTATTTTCCAATTTATGAGGATGACAAACTTATATATATAATATATATATAAAAGTGGGGGGGAGGGGTTGAAACATTATTCACCCAAGAGCTTATTACAGATATGTAGTATCAAAAAGTTGTAACTATATTATATTCTACTTTATACCTATACATGCTCAGTATGACGTCACCATTGGTAGCAGCTACCGGTTTACGCTGTAATTTAGACACAATTTCACTCTTATTGTATGGACCCTACTTTAAGTGATGGTAGCATTCTTTGTGCTAAATTTTCTGATGGTCCTTTCTTTTACTTGGTGGAGTTGGAATATTTTTCTCATTCTTGTTTTTGTTTGGGATTTTTTGTTATGGTTTTTTTTTCCTCTTTTCTTTTATCTTTTATTTCTTTTTTTACTGGCCAATGGTGTCTTTCTCTGACAGTACCGACTTCAATTTCAACTTTATTAGGAGTCCAGTATTTTGTACCACATTATGACAACTTGTTATTCTTGTGGTGTAAATAAAAAGAAAAAGTTAATTATAGTACCACCTTGGTTTCTCTTGCTGATCTTCTTTTCATCTGGTGCCTTCAGTGTGATGTCATATTTCATCCACTTTAAACAAAATGGTTTCTTGGTGTCATGAAAGGGGGTCTCAGAATCAAAGCAGCTTTTTGGTCAGAAGATACCCGTGCATATGTCAGGATGTCCATTTGTTAGAGTTTCTGCCTATTTTCCCTGCTGCTCCAAGATGTGTGTTGACAAATGCCTGCATGTAGGGATTGTAGAATAAAAAAAGATGATCTCCCACTGAAACTGGATTTGCAGCAAAAAGTCTGTGAGAGCTGCTGGATTTCCCCAAAAGCCAGCACCGAGTGAAAACCAAGAAAACCAATGTGTCTGGCTCTGTTCCGTCTCGTCGAGTTGTTAGTGCTTTACTTCGCTGTAGCCCGAGTGCTTTGAAGACAGCTAGGTGTAGACCTGCCTGCTCTCAGGCTGGTTCAGTAGGGAGCGAGACATGAGTCCCAGAGATCCATGTTGCCATTTCACATGGTGCCTGTATCCACATGGGCTGTGGTATGTCCCCCCTCCAGCAGACGCCCTTCACCTCCAGGGTAAGGCCCAGTTCCGTGCCTGATTGTCCGGTTCAGCTCTGCCCAGTTGTGCAGGCTGGGTGGGACACTCTCCCGCAAACCCACAGATTGTGTCTATGCCCCATTGGAGCAGGTCCTCCATACTTGCCCACATTGTCAGTGGCTCAGGAGAGGTTCTCAGTGTTGCCCTCAAGTTGAGAAGGGTTAAGCAGATCCACCCTTTTTCATCCATGGTCTCACTTAGACGTGATTTCCCTCTATTTAGCCTCTCTATCATCCCTGGAGCCCACTGAACCATCTAAAATCAAGCTTCTCCATGTATGTCAACTGGAAGTGTCCTCTGATTACAAGGCAACCAGCTGCACTTCAGTTCTGATACCTTTCACTGTCTCCTTCCTGGATGGAGAGGACAAGTCCTTGGGGCTCCCGATTAATGTAAGGCTCGTGTACCTCTCTGCAAAGTGGACTTGCCCATCATATGGGAACTGCTGCAGAGCAACCCTGGCGCGAAAGGGAGCAAGCCTGATGCCATCTGCCCTGGCGAGCAGCCTTCAGCTTAGTGTCCCAGCCTGTGAGTAGTTTATGAAGCAGGGCAGAGGAGTCAAAGATAGCCTAGGGACCCACTCATGGCTTCAGTGTCTGTTATGCCATTGGTAAACCTAAGTAATTAGCCAAGGAGAAAATTGCCTTTCCTTCTACAAGCCTGGATGCTCACTTCTTGCTCATGTCGAATGAGCCTTCCATGCTCAGGCATCATCTCCATGGACATTCCGTTAGCCCATCTGCTGGGCAGGGCAGCGCGAGGAGCTGACAAGTCTGCTGGGCTTTATGGACTGAAGCTAGAAGTAACAGGTTGGTGTTTATGGTCTCTGTGGGGCACCTCATGGAAGGTGGAGAGCACACAGGAAAATCTTGTCATGTTGGGAGCATCGCTGCCACCCCACGTGCTAGCTGCTGTCCTTTGCATGCGTGGAGATCATCATCCACCAAGGTGCTCTGAGAGGTTCAGGCCCCAGGGCAGGATGGTCAGGGTGAAGGTGCAAACCCACAGCAGGTCCGTGGCGCACAGGGACGAGGCTGGCTGGATGCACGCGCCTCTCAGGGAAAGAGGCGAAGTTACTCATGGTCAAAGCCCACCGAAGCCTTTGCGCTTACAGATGGCAAGAGGACCAGAACAGTGATGTTGTGCAATGTCCTGCTCACATGCAAGGGCAATGCATGAGCCCTCATCCCTGCCCATGGCAGCAACAGTGGCACCACGCTGCAGGACTGCAAGCATTGCGTGTTGCTCCAGCTGTAGCCTGGGAAGGTCTGAGCATGTATTTATAGGCAGGGTGACGGCTCCTGGGATGGGGCTTGCTTTAGGGCTTGCAAGAGACATGGCAAGTGGCAGCCGGCTGTCATGTGTGCCAGCACTGCAGGGAGGGTGGATGCAGCTCCTTTGGGAAGAGGCATGATGGCTATTATGGGCAGAAGGTCGGGAAGGGTCTTCCAGGAGCTGGGGGAGTTCATCCGCTGGTGTGAAATCCCACTGCTGCGCGATCCAGCCCAGCTCGAGGAAGAGGGCTTGTTTCGGGGCTAGGGGGGGTGCTTCAAGTATGATTCCAGTTTCTGTGCAGTGCATTTGTCAGAGGCTGCTAATCCTTTAAGAAGCCCCAGGTCTCGCTCTCCGAAGCCAAATGTGCACTTTGAGCTCTGATAAATATTCATTGCTGAGTGGTAGTTTTGAGACCCTACAAATTAGGATGATGGAGGGAGGCTGTTTAAAAGTGCTGGGCTGGATGTTTTGGAGGTCAGCCTGTGACAGGGCTTCCTTTGGCGTCCCCAGGACCTGCAGTATCTGATTATCCATGTCTGCAACAATACTTTTGCCTTCTCCAAATCCACCAGTTAAAACGTGCTGGTCCAGCCCCAGGCATGCAGCTTGCTGGGGAGCAGGACCTGGTCTGTGAGTGTTGACATGTCAGGCCTGCAAATGCATCTGCGATCCAGAGCTGCCTTAATCTCTCCTGAAATGCTCTGGGCTCTCTGCTCGCTGCAAACACGTGGACATAAACCTGATGCAATGCAGCGGGAAGGGTTAAACTCAATGGTGTGACACCCGCACTGGAGTCTCAGCATGAAATAATATATTTCAATAACTGCTGCTTTAGCCATGGAAAATTTTATAGCTAGAAATCTGTTAATCCTGAAGAAAATAATGTTGCACAGCAATGAACGTGCCCCAACCCCTTTGAAGTGGTTCCTTCATAGCTTCTCCCATGGGTGCCCATGGCTGGGTGTGAGGGGAGGATGCCCAGCCAGGCACCAGGGTGGGTGCTGCTCCACAACCTTCCCAAGGCCCTTCCAAGGTTAGATGTTTTTTGGTTTATTTTATTTTGTTTTATTTTATTTTTTTAAAGGAGGTTAAAGGAGGAAGAGGCTGTTTCTCACTCTGGGCAACAAGTCAACTCTTTGTGCTTTAAATGAATGTCTCTGTAGCAATGGGAGTGCTGCAGGGGAAAGAGTAGAGTCCGGTATTAAATATACAGCCTGAGCGCACAGCGGGCAAGAGTTCAGCCTGTGCCAACAAAACGTCCTGCTTTTACGATGGGATTTGGATCTGTGCTGAGTGGAAACTTTCTCCTAAGGCTGGTGCATGGTTGATCTCTTACGGGCTGCTCTGAAGATCACTGAGGGAGTGGGGAACAGATTTGTTCCCCCCGCCTGGATCTTACATGCAAAAATGTGTGTGATACGCAAAGCTGCCCTGGAGAGTCATTTGCTTTTCCCCAGGGGAGGCAGGAGGGCAGGTAGCTGTAAGCACAAGGCTGCCGCTGCCCTCCCTGGGCTCCCCAGCTCCAGGCAGAGGTCCCGGTGGGTGAGCTGCAGGGCTCCTCTGGGGGCTGCGCAATGGAGCTGGCTCCAAAAGACATTTTCTCTCTTGTGGTCCTTTTCCAAGAATTCTGGACGCTCTTTTCCAGGTAAAGTTCAGCTTAGGGCTTTCTGCTGCAAATCCAACTGTTGCTAAGCAAGGAAGAATTATTAGCAAAACTTGGTGAGTGGGAATTGAAACGCATTTGGCATTAAGCAGTAACGGCTTTAGGGAAAACATAGATTTGGTTATAATGGTGCTGGAAAAAATAACGTGTGCTAAAAGCCAGGTGCTCAGGGATGTTTGTGCCCTTGCAGCAAGGGGAGAAGACCAGGTGCTCCAGGACGTTGCAAGGGGACTGGGAGCTGAGCTCGAGTTCCCGGCAGGGAGAGGCCAGGAGGTGTTTCACACTGTTTCCCCCAGAGCAAAATGTTGTGATACCTGATGAAAGGGTGCAATAGCACGATCATGTCTGGGAATTTAAGAGCTTTCTGCCTGAGTATGGGGTGAAAGGCTAAAGCCTGGACAAAGCAGCAGAAAACTGTTCCTATGGGTGCGACTACCGTGATTTCCTCAACATTAAGGAAAAGCAACAGTATCTCACATCCTATGTTGGTATGGTCACAGTAACGCATACGTGGGAGGGCATGAACTGCTATTTTCAAGAGTCTTGTCCCCAGGTAGGTGGTATTTTAGCAAAGGGATGCTTCGCAGACCTCCCTAAATAGTGGGAGGAGAACAGTGATAGATTTGAAAAAAACACAAGCAAACCCAAGCAGGACCAGCCAGCACAGGTGGCTGGCAGTTGAAGCTGATGCTCTTTTGTCCTGCCTGCAGACAGCAGTGACTCGTGTGAGATCTGTCAACAGCAAATCCAACTCCAAAAAAACATGATGTATGAAAGGAATTTAAAAGAAGAAAATAATCGAGATATTGATTGGTATTGTTCCGTCTGTTCTCAAACTGGCAGATTTACCTGAGATCCTAAAAGCTGAAACAAAGGGCTGTAGATGAGCTGTAGGAACAAGAGAGGAAGCATTGAAGGAGAATACCCAAAGACCCCACAGCAACTATACCAAGAGACAGAGACTTTTAAATGTCAGTGTTTGCTTCCAGGTGGAGAAAATGCAGACTGTGCAGAAAGTCAATTCAGAGACTCTGGAAAGCCTAGTGCTGGCCAGATGAGTATGTGGTGTGGACACAGACCAATGGGATGGAGCTATTTTGTGTATGAATGAGACACCAATTGCCCTCAAAATCTGCCATGGGGTTTGGCTGTAAAACTGGATGTGTTTGAATGAAGATGCTTGATGCTAGAACAGAGATGATAGGTTAAAAATGAAAAGAAATGCCTTGCAGACTATGTCTGCAAACAAGACTCAGTCAAGTTGTCCAGTGACAGGCAATAAATAGATAGAGATACTCAATAATATTGGGCATTTTCCAAGGGAATCCCAAAAGGTTGATGGTATCTGCTGCTAAAACTGTACACTGGCATGTACTGATGTTTTCAGGTCTGAATGAAGATGTGAACAACCTAGTGTGAGTCCTAGATGTGCCTGGTGAGGGCAGGTTAGGCTCTCCAACCTGCAGGCAGTACAGCTGGTCCCCCATTCAGGGGCCTACAGATGCTAAATTGTGTTGTGGTGGATTGACCTTGGCTGGCAGCTAAGCCTCTACCCAGCCGCTTGCTTGCTCCCCAGCAGCGGGATGGGAGAGAAGTGGAAGGGCAAAAGCGAGAAAACTCATGAGTTGAGATAAAGGCAGGTTAATAAGTGAAAGGGCCAGGGGGGTCAAGCTGCAAAGGCTTGGCTAAAGAGCATTGCAAAGCAGAAGGAGGAAGGAAAAGCAGAGGACAGCTATGGCAAGCCATCCCTGAACAGAAAGCCGCTCCCACAGGGGCTGGTTGGGGAACAGCAATGGGGAGAAAATCTCTGGAGGTGCATGAAAACCAGGGCTCCTCAGTAGACCTGTGCAATGCTGTTTGCAGGATAACAGGGAATATATTTTAACAATTGTGAAAGAGATAAAAAGCCAGTTCCATAGGGTTGTGGGGAAGTCACAGTCTGCCTTTTTTATGACAGCATAACTTAGCAAAAACAGCTCCTGCTGAGGACTGAGAATGTATTCGTATTTCATGGCTGTGCAAATAACCTGTCTCATAGGCTGCACTAATGAAAGGCGTCAGCAGGGACTAAGCAAATCTAGAAGAACTAATTACAGGCTCTGAGAAAAAGGGATCGTCTCTGTGTTTACTGAGGGGCTTATCGGGTTGAACCATGGGATTTCTGTGTGATTATAAGGATGTGGAAGTCTGGGAAGCCACCTGGGAGATGATTGCACAGAGCTTGAGTTTGTTTCTTGAACTCTGTGTCCATCCTCTTAGACTAGAGAGCACCCAGAAAACCTGGGACTGGAGCAGAAGCAACTGGTGCTTGGGCAGGAGACCATCAAACCCTCCACAGCTGCATGCCCGGGCCTGCTCTCCATCATGGCCACCTGCGACGGGCGGTCCCTGAGCATCCTGCACATCTCCAGCCCAATGCAACGGGGCAGCAGCTGCAGCCACCCACCGCACCAGCTCCCGGAGGAGTGGGCAGCGCAGTGCATGCTTCCAGCTTGAAACAGATTTTATCTCTGGAAGGAAAACAGATGGGGCTGGAGACGAAGCAGAGCCAGGAGGCTGAGCACAGGGAGAAGCAGGGCTGCCTGCAGTGCTGGCTGCAAGGCCCTGGTCTTGGCTGATGGCAGCAGCTCCGAGCTGCCCTTCTGGCTAAGGCACTGCTTGCGCTTCACATTTTCTAGCTCGGGGACAAGTCTCCATGCAAGAAACACCCCTGCTATTCAGAGCACATTAAATGCTTCAGTAGGAATAACAAGATGCAATGGGCCAGGTCCTGAGAAAAGGTGGTGGCACACATTTGCTCCCCTACTGCAGGACGTCCGTACCTGGCTAAGCTGCTACTCCTCTGAAGGGAGTGTATGGGGATTTAAACAAAACCACTCCCAAAGCTCAGTCCTGCATTGCATGCACAGCAGTGGTGGGGAAAACATTTCTTCCTGTACAGGTCTGATCACACAGGCAGAGCACCGATGTGCACCAGCCACAGACATGTACCCTTTATCTGCTTTATTATGGGCCTTTTGAGTCATTTTCACCTATTTTTTCATTAACTCATTCATTCCCCTGCCCCAAGGGGGAAAGGTTTGGAATGTGCAAATTCAATGCAATTTAAAAAAAAAAAAAAAAAGTTTTTTACTGTATTTGGGAGGATGCGGGTATGGACAGCATCGTGCATTTGTGTTTGTGCTCTATCAAGGCACAATTATCAAATGGTCAACAGTTTCAGAGGGCCTGCAGGAACAAGACCTGTTTCCCATTAGATCAGGATGGGAATGGGGAGAAATTCCTCTGCTTTAAAGGTGATTAAATACCCAGAGTCCTTGAGAAATCTTTCAAAATTTCACTCTTCAATTACATGTTTTAGTTTGAAGGAGAAAAAGAAAAACACCCTCCCTTCTTCCCCACTGCATAGAGCAATTTCTGAAATCCTCCCCAATCCCCATGAATAATACAGCCAGCACAAGCTTGGCAACTGCCTTTTAGCCAGCTGGGTTCATTTGGTGGTGAGCGACAGGAATTTCTGGAGCCTCTTTATCCAGGAGGTGGGTCTCAGCGCTGATGAGGGTCCCCGCCTGGCCCCCAAGCCAAGCCCAGCCTCGGTAGGGCTGTGTTGGGTCTGGTCTCAAATTGTTTTCTGCTGTACTCCAGGAGAAGGAAGATTGCAACCAAAGGGGATAAAATATGTCTTCGGGAAAGGTGGAGAGAACTTTTTCTGTGAAAGGGAGGAAAGTTGAAGCCAAGACAGTGGAAAAGCTCCACTGGGAGCCCCAGGCATGTCCCAAGCCCATCAATAACCCTGCCAAGTCTGGGGAACGCCGAGAGAAGGCTGGTGCAGCCAAGAGGAGAGGGTCTGCAAACCTCCCCCGCCACAGCTCTTTTCAGCCCAGCTGCTGTGGGGATGTCTGCAGGCTGGGGCAGCCAGGTCCCCAACCCCATCTCCAAGGGATGCCGCTCAGGAGGAGGAGGAGGCGGTGTGCACAAGGCTGCCGAATATCTGCACACTCAAACCACAGAGTGGCTTCCCATAGCTCTGGCTGGAACCTGATCAGGGCTGCTTGGTTTCCTCTGGGCTGATTGATGATGGCTTCTAATATGTTGATATACTTTTCCCATTTTAGGGGACGGCTGATGCTTACCATGTGGTTGGTGAAATGGCTCTGTGTTCGGCGGTATAACAAATTGTCTTGGCCAGGTTTATCTGTTGGGCTTCATTAGGGACCTCTGTTGTGCCAGACTCTGGGGGTGCTGAAAATGAGACTTGAATTGAGTTATTCCTTGCGGGTTGCAGGCTTATTCTTCTTTCGTCTAAAGCCTTTCCGTATTTGACCTCTCTCCCCCTTATCTGTGAAGGGTAATTTGATTTGCACTGTTATTTCAAAACAATTCCTTTTGGTTCCCTTTGTGAGTCGAGAAAGGCAGGACTTAAGGACTTAAGTATCACAGGCTGCTTCCAAACTCTGTTTTGAAGAGGCTTGGAGGTGAGGGGGAAAGAAGAGCAATCCAACCTGAGCAGTAAAGTATCTGCAGATTTCATTAGGGCTCCTCCGAAGCGCATCTCGGATTCGGTCTAAGAGAGCTGGCATGGAGGCGCGATGGATCACGCCACAGGCTGTCAGAGCCCTTGTTCCTAAGGATCCCGGCTCAATGTGATGATGATGCTGGTCTGTTTAGCAATTTATTCCTGGTGCAGTGCCATACGGCTCCTCTAGTTAAACCGCGCTGGCATTTGTTTCTGGAGGGAGGAAAATAACACACAAACATGCAACTTCACGGCTCCCAACCTCACCTTAGTCGAAAAGCATGGCGCCTTGATTTTTGTCTTGGAGTCTGATGTAGCTTGTTTCCTGAGTTCATTGGCAGGGCAGCTGGCAGGTAGCTTGCACAGCCCCCACCGAAGGGGAGCCGGCACTGCCAGCTGGGTGGTCGAAGCCATGTTGGCATGTGCTGAGCTGTGTGGGGACACGTTGAGCAAAGCCCATGCCAAAACCCTGAGGGCCACCTCTGTGGCATGGAGACACTGGAAAGACATCCCTGAGAGCAAATGACCTTCCAGTTACAGGCAGACCTCCCTGCCTAAAATCTCAGATTTAGAGTAATTGCAAAAAAAAAGGCAAACTGCAAGTCACTTGGACTTGCAACGGCTGGTGTTGAAGGCAGTAGGGTATCTCTGGAGATGCCCAGGTGAGAGCGTTTTTGCTCATTCCCCTTCTCCCTTGTCCCACTGCAGGACCGGTTTCTGCTATTCCCTTGCCCTATCTGAAAGAGGTTTTGCCTGTCTCATCCTCAGCTTTGTGACCTCAGGGAACTGGAGTTTCATGGCAGAGCAGCTCAAACAAATGCCAGAGGAAATGAAAAAAATAACTGCAAAAATGCCGTGAAAAATGCATTGGCTGGCAGTGCTCAAGGGCAGCTCTCAAAACAAGAAAATCTTTCTTGAGAAAGTTAAAAATAATCTCTCAGTTTGTTTTTTTTTTTATTTTCCTTGGGCAAAATAGAAGATGTTAGCCCAAATGAACACTTCATATTTTGGCTGGTTGCTGGAAAAGTCAAGTGGAATGGGAAAAGGCACACTGACTGCCACCAAAACCATCCGTTGGCTTGAACAGCCTAGCACTTGCCCTGATGGGTGGCTGGTGAGAGCCAGTATATGGTTCACGTGCTTTTCAAATTCTTAGTTGAATTTTCTTCTTTTCCAGACAACTTGGATTTCACTTGGAACCCATCTGGCAGGATTTGGCTTCCAGCCTGCTTGGAGCCGAGGCCCACAGAGCTTAATGACATGGAAAATGAGGAATGCTGACCATAAAACTCTGAAATTGTGGGAAAAAGGCAACTTAGAGCCAGACTCTGGTGAGGAGGCATGCAACTTGTTTGGGGATGGTGTTTGGAGAGGCAAAGGCTCCGGCAGATCTTTCGGGGCAACAGCCTCACATTTAACAAGAGCGTCTTTAAAAAAGTCTGACACCCCCTCTCATGAAGGAGATGGAGTGCCTCAAGTACAGCAAGTCCTTTCCTTCTCCTCCTAAAGGCTGTGATCCAGGTTTCCGTGGTTGAGAACGTGTTCACAAAAATATGGGACAGCACAGGCTGTGGCAGGGGATCAGCCAGAAAAGCAAGTCTCTGATTGCCTCTCCTGCTGCTGAGAGGGCACATCCCTGTCCTGTTCCTCAGCTTTCCTGCCTTTTCCCCATGTTGTAAGAGCTGTGACAGGCATCCTTCATCACCTCCCGAGCGTTTTCCAGTGGTACCAAAGCTCAGGACTGGGCTTCTCCTTGGGATGCTGAAAATCTCCAGTCCGGTTTGCCTTGGTCATGCATTCAAGATTGAACTGGTGATGGGATGGAGGTCCTCCTCCCAGTTTGGATTGGCAGGGGGAGTCAGGCTGTTTGGGATATCTCAAGGAGCAGGATGCAGACATGGCCTAGCCATGTTGTCTCAGCTGAGGAACAGGGATGCTGGTGATGGCCATTCCTCCTGGATGAGGGAGTCTGCCCAGACTGGCTCCATCAGGTCTCCCAGCTGCAGGCAAGGAAAGCGAGTCACTTCCCTGGCACAGGAAACAGCACAAAGATTAATTTCAAAATTGCCTCTCATGTAATGCTGATAGGAAAGAGTTAGCAGGCAGGGCTGGAAAATACCAGCCAGTAAGGTTTTCTCTAACACCAGTCATGGGAAACCAGCGCCTTATGAAGCCACTACCATGTGGCAATGATGCCAGCCTTGCTTTTCCTTGAGAGCTAAAAAAGGAAGACTGTTGAAATCCAGGTTCAAAAGCCTACTTGTGTCCAGCCAACCTGCCTTCCGATGGGAAAGTCCTGTGAGTAAAGTGTGCATCCCTCCAGCAGGCAGGTATGGTTAATTCTGAGCAGGGGGGAGAGGAAATCCATGAGTATTATATCTGAAATTTTCCATGAGGCGTTGGGTTGTATGAAACAGAGCTATGTGGGGCCATTTGGACCTCCCTGCACCCTGGGGTAGGGTGGGAGCTAGCCCGGATGCCTGGCCTCATGCGCCTGCCTGTGTGTGCATGGGCTTCACCTTCTCCCAGATTTTGACTGCCTTCCTTGCAGAACAGTAATTCTCGGTTATAAAATAGGGTGACCTACAGAAAGGACCCAGGAAACCCTTAATCAGCGGGGATGGCATGTTCCTCTACAGGCTGTGCCCAGAATTGGCATCCTAAAACCTTTAGGCAGCAGGAGTGATGCCTGCACCACCAGGCTCCTGCGAGACCTCTAGTTAAACAAGAGGAGAGCCCTTCATAAGTGACAGTGCTAGGAGCCTTTATTCATTACAAAATTCACCTAGAAACACATTTTAGGGCTTCTTGTCCTAAAAGAAGGGGCTTGGTCACCTCTTTCTTACTGCAGCAGGACAGCTTGGGCATGGTCATGCTCTGTGCAGGAGGGAAGTAAACAACGAAGGTGAGACCATCCCTGGACATCTGCTGCTGGGCTTAGCAGCCTGGTGCCATCTGGAGAAAGCAGATCTGCTGTTCAGGTGAATTTTAATCCGTGGGACGTGGCTATTTTATGAAGTCCTGGCCTGGATAGTTGCTTCTCCAAAAACAATTGCAGCTTCAAGGGAAATGTGTTTGCAAAGGAAGGAAGATTTGAGGTGGGTGCAGCAAAGCTGGAGGGGGGATACATGGGATGTTCGGACATGGGATGAGGGAAAAGGTGATTTCTACCTGTTTGTGTTTGCCTTTCTCCTACAAGACGGATTAAATGGGACCGCAAAGCCATGCATCTGAGCTGGAGATGAAGGAGCACCAGTGCCACAGCTCAGGTTGTGCAACAAGCAGCTGCTTGAAGACATTTTTGTCACTTTGTGCCCAGGGGTTTTAGTGCTTGTTGTATGCTTGCCTGGAGCAGCTGTGTCCTCTGAGACCTCCCTCTCCCTGTGTTCCCATGCCATAATCCCAATGGAGAGAGAAAAACTTGTTTCTACCCCTCTCTTCTCAGAAGCACGCACAGCTCTGAGCATCGGTGGCGGTGGTGGGGAGCAAGTCCAGACCTGGTGCAGAGCAAAGGACTTTTTGTTTTTCTGCTGCAGTTTCATTTCTCCGAGGTCCCTGCCACTGCTGGCCCTGGCACAGAGACTGTTGGCAATCCTTTCTGCAGCAGTAATGTGGACCCATCTTTGGGAGGAGAGACAGGTACCCCTGTAAACCTCCTATCTATGTTTCTCAGCATCCTGCCTTGAGCTGGGATAGTGGATGTAGGCATGAGATAAATCAGCATGGTAGAAGCTTGGAGACCAGTGATTTAGGAGGCCGGTGCATATCCCCTTCTGATTGTGACCCTGTGAACGTGGTCTGTGCCTGTAGTGGGAGAGGAGGGACAGGACCGTTTGAAGTCCAAACCACCTGGGCTCCTTTTCAGCCCACGAAGCCGGGGCTGGGCTGATTGAATTAGGGTTCCTCGGCTGGAAGTGGGGTGAGGGCAGGCTGCCACCAGGCTCGATGGTCCTGTGGTGCAGGGGGTGGGGGCTGTGCATCTGCCACAGCCCCAACGGCACCCACAGAAAGCAGCACCGCAGAGCATCCCCTCCCTGAAGTTGCGTGTGGGGTTTGGTGCTTCAATTATTTTCTTTAACCCAACCTGGGCAAACACTAAAAAAACTAGTGAGTAGGGAAGATGAGGATGAATGAGTCCTTAGATGGGGAAAGGTGGAAATCACCTGGAAAGAAGAAAAAAATATATGTATTTATATATATATATGTTTTATGTACATAAATAGCTATAAAAGTCTGACCCAGCCCTGAACTTTTCTGGCAGGGAAATGAAATTCATGAGGAAACATAGCACAGCCTGCAATTCCTCATTATATCAGTGGGAGCGACGTTACTAGGGCCAGTAAATCTGCCAGATGGCAACGGTGGGATTAGGTGGGAAGGTGGGACCCACAGGAGGGTGTTGCATCTCCCCTCCCCTAGCTCCTGCTCCCCCCCCCCCCCACTTCTTCGTTGAGGAATGTTAATCATCCTGGCTCCCAAAGTGTTCTCGGAGGTTTGTTTATAATAAAATCTTTATGGTGCTTAGAGGTTTGGGTTTTTTTCCTTTTCCTCTCTTCATCGCAAGATGGTTGCATGCAAGACTTGGGAGGGATGGCAGCTCAAAGCAACTATCCCATAGGTATCCCTGGGGTCTCTCCAGTCACAGGAGACTTGAGGTAAGGAAACTCCTAGCAATGCTGCAGGCACCTAGTGTGATCATATGCACTAAAATTTACACTGGCATCAGGCTGCAGTTCCCTGTTCATTAATAGGAATGCGTGGTGTAGCAGGCATGGTGTGGCATCACACGGCAGCATCAGCATGACTGGGATCAGATGGCTGTGGGCTACCTCCTTCCACATTGCTGACCATTCTGCAAGCCCTTGGTGGGCTCCCTTGCTCATCAGGTGGCTTTTGCTGGGCTGGGCTCAGGCTGCAGTCAGCCCCCACTCCACATGCCCTAAGAATGCCCTTCCGTCTGCCAGAGCATTTTCAAGAAACTTTGAGTAATTTAATATTTCCGAGATCACTGTCCTCATTTAGGTTAGTTTGCAAACAAGGAATGGGCTCAGAAGTTATCTGGAGGGCAGGGGAAAGGAAACAATCAGACAGATACATGCCTCTCTAATCCCAAAAGTCTCATTTGCTTAAGTAACCAGACCAAGGCTGCCAGGTTAGGGTCGGTCCCAGCTGGGTGTTGGCTGCCCCATGCTTTGCAATACTTCTGACACATCAAGGAAAAGCCTTTTCAACAAATGCATGAACAGACAGAGAAAAATAAAAGATTAAAAAAAAAGTGACTGGCAGAGAACCCAGCTGGCTCCTTCATCCCTGGGTTTGTTTATTTTCCGTAGTTATCGAGGTCGTCCTCGCCGCTCCATTGTTCCAGGAAAAACCGTGGCAGTCCTCCATCCCCGACCTTCCTCCTGCTTTCCCTTCAGCCTCCATTTCCTCCTCTCCCTCCCGGCATCCCATGCAAGCCGTGAAGGATGGGCTGTTTCTCAGGAGGGGAGAAGGAAAAAAAGTGCTTCCCCCAGTGATTTCTTGTGAGTGTTTACAGGATTCATCCTGGCAAAAAGCAAACAGGCGGGGGCTGTGCCAAGGTATGATATCACGGGCTGATGGACTCCAGAGCTGCTTGGACAGATCAGGGAGAGATAAAAGGGGGAAACTGTCTGATTAGACCAGAGCCCCAGCCGATCACCTTGAGAAGATATATGGAATAATTTTTTTTTTGGGGGGGGGGGGGGGGGGGCGGGGCTGGGATAATAAATGCTGCAGTCCCAGAAGGCAACGCTTTGAGCTGCCATAACCAAGCTGGACCTCTTCAGAGCCTGCCAAATTGCACTACAAGGGTCTATGTTTCAATGACCCAAGGGGGAGGCACACACGAGCAAAATATTGACCCATTTGCTAGTGATAAAGCCAAGCAACTGGCTGCTCAGCTGCAGAGCTGCCTGCTTCCTGACACAGCTGTTGATAAAAACTTTCCTCCATGGGGGGGACTTGTCAAGCCGGGGAGCACGGCAGGGCTTGTGTGCAAAAGCCAAGCATGAAATCTTGTTTTTCTTGCAGCTGCTTTTCCCAGGGGGCCACCAGTGGTTCCTCAAAGCCTGTGTTAGCAAGGAGAGCATGCTGCGGCAGAGAAACAGGGACAGGGATATACAAGCACAGCACTTTCTGGAAAGTGACATCCTAAACCAAAAGATCTTTTTTTTTGAAAAAATACCCTGAAAAGGAGTTTCACTGCATTGCCCCTTCCTCCAGCCAGTGTGTCTTTGCTTCTTCTGTGTCGGTGGTGCAAAGAGGCTGCTCCTAGGAGAACCCCACCGCATTTCCCAGTGGCACAGAAACAACACATTAATTGGATAGCTCTCCCTGCGCACCATATTTCTGCAATTGAACTATATTAAACTTGTTTTGTATCTTAATATCATAGTGCATTAACAATTGCTTCATTGTGGGTTGGGGACTCAAAGCAGTAAAACGTAAAAGGTAACTTCCCAATAGCAAAACCAGAAATATTCTTTGTGTCACAGGACTGGCACTAAATTGCCTGCATATAATGTATATCTCCACCGTCCCCAGTGTTTCCCAATGACTTGTGTGTTGCGCTCCAAGAGGAATACTTGGGCTGGCTTGGACACACTGAGGCACATGCTAAATTATCTGGAGAGGAAAAAAAAAAGCACCTCAAGGACTTCCAGACTGAAAAAAAAAATATTCAAGCATTTCTTCCAGCTTTCTCCACAGGGAAATTTGTTCTAGTCAACGCAGGACTTTTATTTAGGGTTCATTTGAACTTTTTTTTATTCATTTATATTTATGATGCCAACAGGAAAAGGAGAAACCCTAGTGCGCAAGCTCTGCCTAGGTGAATATGTAGGGCAAGGCCTTGCTTACCAAGTCCCACAGTGAGAGGAGTGCTTGGAAGACCTCGTGGCTTTATGTCATCTCTGATGAGGGACCACAGAGACCTAGGACCCTGGTGAAGCCAAGACTGACTGCAGTGAACTAATCAAAATGTACGTTACAGCCCAGGTATCTGTCCCGGAAGTGTTTTAACCAGCTAGCCATGATACATTTGCAGCACTGATTTTTTCAGAGCCTGTAATTACCGAACAAGGTAAGTCCAGTTGGAGTTTCATCATCCAGCTTTGTTTACCACCATCACCCAAAGACTGCTGCAGGGCATTTCTGCTGACCCAAGGGTGGCCTACAAGGTGCAATAGTCTCTTACATGATGGGCTTTTGCTTTGGGTTTGAATTTATTTGCTGCCACTGAAGATTTCTCACAGGAGAAAGCTGAGAGCGCAGCCTCGTTGCATAGGGTTCAGGCCAGGATGGCGGGGAGATGCAACCTGTGCTCCAAGGGATTGAAAAGAGAGGAGAAACGCATGGGAACGTAAGCTCTGTCCTCTGCAATTTGCAGGTGGGGAGCTAGCATGGAGGTGCATGAATGGCAGGATGGGCTTCACCCCAATATAGCTGTGTGTTCATCTATCATCTCCACTCATCCTCCAGGTTCCCTCTTGAATCAACGGGAGCAAAACAGCACCTCAGAGGGAAACCTGTCATGTCAGGCTTAGGTTGTGGTGAAGTAACCTCTCCCCATTAGCTATGTGACAAATGGCTTTGACACAAATCCCATGTTCAGAGGCATGGGCAGATGTGTGACTCAAATCCCTGCGGTGGAGCTGAAGGATGCCACCTGAAATGTGCCATGAGGTACTTCTTGCAAATCACGCTTTCTGTTCTTTCCATGTCAAAAATTTTGTGCTTTGCTGTGTTTCCAGAGCATCTGCTTGTCTTACTCTCATTCCTACCCAGAGCCCAGTGTTCTCCCCAGGCAAATGGACATTCAGACCAGCCCAACCCCGGGAACATCATGGTATGAATTTAAACTGAGCTATACTATATTGCAGTGGTTAGAGGATGATATTGCTTATAGGATGATACTGTTTATATTGATATATGATATTGCTTGTAGGGCTCAGGCTGCAGAGACTCAAGGAACTTTACATGATAAATAGCGAAACGTCAGCAGCTTGAGAGGGTTTTGATCTTTTGTCAGCTCTATGATGATTGATACAATGCAGCATGTGTGTGCCTGCGTGTATCACTGCAGGCAGTATTATCATGGGCAACGCATAGACAAAACATCCCAATATGCGATGGGACTATTAGTAGGGATTGGGTCAGGCACTGAAGGCATGGGCTCCTATGTTCCCTAATGCAACAAGGTGTTTTGGGTGCTAGAGACACGCTATAGGCAGCAGGACACTGTCTTCCAGCCCAGAGCAGAGGACTGTGCCACGTTCATGTGGCTCAGTACCCCATGTACCAACATCACCCGTTTTCCCTGGCATATTTGTGGTTGGGAGTCTCAACAGCGACCTGAGAAAACATTGGTGTACTTGTGTACTTTCTCTGGTAACCCAAACTAATTACTGGGAAATGACTAACTGGGGTTGCACCTAATCCTGTCTCATCAGCACTCTGTCCTGCAGCTGCGATAGCAAGGAGGGAAAACTGGAGAGGGAAGGCAGAGCAAGTGGCATCTCCGAAAGCCTGGAGGTTTTTCCCCTGTGGCTGACTGCCTGCAGGCAGCAGCTCCCCACTGAGATGAGAACATCAACGCAGGTGTCACCATGCCCTGCGAGGCGTCAATAGTTTTTTGTCCAAGCTCCACCACGCTCGTGATCTAGGAGAACATCTGAACACTACGTGCAGGACAGGAGTGGCCCTTGGCCTTACTGAGACCCCACAGCAAGACAACAGAGGGACCAGGAGGGCATGGGGTTGTGGAGGTGACCTCTAGCCCACAATGCCTGTGCCCTGTGGATGCCATTGGATGTCACTAGGCAAGGGTGAGCTAAGGGACCCAGAAAGGTAGAGATGGCCTTCTGTAGCTCCTGAGTAACCCTTTCCCTTCTGTAGCAATTAGGAAGGCTCAGTTGGACATTTGCAAGGGGTCGTGAAGGGTTTTGTGGGTGATTTGGTCACAGAGAGAACCCCCTACCCCATCTATGGACAGCTTTATGGGAGTTTGCAAGTGATCTGCTTTCTGCTTATTTACAATAAGGAACTTCAGAGACGATATGGGTTATGGTGATCAAGCCATGCTGACATGCTCCAGGTCAGCACCAGCATCTGCCTTTAGGCAGGTGGCCAGCCTGTGGGCTGGAGCCTCCTTTTCCTCAGTGCCCCCTGTCTCCTGGGTGGTGAAGCAGGAGAGACACTGCTGGAGCCCAGCAGTGTGCTGGGGACAGGAGGTGCTGTCCCATGGCATGAATCAGAAAGCAAGGAAGATGTGGAGAGTCCAAAAGCACAACTCCCATGACATTTCCCAATGGAAAATGCTGCCAAATTGATGTCACCAAACTTGTTTTCTTACAACTCTATTTTTCCAACAGGAAAATTGTTTATTTCACCCTTAGAAGATCTCACAGGTCACCAGGCAAAATTGTCCGTATATTCTTCACTTAGGAGGAGGATGGGTGGAGGAGACCCAAGGTTTCATTCTCTCCTGGGGCTGTGGAGGGTTGCGCTTGCCCAAAGGAGCACTTCCTCCTGTTCAGTGGTCGCTCCACTTCCATGGCACCCAGGAAACATGAGTCTTGCAGAGCAGCTGAATTTTTATCTCCACAAGACTTCTGCCGCAGGCTCACAGTGCAGGATCACCCGCTTGCAGGGTGTTGCAACCTCTCTGGAAAGGGGCCGAGGCATGGGCAATCACATATATTTTTGAATTAGGATGCCTTTAACTCCTCATGCTGTTTGTGCTGTCCCATTTTTGCATTTCATAGCTGTTTCTGCAGTTCTCCAACCTGCAGTTTGGTTAATTTTCCCTCCCCAAAGGGAAAACCCCAAGGAGTTTTGTTTCCCAACCACCATTGCAACAGCCCTCTGGAGAACAAGCTTGACATCCCATGTGGGTCCTCCATTTTGAAAGTTACTTCAGCAGAATGCTGGTGCCATGGATGGTGCAGAAAATCCTCTCATGTGGATGCTGTGAACTTGGAGTATGGTGGACGTCCATACCCTGCCTAGAACTGCAGAGCTCCCGAACTCACTGTTGTCTATGTTTCCCAGGAGGACACAAGAGGAGAAAATCATGTCCTCAACTAGTTACCTTCCACCCCTGCTATAGTGGTTATGGAGCCTGTTGGGTCTGTGGTGGAGTCAGGGAGGCAGAGAGGAGCACGGTGTTGCAGAGTAAAGGTTTGTTAATGCCTCGTTTCATCATTAATGCCATCTGAAGGCCACAAGATGGGTTCCTGCTCAGGTCTAGAGAGATGCGCGCTCATGCGACACATCCCTGTCATTGCCAAGCTGCAGTCTAAGCCACGAACCAGGGCGGTGGAGATGGGGGGGGAGGGTCACACCCTCCAGCTTAATTTCTTGCTTTCTTTAAAAAATATATAAAAATAAATTTTATAAAATTTTTATAAGATAAATTTTATATTAAAATATATAAAAATAAATTTTTTAAAAGTTATTATCTAAAGAACTAAGAAATTATCTAAGAAACTAAAGAAATGAAACTGCAATTGGCTACAAGGCATTAAATCTGTTGTCCCCATCCCCCTACCTCTGTCTTGAGCCTGTAAGATTATGGGGTTTCAGTTTTATTCATGGGCTGAACCAATTCAAACATGTGGCCAAAAGCCTGGAGAAGAGAGATGTTGTTAATCTGATGCTCTGGCTTCAGTTTCTGATGCTGTCAGCTTCTCAGAGAGCTAAAAATGAGTAGATGAGAACAGAGCTGAGATGGGATAATAAATATCAGGCAAGGACCCCCCCCCCCCCCCCCCTTAGTTTCTCCTCTGTCACCCCGAGAGATGTTTCGGAGCTGGTGGTAATCATTGCTGAGCAAACATCTCCGAGTGTGTGTGTGTGTGTGTGTATGTGCGTGCGCATCTCCTTTTTGCTAAATATTTCATGAACAGGCAGAAGGGAGGTGCTCACCATGCAGGAGCCAAGCGGGACACCTGAGGCTTAACACGGGGTCTGTGACTTTGTTTTTCCCTCTGTGACCCCATCAGACCTGGCCTTCATGCAACCCAGAGCTGGTGGGCTCCATCTGTGTCTCTGCAAGCCCGTGGCTCCAGCACTTCAAGTGGGGTTGGCTTTGAACGCCAAGCAGCACTCTGGTTTGGTGACAGAGTGGTGGAAGAGGCAGGGCGTGTAGCAATCTTCCAACTCCTGCCCTCTTGTGTTTCACCACCTGGCAGAAGGTTTTTTGGGTATCAGGAAGGAGAAATGTCCTACCCAGGGCCTGAGGCAGAGCTCACTGACATCTTCCCAAGGGCATCTCTGCTGGGATGGCAGCATCCCTTCCTCCAAGTGATGGGGTTAGCACTGACAGAAAACAGCTGCCCTGCCTGCAGAGCCGGGGAGATGCTGGGGCAAACCCAGCCCTGGAGAGGCACCAAACAGCTGGGTACCCCCACTTCTGTGTCCCCTGTCCTCCTGGCAGGGCGCTCCCCTGCCAGCCCTCCTTGGGAACAGCCCAGCCGGCACTCCTTCCCCACAGCCATGCCTGCCCCGACCTTTCTCCCAGTATGGGTCTGGGGACCGTTGTGGTTGCCTGAGCACTGAGATTCCTTTTTTTTTTCTTTCTTTTTTTTCCCTTTGGAAGTTGGGCAGTTTCCAACATGAGTCACTGTCCGCCTCTTCTCTGTAATTAGCGCGCTGGGAGTTGCAAGTATGACTTTGGTGTAGTCTACTAGAATTAATCAAAGTATATTTTACACATTTAAATGCAGTAAAACCATCATCCGGCCAAATCCCTCCTGACTGGCACAGCCCTAGCCCCAGTCCTCTCTCCCTCTGCTCTTTCGTCTTCTTTTTTTTTTTTTGGTGTGTGTGTCTCTTTTATCCTTCCCTTTTAGCACTGTTTCCCACAAATGCTTGTAACCTCTTTTCCCCTTAACTTTGGCAGAGCCCTTCTCAAGGAGGTTTATTTTTTTGTGCAAGTTTTGCAGCCTGTTTCCTTGCATCCATAACTGTGTCACTGTGGTTGAGTGTTGGGAAGTTGGCGCTTTGGGCTTTGTTTGTTTGCTTCACAGGCTTTTGACATCTTAAATAAGAGAACAATTTTACCATTTGACAATAGGAATAAAAACAAGTGACCCACCCTACCACTTCTTTCAACTCCCTGTTAAAGCTTCTTCATTTTTAATTGATTTCAGGAGTGACCAAACTTTTTAAGAACCAAAAAATGTGATTTGGGCTTTTTTCCCCTCTCTGTTGACCATCTTGTTTTATAGTAGCCATATGGGTGGAAGAGCTCCAGTTGCTTTGCTGATGTAAGCTCTATGCATGGTGAAGACCATCTCCAGAGCACTGCCTGAGGATGCACATTGGTGAAGAAGCCCCCTCTCCAGCCTGCTCAGACTGGGCTCAGAGGTGGGAAACCAGGACAGATGCTCAGTGGCCATGGTGCTGATGTCTTTTAGAGCAGTCTTGAAGCTGCGTGCTCAGACTGGTCTCAGGAGCGGAGGAACCAGATCTGACAGTCAAGCAAAATGAATTTGCTTGACCCCTATCTTGCTAAAAAACTTTAGGTTTAATTCACACAAAGCCCAGCATCATCTTTACTCCATGATTTGCATTTGAGGGAAATGCTTGTCTGGGGAGATGGAGTCAGAGCTGCAGACACCACAGAGTGGTTCTTGTGCTACCTGCCGTCACCAGTCCCCTGTGTCAACAAATACCAGAGGGATAATTTGGCAAACCCAGGGAGCTCTGCAATGGGAATTTTGGCTTAGTTGGGTGGGTTAGAGGATAAAAACAAGCCCAGAGCGCAGAAGGCTGGGACTGGGGAAGGGCAGGAGGTGAAGGGTCCCAGCAGAGGAAAGCAGTGGGTGCATGCTTCCATGGGTGCATGCTCCCCATTCCGCACAGGCTGGTTAACCTGAGCAGGAGAGCAGCCACCACAGGCAGCTTTGCCTGAGCTGCCATCACCACTCTGCTTGGTTTGTGCACTGCACCATGCTCTCGTGGGGGGGATTTCAGTGTGCTTCAAACTATGAGGTCCTATATCATGGTAGCCTTTCCTAAGGTCCTGTGTGGGGCAAGTTGTGCATGGTCATTAACTAAACACACTTGTCTGCCTGCTCTCTGTAGCTGGAAAGGGCAGGCAAAGCCTTGCTATGGTTGTCCGACGTCTTGGACTGGAGACCTTGCCTCAAAAAGGCAAGGGCTGCTCACAAGAGGGAAGCTACAGTCAGCCGCTCCCCATCTCAGACATCTCCTGTGAGAACCATGCTCTGTGCTTTAATGGCGTAACTGTGTTAGAAATGTGTTGAAACAGAATATAGGTTTTCTTTCATGCAGAGATTTGTGCTGCTGAGATAAAAGGCATGCTGCAGAAGAAGCTTGATTTGGGGATTTAGGAGTGCAGGTAGGAATGCTGAAAGCTCGGGAGAGGGAGCGGGGGAAGGTCTCCATCTAGTATTTTTGCTTGTAACAATGAAATGTTTCTTTCCTGGAAGCAGAGTACAGATTCCCTTGTCTTTTGATATCCACGGTATCTGCCATAGCTTGAATTCCTCCTGGATGACTGGCAAGTTTTTAAAGACAAACTTTAGAGTTGGACATTTGCATTCCCTCTTCATTTACCCAGCTCTGTTTTCAGTTCTCACAATATATATAGGTGTATGAGCATTGACTTTTCTATTAAAGACATTTCAAAAAGTCAAAATACTGATTTGGGATGAACCGAAAAATGAAATAAACCCCCACATATATTCTTTGTCAAATGAGATATTTCAGTCAGCCTGAAATGAAATATTTTACTTGGACACTTGACTATTTTATATTGTAAAATTAAAAAAAAAACAAAAGAATTTTCAAATCAAAGTCCTTTCAGAGTTTTAATTTAGAAGCTCCTGAAATACGCCATCCTGATTTTTTGCCAGATTTTGTTGTTAAAACCAACCACTCCATGAAATTTCTGCAAATTGTTGTATTTTAAAAAATATCCATTTAAAAAAATTATCACCCACCTCTACTTACTCTGGCTTTTTATGGCTTCCCAAAGCCTCAGACAGCAATCCCCAAATAATTAGCTGCTCTCTGAAATCTAGGAGCAGCACATCTGCAAGCCAAATTTCACCTGTAGATGATTGTCAACAAAGCCGAGGACAGAATCTGAGAGTCTAGGAGTTAATGAAGAGGAAGATGGTTTTTGGCACCAATTTGGGAAAACATCTCAGTCCAGCACAGGCCTGTAGCATGTGCTTAGATGCAAGTGTGCGCATAAGTCCTATTTGGCATGTGTTTGAAGCGCTTTCCTGAGTCAAGGCCTTCAGTTTCAAGCTCCTAAAAAGTTTTGGCAAACCATGAAATGTGCTTAAAGACGAGAAATGAAAACACATCGTAGTTGGCAATAACCTTTCAGTTTTGAGGGATGTTCATTTTATAGGTCAAAGACATATGGGAAAAATTCATACATTTCCCAAATAACAATGCATAGCATTGGGAACAATTTAATCTGAAACAGCAACGTGGGGTTGGGTCATTAATGAATCTTGGATGCAGTCATCCACATGCTGCAAAACCTGGCTGGAACGGGGCGCCAGCTAGCTAAGAATGGATGCGCCCTGATGGATTGCTGAATGAGATCCCACCTGCACCTACAGGCTCGTGGTCCAACCCATGACAACCAGCACAGTGCAAGCATGGGTTG
This sequence comes from Nipponia nippon, assembly GCF_047370975.1. Taxonomy (NCBI): domain Eukaryota; kingdom Metazoa; phylum Chordata; class Aves; order Pelecaniformes; family Threskiornithidae; genus Nipponia; species Nipponia nippon. The sequence continues at coordinate 58,273,013 of NW_028262369.1, forward strand.
TCCAGGCGCTCAGGGTTGAGCGCTGGCCACCTGATTGCCCCTCGCACCTTGTCCAAGGAGATCCCCAACGGACAGCTCTTCCAGAGCCAAGATCCAGAGCTCCTCCAGAGCCATCCTGGCAGAGACAGCATGCCTGCAAGTGGAAAGTCACTCCACTCCAATGCTATAAGCACTCTGCAAAGACCTTGGCAGTGTGAACTCGGGGGGAGCCAAAAACATGACAAGGGTGGACAGGCATAGTGTGTGTGTGGGAGGTGCAGAGGTCGGTACAGAGACATGACTGCCTCCTCTAAAGCGAGGGAGGCTGAGCAGTGCCTGGACAGGGTCTTCACAGACTTCCTCCCCTTCTTGTGGGAACCACGCTTGTCCCGGGCCCTTCTCCCGGAAGGAGTGAAGTGTTGAGTCGGGGCAGGTTGCTCTCCATCACAGTGATGGGGTTTTGGAAGGAACCCATTGGAGTTCAGTGCTCTATTCTGCAAGATAACAGTAACATCCTAGCCAGCAGGACTTGGCTTGGGATTTTGACTGTACAAAGGAAACCCCAGCCTCATGATTCGGTATCCCCCCTGCTCGTCATTTGGCTCCATTTCAGATTCAGCTTGTAAAAGGCGGTGGAAAGATTACATGAAGGAACTTGATTGCACGTCCACTGTGTCAGTTGACCCCAGAGTGACAGGGCCCCATGGACCCTTTATTTTTATCCTGGGCTGGGATTGTTTTTCAGTTTTGCAAGAAAGTTGGAGGTTGGGGACTGTGTGACTTCCAGGACAGGATGCAAGCCAAGAGCAAAGAACCCACTCTCTGCCGTTAGCCAAAATCCACAGCCTGATTTTCCTTCAGGTTCAAGAGCATGTTTGTGTTGGTAGACCAGAGAGTCCTGGAGATCCTGGAGGGGATGATACATGCATGAGTGTGTCCCAGCCCCGTTTCCAAGTGTGAAAGCCTGAGTAAGGTAGAGTGAGTATCATTCACAGCTCTGTTTCAGCTTCCGAGCCTTCTGAGCACAGCAGAGACTGTTCTCAACTGCTGCTGCTTTCATTAGGGCATCATCTGGGAAAACTCCTTCTGAAGATTTGCTGTCAGCACCAAGAGATGTCGTAGGGTAGATAACGTGCAGGTGGCGTGTGCTTTTGCTGTTATTATATTTATTCAACCTGCTGGAGGAAGCAGCATGGTCCCACTTAAGCCCATCAGTATCACTAGGAGCGAACTAGGCTTAGACCCTGACTTGGACAACGCCAAATTTGTCCTTTTCCCAGCGTTCTTCCTCCCGCCTCTCCTCCTCCTCCTCTTTATTGCAGCTGTATCCACACGATGGCACCAACCCACAGGCACTGTCCTTCGCACTGAGCTGGGCTGGGGAGGTGAGGATGACCTAGTCAGGGGAAATTTTCCTTAACAAACAGCTCTGGCTGTGTGGGCTGAAAAAGCTGAGCTGCGTATGAGCCCCACCATTTGCGTGGGGTGGGAGATGCACACATTTACTCCTGGCTGGGGGGGATTTATAGGTACTGTTGTTAGCAAGTTCATAATTGGTTGTGATGGGCAGTTGTTCACATTGATTATGTCTCACTAAGGCATAAAGAAAAACAGTGGGCTATGCAGGGATAGCAGCAACTGCTGTGCAGTCATCCACGACGGTTTGGTGCCTGGCCAGGTTGGTGCAGGAAGATGTGCACCCCTAGCCTGAAGCTGTTGTAAGACTTTGGAGGAGTCAAACCCCATGGCTCAGAAATCACCTGCTGGTTTTGAACTGTCCTCTTTCAGTGTGGTCGATGGGAATTGAGTTCCAGCTGAAACCACCAAACGTGTTTTTAGCCGTGACCCTGCTATGGGATGTGAACCTGCAGCACTGGGGCAGAAAGTGCATTCAGCTCCCGGAAGGGTCAGGTCGTCCCAGTGGGCTTTTCACAAGCAGCTGTGAAAAGCAGCTCCTTGCTTTCAGCAGGATTTGAGCACCCAAATGCCTTAACCTCTTTTGAAACTGGCTGTCTAAATCACCTCTTCCTTGCATGACAGGAGCCAATTTCTTTTCCCATGCCAGCTGAGCTCTGAAACTTCCCTCGAAACAGGATGGTGCTGTCAGATGAGCGAGCACCAAGAACCACCACTGAAAAAGTGCAATAAAAGAGTGCAGGATTTGTAAAGCAATAGTAAGGCTGAACCTTTTGGGAGACAGAGCTGTCCACAGCAGTGGAGGGCAGAGGGGCTTTGCAGCAAGCACCGTTCCTCTCCGGGACATGCGGTTTCCCAAGGAGAAACACAGATGCTTTGTACTTTGGCTTGTGCAGTTTGGTTTGCTCTTTGATAATGAGCTTTAGCTGAACTCTAGGATATGAATGAGTGCAAGCAGCAAACCTGAAAGCCAGCTGCATTTTCTGCTTTTTTCCTTATTTTCTCTTCAAAGCAAAGCAAGCATTTGCATTTCTGATAGTGGGGTTTGGTTTTGCACTTTCCAGCCCCCAGTGTGTCAAACAGGGTGCTGATGCTGTGGGAACACGGGTGGCAGAGCCATTAAAACTGGGCAGCGGGACTGCCGATCTGGTGAGAGATAGCCGTGAGGTTTCACATCTCTGCCACCTTTATTTTTCTAGCAGTCCTGACTGGCACTTTGTAAATTGAAGCATGGGGCAGGATACTGGCCAAAGCTTCCCAAATAGCTTTGGACTTCGGGTAATAAGGAACTGCCCTCTGGTTTTGGGGAATGAAATATCCCTCTTGTTAAAGAGAATGTGGGGAGGTGAAAAAGTCAGCTTGATGGTACTAAACAAAAATTTATGAGCCAAGTTCTTTGAGGAGGAAGGTAGAGGGAGGCAATGGGTTTGTTTAGAAGTGAAATCATCAGCTTCGAGCCTGACCTTTGGCTTCTCCTGACCCCAATACTAATGAAGGGGAAAGGGTCTGGTCATATAAACATGTCATAGCATGAGGTTCAGTAGGGTAAGATCTGATTACAGTCCATCAGAGCTATACCAGAGGTAGCAGTTCCGAGTCCATGTTGTGCTGTGGTCCTGGGGCCGGACTCCCCCCATCCTGCCTCAAGCGGCTGCCCCTAACAGGGCTGGGGATGTGTGTGCTGCAGCCTCCTTTCAGAGATCTTTTACCTTTATGTGTTGTGCTCGCTCTTGCCTAATACCCTAATGTCATCCATCGTGGGGAGGGATGGGATGTAGACAGAGGAGACCCTGTGCACCACGCTGCACAGGACAGGAGCTGGAGGGTAGGGCAGGGACACATCCACTGAGGGCTTTGGTCCCACTCATCCCAGATGGTTGTGGAGGTGCACGGAGTGAGAGCTCTGCAGATTTGATGGACATTTTGAGGAATTTCTTGCAAAGGACTAGCAGGAAAGAGCAATTTTTAATAACAAAATATATTCTCACTCCTTTAGTGGCAATGCATTGCTCTTGCAGCATTTGCAACAAAAATTTTGGCATTGTTGATTTAATTCTACTTTAATGCAGCATTAACAAGTATGGGCTTGCAAAGGCAACACTGAAGTCCAAGTGCAGAGAAGCAGAGTTTAGCATGAATTAAACTATAACCTGAGAGCAACACTCGATATATGGAAAATGGGTCTGAGTTGAAACCTGAATGAGCCATCCCTCTCCACACTGAGGTATTCACGTATCGTCCGTAAGAGCAGGCAGGTCTTCACTTGCCTTCCTTTCTGTACTGCATGCTAATCCTTTTCATCCGCTGCACCTCTCTCTTTCTTCATGCTCACGGTTCCTTTTTTGTGGCTGTGCTCAGTGTTGTTTCTCCACAAGGGACAAATCTCGCCCCACCTCAGCCTGCTGCCATAATGTGAGAAGGTTGGTGCTCAAGATTTGATGGATATTTATTTCTCTGCTGGCTTTTAGGCAGTGCAATTTCCCTCAGTAGCTCAGCTTGTTCTTCCACCCTGATGAGACAAGGATGCTCTGTGGTGGCAACTGGTGACTGAAGCACACACCTGAACCCCGGCATGAGTGGGCCATGGACCACCAGGCATCCTCAGCTGTTTCAATGTGCCCAGAGATGCATGGTGGTGGCACGGGGCACAATGCCTGGATGTAGCTGATGGCAATGATGCAGCGCTATTGCTGCTGAGCAAGGGGTCACAGGGAGACCTGCCTATGGAGAAAGCAAGCCAGGTGATAACTCATGCAAACATCTCTCCAGCAAAGTCCTCTGATTTTGTGTATCCCAGGGCAAAAAAAGTACAAAAAAAAAAAAAAAAAGAAAATCAGTTGGAAGGAAATTGGATTCCCTTCATGGCCAAGATGTTAAAAATTGAATGCAGGCACAACCACATCCACCCTTCTCTGGAGCGGAGCTGCAAACGGCATTCCTGTGCTCGTCTGTCCCCTCTCCCAGCAGTGTCTCTCCTGGCATCCTGCCTGGGGTGCTTGGGGTGCCATGAGGCCACCAAGAGACCAGAACTCCTTGGCTCACATCACTCCCACCGAACTGCAAGGAGCTGTCTGAGGTCAGATGTCCTCATGCTCCCCAGGAACATCAGTGCCCACCAGGTACTGCAGCCTGATGCCATGTGTCTGTCGGAGGTAAGGTGGCATTGGTGGGGCAGGGTGGTGACCATGGGGCCGAACAGGCACTGGCTGTGATTATCACTGTTGCATAGAGGAAGCTCTGATGAAATATGGTCTGGTGGAGACCAGTGGAGCAGGATAGAGGTGTCCAGGGGAAAATGATGAAGAAAAAGCAGAGCAAATACAGAGGTCAGAGGCCACATCTTGGATGGATGCTAAAGAGCAACCAAGGTTGGCCATGTGTGAGGCTCATGCCTGGGTGTGGCAGATGTGTGGCTGGCCCCATGGATGGGATCTGCCAGCTTTGGCATGAGCCACACCAGCGTGGCAAGAGGGGCTGTTTCCATGGAGCTCCCTGCCCAGCGTTTTGGGTCCATCACCCCACCAGGACTTGCCCTGCCTGCCACTTGGATGGAGACACCCACGCAGCCCCCAACCTCTGCTGAGCACCCAGAGGGATGAGGAGGAAGAAGATGTTCAGCCAGCTCCTTGTGCCATGCATGAGGAACCAAAGGGCTGTCGGAAGGAGAAGGGTCAGGGTCAAAAATTGGCAGTGCAGGTGCCAGAGCCAAGCCCTGGCATCAGACCCAGACGGGCCGGGGTATTGTGATGCGAGTCCCCACCTCCCACAGCGCTCTGCGAGCCGCTGTCTTGCGCATCGCCGGGACCATGCCAGCTGGTCCCTCGCCCAGTTCCTGCTGAGTTTCCACCAGATCACTAATTTGGGAAAGCAAGCTGCAGTCTGGCAGGCCGCTCTTGAAAGAGGTTTCTGAAATAAGGGATGTTAGGAAATTTCATTATGTATCTTGTGGCCATGTGCAAAGCAGGAATGTTTTTTTCAAATAACTACCCGGACAACTCAAAGACGTGATGAACTGCAAATGACCCACGGAGCCCATTGTTTCTAGTAGCTGGTGAAAAAGCCACAGTGACCAAGGCAGGGATGTCAGATCCGAGTTGAAAACAATGCTGCTTGAAGTGGTGGCATGAAGCTGGGGGGGGAGAGTCCCCTTCAGCAGTGTGACTTGGTGAAGGGGGGGGACACATGACACTGACAGTAAAGAAAAACCGAGAGCAAACCATGCAAGTCTCCGGCCTCAAACTACCTTTGCATGAGAGCAAATTTACGCTGGTGTGCCATGCCGTCGAGCACGGCGTGAGCACGCCAGCATTGCAAAAGCTCAACTGGAAGCACATGCTCTGGCTGTATCCATCATCCAGTCTGGAGTACGGATAAGGGAGGCTAACCCTTTTGTAAGTGTTGGCTGGAGGAAATATGACTTATCTTAAAGAAATGAATCATGTTTCAGCAAATACTTCCTACAGAAATATTTTTCTCACAGCCTTTGTTTCGGGTTTTGGCAGATCTGGAGTTGCTGGCGTTAGCAAAAACTGTCCCTCCCGCCCACTGTTCCTGGGGCTTGCATAGGAAATAAGAAATAAAGGCAGAGGGTATGTGGAAGGCTAAATCCATCACCACTTCTGCTCTGCACTGCAGCAGGATATGAAGCTTAAAGGCAAATTTCAAAGGAGATCCCCAGATAAAGCCAAGGAGAGCTGTGTGCTTGGCTGCTCTTGCAAACGTACCTGTCCTGGGCAGTCAGCTTGCAAATCTGCCTTTACGGCCTCATATAAATCCCTGTCAGGTGCTGAGGTTTGTTGGAAACCAGCCCCTAGTTCCTTCTTTCTTTCCTGAAAACTAGCATTTTGGGAGGGGGGAAGGGGGATATCTCCTGTTCACATTTCAGAAAATGTGTGGTTCACCCCAGGAAAAAAAAAACAGAAAAAAGAAAAAGCTATGTTTTGACTTGCAAATCAATCCTTAGCTCCTTGTTTCCTTTTGCAAAGGCTTTGACAACGTTCCTGTCTGCCTGGAGGGAGAGAGCACCATTTGGAAATGTCTGGGGTCACAGTTCAGGAGGGGAGGGAGGAAAAAGTCCATCTTGATTCTGGAGAACTTCAAACTTTTTTCTTCCCAATGATAGGGAATTTTTCATGGGAAGGCAATTTCATTCCTCTGCCTGGTAGGCTCACTGATCATTTTAAAATAGACTCCCAGGGGAACAAGGCCTTTAAAAGCTCCATTTGCTCCCAGTCATTTTACACAGTAACCCAAGCTGAAGTGAAAGATCTTCATTTAAATACGAATTAAGCTCCAACCTTACTTTTTACTGTGTTATTTTCCTTTGAGGTTTACTTTGATATTATTTCAAAGTCTTGAAGCTAACAAAATGCTGGCCAATATTTAAAGTGACAGGAGAGTTCTGGAAAAAGATTTAGGAGGCAACTAAAGTCTTTCAGTGCAGGGCTCTGAAACAAGACAGGAAATCATAAAAGGGCTGAGTGCACTTTACCATGCTCAAAACAAATTCTGAGACTACAAAGGCGAGTGGAATGGCATCAAACCCACAAAAAGCATCAAGATACAGCTGAAAAACCTACATCAGCTTGAATTATTCCATTAAAACATGGGTGAAATGCTAGTTTGCTTCTTATTGGGGTTTAGGTGACCAACTTAGGGCTACTGATTTGGTGCTAGAAGTGGAAGAAAGAGTTAAAGATGAGACATAAACTCATGATTTTTAATGCATTGTGAAGAGAGCATGCTTGAGTGATGAAGGGATGGGTTGTGGAAGAGGACTTTCTGCTGGGCTTGACCTCTCCTTTTGCCTTTCGTGGCTTCCAGCAGTCCATCTGCTGCTGAAGCAGCTGCTGGAAGGAGTTTTGTCTGCCTGAAGAAGATGGAGGAGGGCCCCAAGGGAAGGGTCTGCTCCTCCCAAACCACTGCGCATGTTGGCCAGCCAGGTGGGGCTCAACACAGAGTTCCAGGGAAACACTGGTGAAGCATTGCGCACTGGTGGTGGGCATTGCTTCTTGATATCTGTAATTGTAACCTCTCCTCTCAGTGGGTACTTTGAAAGGGATCTCCAAAGTCCAAAGCATCCAGAAGTCATCTGTGTTTTCTGGGATCCATGTGTGGTTGAATCCAGCAATGAACAGAGCCCTTATGCAAAGTATCTGAGGACATTTCTGGCCAACGCTGTGAGCAAAGCGAGGCAGAACAGATGGAGGCCATGCCCATGCCAGAACTAGAGTTGTGCTGTACGGGGGACAACCACCTACAATGCTTTGCTCCTCAAGCCTGGCCAGGTGACATGTGAGATTAGTTTCAGGAAAAATCTCAGGCAACAGCACTTTCACATCACTTGTGATTTCTGGGTACAATTTTTATCTTTATGTTTAACCCTGATATAGGCCACTTTGTCACTATGCTTCATAACAGCAGTAAATAGAACAGTTATCATTATCCTGATCATACAGCTGATTGCATTTGGGTGCCCCAGAAGGCTCACAGGCTCCCTCCTCTCCCAGGTTTGGGTGGCATGCAAGCTCCCCTAGCTGAGGTCTCAGTGCTGAGACGATGCTAAACAACATAGACCTCTCTTTGCTGTCACCCTTTGAGAGGGGCTGAATTCGCTGTCCTAGAAACGGTGCCTGGGTGGTCCCAGCCAAGCAAGGACTCCCAAGTTTACAAGCGTCCCTGGGAAAAATAGTCAGCGCTCCCCCCTTCCCCAGTCCCTCCTTGCTGTCAGTGTTGCCCCGTTGCGTGAAAACGGGGTGGCCTTGCGGGAGACCAGGGAGAAAAGAGATTCCAAGGGGTGGGACGTGGGGTTTGTATTTGTTCATTGGTTTTTTTCAAATTATTTTTTCATTTGGTCTGTATCAAGGGCTCTAGCTGAAAATGTGAGTGGCAGCTGAAGACTTTTTTCCCCCTTTTGAAAATGGGGTGTTTTGGCAGTGCTAAGCTGAGCTGGGATTGAGTAAAAAAATAAAAATAAAAAAAGTATCAGTACGCTTTACATTACCGCCTCAGTGCTTGGCTTCTTTCCAGTGAATATTTTGCTTTGTTGTTAGCCAGACCCCTGCACAAAATAGCATGGGCTGGGTGCTTCTCTGTAGCCTTTCATGTACGCAGAGACCAAACAGTCCAGCACCAATATTTAGCCAGGTTCCGCGTGTGCATGCGTGCTGCCATGGAAGAGCAACCCTGTTGTCAGGAGCTATCACCTGCAGCTGAGCCTGCTGCATTAAGGGACTTTTTGATTTTATTCTCTTTTGCACAAGAGAGTCTGTCCCTGTCCTCAGGCACATCTCTTTGTCTCTCACAGGGCTTTGGGGTTTCATGCAGGGGTGGGATTAGGAAGGACAAATTCAATCACCTTGGGAATTAGGGTGAAAGGTGTCATAAACGCTATTGAAAAAAACTCTTATGTATGAAAAAGAAAAGTAAATATATCTATGTTATGTCCTGTGCATGACAACACAGCTGCAGTTTTAGGGTCTGGGTTTTACCTTTACTTTGGCTTCTTCCTAACTGACCCACATTGCTGGCTATGGGCTGTAGCTCATGTAAGATGAACTCATACAAGATGAAAAGCCTTTTCAGCAGCTAATTGAAACGCGTGTCTCTCTATTCATCAATTCAAATGTGTTTTCTGTTAAAAATCTGTTATCCAGAGAGTTTACAGCTCTCAAATTGTCAGGACTTTTTGGAGCATTTGATAGTCTTAGTTCTCCCCTCAGGAACTGAAACCACTCATCTGAGTCCCCTGGCATGGTTGTTTTCTAACTGGTCTGATCAGCTGTTACAGTTACTACTTTCTCTGCCTGAAAAAAAATGCTGTATCATATCTCTGGGCTCCAAATTTACCTCTCCAAGGCCATTCACCCACAGGAGCCTTGGCTAACCCCTAGAATTCATGGAAGAGGTACCAATGGGCGCTCGTGAGCATTTATTTTCACTAGTAGTTGCTAGTGCACTTTTCAGAGAGAGATATCAAATGCTTTGATCTAACGTGACAGGTCCTTAAATGTGTGGTATTGGAGCATAGGGTCCAGCAGTCCTGACCCTTTGTAGTATTAAGGAAGGCACATGGCAGCTATGGTGGCACTGCTATGGCTGCACACATCTGACCTGTGGCTTGGGTAGGTCTGACCATCTCCTCCTGGTCCTGGTCATGTCCTGGGAGAGCGGAGCAGCACATGTTGTGCTCTTCTGACAAGCCATTAATAATTAATAAAGCTGAAGTTGGATTTGGGTGCCCATGCTTGAAAAAATGTCACTTCTTGTGGTGAAATCAGTTTGGCGCAATCTGGAACATTGTTAAAGATTCACAAAATTGCAGAAACTAACACACAAACATGGATACCCTGGGAAAAAAGAAATAAATCCTTTTGGTGCATGACATGCTGCATCATATGACATCTGTTAAATTCACCTTCTTAAATGGTGTTTTTGGCTCTGCTGGTACCAAAAGCCCAGACTGAGATGTCATTTACTTTTAAGAAAGTAAGAGCTTCTAATGGATGTGATGTATTTTACTCTATGCAACTGCGCTTGTTTTAAAATAAACATTTCACATTCAAGCTCTGAAACCTATCAGGCAATTAATGCATCTGATACACACATGTATGTTCTTGATTTGGCATGTTAAAATGTTTTTCTCTGAAGCTGGTTTAGATGGAATGACATGATTTATTTTTTAATGGCTCTAGACACCACAGCGTTGCTTTCTTTTTTTTTCCAGTCGATTATCCTTCACCATCTTTTCTTTCCCCTCCCCCATACATCAGTCCCTGCCAATTTCTGAGCAGATCTTTCTTACAAAGATCTGTTTTGCCTCTTGCTTTGCAAAGTCCAGTTGATAATCCCAGCAATGAACACTGAGGCTCCCAAACTGCCTTTGCCAGAGATCTGCCCTTTAATCAATCTCTCTCTGTCACCTCGGTGTTGCAGCCCAGATGCTCTCAAGCTAAACAGCGTTGCTGTTAATCCAGCAGGGAAAGGGTGTGACAACAAAAGGTCGTTTGGGATAATTTAGCCCCATGTTTCCAGATCCACTGGGATTGTTCTTTAAAGGAATTTTTTTAAGTTTTTTTTTTCAGAATGAATTCTTTTTAAACACATTATTTATGACCTGGAAATTGAAACCTGGCTTCAGCATGTGCATGACCGAGGGTCTGACGGAGCTCTGCAAGGTGATGGAGGAAGGTTAGTGAGCATTAGCAAAGCCCACCAGTGTTTGCTCGGAGGGTGGAAGATTAGGAAGGAGGAGCAGATCAGCAACTCTGGGTGACCATTTCTGTAGTGCAACTAGCTTTTGTGGGTTATGTATCTCTTCTGGGCACAATATGCAAAGGCCTCTAGGTCATGGGCACAGCTTTTCCATCACCATGTGTTCGTGCAGCACATCACATGGCAGTGTGCAGCACCTCTTCTCTTTGAGAAATGCTTGCCCTTAGCATTTCCACCAGCAAGTGTGATGGAGACCAGCTTGTTGTTACTCTAGCTGAAGGCAAGTGTGCAGACCAGTGCGTCTGATCCGTACCGAGATGCATTGCATTTTGCTTAAAAAAGGGCTCTGCTGAGAGCAGAAGCCACTCAAGCGGTGCGTCGGAGACCACAGTGCTGAAGAGCTGTGTGCCTCCTCTGTAGCACCTGCAGCTTGAACAAACCTCCTTAGCCAGGGTGCAAGTAAATAACCAGCTAATCCTGGTATATGCAGGCAACATCAGCCTGAACAAGTGATACTCATACCTTCTGCACTCCATCACCTACTACCTGGGAAACAGATTTTAGCCAAATTGTCGAGTGTCAAAACATTGCAGGATGCAAGGAAGCAGTGTAGCTTCTGCCCAGAGCTGTGCAGTCAAGAATGTAAATCTCATAACATTGGTAGCTGCATGACATCTTTATTTTTATTGGCAAGAGAAGCAGTATATACAGCAACATTGCAGTCTCTTAGCTTGTTAAAAATATCTCAATAAATAAAACAAATAAGCAACATATACACTGGAACAGAAAATGAAAAAAAAAGGGGGGGTGAGCGGTAGCAAATCATGGAGCAATAAGGAAGAGGCGGTAGAGTGTGGAGGGCAGTCTGTAATCCAGGCTGTACTTGAAACAAATCATGCAGGGAGCTGGGGACATGGTGGGATTTTTTCTTCTTTTTTTTTTCTGAGAGCCTTGGTCCAGTTTTGACATTACTGTACAAGAAATCAGGTTTTGAATTTTAAAAAATAGACAAAAAAAAAAACCAAAAAGAATACAGCTAAGGGGAAGCAAAATCTGAACCCAAAGATTTCTCATAAATGTATTCCTGAATTAAGATTTTTCAGAAAAAAAAAAAAAAGAAATAAAACCAAACGCACAGACAGACAGACACAAAACCCAACAACAATGAACAACCAGGAATCTTGCTTCTCTTTTCTCTTTGGTCAGTTCCTTGGGGAGAGATGTTGCAAAGGTTCAGACTGTTAGCTTTGGTGCTGTTTTCTGTTCAGTCTAAGTGGTCCGCAAGAGTTCAGAGCGAGGGAGGTCAAGAGGGGTCTGTTGGACCAGTTTACTTGAGGTTGTTAAGGTTTCAGAAGCTACAAACTTGGATACATCCCAATTCCACTTCAGTCTCAGACACTGGACAGTCTGGAGAGAAGAAAAAAAAATAAGAAAAGAAAAACAAATATACCAAATACAGGACATCTTTCTGAGATATGTTGTCTTGTAAGTTCTTTTCCCCTACAAATCAAGGCTGTGGTTCAACCACCTCGATTTCAACCACATGTTGAAACCTGCCCCTGGTCCCAGCAGCGTGGAGGCACACAGTTAATCCAGCAGCTGGGTGAGACCCAGTGCACCAAGAGCAGCCCTCACTAACCCTTAAGCAAGTGAAATGAGGAGATGGGATGCTCAGGTGCCTGAGATGGGCCTTAGCAACCCCACCCACAGTGACTCTTGGCTCCTCCTGCAAAATCAGGCAAACCCTGCTGGAAACAAATATGTTTCCTTTCCATCGAGGGGTACCGTATTTATGCAATATCTAAGCACATCCAAAAACAACAAAAAAAAACCCAAAAAAAACCTTAAAAACTCCTTTGACTTTTGGATGTATAGCCTACGTTCAGAGTCTGATAATGTCACAGCCTTTTTTTGCATTGTACTGTGAAATGGTAAATCCATAGGCAGAAGCAATGCATCCATCAAAAAGTCCATATGCTGACAGCAGCATCTCCAACCCCAAGGGATGTTGTGCTAAACCCTTGTTTTCCACGTGGTTCCTGGTGACCCAGCCCTGCGTATCGTCTCTGCTCTGCCCCGTTTATCGTGATGTGACAAGGTGCAGCAACACATCGACGAGCCCTGTTACCTGCAAGGTTTGCTCTGATCTGCACCAACCTGCTGCTGCTCATTTGTGGGCTGTTGGGACAAACTCTGTGACCCCGTATTGCCCATGGGAGATCCTGTCTAACTTGGGGGAGGGATGGCTTTGCAGGCGAGATGCTGTTTCTGCCTTCAGAAAGCCACCTCATCTCATATATCAAAAATCAGATATAATTATTTCCTCCCACTAAGGAAAGCTTCCATTTAGCTTATTTCCTTTCCTTTCCTTCTCAAAGTTATTAATTATCTAATTACAACCACATTCTGCAGACGAGCTTGGGACTTGACAGGCTGCCCAGGACCACTTAGGAAAGCTTAACTGCTTGGTGTGTGCAAGCAGCGATGGTTTGTGTATGCATATGTCTGACAGATGACAGGCTGGCCCTTTCCTAATGCTGGTGTTGCTGCAGCCCTAGTCAGGAAGGGACTCAGGAAAGGAAAATAAAATACAGGGAGGAGGAAGATACCATGGAGCAATTTTCTGCTTGAGCCTGGGGGCAATGTTTAAGCTCAGTTTCTTTTTTTTTTATTATTATTTTCTCCAGCAAGGGGTGGAGGATGTTTGCTGCCAGCTACACAACAAATTGCTGTGCGCTGCTCTTCTCTGAACCCGGCTGCCGTGTAAAACAAGGTGAAACCAGGTAGCAAGCAATACTGAGCTGATCTATTTCCACTGATTTTTTAAATCCCACCCAAGACTGGAGAGGTCAGCCCAAAGCTGCTCTTAGAGCAAAGCCAGTGATTTGCAAGCTGCTGTCTTTAACCCCGGGTGAGACACCCTGCTCTGGCTGCTGCTGCAGTGCAGGATCCCGTTTCCACTGGTCCTTTCTGGTTTCCAGCAGCCCTTTTGGCTCCAGCCAACTGGAAAAATGGGAATTTCACAGCAGCTCAGTGCTAACAGGGTGTTTTGGCTTCCCTGTTGTGGTGAGTTGAATGAGCACTGAGCACAGTCTACCTTGCGGACAGCAGGGCTGCTATGCCCCAGGGCTCTGGCATGGCTCTGCCAGCTCCCCTCCTGTGCTCCCAGGGCTTACCCCATCCTTTCCCATCCCACACAGGGCCCCAGGACCAGGGTCATGTTGGGCAGATGTGGCTGCTGTGCAGCCACTGCTTGGCTAATGCCTGGTTACCAGCCCTGGCATGAGCAGATGATCTGGTAGGCTATTGCCACTGCTATTTTCTGTGATTATCCACTGCACATTAAAGCAGCCTATCATGGAGCAATACTGTGACCAGATACAGAGGTCACCCAAAGGAAGCTGCTATACCTGGCGATGAAGGGGTTACTCTCCCCATCTTGACATGTACCTGTGTTTCACGTCATGTTGTGTAACATTTTGCTGGTTGTTCTTACCACGTATTCTTATATATATACACATATCACAGAAGATCCACATCAAAGAGTAAAACCCACTCATTCACAGACCCAATCTGTCAGCATGAGAGAAGGAAAGAAGTGTGCAAGATGAGAAACGCCCCCCCGTGTGACTTATTCCCTCTGTTTCTTCTTCTCTGGACCTTTGGGATGTTGGATGCTGACTGTTTTGGAAAATCTGGCTCTAAGTAGCAATTTGAACACATAAATGGTAAAGGAAGAAGATGGGCATCTGCTTGTTGCATGAGGGACATGCTTTGGTGGTGGGATGTGTGGCAACATGTCCACTGCAGGCAGAGAAGTGATGAGATGTGTGATGTCTGCACCCAACCTGTTCCTCCTCAGTTATCCCCTCCAGGTCACTTGAATAGAGGCGTACTGTGCTAAAAACCTGATAGCATCCCATGTGGAGCTTTATAAGGTGAGGGGACTTCAGTGGTTTCTCAGTTTGCTTAAAAGAGCGTTACATATATTGGAGAAATTATACTCTGAATCTGGCTTGTGATCCTCATGTCACAAACCTGGTCCTTGCTCACTCCATGGTTTGAGTCTTGCAGGGGGAGGAAGGATCAGCTCCTGGCTGAGGAAGATGGACCTGCAGGCTGGTCTTTCCTCCTCTCCTACTCAGTGCTGCCACACCACTGCAGCCAGACCCTTCGTGGTGGCTGTCTCCTCCTGCTCCTTGTTTCTGGAGAGCCCATCTTGAAGTGTCCTAGGAAACCCACTGTCTTGTGTCTCGGCCCCAGAAGGGCTGGCTCTGATCTCTCAACTCGTTGCACACCAAAAGGGGAAGCACTTCCCTGCTTGCCTTCAGGAGCTATAAAATGAGTCACCAAAGCCCTTCTGGCTCCATCCCCTCTTAAATTATAGACAGCTTTTCCATAATGATTTTGTGCTTTAATGGACCCTCCTAAGGTCATGCTTCACGTTTATGATCCTTTAATTCCAGAGGGGCTCAGCAAGGCGTTCATCGAAGACTGCCAAGGCACTCAGCTGGCAGCTACTCCTGTGGCACTTCTCAGCTCCTCTCCCACGAGCCGGACTCATGGAGGTTTCCTAACTCAATCCTACAGGAATATCTGCAGGTTTCCTATGGCAGCTGAATGACAAGGTATGTATCTATGGGACTTATTCTTAAAAGAAACAGCAAAGCCCACAGCAGATTTCACAGGGAGGGGGCATAATTTCTTCCTGGCACTAAGCTGATGTGGTAGGACAGCAGGACCTTGCAGAACTTAGTTTTAATCCCAGCTCACGCACAGATTTGCTGTATAATTGCTCTCTCTGCATGTGCCTCAGTTTCCCTGGTTGGGAAATTGCAGTACATCCCTTCTTCTCTTACAGCATGTGTGGGATTTAATCAACTTGTGTCCATAAGGCACCTTGTGATTCTCCAAGGTATAGCTGAAGGGCATAATACTGTATTATAACACTGCATGATTATAGTATCTGGACTGAGAGATGATATTTGGTGAAGCTCTCTGCTGAACATAGTTTCCAAGCATTTCTCTGACCCTGTAGCTTGTAACACAGAATATAGTTGTTATGCACTGCTATATCGCAGACCCAATGCAGTTTCCACTATACAGTGAATTGAAGGGCTTGCTGCTCTATTTTTTTCCTTGCTTTAGGAGCATCCCCCAGCCCCTTAAGGAGCATTCACCAGCCCAAGAGCACAGCGTGGAAACCATGAGAGCTGAGAGCTGCAGGCTTGATGTAAGGTGACAGCAAGAACAGAGCCTTGGTTGCAAGAAATTTTGCAACTGGTCCCTGAAGTCCTTGCTTATATAAGATTAGGGTGGTTTTGGTTACAAAGGGATTGAAATTATTTCCATAACATGGCCAAGAGTGCAAATGAAATATGAAATGCAGTAAAACCATTTGAGTTTGGTTTTTGTTTTGTTGTTTGGTTTTTTTGGGTTTTGTTTTGTTTTGTTTTGTTTTGTTTTGTTTTTTTTAAAGGATGCTTTTTCAACTTCTTTTAAAGTTGGGAATGTAAAAAAATGGTTCTGTGCCTGGGGCCCAGCCTCTCCCTCCGCATGGGCTTCGGCCAGCCAAAATCCCTGCCAGGAAGGTGCCGGCCCACCTTCTTGCCTTGTGTTTGGGGCTGGGGACAGGGTCAGGCAGTGAGGAGGGGATAAGGGGTACAAGCTTTGGAGTAGTGCAGCACACACCAGCTACTTGCCCTGCGCCAGCTGGTACTGATTTCAGCAGTCACCAAGAAATTTATAGACTGTTTCCTCCCCCCTTCCCCTTCAACTTGAGGAAGTAAAAACCAGCGTGGGTTAAAGGCAAGACCCTGGTCCTGCTTGGTGGGTCAGTGCAGGGCACGCTGCCCATGGGCTGATGATGCTGCCTTTGGGTGCCTCCGGAGTGGATGTGGTTTCTGAATGAGCATTGCCGAATCCATCCTTGCCGAATGGAGTTTGAATTGCAATAACAAATTTCTTATAAGTGACACAGTGGGCACACTCCTCAGTGACCCCGCGTGTGGCTGCCTGGGCAGTCCCAGCCAGCTTCCCCACCAGTCCATGTTGTCCCAGCAGCTCTGCTACCTTCGGCTCCATCCCTGCTGCTGTATTTTGCCTCCTTTGAAGTCTCCCTCCCCAGACAGCACCTGCTCTTTAGGCGTCCCCACAACATTCATTTTAATGGGATGTTAACTTCAAAGGCTGCTTTTTTGCACGCTGTGGAGGTTTGGAGCGGGGAGCAGCATTGCTGCGAGGTGGGCTGGCGAGCAGTGGAGCTGCCTGGGGTGAGGAGGTAGGACACAAGCAGAGCAGGCAGCATTGCTGGGCATGGGTGACAAAAGAGCTCTGCGATCTTCCTCCCCAGGAAACGAACCCGCACCGAGGAAGCAAGTGTTAAACCAGCCCATGAGAAAGTGCTAAACAAACTCAGCCAGAGATCCCCATTGCCACTGTCTTAAAACTCATCATTCCAAAACGAGAATAACCAGAATGGATAAATACAGGGAAACATACAACAAAAGCCTACCCAGGTTATCACTAGCCCTGGCTGATAATTAAAGCTTTATTGTGCTAGGTGCTGCACCATAGCTCGTAAGATGTTACGGGGATATTGCAGGGTGGATGGGGAAGGAGAAATCCCCTGTTGAGTTGAATCTGCTTGGAGATAACACCTGAGAAAGATGGGGCAGAACAAGCATGTCTGGCAGTGACCTCTCTGGTTGTTGTTATCCAGATGTATACCTTCAGGGCTGGAGACCTGAAGGTCTCTTTATATGTTTATAAAGAGGAGGAAAATGTGACATAGGTGAATTATTCTGGAATAGTCCAGCCACTGGGTTCAAGCAATGCTGTGTTACAACACAAAAGGGGATGCTCCTGCTCTAGAAAAATCAATAAAATGTTTCAGTCGACGCTAAGTAGCAGCTGCCCTTAATATTTTTCAAAATAAATAAATGTGGCTAGTTTGGTTATTGCATTATGTCATACCCCCGGTACGCACACCCACCGCACCAGCGCTGCGTGCGTCCTGCCCCGTAGGCACGGGGATGGGGACGGGAAAAACAACAGCGAACAATGCAAAACGTGACTTGGGGGGCACACATGTCGGCCCCCATGCCTTTGGAGAGAAAAGGTCAGCGTGGGCTGGTGTGAATTATTGAAATGTCAAAGCAAGCAGCTCCAGAAATCGGGTTGTTCTTTTTTAGATTAGGAAATGCCAAGCTGGAGGGGAGGACGAATCTCAGCGTTTTGACTCTCAGGCCAGAAAGTCTGAATTTGGATTATTGCTGGCCGTGACAGCCCCATCTTGCCTGGCTACCAGGACAGTGGGGTAGCAGGCAACCTGGGCTCCTGAAAGCATCCCATGCTCCTCTCTCCCCACCCCTGTGACCCAGCTCAACCTCAGATTTGCCAGCCAAGGGGACTGCCATTAAGACCTACATGGCAGCTTGAAGTGCAGAGGTCTGAGACACCCTGGAGGATCTTGCTGGGGGCACAGAAATCACCTAACCTGGCAGGGGTTGTCATCATCATGGGCAGGGTCCCCACATGAGGTGCTCATTGCCAAACACTCCCAATTCAGCCCTTAAGCTTGCTCATTCCTGAGCATGGTGAACCAGCACCATCACTCCCAGCTGCCTTAGGAATGACTGCTTTAAAAAAGCATATGGCAAGTATCAGTCATAATATCCACAGTCAGGTTTGTATGCTTTGCATTCCAGCATCCCATGGTTTTTTATCTGCTCATAACCTTCTGAAACTTATGCTGCTTGAGCTGAAAACTTTCCATGCCCAACGGTGATTCCTCTTTCTTGTTGTTGTTTTTGTTTTCTGGAGCCCAGGCAAAAATGGTCCAGCTGTTTTGGAGCACAGGCAGATTGGAAAATAGCTGCCCTCCAAAATGCTGAAGGCTTCACTGTGGCTGTGTGTTGGAGGTTGGGATGGCAGCGGGTGGAAAGCTGAAAGGCAGCATGCAAATTTCCTGCTGGCAAAGCAGCATCCCACCTGGACCTGGAGGAAATTAAGTTTGTTTTGACCTAGTTCTGAGCCTCCCAAAATCATCTTCAAACTATGCATGGACTGAGTGTTTCTGTGAGCCATATGAAGCAGACCTAAGGCAGGAAGCATGGGGAGTTATTTTAGCTTGGCTTTTATCACAGCACCATTAAACTTGCAGCCACCGTGAAGCAGCAGAGATGTGCTAGGGTGGAGGCGAGGTGGTGGCTGCCAGGAGCTGGATTGGAGCTGGACTCATGACAAGCATGTTGGGACATACACAGGCAAACAAGGTATTTCCCACCTGAATGAGGTGAAATGTGTTCCCAGCAGAGTGCCTGGCCAACTTTAGCAAACCAGCATGGCTCCTTAGCCCTGGGAGGTGGGATGCCTCTTGCCTCCCTCCTGCCTGAAGAAGTCCCTGGTGTCACACAGCAAGCTGAAGTTAAGGTATGCCCAAGCGTGGGCTGTGCATGCAGCTTTGCCTCTCTCCTGCCATGCCCACAACCCCCCCCGAGTCCTCCTACAAAGGATCCTTTTCACCTGATGCTGTCCTCCTTCTGTCTGCTTCACCCCAAAACAAGAGCAATTGCTCTGTAGCTGAAGGCAGCCCAGCTTGTTTTTAGAGTTTGTAGAGAAAATTTTGCTCTATCAGTCAAAACTGGAGGTCAGAAAGTGATGTCAGAGTGACACCAGAGGAATTTTCAAACACTTTTCAATTCTGCAATTCCCATGCTGAAATTTCTGCATATAATTTGTATCAAAAAGGCTAAAACTCAAATCAAAACACATGGAATATTTCAGCTGACTTCGACAAATCTTTGGGTGTGATTATGGAAGTACGGGTCTCTGTTCTGTTTAAGGATGGGAAAACTGTATCTGAACATGCTGTGTTCATGTTTATGTATGGTTTAATGTATGCTCAAATATTTTTATAGCAAAGTCAAAGGAAGAAAGGATCTGCTGTTACACATGTAGTGTACATAAAGGTACACTCACTGCAGGCATTGGCTGGATCCGTACCAAAGGGATATTCTCAAATTATCTTGTGGAGTTGTCAGCTATCCTCAAAGCCAAAATGGACAGTAGCATATATTTGAAATTTAAAACATTTTTGTGATCGAGATGGTGCAAAAATGCAATTTTTTTAGGAAAAATACCATATTGCTTAGCAGCAGCAGGACCTTTGTGAATAGGTAACCACATGCCCTCCTGCGTGGGAAAAGCCAGTGTGTGGCAACTCCTGAGAAGGATGGAGAGCTGTATTTTGGAAAGCCATTTCCCAGGGTGCCTGGGTGGGGAAAACGAGACAGTGGCAGTGTGAGGTGGAACACCAGCACTTTGGTTGTGTCCTTGAGCACATCTACCTTGCTGCCCACACATCTGCCTGGGAAACCAGCCCGTACTTGCTTGTGCAGTAGTCCCTGGGGATCCCCAGCTGCAATGCCAGGAGTTGGGGCACCTCTTTCTGAACACGACCAGAGGTGAGCAGCAGAGGTGAGGCACAAAGGGGAAACTGAGGCACAGAGGACTGGCACCTTAAAATAGCAGAAATCCCTTGATTTTTAGGGTGTTTCCCACCACAAAAGGCTAAAAAGATTGGAATGGGGAATAAATTCCCATCCTCGTGGTTGCTTTCTGCCCTCTGGGGAATGCTGGTCCTTGTGGCCATGGCATAGACCCTTCCATGGGCCAGGAAAGGAGAGAGCTCAAATGCATGGCCATCTCTCAAGCAACACAAAAGGCAGCAGGGCCAGGCTGCAAGGCTTCAGAGGGGAGGAAGCAGTGGAGAAAGGAATTCAGATAATTGTGTACATGCAGCGGGGGGAGAAAGGTCCAAAATCAGATCTAATGCTGCGGGTACGGACAGACTGAAACCAGATACTCTGGCTTGTGTTTTTCTGCCTTTGCTGGTATGAACGCTTATCAACCATCCGCTCTTGAAGTCTCCCAGATGAAGGAAAGCCACAATTATGTGCATCTTACAGCTGGGAAACCATTTAAAAACATATCCCTCGCAGTTGTTCATTCCTGAGCCGCAGGGCTGCCCCCTGCTATCACCAAACGTGCCCCTCACCGTCTAGAGGAAAGCGTCTAATCTAATTTACCCCAGACTTTTCAGACCTTGGAGGATTTATCTGCCCGTGGCTGGTCCAAGGGAAAACATCCTCCCTGTGTCCAGCAGCTCCCTGGTTTGTTATCGGGCGCGTAACTAGCTGTTTGATGGGGATGTGGCATAAGAAAAGGGAGATTTAAGACTTTTCTCCTCCCTCTGAAACTGTTTCTGTCTCCCCAGTCCATCCTGCCCACCATCGAGAAAGGTCAATGCTTGCTCACACCTCACTGTCTAGGAAAAATAGCAGTGATGAATGATCCTAAAGAGACAACGTCAAACAAAGAAACCAACAGGAGAGCCCATGGCCCTGGTCCCTCCTGCCCGTGTCTCGTCCTGGCCAGCGGAACAGGACAGAGCGCACCCATGAGCCTGGGGACTGGACCGGCTGCCAAAACCAGTTCCTCACCCACAGCTGAAATAAATCTGGGGCACTTGTGAGTCCTCCTCTCATAAATAACTACCCACAGCAGAGAGAAGTAGATTGATTCAATTTAAAAAAAAATAAGTCTAATGTCAGCAAGCAGCCAATATTGATTGAAATGACTGAATAATCTTGCTTTAAATCCTTTTTTTTTCCCTTCACTCTGCTGCAGAAAGGCTCATTGGTGCCCATGGCCACTCATCTAAACAGACAATATCTATGGAGTAGATGTCAGCATGCTGTCCTGGAAGAGCTTCCAGACCTGTAAGGTGCTTGAGTCCAGTTTAACAATGCTGCAATGTATTTGTCACTGTTTATTTTTGCTTTCCTTTTCACCAGATTTTTTTTTAATTAAAAAAATCAATTTAAAAACAATTTAATCAATTTAAAAAATCAATTTTAAAACATTAAAATTTAATTAAAAAAAAAAACAAAACGTAGCACACTAACATTTTAGAAGGGCATGAGATACCATTTGCTTGCATGGATCCAGTGCTGTTGACACTGCTGTGTTTATCAGAATGGCCTGCATTTAAAAATGCTTTATTAATCTATAATCTATGGGCTTATCTATTAACATATTAATCAGCAGTTAGTTGACTGCTTTTGACTGCCACATAATTTATTATTTTGGTATCTATCATGCAGCTGACCTTCTTGCACTCAGTTTGTATTTGAAGGTGGAAAATGAGCTTTCCCATTCTTCCAGCTTCGGACGTACCTCTGGAAGGCTAAACTACCTGGAGCAAAAGAGGTGTCTCTGGTACCAGAGGAGGCTGTGACCCTCACAAACAAGTTTAACACCTCTGCATACTCTGATCTCAATTTTTCTTTAGCTCCTGATAACCAAGCTGTTGGACTTTCCTTGGGGCTTCAGTTCCTTTCCACTTGAGAAGAGAGAGATGCTCACCAAAGAGAGAAGCTGAAGGTCTGAAGGTGCAGTCCCATCCTGGACCTGTGAGACGCCTGCAAGCTCAGAGCTCCTCTGGGAAACCAGCTCTGCCTCGACGCGAATTGGCATAGCCCACCTGTGCCCATCAATGCAAGAAAGCCGAGCTGGCCTCCATCATACCCAGAAACTTTTGCACTCAACCACTTCCCATGGAAAAACTTGCCCTTTGGGGCAACACCTAGAGAAAGCATCTTCTTCAGCATTTCAGCTTGTGGCTGATTTCTCTGGCCCAGATAAAATCAGTCGCCTGGAGCTGGCCTCACGGTAGGGAGGAGAAGTGAGAGCTCTGCAAGGAAATATTTTGCTGCTGGGATGCTCAGGGTTTCTGTGTTATGTCCTGCCTCTCTGCAGCAACCTCCGGGCAGTTAGTAATGTTTGCTCCAAGGTGCTGTGTCCCTCCCTCGACAGAAAATTAAACAACAAAAAAAAGAGCTTTAAACAGGAAGGAGCTCCCCCAAAGGAACATTTCTCTCAGCCCCTGCACTCCTCCACAGCCCGCGCATCGGCCTCTGTAGGGCACTGGGGCTCATTGCAGCTGGAGGAGGAGGTAGGTTTGTGGGAGCCCCTTGTTAAAATCTTGGCAGCACATCACTGAAAGCGCAGCTAGAAATTGCCGAAAGGCGGAAGCTGCTAATGAGCAGTTGGAGCAGGAAAAAGCAGAGCTGCTTCGATGTTTGAAAGGACCGTCTAAGCTCTGTCCTCGGCTCTGCCCAGCTGCCTCGTGGGTGGCTCAGAAGAACAAGCGCTGGGGGACACCACCAGCATCTCCTGACCCACGAAAGGGCAAGTGGCCAGGGAAAGCCAGCAGCTGGGTGCAAAGAAGGACAAGAGGGAGCTGGCCACCAGCAGCCCTCCCGGCTAACAGAGCAGCAGAGAAAGCCCACTGCTGTTTCTCTGGGCTCGTCTCCCCTCCCCAGAGGAACCTACACACAAGCATGGCTTTGCACAAGAAAGGTATGGAATAAAGGAGCAGGGAGGGGGAAAAAAGGCAGGCAATGAGATGTTCCTCTTGGGCAGCTCAAGTAAAATATATGGAGTTGGGAAGGAGAGGTAGCACAGATGCACACATGTCCTTAAACTGTGACTCTGAAGCTGATGAGGCTTGTGCTGAGGATGAGAGCAGTCATTTCACATCTTCCTCTGCCTTGTGAGCCCCTGATCCTCTGGCCTCTGGGCTTCTCAGATCAACTGCCAGACCACAAGCAATTCTGGGCAGGCATTTGGTTCTCCCTCTCTGAAATGCACACCTGCTACCCACTTGGGCTAACCAAAGCAGTGCCAAAGCAATGGAAATATGTTCCGTAGAAATCAGATAAGGAGGGCAAAGTTGTTATGGATGGGCCATATACTTCTACTGAGATGCTCACAGCACAGCAAAAGCCATGTGCAAATCTTATCCTGCACAAATACAGCTTGCAATCTAAAGCTTAATTCATTTTAGGAGACAGTTGCATGACCTGTTGTTACCGGTTAATGACTTATGCCATCACCTGGGCTACAATGACTGACCATGTATCTGCCCTGAGCTGTTTGGAAAGTAAAATATATTGGCGTTTGAGACATACATGTTCTTGTAGGCTGATTGAGACTATCTGGGAGGAAAATATCAATAGGAACATGGTTGTCTTCCTCTTGGAAATATGTGAAGACGGTGGCTTTGGGCAGCTGGCGCCGCATGCAGCATGGTGTGCAGCATGCTCTGACAATGCTGGCAGTCAGTGTGAAAAGTGTCTCTGGTCTCTGTCCATCTCCACAGGGATAAACACAACTGAGATATGAAATGGGCTGTAAAAATACCCTTCTGCCTCCACTCCATTTTAGAATAGCAAAGAGTACTGGACAAAGGGAAACCGTTTCTCCTCCCTGCTGTGTTCCTGCCAAAATAATACAAATTCTAGGAAAAACACCTTGTCTAAAAATAAATATATACATGTGCAGCTTTATTCTTTTTCCAAGGCAACTCTTTCTGTCTGGCCTGCTCAGCCAGCAGTTTCCCTCCTTTCCTTATTTTTCCTGTGTGCAGCAAGTATTCAGCTGCAGTCTGCAAACCTCATGAGTGGCAGCATCCCTGCAGGAAGCGAGAAGCATCATTCTCTGGCTCCGGGACTGGGACTGGGCACCGTCAGGTCCTACCCCATGGATGAGACCTTTCTTACCCATTTCCCCACTTTACCTGTCCCTGCCCTGTTTAGATGAGGTACTTTGGGAGCAAGTCTTTCTCTGTCCATACATAGCTGAGCAGAAGGAGGAACAGCCTCAGCTTTTTTTCATCAGTGCAGCACAAGAACTCTGTAATAATGTTGACTCCTAGGAGTAAATCAGCAAGCAGATGATAGCAACCATCCTTTATGACTGACTCAACTATGCAGATTAATGCCAGTGGAATTAATAACAATAAAACCCCTGCTTTATAAGCATCTATGGTTTAAACTCCTTCTTTTAAAAAAAAACAACAACAAAACACCTGGGGCCACCCACTAAAAGCAGAGACAGTTTGCATAAAATCAATGGCATTTCATGAGCTTCTGTGAACAATCCGCGGGACAGGTATGATTGCCTTATGAAGTTGGGGTGCTTTTTAATGTTCGATACAGTCACTGACAAATAGCAGCTGAAACACCTGTAGGCCAGATGTGCACAGCTGTACGTGTGCCGCTGCTGATCAATCTTCAGATTACATCACGCTCCAGATGCCTGACTTCAGAAACGCTTGGAAGGCAGAGCTGGAGCGAGTGAACAGTGAGCTTAGGCATTCCTTTCTTCCCAATGGCGATGCCGTGCCTCCTCTGCACGCAATGCCGAGCCCTTTTTTTGTCACCTTGACCTGTGTGATGCAACCTCAAAGCAAATAGAGGGGAAACTCCAGCCAGCCATCTGGGGAGAGACATTGGCATCCTATAGCCAGGAACAATGCCTCTGCATGAATAATGTGCTGGGTAGATGGGCTATGTACCGCCCACTCTGCATTTCTACCACCTGAGACCCAAAAAACCATCAACACCCACCTTTGAATTGGTTTATTCTGGTGTTTCTCCACACTGCAACACATGGCACAGCTTCACTGTCTCTCTACAGGCACGTGTGTGTGTGTGCATGTGTAAAGGAACTGCTGTGAAAGTCAAGCGATTCTAATTTTCAGTGGATTAATTCTCTGCTAGAAGTACAGCACTTGTGCCTGTAACACTGGGAAGCAAAACTTTGCCTGCCATGAGAGACTTGGAGGTGATTGCTGAAAAAAGACTCTGGGGTTTTTTGCATTTGGAGTGGGGAAGAAAGTTTTCCCTTTGCTGCATGAAGCTGTTTGCTCTTCAAAATTGGCAAACAGATGCTGGGGCAGATTCTCTGAAACTCGGGGGATTTAATCCTCAATTTTTACACTTATGGGTCCTTACAGAGCATCACAAAAAACCGTTAATGTGAAGAAGCAGGATTCCTCTGTTTCCTTGCCCAGTGTGCTCAATGTCACCATGCCCAGGTTTTGGCAGATCCAGGACTCGCATCCCGGGTGACATTCCCAGATGTTTGCAGAGGAAAGGGTGCTACTTTGGCATCTCCCCCCTAGCATGAGGCAGCGTTTGAAGAATGTGCCCTCGCGCACCGCACCCTGGTCCCCGAAGTCAGTGACCGCAATTGCTCGGCCCCATCCCAGCAGTGTTTCACAGGGCGGCAGGTGCAGGTTTTTGATAACCACCCAGGCTCTGAGTAACGGCAGTGATTCAGTCTATGTGTTACTAATCTCCCAGGACTTTTGGAGGGGATTGTACCAGGCCAGGTCTCCATCTGGGATTAATCAACACAGCTTCATTGAAGTCAAGGGGCCAAATTCTCACTTGGAATAAACCGGCTTAACTCCACTGCAGTCAATAAAGCTACTCTGATCTTTTTTATGACAAGAACAGTCCAACTCTTTAAAATATGTGGGGTTACAGGGTGTTGCCCTCATGCAGAGGGAGTTTCATTATTATACGCCAAACAATCCCACCAGGGTAAGAAGTACTTGGCATTGAGTAAGGCACTCTGGCATGTACCGGTGATGTTAACCACACCGTGCTTCAGGGAAAGGCACTGGCTGACATGCAGAACTGGGGTGAGCACAGCTCAGGACAGGAGCCCCACTGCACACTCGGGCAGCTGCATTCACCTTTTGGGCACCCTGTAAGTGGCTGATGCTAACACCGTGCTTCTGGGAATGGCTACAGTGACCTTGAGTACGTGTGCTGGTAGACCACGGCTTGCTTTGCATTTGTTATCTGCTAGTGCCTGAAGGATCTTTCTCTCTGTCTTCGATGGTCTGACAGCTACATTAGCATGGACACAAGCCTAGCAAGCGCCATCCTGGGTCCTCCGTCTCTCCTGGGCCATTTCTTCCAGCCTTTGCTGCATGTACCACGCTGGACAATCCTTCTCATAAACTTTACAGCTTTCAGCTTCCATGCAGATGGCGTTGCCCATGCTTAAAACCAGCCCTCTAGATTTCAGCCTGAGTCCTTTCACCCAGTTGCTGCTCTTTAGTCTCATGAGCCCCTTCCTCCTCCGCCTTGGTATTCATAAGCAGCCCTGCCACCCCCTATCCTCTCTCCGGTCTCCTTGCCAGCCTCTTCTCAAGTCTGACTCTGCTGCCTGGGGGTGCCCAACACAGCTTTGCATCAGGGGACCTTTGCAGAACAAGTGGCAGGAGGTAAGGTTACTTGCATGGCTAGAAGGGGTTTTGGAGTCTGCAGCGGTTTTGTGGGTTTTTTTGTTTTGTTTTGGTTTGGTTTTTTGTTTGAATGTGCTATGCTTCAGTATAGTCTTGTTTGCTTTGCTTCAAACCTCTTGGCTGGCTCGGATCCCACAACTGCTTGAAGGTTTGTGCTGGTTTTTGGCTGCGTTTGTGCACCTCAGGCTGTGGTGGCTACCAGAGGGGCTCCTAATTAAGGTCATGGCAAGGCTTTCTGGAGAGGAAGGAAATAACATGGCAGCTATAGGGAATAATATGGCAGTGAATCTCCCTTGGGGCTGATCATGGGTGAAATATTTTATCTTTAATTTTGCAGCTTCTGATGTCACCATCCTACTTCAGGAGCCTGGTCTCCTGAGGAGATAGCAGTAACCCGCTGGTCCCTGTCTGGGCACTGAGCAACCATGAATCACTCATTTTTCCAAGACTCATAAGGATAGCATCATTGCTTATAACTCGGCTTGAGGTTGGCCAGCTGCTTTACAGGCTTTCCTGAAACTGTTATGTGGGTGATGCTGGGCAAGCAAGCAATGGGAAGCAGGAAAATGAGCGATCTTACTCACGACCTCTTTAGCAACACATTTCCAGCCCGGATGGTGCTGTGAGCTCCCCAGGATGAGAGCTGCCTAACCCACTGCTCTGCTCCAAGAGCCTGCACTCCCATAAACTAATGTCCTGAGGGTTTTAATTTCCTCTGCAATGAGTAACTAATAATTTTAAAATTTTTTTTATATGCATCACTGAGCTGGGAGTGGACTCCACAGGTGGTGTATTCTGCTTGCTGTCTACCACCTTTCTATGTAGCTATTTCATGTTTCTTTTCTATAAATTTTCTATGAATAAGCTATCTTGCAGACACTTCAGAGCTCTCATGTCAGTTTTTCACCACACTTCTGGAGTTTATGGCTTCATGAGAGGTAAAACATAAAGTTGATCACTCCCTTGCTGCTGTTTTTCAAAGGGGAACAAACAGCCTCACTCCAGGAAGTTCAAACTCATGGAGGAAGAAACATGCAAAGATGAAATCTCTCTGCTAAAGGAGCAAAAAAGTCAGTGTGTCCTTAGCTTATCTACATTTAGTGAAGTATTTAATCACGTGCTTAATGTCTAAATGTGTGTCATTAGCCCTGCTGACTTCAGAGGGGTTTAGCATATGCACTAAGGACATGCAATGTACTTTGCTGGATCAGAACAGGCTAGTGAACGACTACCAAGAACTTGAATTGTATGTAAGCATACACACATGCAGCATGCACACAGAAGCCTAGAAAAAGCTCTGGAAAATTGGCTTACGTGGTCTTTTCCAGTCTGTCATTCTGCAAAAGGCAGATGTAAGTTTTCTTGACTGCAGTTGTCAGGGTTTTTTGGATTTGGGTGATTAAATGAATGGATTAAGTCAACATTTTCAACCAAGTTACTGTGTGGATGACTCAGCTCAACGCCAGCTGGCTGGACTTGTTTAGGTTTGCCAGCTGCAAGCTGGACTTGTTTGAACCTTTGAATCTGAACTCTGCTAGGTTCCCACTGAGCTAATAATGTATGTCACTGTGATACCAATGCAATCTCCTTTCTGGGGGGAGGAAGAGGAGCTTTCTGCATCTGTTCAAAACAAAGACTTTGTACTTTGACTTTGGCAATGCTGTTCCTCTCTGAATTTCACAAGCTGTCCTAGGATGTGGAGACCTGAGCTAAGCTTGTGCTCCTGTGAATCAGGGGCTTGCTCTGAAGTCACTGCTGGTGGGCTTCTCAGCTGACTGCTTGGGTTTGACTAGTGCTGAACAGCTTTTCTGCTTTATACAACTGAGTTTTACATGCAGCTTATGTTTGCAGTACAGCAAAATGTTTCCTTAAGCTTCTCATTCCCCAGGTTAAAACTGCACTTGTATGTTTGTGAAGTGTGAAAGAGGCTGGATGTTACATCTAGTAGTTAAAGTGGAAGCTTTAAAGGCTCATTAAGAAATCAAACTAAATGCAGGTAGGGTATGTGGAAGCATTGATCTATTTCTGTCTAGAGAAGTGTGTGTGCATGCTTCTACATGCGGTACACAGATCATCGCTGATACCATTTATAGACTTTAAATATACTGTGGCTATGGAGGAGCATAGGATGTCTGTAGTGACTTAATTTAAGCACTTTTCACTCCTCTGTGCTTTTTACCAATTAAAGATACTTTTGTTTTCTTTTGAAATTTCTGGTTGCCACTCTTATTCAGGCACAGATGTCTCATCATAACTGTACGTACGCCACACACTTCCCCTACACATGTATGCACCTATAATACAGCACTTGCCCATATCAGTAAATACTTGTGTGCGTGTATAAACATATATGTAATATTGTGAAGTTGCTGTTCAGCTATTAGGGAGCACAACTGCAGGGATGCCACTGACAACCAAAGAGATTCTGGTTTTAGACACCACACCTTGTGGAGAGAGCCTCCTCTTCCACCTGATACTCAGTTCTTAGCAAATGTGATTAGCTGTATTTCTTACTATATTTTCACTTAAAAGGTAAATAGGTTTCTAAGGATCAGCAGTTCCTCAACTTAAAGGCTACCTTAAAACAGCAGTTATTTAAATCAACATCAATAAATAAGTGAATGAAATCAAGTTTTAGGAGACGGGCTCAGGAAGACTGGCTGGTTCTTATGAAACATACTTTTTCCTTGAAGGTGGAAGAAGTAAGAAATGCAAATGGAAAGGAACTCACAAGTTTCTCCTACCTGAATATGAGTGCTGCAGCTAGGAAGGATAAAGACCCTTACCCAGAGCAGCGTGCCTGACTGGGAGCTAGTCTCTGCAACATGTCTGAAGCTGCAGCCCACTTGAACTGCAGCTAGAAACCTTGCAGCAGTGCAACGTGCTTCTGTCCCTGCAGGACTGGCAGGAAGTCTTTGGAAGTCAGGACTCCCCAAATTAAAATAACTCATTTGCTTGTGCCATGCCCACCGACTGGGGAGGTGTCCTCAGACTGGGGGAGCTGTTGGGCCACACTGGTGTCTTAGAAGTGCACGGATGCACCCTACAGAAAACTTAACCTCACATCCCACATGATTTGGCTGAATGAAGTGATCTCTGCCCTTTCCATGTTTATTTATATTTTTAGTTGACTGCATAATCTGGCCCTCTAGAAAGTCCCTTCAGGAGGTCACACAGCTGGAATAATAGCTAATAAATTTTTTAAAATGATTTGGGAGTTATTAAATACTTTCTTCTTCCTTTCCTTCCCTCCCCTCAGTCCCTCTTTGGCAAACGCTCCTGGGTTATTCCACTGGAGTGCTTTCCATTCCAGGGAAGGGCATGCTGCAGAAGCATCCTGATGTGTATGAAGGAAGGACCTAGACTAATCTCCAAGTGTTTGCATGCTGCCCCCAAAGTAGGTAGGGCTGGAATAAGAAAGCTAGCTGAAGTGTGCCGTATTACAGCAGCTCCAGAAGCTAAGGAGAACTCTTGGCATTGCTTTTCCTTCCAGAGATGTCCCTATTCTGCTCCCATCACCTCACTTGTTTTTTTCATCTCTGGTTATGGAATGGTCTCAAATCCAGGGGATGGGGCTCTTAGACTTCTCTAGTATTAAACCATCCAAGCTATTTCCATCTATGCTCTGTTAATGAAAGGAGCTGAGTTTATTCCATTCAGTGGAGCTGTGCCTGGTTACACAAGCTAGGCTCTGACTGCAGAAATTGGTGGTTTGTATCTGTTCTGGGCGAATCTGCTCCCCTTTTCCATGTCTGCAAAGATCCTCCCATGTGCATGGGCTGTGGATGAGATGCTTAGCTTTTGGGAACTCACTGCCTCGCCAAGGGATCACCTCTGATGAGACCCAGCCAAGTCATCTTGTTGGCTGAGGATTGCTCCTAGGCACAAGAGAGCCAAGGGAACACCTGTGGGTTGCCTTTCCATGAAAGGGAGCTGTGGTCTAGTCTAGGGGACCAGAAATGTCTGTGGAGATGGCCTGGCCCACTGCAGTAGCAGGGCATGTAGGGGCTGCTCTGAACCAGTTTGTGTCTTCTCCTGGACTTCCAGCTGTATACTACAAACCTGAAAATGTTGCTTTATCCCTACTTACATTGGTCTTGTATGTTATGGATTGAAGTTTTTCCAAGAGATTCAAAGAGCAACTAAATGATAAAGACTCTCAGACATGAGTGTAGACTGGTATTCTCAAAAGGCTCAAGGAAATTTAGTGCCTTTCAAAAAAAGTCTCAGCTCTGCAGGGGCCCTAAATCTCTTTGGCCTCACCTCTCAGCTCCAGTCTGTTCATCGGAGCCTCTCACTTCCCTAATAACAGATGAGAGGAAGATAGTCTTGGCTGTTTGAAGGCCAAGTTCAGAGTGATGCTCTGGTGTGGGAAGTGAGTATGCACACACAGTGAAGGTGAAATAGTTTTATGCTTCAGCTCAATGGTGTTTGACCAGGTTAGTTCTTTGATTGCCTCCAAGGCAGCTGGCTGCCTGCCTGCTGGGTGGGGAACTGCAAAACTGTCAGGGTGAATTTTGAGCTACTTCAGGTTCAGTAGCAGATGAGAGCTGGGGATCCCTGGCTGCAGGTGGGGAGCTGAGCACCTACTGCTCCTGTGGGAGAGCTGGTAGGAGCTTCAGCTCAACTTTGGGTTAAAGTTGGGACCAGGGTGGGAGAGAAGGTGGGGAAACCTTCCCAGTACCCTACAGCCTGTCTCTGGGAACCCTGTTTACATCTTTCCTCCTTCCCTGTTTTTTGTACCCCTGGAGGATGTGCAGGTGTAAAAAGGGTGTTACTGGCTCCTGGAAGTCTTTCTGCATCCAGCCTGTCTCTTTCTTGACCCTGATGATCATGGTAGGTCTGGCTGCTCCCCCTTCATCCCATTCATTGTGCCTGCAACATCCATGTGATGCAGCGCTCAGTTGTCTGCACAGCAAAGCGGAGATATCCACTGGGAACAGGCTCCTCATGTTAGCGTGATGCCTGGTCAGTCTCAGCTTCCTTTTGTGACAAATTCTAGCCCAAGCTGCTCATTCTGCTTATCGCCTCGGTCTCCAAGGCCCTTTGCTTCCTCTGCTCTTGGTTTCCTGGGCTCCTTCTCCTGGTCTACTGCTCGCTCTTCCCCCTCAACTCCCTTTGCTCCCTCTGTGCTTTGCTCTGTCATTTGCCTCTGCCAAGATGAGAGCACAGGAGATGATCCCAGCTCTTGGTTCAGATTCCCCCAGCTTTGTGTTGTGCCTTCTACCAGTTTTAGGCTCCTTGCTGTCTTTCAGGCTCAACTCAATACCAGCAATGATAGGGAGATGTGTGTGCTCCTGGCAGCTCTCTGTAGTCTCACTGATTGCACTTCTTAAGGCTTTTCCTTGCACAAAGCTTCAAAAGCAACATGAAATTCTTCCCTGTAATCAGTGTGGGTTTTGTCCTGCCTCGGAGGAAGCTGATGCTTAAGTCTCCTCTACTTCCCAGGGGCTCCCTCCCACTGGCAGGCATCACCTATTGTAGTTACATTGCAAAAAGGGGCATCTTCCCCAAGATCCCATCCTACTTCTCAGGAGGGGCTGCAACATGGAGGAGAATCCTGCAGTTTCATGTCTATCTGTAGCAAGCAAAAGCCAGTATGTTAGGATCTACAGCAAAGGGGGAAAAGAGATTAAAGTACAGAAACACATATTTGAAAATGTCTGTAATATACTGCTGGCTCAGTAGCATCTTTAATGCAAAAATCTTGATGTTTTCTGCTTTCCTTTCTGTACCAGAAGCCTCGTGTTGCCATGTCTAGCTTTAATCCTACTTTACTGGTATTTTCTTAAAGCCCCATGTATCTTTTAAAATGTCATTAACAGATCATGTCATGTCTTATTTGATCAATTAATGTAGTATTTTTAATAGGGTATGGTTTTAGTCTTCAGACTTCAGGTGGAAAAGCTTGAACATATGATCTTTTGAAGAGTTCAAAACTGGCAAAAAGAACATGAAGTATGGTCTCTGACATCCTGTCTCAGTTCACATTTGATGTGGGGGGCTGGCAACTGCCTGGGAATTGGCAGGAACCACGGGCACAGGCTGTTCAAAGCTGCAGAAACACAAGAGGGCTTTCACAGCAAGGTGAGAGAAATGCTCCAGGTATCAGCATGATTTTTGACAAAGAAAGTGAATCTTGCATTCAAAAGCAGTTATCACTGTTGTATGAAGTTGGGGGGGAGGTTGCATCCCTGATCTAGGAAGTCAGGGGAGAAAATTAGTCCAAGAGGTGTTTAAGTATGAATTATTATCCAGCAACACCACGCAGGCAGTTCTGTCTTTGCCCTGAGTTTTGCATCTGTGTTCTGACCATAATGGTGATTTTTTTTTAAAATGTGTCCTCTTCTCCACACAATCTCTTGTGGTTTGTGAACTACTGCACTGGTGATTTAAAGCATGCCTAAATGTTTAAGGAAAGTCTGATTTATATTGTAAATGCTGGCTCATCAGTTTTCCTTTTAATCATTGCAACTGTTGGGACCCTAAAGCCCCCTTGGCTCCCCTGGTCACTTTGCACAGTTTTTTAGTGATTCTGCTTTAACTGGGGACCTCAGGATGGCTCTGGCCCAAGTGAACTCCTTGAGATCCTTGTGCAGTATTCTCCTGGTGGTACCCTGAGATCAGCAGATGCTGGCCTTTCTCTCAACTCCCACTCAGTGCCTCAAATCCCAGGGAAAGCTCTCCTTCCGCTGCTACACCCTGTGCTTTGAAGGCAAAAGTTATTCAACAAGATCTTGGGGGTTTGTATGGTTCAACTGCCTTAAATTTGCAGGGTTTTCCAAAGCTGAGATAAAGACACCTCCGTGCACAGCCTGCTTTGCGTCTTCAGTGCCAGCCCTCTGCAGAGCTTCCTCAACACAGATGCGTGCATACCCTGCCTGCATAGTAAGGCTTGCTTGCCTGTGGTAAAGCTAATTCTCTTGTGAATCCTCCTGTCTAACTATATGCGATGCCTGTTTGCAATTATGCACTGAGCTCTTCCTGAGTTACGCAGCTGAGATGTCCTTTACCTTCAGTCTGGTGCTCCTAGCCTCCCCAAAAGCAGCAATCAAACAGCCTGTGAGTAAAATAATTTGGGATTATAATGGATATGTCAAGTCCATGCAACTCCAAGGAGAGCCTGGATGCAAACAGCTCTCCCACACGAAGTGGGTGCTGCTGCCTGTTGAACCAGACTTCTCCTATTGACTTCAGCAGGAGCAGGGTTTGGGCTGTATTTTCTTTTTTTCATTGTGCTGTGACTGTGCAGCCTCCCTCCACTTGTTTGGAAAGCTGTTGCTTGTGTTGTGCTGCCTGGAGCAGTTCCCGGAGAGCAGCACAGCCTGCACTATATGCTCTCTTCATTATCTGCTCTGCTAATGCATGCGCCTACCTCTTTGCCTTTCATGTCTGCTGCTTTTTTTTTTTTCCCCCCTCTTTAGATCACTTGCTTTGGGTCACTTTTTTCTTGGTACTAACTCAGCTGCAGGGTTTTCCAGACTTATTGCTTTTCTGACTGTGGAGGGATCTTTTGTTGTCATTTATTTGTTTTGCTGGCCAGAATACAAAAGGTTAAACAGTTTGGAGAACTTTATTCTGTATTTACTGCCGAGGTAGGTTTCTAAATCAACAGTAAGTTGTGTATTGGAGTGACTCACAGAGCTGCTTAACCTTTTTCCTTCCGTTTTGTCTCTCTCCAAATCTGAAGCACACATCTGCAATTTAGATCGCTGAAATGAGAAGCTGTGAAATGCATATAAATCGCGGTAGATAGGCTGCTCAGCCTGGCCCCGGTGCAGAGCTGGTTTCCATTTGGCAGTGGTCAGATCCTGCTGGGATGCAAAAAGCACCTAAAAATACAGGGCACTGAGAGGATGTTCTGTGCCATGGGGAGGACAACCAGCAAGGAGGATGGGCTGGCTGGGAGGCACGGGGCTGGGCAGAGAAAAACCAGTCTGGTCGCATGTGGATCTCTTCTCTACATGCACTGTTTGTAGGAACATCCTGTCTCATGGGGAGGTTACAAGGTGGGCAGGCAACAGGCATGCAAAGGAAAAGTATTAGCATTTGCTTCTCAGAGGGGAAACCGAGGCACCATCCATCAACCAAAATTGTATGGGCAAGTTGGGTCTGAACTAGGAGCATGTTCAGCCTGGCTCCTTCATTTAGGGCACAGTGGAAATGAATGTCCCCAGGATGGGCTATGGGTGCAAGGAGGGCAAAGCCTGCTGGCCCCATTTTATCAAATAGCACACAGTAATGAAGGAAAAGAGCTGCTGTTCATACAGTTAGCTCAGAAGCTCTGATGTAAAGGACTGCCCCAACAAGGGGCGTCAGCTGGCTGGCCAGAGCAGAGCCAGCCCCAACATCCTGTGGCACTTGGGGCACAGGCATGCACAGCCCCATCCAAAAGCATCAGTGCGAAATAGGCTGGAGATGAACAGAGCATATGGGAGCAAGTGTGGGGGCTCCTTCATCAACCACCATCTCTGCAGAGGGTCCCAATTTGCTGTCCTGCAAAACACCCCATTTCCTAGCAGCTGAGTGTATGGTTGCAGACCCTCCCTTTTTCTCTAGCAGCAAAGCAGGGGTGAGACATCTGCACTTCCAAACTGCAACCAAAACCCCACATTTCTTCTATTCAGCAGCTCTTTGTGATTCTCTTCTAAGAAATTTATGGGACAGCCATATTTTGGTTTTTGTCCCTCTCATCTCCCTAACCCAATATCTTGATTATGGTCCTGAAAGAGCTCCTGTGCTGTTTTCAGGTGTCTCAGCTTAAAATGCAGTTTTTGAGCAGGAGCTGCTGGGCAGACTGGCTCTGCTGGGACACAGCTGGGCCTGGCGCTGTGCTGAAGTGCTACAGTGCATAGAGCTCTGTGGGTACAGCATCTCGGTGGGGCTCAGCTTGTTAACATGCACCCCAATCTTTACATTTTACAGGAGTTCAGTCCCTCAGTGAATGGTAGATGCTTTCTGGCAGAACTGCGTACCAGCAGCTGGGAGTGATGCTCATTGCATCCTGTGCCTCACTGGGTTTGCGGAGCTGCTGGTAGGAACCGGCTGCATCCTGGCAGGGGTTTGTCACACTGGTACAACCTGATCCGTTTAGTTGCTATCGCATATTACAAGTTGTGATGTCAAAAAATATTGCTTTTTCAGGGTACAACCTGCTGCTCCTGGCTGTCAACCCACAATATTTTCTGCAGTCATGTATAGGGTATCTGTATCCACCATGCTGCAGGGTGGCATGCCATGGTTGCAGGATCAGGGCCTCCCTGCAAGGAGGCCTGGGAGGCTTGAGAGAAATTTTTGTTGTGTTTAGACCACAAATTACCTTGCTCTTGAAGCCTGCCAATTCTATGAGGTTTTCACTAATGAAAGGACTGTACTGCATGATATGCTTGGAGTAGTCTTTTCAAATTTTGCTTGTTTATTGAAGTGGCTGTAAATAAAGGAATGAACTAAACCTGTACTTGTTTTGTTTGGAGCTAATCTAAAATCTCCTATTAAGATGAAGACAGTACAACTTTAATCATACACATAGAAAAACACACCAGAGAAGGTAATGAGATTTTTTTAAAAAACAGTTTTTCTATATAGAAAGAGTATGTTGAAAACTGCCTGACCATCAGCTGGTCGATGTGTATGAAAAAGGTTATTTCTAAGAATCTGAGCTACAGCACTTGCGGTGTAGCTTGTCTGTGCCTGCTGCACAGATCTACCAACTGCTTTTGATCAGACACTGCCACACAGTGTCAGTGAATACTGCTCAGAGTATCCCCCTTGCAAGGCAAAATGTTTCACCTTGAATTATGTGGCTGAATTATGTGGCTGACAAAGCAGCAGACAGCTGTGACTGCAATGTGGTGGAAGTTAAATTAAATAACCTAGGAGACTGTTGTCCTGATGATCACTGCTGTGGGATGTGCTCCGTGCAAAATTCAGGTCCTCCTTGCTTTGTGCACTGAGGCAGCTCCTGGCTGCTCCCAGCTATGCCCCATGCTCCGTTAGACATACTGAGATGTGCCTCTCGGATGCAACCTCAAACACACCTTGCTCTTTAATGTATTATATTATCCTGCCCTCTAGTGCCAGCAGATGCTGGGTCAGCAAAAGCCCAGGAGCAAGCTGTGCTCTGCTTCTGTGACTTTCCACCTTTTTCATCAAACATATCTCTCTGAGCCTGAGAAACTACTAATTATGGGGCTGGTAGAATAGGGAGAGCTGCTAAGTATGTTTGTGCATCGTTGGGATGTTTGTGCAACAGTTTGGTAACTGGGTACCTTAGTATGGCTTTGGAGCAAGCACAGCTCCTTGGAAGTATCTTTTGGAGATGTTTTCAAGGAAAATGAGCTTTATAATGGAAACAAGAATACACATGGCAGGATATGTGAAAGAAGGCTGTGAAGGTCAGAAGGCTGTTTCACTGATGAGCTTAAAAATAAATCTTGAAGCCTGGGGAGTGCTTGGCTGTCATGTAGGGGACAGATAGAACAGGGATAACACCTGGAAACAGGTCTCTCTTCTCCTAAAGAAAAGGAAGAAAAATTTTCTGTTTCTGTTCAAAAAGAAATCTGAAAACCTTTCATTTCATTACGCACTCTGCTGGGAGTGGAGGTTTTTCCCATCCATTGCCTGGGACTGGCAAGAATGCTCCTGGTGGGTATCTGCTGCAAGCCAGGCACAGCCCATCAGTGCTCCTCAAAGCTCTTCCATGCTCATAACATCTCCCTCCCTCCTCCTGACGTGTCCCTTCCCTTCTGCTATTTTTACAACGCCGCCAGGCAAAAGCTTCAAGATTTGCAATGCGAGGGCACAGGCTGGGGTGGGTTGGTCCTGGCTGCAGAGCTATGCGTGCCTCCCGCCGGGTGGGATCGGACCCGCTGGGGTTTTTGCACAATTTCCTGGGTTATTTCAAGCTGTCGGGAAGGTCCAGCCACAGGAGTGCTGCCGGGGCCATGAATGGGAGGGGCGGGTGGCCTTTTTGTACGCAAGCGAGGCTGCAGAAAACGGAAAAACAATTTTGTATAAACTACTCTCCTCCTCCCCTGTCCCCTCATCTTGGATCAGAAATGCTGGAAACTGGGGAAAGGGGGGAAAAAAAACCCAACACAAAACACAAACCCTGAGAGGTCACCCATAGTTTTCCTCTGATGCATGGCGGAGTGTAAGTGCTGGCGTAGCTGTTAGGGTGGGTTTGTTTCTTTAAGGTGTCTCCCAGAGGGAGGATCAGCAAAATGCAATGTGGCAGCTATGGTAACTCCTCTTGGCTTTCAGCACAGCCCTTGCTGATCACACAACTTGCTAGTGAAGAAGGTACAGCTGTCCAGGCCTTGGCAGGGATCCCCACCCTCTGCTTGCTGCCAAATGCTGTTTTTCTTTTTTTTTTTAATTTCTTAGTTTCCTAAGAAAATGAAAATGGGAGGAACAGCCTCATCTGCCTCTCAGCCCCATCCAATACCTCCTGGAGCTGCTGGGGTAAAGCCTGATGGTGCTACATCCCTACATGGTGCTGGGATGTTGGCAGCCAGGGAGGTGGAGAGACCGAATTTGAGGGCTCCTGTCCTGCTGTGAGATGCTGGGGGCGGACCAGGGTTAAAGGCTGGGGTCCCAGCAGTGCCTGCAAAGGGCTGAGCACTTGGGCTGGAGCTGTGTTCAGGGCTGGTTTGTCTTGCCCAGTGTCGGCATCCCCATGCCATGGCCAGCTCACATGCACACCTGTAAGAAGTGAACCAGCTGGAAGCGGTGAGCTTGCTTGGGGGCAAAAGCCCTGCTCTGTGTTGCACCACTGGACCAACAACTTTCCTGAGTCACCTCCCTGATCGTGCCACAGCTGTGGAGCTGCAGGTGCTTTGTTGGCTGTGTTTGCATGTACGAAGCACAAGGGAGCAACTCAAAACTCACCCATGCCCCAAATAGTCCCAGCAATCAAATCCCCTGCAAAGCTTTAGGCATTGAGTCCTGGCCTGGGCTCCCTGAGAGAGGTCCAGGAAGCTTTCCTTTCCTCTCCTCTTCTCCTTCTTTGCATTCACCATGGCAGTGTTGGCCCTTGCCTCCTAAAGCACATTTGGTCTATGCTGGCCTTGTCACATGAAAAAGGACTGTGCCCAGCTCCAGGGCATGATCAACACCACCCCATCCCCAGGAGCCTGCCCCGTGCTTGCTGCCTGTACTGCTGCAGGACTGCTGCACCAGGGGCTTCTGCCAGCCCCAAGGGACAAGTCAGTTGTGCCAACAGCATGGGAAAACACCCTTTGCATGGGGAGGGTGCCGTTTGCAGGACCTCTTTAAGATGCAATGTTAAGATGGGCTTGTACTGGGGTTGGCCAGCATAGGGTGCTGCAGCTTGCACAGACAAGCTGCATATTTGCATGCAATGGGAAAACTTGCATGGAATTGCTCCCCTGGGGTTCTCCAAACTTCTTTGTCAGGCTGGCTTTGCTGGTGTGGCATGTGAGAAATGACCGAAAAGCCCCTCATTTTGAAATATTTTGGCTGCGTGTACAATTTTAAAGATGTGCCTGAAATAAAGAAGACCTGAAGGGCGGACTGATCAGTGCAGTGAATGAGTAATTCAAGGGGGGATCCTATGTATTTCCTATCTAGAAAGAGGCTTTGTAATTTAAAACAATGCAAATGTTGCTAGAACTGCGTGAGAACTCGTGTAGTAGCGTTTAAATGAAAGATTAAGAAAGAAGGGCACTGGGGAACAAAAATACATCGCAACCGATTTGCGTGACTGGTGAAATTATGGCATTAGGAAATAGCACTGAATGTGCTATAAACAGGAGGGGTTTTTTCTGTAGGAGCAGGGATGAGTGAGCAGATCTAAAATGTACTTGGGACTTGTGTGCATACCTGCTAAGGTGTTATGTGGTACTTATAAAAACCTTTCTAATTGCAGCAGAAAATGGGCCAATAACGATATATTTGAGAACGATAAACCAGTATCGAAAAAGGGAAATATATTTGAAGACTGTTGCTTTTTAAGCCAGGCATTTGTCTTTCATTCTGACATAATACACAGCTAAGAAATAGCTACAATTTTCAAAGCCATGTCTATTTCCCTTCGGCTCCTCAACCACTTTAAAATATTTACCTTTTGCTACCCATTGAGAGTGAAAGTATTGCCTGATTTACAAAATAACAGCACTTACAAGTAAAATTTTCAGATTTAACTCAGTCCTATTGAAAACCAGTGTGTTTTGAGCTCCCAGTTCACGGCTGAAAATGCTACCCTGTATCCCCAGCCCTCTGGGCACATGGCATTCATTGACTAGGGGTACTTGTAATTATATTTTGGGGTGATGGAGTCTTTTTACTGCACTCTCCACCACTGATTTCCCTGGCACATA
Source organism: Nipponia nippon (assembly GCF_047370975.1). Classification (NCBI taxonomy): domain Eukaryota; kingdom Metazoa; phylum Chordata; class Aves; order Pelecaniformes; family Threskiornithidae; genus Nipponia; species Nipponia nippon. The sequence goes on from NW_028262369.1 coordinate 58,313,132, forward strand.
AAACTGTGGTGAGTTACTCCTTTGCACACATTAAGTTATCGCAAGGAATATTGATTGCTAAATTGTTTTCAACATTTCTGAGGGGGATCACTGGAAAGGGATGCCCTGATCTCCCTTGCTCTTAGGGCACAAACTGCAGCTTGAATAGTTCAAAACCCAGGGCTCCGAACCACCTCTCTGCATCAAAACCCAAGTGCAAGCTCACAACTTCTCTACAGGGAAGGTGGTGAGAAAGCAGATGCTCAGCCGCACTCCAGCTGCCCTCCAACAGTGAATATTTCAGGCCCATACAGTATGAAAGAGAGATTATTTAGTGCTTGTAATAACAGGAATCTATTAAACAGCCCTTGTCATGGCAAAGGATGAAAAACTTATTGCAAAATATCTGGTTGTTCAGTGCATAAAACCCCACTGAGCCTGAAGAGAGCTTTGAATGTGGAGATTGCAGGGTTGTGCCTGAAACATCGCGCTTGCAATTAGAGGCAGCAAAAAGGACTCAGTGATATTAGAAGTTTCCTGAGCATATCGGGCAAAATAATAGATTTCTTTAGCAGATGCAGAATGGCCATCTTATCTAATGTGCAAAAATACACACTAATATGTTGCATGCATAGATTTTAAGACAATTTTATCTCATCTGGCCTGCTTTTATCAGGTAGTTTTATGTCCCGGTATCTTACCAAGAAGTTTTGATGGTGATGATTCCCAGGTACTCCCAGAGGCATTGCCATAGCCAAAGTCTCTGGTTCCATGCAGGTGTTCTTGCATGGGCTCAATTCCTGCCACCCACCCCATGCCATGGCAGCCACTGATGTCTGGTGTGCCACAGCCTGCTGGGCAAACTTGCCTGTGCATTTGGGGGGAAGAAAGACTTAAGCTCACAAGAATTGGCAAAAGGTACCTGTGAGATGTAGTTTGGTGTGTACATGGCACAGAGGTAGTGCTGGGCATCCCAGTGGGAAGCATGCAAGAGAGAAAAAGATAGGTGCTCATTTTCAATGCACCGAAAAGCTTTTCTCCCCATCCTAACTCCTTTGATTAACGGTTTGATTGTGCCCCAATGTCTTTCTCCTGGGAGCCCTGTGGTGTCCGTAGTAATGCTGGTATGAGGGTGCATCGCTCACATCCAACAATGTGCTCCTGGGGAGGACGACACCCCACTCTGCCCCCGCACTCAAGGTGGGTGGCATCACCGAGCACCCATGGATACCGGGCTCCTCCCGGGCCGTGCCGTGTGTGCAACTCAGCCCGCACCACCGTTTTCCCCAGGGTCATTGCTATGAATGCCCAAGTAGGAGCTTATAGATTTTTCTTAAATGGGCAACACTTTTATAAGTGCTATTATATATACGTCGCCCTTGGCAGAGATGCACAGCAGGCGCGGTGGGATGGGGCTGTTCAGATGTCGAAAGGAAAGTGGTGAAATGCAGAGGACCAGCAACGAAACACTGTTTCTGCATTTCACTGCTTTCCTTTTGACAATGAAATGCTGTTTCATTTCTTCTCTGTCCTGAGCACATTCAGGGTGGGTTTTTTGTGCTGTGGGGTGAGCATGCTCCCAACAGCATCCCTGGGGTGATGGCATGGGGGTAGTGGGGTGCCGCAGTGCTCCCCAGGCGTGCTTTCTGCAGAGGGATTAAAGTCCTTTCTTCTTCACTAAAGATAAACCGCCCTGTTACCAATGGCAAATTGTATGCTGGGAAGCATATGCCTGTTTGCCTTTGTCCTGAGTCTGCCCCTATTTTTTTGTTGTTTTTTTCTGACATCCCCATGATTTTTTGAGCTTCCCCTCCTGGCCAGGATCTTCTTCTAACAAGCCATATTACACAGTGAGATTTCATCACGGTGCGCATGAAACATTCCATAAGGGTCAGTCTTAAATGTACGTGTTTGTGGCTGTGTGAGATCCCTCTGGCAGATTCATTTTGTTAAGGAGCTTGGTGTTGGAGACACTGGGTGCAGATGCATCAAAGAATCCCCCAGCCATGCAAAATTCTGCTTTCTGTGTGAAAGCCTCTCCCTGGCTCCATCCTATCCTACCAAATTTTCCAAGCTGGATCAGCTGATTTTTTTTTTTTAACAGGAACCTCGGTACAGCCATGATCCCCCCACATCTGTCTTAGCAGAGCAATTAGGTTTCTTTACATTTAAGCACAAACATATGATTTTTGAAGGAGGCCTGAACAGCTTAAAGCGAAGGCATAATCACATAAATTACTGCATGAGGATTTTTGGTGGCTAAATTATTCCGAAACCTTATTCATACATTTTAAAGCATGTGTTTGGCAGTTCTAATATCTCTTAACGAAATGGTAAAGCTTCTTCTTGGGGGTGGCAGTTAACAAGGCAAAACTATCTTATTAGGAATTCAATTAAAGCTAGTACAGGCTTACTGGACCTCTTCCAGTAAATAGATATCAAGCTGAACCAGTAGACGTCTGTCTCTTCCCACCCCCCCCACCCCCCACCCCCCACTTACTTTTCTGTTTTCCAAGCTGTGGTTAAAAGATGGAGAGGAGAAGATGGGAGGAAGAGGAGGGACTATACCTCACTTCCAGCTTACTGAACAGTGCAGGGCACAAGGGTTATTTTCTTTTTGATGTCTGATCACTTTTGCAAGCTGTACAAGACTGGGTCTGCCTAACTCTCATCCCTTGCCAAAGTGCGGAAGCCAAAACAAAAATCCCGAATCACGTGAAGGCTCACAAACGAAGTCCCTGGGAGAGGTCTGGGGGTGCCCCACTGCCCCCTTGCCGGGGAGACCCCAGCCCGGGGGAGGCTCAGGCAGCCCCGCCTGCAGGCAGGATGAAAGTCTGTGCACTGACAAACTGACCCACTGGCTTCTGGTTTGGGAAAGCGTCCGTGCTGCCTTTCCGGGGTTCAGTTCATAGGATTAGATCAAAACGCCCTTTCCACCCAAAAAGGCTCAGACCTTGGGAGGACTCTCTGGAGAGATCAGGGATCTAGTGGCCTCTTTGAAACCCTCTACTAGCAACAGGGCTTAACAGTTGTTGTTTATTTAACATTTTTACAGGAGTGGTACCAAAAGCCTCCCTGTCCTGTTTGCACCCTCCTCCAGCAAGGTGCTCCTGTTTCCAGGTTCCTGATGCTACTCCCCATGATGTGATGGCTCATTTTTGGAGGAGAAAGGCTGATTTTTTTTTCGCCCCCTTTCCAAGGGAAAACCCTCCTTACCACTAAAAGCCGCAGGGTGACAGACTGTGGAAAAAGTTCAAAGGGACATCCTCTATTTTACACGTCAACCCCTCAAAGAAAGCCCTGCTTTAATGCAGGAGAAGCACATCCTGAAGAGCTACCAGAGCCCCGATCCCCACCTTGCACGCCCGTCCACATGCATGCAGAGAAAATATAAGCGCCAGCAGTGCCGAGGGTATTGAGCAGAGCATAACAAAGAGCCCAGCTGAGGGGGTGCTTGCTGGAGAAGAGCCTCTTTGCTGCTTAACTGGCTCCCCTTGCTGGGAGAAGGACAAAGGCATTGCAAAAGCTGGCCCCGATGGCACAGTTGCTGTGCCCCAGCATGGGCTGGGTGGACCGGCTGCTGTCGGCCAGGTCTGGCGTGGAAGTGGTTAAAGAGATGTGTATGAGGGTATGCACTGCCTTGCTTTGATTTATTGGCTGGCTGAGTCAATTTGTTATTTGTGTATGATTACTTGTTGTTGCTGAGTGGTCATCTTCTACAACTACAAATCTAATTAAATACTGGGGTGCCTAGAGGTTTTTTTTTTTCCTGACAAATATTTCTACTGTTTTAATTCTTCAGAACTAATCATTAATTAGCACGAGGCTGCTAGTATCCAGCTGGAGGACTTCTTGATTTTCCTCACTTCCAAATTTGCCTAAGAAGTAAATCATAACTGATGGTGTATAGCACTCCCCAAATCACTTATAGCAACCCACTGAGATGTCTGATGGGATTGTCAGCTAGCAAGGAGCAGCGAGGTTGCTCGGAGCCAGCTGAGGATCTGGCCCATTGCATTTTTCATGGCACAGCACTTTATTTTAATCAACTTTTTTTCCCCTTCTTAATCTTCTGCGAAGCCTGGGGCGGGGGGGGAGAAGCTACCCAAAATGTGTGCTTTCCCTGACCAGCAGCTGTAATTCCCTGATTACATGTCGAGCTTTCTTCGTGCTCGGGGTTGTGGTGGCGTTCCCTTACATGTTCATGGCCTCATCAAACTATTCCTACGGCTCTACGGCAAGACATAAATTCTAGAGATTTCAGGCTTGGAGATTTCAAAGTCGTGTTGAACCACATGGAAATAATTCTCAGAGCTACAGCTATAAAAATAATTATATTGCTGGAGGGAAAGAGTGACAAGAAATGTCCCCAAAAGAGATTTCAGCAGTGGTTACAGGATCTGTCCCGGCTCTGTAAGAGGCTGCTGTGATCTCCAAGTGTAATTTATCACCGCTACCTATAACTCTATGAAATATGCCCCCAAAAGCACTGAAGGAAGGAATATGAAGGGAGGTTGCAAAGGAGAAACGTTGCAGTCTTCCCCTTTGTTTTAATGAGGATGCTTCGTATGCTCTTAAAATTAGAGCTACTCTGCACAGATGACTGGTGTGAGGATGACTAATTTGGAGACAAATTAGGTCTACTTAGCTGAAATGTATGCCTTGACTGTTCCCTTAATGACTCTTCAATGCACATCTCTCCCGATAGGATTTTTACCGCAGCCCTGGCTCCGGTGGATTAAGTAATAACATGCTTTTGCCACTCTTCTAAGCAGTCCTTCAGTTTTGATTCAACATTTTCCCTCCACCATGCGTGTCTCTAACTTTTTATGATTGGTAATTAGTTTATATGCATCTACCCCATGGCAGATTTGTCTTTTGCTCCAGAGAAGGAGACATGCATTTTCCTTGCACCCTCTCTTTCAAAAGTCTCTGAGCCTGAGTGTTTTCTGGCTGACCACAATGTATTTGGTGTCTGCTGTGTAGCAGATTTATTCTTTCCCAAGAAAAGACATGAACGTAAACAGAAGATCCAAAATGCGTTTTGCTGGGCTTTTAAAGGCACTAAGATGAAAACCCCCCGCTACAAGCCTATTAATGTAAATACCAAACTTTACAATCCTTCCTGTCAAGAAAACATAGCTACATTTTTCTAAGGATGCGTATAAAAAAATAGGGCTTTTGGGACAAAAAGGGCTTAGTTTCAGTGTCACAACATCCCCAGTTAACTGTACTGCTCTCATAAACTATAGAATTAGGTTGTTCCCAGGGCCAGCAGAGATAACATCTGTTTGCTTCTTTAAGGACAAAATGAAATAGGATGCTAGCGTTTTTTACTGGAAACAGCCTTGGAAGTCTGAAGGGACAACGGTAAGAGGGCTGTGTATCACACGCACACGTTGCATGCAGCCTCCCCAGTACAAAAAAGATGGGAAAGGTGTTATTAGTGCCAGTACCAGCCCAGGGGAGACAAAGGGCTCATCCCAAGCCCTGCTGCAGCAAGTGGGAAGAAGGAGGTTGCTGGCAAACTGGTCTTACTGGGACGAGGGTTACGGCTACATCATCCTTTACACTTTGCTGATGCTCCTGACATCCTAGCTGGATAGTGTTTTTCCTACTAAATGGAATAACAGGAAACTTTTTTTTTTTTCTCCTGAATTTTTTGCAGTTTAGAGCATCTTGAACATGTTGAAGAAAAAAGAGAAAGGTGGCTGCAAGGGAAGGGGCACAGGTGCTGGCAGTGAGGATGGGGAGGTTTCAGAGAGGATGGCTCAGCTTCGCATGTCTGTTGAAACATCCTATTATGCTAATTGAAGTGCAAAGCTGCGCCTGCTTCTCTTGAAACTACTGGAGTAAGTTGTCTGTAATTACACGGAGCAGAACAGGAAAACCTCTCGTGGCCAGAGGAGCGAGCAGCAGTGACCCGCTGGTGTTCGCAAAGGCCAGGTGGCGTTTTACCAGTTTCCAAGGCTCTGACTTCCTAATCAAAAAGCTCCTCTGATTTTTTTCATTTTTGCAGCCACGGGGCAACAACTATTTCTCCAAGGAGAAAACCTTTCCTTGCCTATCTCTCCCCCAGAAAACAGGGAAAAGGGAGCATGGCCTTGGGAATCCAGCCCAAACAGAGCTCACCCCTTCATGCTCCCCCAACATCTGCAGTGCTCGCTACTCCCTAGGAAAGGCAGGAGCTGATCCCAAATTCAGATACCTATTTCTTAAAGGTTTTTTTTGCCATCGAGACTGCACAGGCTGCTCCCCTGTTATGCTTAAAGACTCCTCTGCCTGGGACAGACCCACACAGAAGTCCGTGACACACCATCCAGCTAAGTTTGCCCATTTTAGAGGGTTTCTTGAGGATCTTGTATTTTTTTTTTGCTGGCAGACATAATTTCTGTCACCATAAATGACAGAATTTGACACCGCACCGCACCAGGCCATTTGTCAACAATGTTTTCAACAGTTCAACCGCACGCATGTGCGTGCACACACAGGCAAAAAAGGAGAGGCAAGGGAGGAAAGTCCAGGGGTTTGCGGAAGGGTGATCTTCCTCTATAGGAGATGCAAATGCAGAGCAAAAAGCCACCTCTAACCATTGGGCTGTAGGTCAGGTTATGGCAAAGACACCAAACACCAATTCACTCCGAAGCAAACCAAAAACGCGTCAGGGTTTGGCTCTGTCATGGTTTTTCACGCAGTCCAAAATGCCGCTCACAATTTCTTTTAAGTAGGGACAATCTGAGCATCTACCTATAAAATCTTCCTTGTCAGAGCAATGCTAATTAAAAATCACTGTCTGTTGAACTATTAATATGGTTAAAAAAAGCAAGCTTTGCTGCTAAAGTACTGTGTGATAGAGAGGAATGCTTGTATATTAGATAACAGTTTTAAAAACATCATTAGCTAATGGCAGCACATCATTTCGGAAACAACAGAATAAATGCATTGTTCCATCCCAGCACTTTACTATTCAGCCAGTCTAAACTGCTGAAGAAATGTGTTCGGGACATTTTACATCTGTTTTTGACAAGAAGCCTGGGTTTTTGCATGTGAGGTTTTTTTTTTTTTAATCTATTTGCTGCAGCTTTTTTAGCTAGATTAGCATGGGAGAAAGCACTCTGTTTTATAAACGGAGGATTTATCCTCTTAAAAAGCAACTCAACTTTGGCTTTTTGCAGTTGAAATTAGGGCACAGCATGCAAAAAATAGTAACGCGATCAATAGCCATAAAACCCACGACAGCAGCGTTACCTAGTTAAACAAAACTAAAAAACAAGCAGCTTGTGCAATGGATAGAGTAACTAATTTTTGAGCAGCCTAACATTTTGAGGGCTCCCTAGAAAAGCGCGTGGAAACCCTAATTGCAACACCAAAATGCAAACCATTTCAGGACGCGAGTAAAACATTTACTTCAAGTGGTTTCTAAAGTAGTTTTAAGGCTGCATTTTAGACCACTGGTAAGCCCTGGTTGCACACTTTTTGGCTATTTCAAACAAAGTACTGTAGTTGCATCAAGGTTTTTTTTAAATGAGCCATTTATTGCTGCTAAAACAAAGATGGATTTGCCTCTTTAAAAAAGCCTGGCCAATGAGCTGGGATAAACTTTCTTTTCGTCTTTAAGGAGCCGATTCTCCGCATGATGAAATTATTTCATTTTACATCACGTGTGACATTAGAAGGGGGGGGGGGGGGGGGGAAATTTCCCTTTTGAATGTTTGCTGGCCAAAATGGGTTCGCGGGCTCTGCTTTATGTACCAAGCCCCAGAGAGCGACTGGCTGTATGCAAACTCTGGCTGACACAACACAGAGCTGCTCTGCTTAATTATCTTGAGATGAGGGTGTTATTAAGGGCCTTTTTTTTTCCTCCTTTCTTACTGTTTATTCCTCCCTCCCTGAATATTGCAAAGGCAACTTAAGAGGAAGTAGTTTTCTGCTAATGGAAAATGATGAGGAAGGGCTTACTGATGAGAGTAAATAAGAAACTACATCTAACACCAGCCTTTGCTTTACTGGCACTTTGGGGAAGGGAAACCAAACAAATACAAAAATTTGGCAAAGTTTCTTCTATCTTTGTTTGTTTTTTATTGTGCGAGGGGGAAGGGGCACAGCCTGGGGTTGCAGCCGACATCTGCTGCTTGTTTCTTTTAAGAGAAACACAACCGGGGGCGAACTCATCGCTGAACCCCACTTGGATCCTGTGGACCCCCCGGTCCCACCCGAGCTGGGAGAGGATGTGGCTGCCCTGGGACCACTGGCTCAGCACTGGGTTTTTAGGGTACAGGCGCCCGTGGAGCGGGGCAGCAGCTGTTTCGGATCCCCTTGTCAGCCTGTTGTACTGATTGCCTTTTCCTCTCTTAAAACCCTTCCCCGAAGCAGTGCTTTCTGGCAAATCTCATGTAGCAATGGTTTCCCCCCCAATCCTCATCAGCCAGCTCTCAACACCAGTCCCCTCTCAGCTCCCCCATCCCCGCAGAACAGAAACATGCTGATTTTTTTCAAAAATGGGGCATATCTCATTTTTGCCTGCCTGGAAGTTTCTTTTTTCTTCTAATTTTTCAGGCATGGGGGAATGGGAGGGGGCTGGACATGTCTATGCTGCCCATCTCACCTCCAAGTTGGTGGCCCCAAACCCCCTGCCCAGCAGCATCCCTGCGCCCAAAGCTGTGTCACCTCTCCCTGGGAAGGACTGAGCCAGGCAGCAAAGCCAGGCTGGCGAAGGGAGCCACAGGCACCCCATCCTGCAGCGAGACAGACGTGGAGCATCATCTGGGAGAAGAGAAATCAGTACCTACCCCTTCGGCAGCTGGGCTCGCCTGGCCCGGGCGGTGGCTAGTGGGAGGCCGACATGGACCACGCTCCTTCCATCCTCCATACGGAGAAGGCATAACTCAGCCTCTCGTGAGCCACGTAACTGCAGCTCGTCATCTTACTGTCCATCTCGTCGCTCTGTAGCACCTGGTAGAGGAAGTCTATATACCGTGCCGCCAGCTTGAGGGTCTGGATTTTACTGAGTTTGTCAGAGGGCAAAGTGGGGATGATTTTCCTCAAGGCGGCAAAAGCTTCATTGAGCGACTGAGTCCTCTGCCTCTCTCTGACATTGGCCAGGATCCTCTGGCTCTGCAGTTCTTCATAAGATTGGGAGCTGGGACTGGACTTTTTCCCCCTCTTCCCTGGGTTAGGGCTGCCATCTTCGCTGGACTTCTTACTGTATCTTCTCTTCCTGCCAAATCTCTTTGGCTGCCTTTCCAGCTCCTCTTCACTGGTCCCCAAGCTATCCACAGGGGAAACAGGAGAACTGGAGCTTTCTTCCATGCTTTCTGCAAGAAGGGGAGGGGAAGAGACTTTCCCCCCCTCCTTATGTTATGTGAGTGTGTGTGTGTCTTAAATGTGCTTTAAATTCCTGAGACAGATCCTTTGGAAAAACAGGAGGGCTTTTTTTTTTTTTTTTTTTTTTTGCTGACCAAACGTTTTCCAGGTTGCTTGAAGGGCTCTTATTTCAAGGACCGGGGTTGTGCAAAAAATTGAGGTCTTGGAGAGAGGAAGTTATTCTAACTTTTTGGAAACTTTAGCTGAGCTCAGTTGCTAAATAGTTGTCAGAAGTGAGGGAGGTGCGGGGCTCCCTTCTGATTGGCCGGCCAGGTCAGTGGGAGGAAAGCTTTTCCCCTGCTAAACTTTCACAGTTTTATGTTACACTTAACTAAAATCTTGGGAATGCACCTCGAATAAAAGATAGTTGGCGACCACCCCCCATCACTACCCCCACCTCCATAGATGCTGAATTTGCAGCACCCCTCCAGGGTACCCCCCCACCAGGGTTTTTTGGGGTGCTGGTGTGCTTGCTGAGCGCTTGCAGGCTGCCTCCCAGCCCATGCTGCCGAGGGCCCTACTCCCAGCTCCATGGCCATGCTGCGGCGGTACCTTGCCAGAATTGGGGTGCAGGGTGTGCAAGGCCTTGCATGCCCAAGAAGGTGCCCCATTTTTGCAAAATGGTGCCCTATTTTGCACCCCCTGGTGCTGGGGATCTTGCAAACCCCTTGCTGCCCCTTTTCAAGCTGCCCCTTGCAGCACCCTACTCCCCAAACATCCTGCTGTGCAGTGATGGGGTGGGAACCTGCCTTGTGGTCCCTCGGGGTGGCAGAAGTCACCTGGGGCATGCTGAACTGCAGGAGGGGTGGAGATCTGGGGGCAGCCGGGGGAAGCCCCTTCAAGCCCACTACTTGTGGGGGGCATGGAAAGACCCTCCTGGAGTAACCCAATGGAGCCCAAAATATGGGTCATTTGGAAAGCAGCTAATAGTGTGTAGAAAACCCCAGGGAGAGTACCCCAGAGAGGTGATGCTGGCCACGCAGCCCATCTGCCTGCCATTTTTCTCCCTGCTTTTTTTCCCCCCTTTTAAATACTAAATGGTACTTTTTGGGGAAGCAAGAGCCGAGGTAGATAGGAGGATGTCTTTTCCTCCAGAATATCCTGCTGTTGAAACTGTGGTATCCTAGTGCATAAAAATTGTGGTAGCCGCTCCAGGGTTTCTGATGTATCAAACAGAAGACGATGGATCTATTTTTCCTCTCCATCACACCAGGGAAAATGTGGGAAAACTCTGCTTGCTTCCGTGGAGCTAAGGCAGAGCAAAATCAGATTTGGACCTCTGATTTCAGTTACAGCCCAAATTGCAGGAACAGACGCATTCCTGAGCAGCAAAGATCACGTTTTCAATACAGAGCAGGAAAATAAAATAAAATAAAATAAGAATAATAAAAATAAATAAGACAAAAGAAACTTGTAAAATGTCGATGTTGTATCAGAAGAATTAGTTTGCAGCGGATTTCTTTGCAAAGTTTTCCAGTAGGTATCAACACTCATTAATGGAAAAAATAATGTCTGGTTTGATTGGAAAGTGTTCCTTGGTAGGAGAAGGAATTTTGGCTTGCCTGGGGCTGACTCCACTACTGGTAGGTAATGTTTATAGTGGAAAGACTTCCCCAGGCTGCCCCTGGGGAGAGCCTGTGTTTGCTTTCAAAAGGAAAGGTTTTCAGGTGCAGCACAGAAGTCGGAAAGCGAGGCAGTTCTGCAAATAGATTTTTAATCCAATTTAAGACCCCAGTGAGTCAGATAGGATGGGTGCCTCTGCCGCTCACACCCCAAAGCCAGGTTTCCAGAAGGGCTCAGTGCTGGCGGCTGGGGTCATGAATTGGCAACTGCTCTGCATCTTTGACCTGGAGGTCTGTGAGTACAGGGGGCTGGGATAGTGTCTGCCAGCCCCACAGACCTGAAGGCAGATACCACCCTCGGCTGAGTTAGGGCAAGCAACGTTTATACTGGGGAAACCTGATTAATTGCTCCTCGCCTGTCCTGTAAGTGAAATAAACTACTGTCGATAGTCGTGCCGATGTGAAACTGTGCCTCGGAGGGCAAAACACCCCTCATAAGGGGTATTTGATTTGTATTTCCAAGTATTAAGAGAAACCATCACTGAAGACTGGGGGGGCACCTCTATGCTCTACAGCTGCGAAGAGCACAGTTTTCCCAACAAACAGGTTTCCTGCTAACAGCACTGGCTTCTCTGCGTGCTCACACTACGTTTACAGTGGTAAGCTGCCGTGGATTTGCAGGGATGCGTGGAGCATGGAAGGGCAGTAGGGCTGTGGGGCTGAGCACCCGGTGTGCGCTGCCTGGAGGTGCTATAGGTGCCTGCAAAAGGCTGCTCGGGGAGGAAGCAGGGCTGCATTTTGGTCTGTGTTTGAGAGCACCAGGAGCAAGGGGAGCAGACCTGAGCTTGTGAGAGCGAGCGGAGTTGCTCATTGCTGCCTCTCCTCTCCCTCTACCCTGCCGACATGTGCGGTAATGCTTATTCTGCATCTTTCTTTTGCCCTGCCGTGATCACCAAAGGCAGGACTTGATTTCCTGGGGAGTGAGGTGTTTCCATGGGGTCAAACTTGGTCTTTCCAGGAGTTGGGGTCAGAGGGGTTTTGGGGGTGGACTGTGTGGCTATATCTCAAAATGCCCAGTTCTCAGCTGGCACAGGCTTTTTGCCTTTGTGATAACCACCAGGCCCATCCCATGCAAGCACAGCAGGAGACATGCAGCTCCTGGGCATCATGCTGGAGCCGCGGTGGCAAAAGGATGCGGCCACGTGGCATAGCCCTGGTCCAGCTAAGCGGCTGCTGCTCCTTGTGCTCTTGGCCATGACTCTCCCGGCTGCACAGTGCAGAGCAGGAGCAGGCTCTCACAGCAAAGCAGCCCCTCACTCCTGTGTACACTGTGGCTATATTAAATAAATGAACAGCCCCAGCCTCCTGCCTGGCTCCTGTGAACAAGCCCGAAGGAGTGTTTGCATGACAAAGTGAGGCAGGATTTCTCCCTAAGGGGGCTGTTTCTGTGTGTAACCTCTAAATGTGCAAAGCTTTTTACTATCAGGCAGGCTTCATTAGGGGAAATTTATGGTGAAACTCGGCTGTGTCATAATTATGAAGTCTATAAGCCCAGCTCCAACGAGCATCGCTCCAGAGCTGCCGTGTGTGTGTATGTACTCTTTACGGCCGCCGAGTCCCCTAGCAGTACTTAGTGCCAAAGCTAAGTACAGTGTTGACAATACTGCAAATATCTTCCCTTGGAGCAGACCAAAGGCATAGTCTACGTGTGCGCAGACCCGGGTGAAATGTGATCTGGCTCTCCTGAAGGAAGAGGGAGTTTGAGAGGTTTGTGGGGGAGCCACGTGGTACCAAGGTACTGCTGGCCAAGGAGGACAGGGTGGATGCATCCTTCCTGCTACCACAGCAGGGTGGGAAAGAGGTTATGAAATAAAAACTATGATATAAAAAATAGTTTTGGTGAAAGTTTAATGCCCTGTTTAAATGTGACATCTACTATGATGCTGCTGGTGTTCCACTGCCTTTACCAGGCTTCTAAAATTTCTAAATTAGAGGAAAACAATGAACACAGACTGGGCTTTGGGGGCAGTGCTTTTTCTCCGTAGGAAGCCCGTGGTCCAGTTGTCCCCCAGGCAGGGCTTGGCCAGCAGATCACCCTTCAGGCCCTCTGCTCTGCAGAGGAGACCATTTGGATTTCTGCCTCCTGCCACCCTTCCCTCTGCCCACAGTAGGAAGCAGGGAAAGGTCGGGTGCCCTGGCAGTAAAGGCGATAGCATTTCAATGCACTTGGACTGTTCCTCCAGCTCCTCTCTGTTGGGGGAACTGCCAGGGACACAAATTTTTGGAGCAAACTGAATGAAGAAAAATGTTGCTGTGCTTACTGCCATCCTCCTCCTCACTACCTACTGCTATAGAGAAGAGCATCATCTCTCCTTTCAGAAATTACCCTGTTGCAAATTGCATCCAGCATTGAATGACCTCTATTGTAGCGAGGTGTAGTTAAGCTGATTTTTGTTTTCCTTGCCTTTGGTGTGACTTAGGGGATAATTCCTTAATGCTTTTGTGCAGCAGCCACTAAATGTGATCTGGTGTGTGCATCTTCCACATGCTGTCTTTGCAAAGGCAGTCATGTTTCGCCTTGCACTTCTCCTTTGTGGGCTTTGTTTCCATATTCCTTGTGCTGCACCGCAGCAGTGGCCAGATGCAGCAGGCGGATGTTTCCCAAAGCATTCACCCTGCAGTGACAAGTTTATAATCAAAAGCAAAGGAGCAGCGAGTGAGCAGTGCAGATAAGAGGCAGAAGGTAAGGAGAGAGAGGCTTTAGGGATAAGACAGTCGGAGTAGAGCATGGTTTCAAAGTAATTGGATATGCTAACGTTGGAGTTTTGTGCAGGAATGTACATCTGTTTCCGAACTGTTACCAGCTGATGTGCCCGCTCTTCCTTTCTGCTTCCTCAGTTATAAACCCTCAGAGCAGCAGACACAAGCAAAGGAGAGGTTGAGTCAGGGACAGGCAGTCATATTGCTTGCTAATCCTGCCAATAAATGCAGTCAAGGTGTGCTTTTGATTTGCAAAGGCATTGTTCGGGCTTCTGGGTGTGCCAATGCCTGTCCCATGGGAGCAAGGTGGGAGCTTCTCCCTGTGCATGGTCTGATGGTTCCATCTGGCTTCCTCAGCTTTGTGCTTGAGAAGGGGAGAAATACTGACCTTTTTAGGGAAGACTTTACAGGAGAATGACAGAAAAGAGAGAAGGGAAGGACTTGGAGATTTTCCCAGTGGACATCTCTTTCTCCTGAAAAAGCCCTGCTGGCCCTTTGTCCATCTCCTTTATGAAGCTGGCAGCTCCATCCAAGCTTTGACCAAGAAAGGCGTGAACTGCAAGGGCTATTTTTCCAGAGTTTGCTTTATTTGCTGTGTATAACATCAGGACAAGCTATCTACAGTGTAATAATGATAAATGCAAATCATAATTAGTTTTCAAAAAATACTATGGTGAGTCAGATTATTAAAATGCACTGTAATTCACAGTTTTTCTGCCAAAGGCCTGGATTCTGCAAAGCACTGGAGCATGCCTTGGAGAAGAGAGGTGCATCTGAGCCCCTCTAACATCCATGGGATGTTGTCAGGTGTTTAAAGTTACATAAATGCTAAATACAGGCCTGAATTTCTGTTCTAAACCCCCTTTGAAACAAGGAAAGAGATTTTCATTAGTGTCAATGGGTTTTGGATCGGGGTGTCAAGCATTAAGCTATTACAGTTCACATCTCCTGGTCATCCAAGCTCCATTGTCAGTAGGACGAGGACAACGTAGGCCAGACATGGTTCTCTCTCAAACGCTAGGTGCAGTGTTTTAGGTCCGATCGTTGATTGTTGGCAGGATTAGAAGTCCATGTAATTTCTCATGTCAGTAGTGTTGGGAAGATAACATGTGTCCTGCTGCAGGAAGAAACCAAAAAGCAGTGGCATTGCAATTGTGGATTCTATTTTTAATGATAGTACAAAGCAAAAAGAAGAACCGGCATTTGGAGGAGTAAAAAGTAGTAGCTATCATGATTCCAAAAATAACATTTCTATTTTAGGTCATTTACCCAAGGCCACCACTAATTGCAGAGCAGAGCAGAGTGTCTCCCTGGGAATCCACAGGGAACACAGATTTTTTTTCCTCTTTTTGGAAGGTGAAATATTAATTGCGGCTGCAGCAGTAGTAACTGCAGCTTAAAACCTGGGATAGGAAAAATGAAAATATTGTTTCATGAACTGGAAAATCAGTGTGTGAAGTATTTTGTTCTCCTTGCCTTTTTCTCCCCCATCTCCAGCCACATTAAGCTGGGGAGGAAGGGCTTCCCACCAATGTCAAGGAGAATCCAAAACCAGCCTGGCTGTTCCAGCTGTGTTTGGGCACTGCTGAGAAGGGTCAGGCTTCTGTTTATTTTTTGGACAGCAACACACACTTCAAGGCAGTATATTCAAAACAACATTAAGTTTGGCTTCCAGTTTTTAGCATTGCTTGACAACTTTTCCATCTCCAGAAGATGGAGGACTGCTTCCACTGAGGAGCCAGGGCTTGTTCCTGAGGTGAAACTTTGGTTGACTTTAGCAGTGCAAGTGCTGTCTGTGGTCTGGGAAGGATTTGGCCAGGCTGATGATAGTGAGACTGACCTCATCTCCCTGTCTGGCCATGGAGAGAAAGTCTGTCCTTTCTGGGTCCCCATGGTGGATCCTCTCCCTGTGGATTAAAAAACAGGTCTGCAGAAGTTGATGGCCTCAGGTCAGTGCTTTGCTGTTGTCTTTAATCTGCTAAGCCCCAGAAACAATGTAAGGGAAGACACTGATCCCATAAAGCAGATTTAAGTCTTGTAACTCACTTGTCTTAGCTGCCTTCCACAGCCCCCTCTGAAGGGGTCAGCAGGATTCCAGAGTGAAAACTGTTCCTGCTGGCACAGGTTGCCTTTGCAAACACCATGCTCCTTTGTCCATCTCCTGTTTCAGATCCAGCCACTGACTCTAGTGGTGTTTTGTTGAGCACAGTAGTCTGTGGTGCAATTACTCTTTTTACATGTCTTGAAGCCCATAGTTACTCCAAATTCACATGGCTGGAAAGCCCACCAAGAAAAAGCCCAAAGTACTGTTGCTTGTATTCCTGCATTTCATTATTTTTGAGGACTAACCAGGACCCTAGAGAGTTAAATCAGCCTTGTAGGTAACTGTTTTGTCAGGTGAGAAGATAGCAACAAGGTACTGGAAAGCAAAGCCCTGGGCAATTATACTGCTATTGAAATAAATGGTTTTCTCTGTGGGTCCACATAATCTTTCTCAAAGCATGTTGCAAATCAGCTTTCTCCATTTCCCCCAAATTAAATCACTTTGAAAGCTATGTCAGGTGGCTGCGTGGCACTGGTGACATGTCTTCTTGTTGCTGTCCAGAGAAATGCCTCCTAACTGTACAGACACAACCTGAAAATTTCATGGTGAGTGCAAAGGCAGATCCAGAAGCAGCTTTGTTTGCCTGGGTGTATCGCTCAATAGATATGCACACAGCAAGGAGGGATTCATTGCCCTGAACCTTAGCCAAGTAAGTTTTAACTGTTGAGGCTACCTCTAGGATTTAACCACCAAGGTAGAGCATCTTGCAGTTCAGATGTTGGGTACAGAGGAAGCCAAAACGAAGAAGTTGGACACAGATAGCTATAAGATAGCTCTGCCAGGGGAAGGCAAACCCCTCCTAGGAACTGGGTGCATGTGCTTGTGGCCCCAGCACAGCCCCAGGAACAGCTGTGCTGGAGCCCACTGGGGTTTTTGGAATTGTCAGGATTTGGAAAAATCACAATTTTGAATGCCAGGGCAAAACAAAGGGAAAGTTTTTAAGGTTTCTGAAGTGAGAAAACCTGAATTTTCAAGGAGAAGAGGATGGGGTCAGTTAAAATAAATTATTTGTAGTCGCTTTGGCCAGCTCTTAACTTTACCTTGGCTTTGGCTGATACCTGAGCTACTCATAGTTTGAAAACCCTGAGACCCTCCTTTGCCCAGATAAAAATGGTCAACATCTGTCCTCATTTCTCATCCCACAGCACTATAGTTCTCCAACCATTTCTTCCAGGGTTTAAGCCATAGTTGAGCCCACAAATCATGTTGCAGATGTCTTCTGGTTAAGGGAGACTGGACAGCTCATTAGCAGCACTTGTTGATGGGCTGGATGGGTTGCTGCTGAGTGACAGGTCATTCATCATGGTTCCCAGCAGTGAAGAGTCCTGCCTTTGAAGTGCCCCCACTCCCCATCAGCCTAGAGATGGGACATTAGTTTCCTGTACCAGAAAGGAAGAGCTCTACTGCTTGGGTCATTGTCACCATTGGGCCAAACCGCTCCTAATATTCATCTACCTAAAACTGGGAGCTACACCTTCTGCCTCAAAGGCTGTGGAGCTAGTTATGAGCCAAGTCACAGCTATTCTCCCATACCTTGATGGAAAAAACAAACGCCTATCATTTGTTTTCCCTTTCTTGGAAACACTGCTCAAAAATCATAGCCACTCTTCTTTTCTTATCCATCTTTTTTAACCTATTTTAACTTTTTGTTAAGTTATTTCCCAACAGTGCTTCTCTGTGCTCTCCGTGTGCCTTTAGACATTACTGATGTTCCCACAGCAGCAGGACAAAATACAGCATCCCAGCCCCCAGCCTGCTTATTGCTTTTTGTTTGAAGAATATGGGACTAACCCATAGCCCCAGGAGAGCTGTAGCTCACGCTCTGTGGAAGTTGATGGTGCTGTTTAACATCTTCAGTGGTTTAGTGTCTTCAGAGGTGGGTTGGACCTGGTGAAGGTCCCTTGGATATCAAGCAAGAAGTAAAGTGAGCTGGTTTAGATCCTTTGTGTCTTGCTTTTATATATTTAAATAGCCTAGAAGAGGGAAGGGGTATCACCTCAGAGAGCCCCCTGGGTGACTGGTGAACTTCTTGCCAAGCAGATAAAGAAAAACCTAGCAGAATTAGTTATTGATGGGAAAATGTTTGCTTTCTAAATAGAACAATGTTTTGTGAAACTTGCCAACGTTCCCAGGAAAATATGATTTATTTTGGAAAACCAGGCATGCTAACTCTGACAGCTTTACCTCCACCTGTTGCAGTTTAAGTTTACTTGTGTGTCCAGGTACTTTAGTTGCCTGTTTCCCCTGCTCTGGACATCCCTGATAGACGACGACAGCTGAGCAGGAGGGAACTTGCCATGTCCTGGGTTGCCTGGCCATGAGTGGAGTGGACATAGAAAACCAGTGTCTCACTTTGAATTTTGCTTCAGCAATGGGTTGGTATGTCCTAGTCTAATTGTGTGGTTATCAGCTGATTTGGTTTCATTTTGGTATTTAATTTGATGCTGAAAGGTTGAAATCTTCCATTGGAAAAAAAAAAAACAAAACTGCTGAGTAGCTACACTTATAACATCAGAAGGGACAGTCAGCCAAACCTGCTCAGCTGAGAGAGGAAATTATTTTTCTTAGACTGATTAAAACTTCTGCTTTTTTCTTTGTCTTTCCCAACACCTGTTTAACTCGAGCACCTGAATAAATTTTGAGGAGAAAAGATAGCTTTGTTGAAGACTCAACTGGACCCTGAAAGATCAAGTTCCACTTCTGGGACCCTCAGCAAATCCAGGGGAAACCAGGCTTGACATTCCTAGTGAGATCTGGGGAGAAAAAAGCAGGAAAAGCCCATCATTTCTTTCAAAAACAATTAGGTGAAAAAGCCCCAACTCAAACAAACAAATTATCAAAAGTTAAAGTTGGTAGAATTTAAAAGAAGCAACCATAAAAAGTCATAAATTACTATCATTGGTTTTGGACCAGAAATATTAAGTGGTTCCAGAAATATTAAGTGAACTGTCTGTTTTCTCAAGAGTAACAGCCTTTACCTATGTAGACTATATTGTTTGTTGGAACATCATGAACCGTAGCTTATGTCATCTTGATGTAGATCTGGTTGTAAATACACCACTGTATAGACACTAAAGCTGGCATAAAGGAACGTGTGTGTAGTAGCTGAAGCACTGGAAATGTAATTATCAGGGAAATAGCTGCACCCCTCAACGGCACAGGAAGAGCATTCCTGCAAAGCATCTGTAGATTTGCATGTGTTGTGTCAGGGAAGATGCATGTTTGGGTATTTTAACCTCCCAAGCCTGCTGCATCTAGGAGTCAGGGTCTCCTTGCCCCCTTCCATTGATGCCTTGCTCTGTTGCATATCTGGTGTTCTTCTCTGGGCAAGGGTGACTTGCTCAATATTATCCTGAGCCTTGTTGTGTTGGATGGTGGGAAGCAGTGCTCCAGAAGTATTACAAGAAGCTGTGCTCTAATTTGTCTGTCCCAGCTGCTCACATCCTACCTTTCAGCATCACAGATGAGAAGTGAGTTTGAGAAATGTTCCTTTTGGTGAAGCTATAAGGTGCGCTACAGGGCTGGATGCACCACAGGGCTGGATGCACCACTGTACTCTTCATGGTAGGGCACGTTTTGGTCTCTGTGGGAGAGAACAACACCCTATATGGTCAACTTCAAGCATATAAGTCATTGCACTGAAGTTAAGGGGGTGATGCGTGTGCTCAAACCTTCTCCAGGAGCACCCCAGTTCAGGAGCTGATGTGGGCAGCAGCAGCAGCCTAAGGATGTGGTCTAGCTTCCATGTTATCCAATCCTTGAATTAAAACATGAAATGAAATGAAAAGCTTTAAATCCTTGAATTAAAATTTAAAATCCTTGAATTAAAATAGTAGCTCTCTTTGCTACGAGGATGAACACCAAAGCCTGTAGTGGATTTCAAAAAGTATTGCATTTTTGTGTATTTCAGCTCAAGAGGTCTTTTAACTTGCATATAATTGTTGAAGGAGGAGACCTATAAAACATACCTGTCCTCAGCCTGAACCTCCCCCAGCTTTTTCATTATCAGTTGAGCTTTGCGATTTTTTTTTTTTTCTGGCATCAATACTACTGTGATGTTTCATTTCCTCCTCTTTTGCGCTTTTGGCAAAGATGAAGTTTACTGTCGGTTCCACTATATACTCTATCAGGTGACCCGGAATCTGATCCACAACTTGCAGAGTCAGCAGAAAATGTTATGTTACTCTCAGCAGGCTTTACAGTGACCTTTAATAATTCTGCCCTCCCAAGGGGGCTGAAGTACGAATCCAGTAGGCATTTGTCATGTCTCAGTCTCCTAAACGGCCAATAATTTCTTGCAATATTTTTGAAGGCCTTTGATCCATCACTGTTGCTTGATTGTTCTTTGAAGACTTAATAGCGCCCCGTATCCCGCACTTATTAAAGTCAAATTCTCCAGTTGCATTTCCCTGGAAGATACATAAAAATAACACATGGAGGAAATATAACTGGAAGATCCTTTGTATGAGCTGGCTTGCATTTTGTATGTGAGGAAGACACTGAAACCATTGCTTCTGCACTCGTGACAGAACCATCTGTATAATTTTAATACAGTGGAGTGTATCTGAAAAAGCAATAATAGGTCGGGGACCTGTGTGCTGGCTTCAAAGGCTCAATTTTCACTATGCCGCTGGGCAGCCTTTCATTTAGAAAGAATTAACATTGGAGGCACCTAGCTGTAGAAGTTGCCATGGGCTCTGACAATAGATGTGTCTGGTGGGATTTTAGTGCAGCTCTTCTGTAGTTCTACTGTCATTGGGAGGTAATTATTTCAGGATTGGGATAAGGATGCCATTGAAGGCTCCCAGAAATGCTCAGCTGATTGAAAGGGAAGGGTAAATCAGTGTGATAAGATCCTCCATTTTCTGGAGGATGGTAGAGAATAGAGTGGGAGATGCAACCAATTTTGGGTGGGAACACTCTCACATCCAAGCGGGAGAACAGATGATCCATTAACTGCTGGAAGGACTGGGGAGGGGATCCCCAGTTTATGAAGTCCCTTTACCATCCCGCTCACGTAAAAGAGCTTCTGCTCAAGAGTGACATCCTGAGGACAGCACAGCTCTGCAGTGAAACTGAGGAATACTTTCAGTCACTCTCTATTTTCTGGGCTCACACCAGGAGGCAGGTGGGACATTTATGATAAATTCCAGTAAAGCCACTTCATTTCTGTGTGAAGTCCCTTGCAAGCATCAAGCTACTTGTAGGCACGTGAACAGTCATTTACTCAGACCTCACCTCCGTAAAACTATGTTCTCCATTAGAAAGCTCTTCTCTCTGCCTAAGCAGGGAAAGAAGCCCAAGGAGAACAGAGACCTTGGTTGCACCAAAAATAAAATGGGAGAAGAGCAGCCTCGGGCAGGTTGATGGAAACACTTCCATTGACTTTGATTTGCCCTGGGTCAGCCTCACTTTGGGAACTGTGAGATTTGTGTGGCTAACAAAGAGCCAAGGTCTCCAGTTAAACACCACATAAGCACAAACAGCACTTTCCCAACCTTTGGCGGGGCTGGTGGGACACATACCTTCTAGCTTACAAGGCAAAGCCTAAATTAAAAGCTAGAAACGTCAGTGTCTCACGGCATGTTGTGCAACCAGAGCTCAGTGATATTTTGTGATTAGAATTGCTCGCTGTTTTTTTTTTTCAGTGGGACCTGATTTTTTTATGGGAGCACATGCTGAAAAAAACTGATTAAGAATGCAAATAGAAAAAAAAATAGTTGGTTGAAAATAAGCAACTTGTTTTCAAGGAAGTTGAGAGCTTCCTAAAGGAAGTTTTCACAAGCATGGAAAGTTCTATTTGGGGGAAAGCAGAAGGCTATATGCAGTAGTGCTTACTGCAAGTATTACGAAAGATTAATCTTCAGCCTGACCTCACTGATAAAACGGTTTTGAAAGCCCCAAAGTATGACTACTCTTTTAAAATAGTCTTCTTTCTCCCTACAAAAATACTTCTATGGACACAGATGGAGGGAGGTTTTAACCTGAAATCTTTGCAAGGTGCTGTTGCCTGGCAAAGGTGCATAGAAGCATAACGTGCAATTGAGGAGATGTGTGGGACCCTGGAGGAAACAGCTTTTGTGTGCTTTCTTGTGATGATGGGAGCCTGCTAACAGCAGAGTGGGCTTGTTTAGTGACACTTTTGGGGCACTCAACAAGTCAGATGTGCTCAGTCTGTTGATGCTGAAGGTCCACCTATCAACCCTGATGCCCCCAGACCCTTCCTCCCAGCCCTTGGTCACCAGATGTGGGCTTCATGTAGGAGCTTTCCAGCCTGGGCACCTCTCTGCATTGGCATCTTCATTCTGCTGTGTGGCAGGAGACCATGAACATAGCAGAATGAGATAGGATGTTTTTTTTCCTCCCAGTGCATGTTCCGAGAATTGTATCTCACGGCTGCTGTATGGGTTTATCTCCCTGCAGTGGGAAGGAGGCAGGAGCGGGCTGACAGTATTGCTCGCCATATGCAATGGGGTAAAAAGCCCAGTGAATGCAGTGGGAGCAAAGTGAGGCTGGTGCAGACCGATTTAGAAATTTGCAAGCAAACATCTGTCAGGCACTCACCACAGATGAATAACAAAATCAGACCGGAGCAGACATATGATGAAATCCTTCCATGTGGAGGGAAGGGGGAGGGGGACAGCAATCCAACATGTACTAATATTTTCACTATAATGCAAGGCATATCAGTAACACACACGCGTGAAGCTATGGAAATGTGGGGTGCGTTGTTGTGCCATATGTTTTAAATATCATTAAGTAGGCCAGTTTTGTCGCGTAGTTGATATTCTGGCTGTTGTCGCTAGGACTGGACCAACTTATTCATATGGAATATGAATTGGCCTTGAACTCAGTCTAATTGCTGACCCAAAGAGAGTTTTGCAAAATGCATTTCTAACCTGAGAAATGATAGGCTAAATCAAGCACTGTGGGAGGAGGGCGATTGGTCATACACTTGACCTAGATACAAATCTCTGGGGTTAAAAATAAAGAGGCTGTTGGATAGCGGGGACCAAAACATGTCACTGATAAGATTTGTTTTCCTTTTTTTTGTTTTTGCTGGAAAACGCATCTCAGACAAAAATCATGATCATCATTTTTTGGAAGTTACAGTTTTCAGTATTTTCCCCTTAGTGTTTCACAGCAAGAAAGAAGTAATGAAATGTTGATACATCTATGTTTTTAATTTGGAAATTAATGTAAAAATTCCACTTTCTTTCAGATTCTCCACATTTTTTCAGGGAACAATTAAATGTGGAAGAAATCTTACTTCTTGTATTGTTATTTCTTACCTCTTAAAAAGAAAGGAACCCTCATTTTGAAATACTCACGTGAAAGTCTTCTAAGTTTAGAGGAAAACAAGAGAAATATTTCTGGGGACAAGTTCTTTCACTCCTTTACTTTGCTCCTTTTTGTTTTTCCTTTGGGAGGATTTCCCTGTCAGCAGAAAGGGGATAGAGCAGAGAAAATCAAGATGTGGAGAATATGCATTTTTTAAAATTATATTATCAAGCAATTTCTGATTCTTTCCCTTTTTTTTTTCTTTTTGAGAAAAAGAAGGATGAAGGAATTATTGAGAGAGGTAGTGGGGAGCACCCACTACCCTCTTACCCTCACCTCTTGGCGAGGAAATTGGATTCATGGCGAGTTTCAAATGAAAGCACCATGCTAGGGGCTCTTTTTGGGGTGGGAAAAATCTGCTCCCTTGTCTGGGCAGGCCTGGTGTTTCTTTGCAGGACGTGGGCTGGGACCCGAACATCTCACAGGGCTCCTTCCTGTTCCCACGTCCATGCCAGGAATCGGACTCCGCGGGAGGATTTTGGATAATGTGTCCTGGGAAGATGGGAGCCAGAGGGGGATGGAGCTCCCTCTCGCAGAGCCGGGCTGAAGCTGCAGCTCCAACAGGCCCAAGAGCACGAAAGCTGGTTTTGTTGCTGGAGTTGGCAGACACATGCACGAGGATCACAGCTGATGACTCAGAAAGTGCTGTTTTTACAGACACTTTGCTGACTACAAAGTCACTCCGGGAGTTTGGTTTTACCCTGCAAAACCTGTATGTAAAATGCATTGCCTTTCCCCAAGAGAAATCTATTTGCTTTCAGATTTGCTTTTCTTTGGTGCCATTGGTAAACGTAGAATTAGCTCATCATTGAAGTCTAACATTTTCAGAGACATGAAGATTTGCTAGCTCCCTGCATGTTTTCTTTTCTTTTCTCATCAGCTTCTGCTCAGGGAAGTCAGTGCAAGGTGACTTGCATAGCAATGCTTAGACTGTAACTCTGTCTGCAAAACCTGCATTGCCAGTGATGCAAAGCAGAAAGGGAGAGAAAAGCATCTATCACCCTGATTTTTAGGCCCTAGATTGATCAGTTGGGCTGCTCAATAATAACATCTGCTGCCAGTCCTATTTGCTGTGGCTGCTTGCATTTCATTTCACAGGTTAGTGTTGGGTGCAGAAAGCACCAAGGGGCAGAATCTGTGGTCACTTCTTTATAAAACGGCCTTTTTTTGAGCAAAACTGAGGAAATATGGGATCGGCCAAATCATGCTGTTCCGGTGAAAATTCAGGCTGGCCTCCGGGGAGTCATTAGTGCTCTTCACTGATTTAATCAAATGTTCAGAAGTTTAATGCCAAAAGGGACTGTCTGATCACTGTGATCTCCTGTTTATGGCAGCCACTTTCACCAGACACCTGTGCTGAGTCCACTGACATGTTTGCCTAAAATTTGTCACTCCCTAACTCTCTCTTTCATGTTTCTTTTTCAACTTTACCCATTTTTTCCCGTGTTATTTTTCCTTTTAATCCTTTAAACAATACCCCTCTGCAAGGTTCCTAGCAAACGGTGGCATCCCTGCTGTGATGGAAATGTCTGGCCCAGCCCCATCTTGAGCCACTGCACAGTCCGCGACTGCATTTCAGTCCACTTACCAAATGTGACAAGAGCAATCCTGGCTCCTTCACTGCAGTGACTCATAAGGACAAGTTATTAAGAGATTAAGTCCCAGGACTGGGGCCAAGAGGGTTCAGACACTGCCTGCATCACTGTTGCTGTCTCCGTCCTTCTCCATGGAGTGTTTACATATCAGCTGGAAATTTCCTAAATAAGCTGATTCTAACCATCAACAAATACTGTTCAGATAATGCACATTTCATGGCAGTTTCCAGTATTCTGCCTACAGGAGGATATAAAAACTTCTTTTGTTATAATATAGCCTCCTTGGCAGCTTGTAACTCAGTGGGAAAGGCTCTGGATTCCTGGAGGAGCACACTGTGTCAGCGATTTTGGGTATTTCAGGGAGCGTGAGGCCTCACTGGGGAAAAAAGGAAAGCCCAAGAAAAACTCTGCTCTCCTTTTAAGGTGAATCAGTAATCAAATTAGGTCAAAAATCAAGGGGTGTGAAAAGGTGTTCTCTCTCTCGGCAGATCTGGTGGGCTTTTATAGGAAGCGGGAGCGCTGCCAGCCATCTACTGAGTGTGTGTCTGTGTCATATTTTATTTCAAAATGAAAATTCAAAGGAGCAAAGACTTCCATGCACGCTTCTCCCAGGGCTTTTGTTAGCTTAGCAAGGTGGCGGCAGAGCTAGCCTCCATCCCTGGGCGGGCACGCCCCAATGGGGGATGCCCAGTAGCATCCAGCACCTAGGGTGCAAGGGCACTTTAGAGACTTCTGTGGTCTACCTCCTCTCTGAGACAGGTGTAAAGGTGTCCCCAGCCAGGATTTCTTCCATCCAGGGGTTTCCCATTCTGTTTTCCTGAAGAACCTTTGTATTTTCAATGGAGACTTTTTTCTGAATGCAGGCAATCCAACCAAAAAGTTCAAATAGGTTAAAGGTTTCTAGTGAAGTTATTTCCCCCCACTCAATGGACTTTTTTGCACTATCAAAAGGTTTTCTGAAAAGGGTCTGCTTTCCTTAGAAATTTGAGTTAATCTTTAAAAACATCTCCAAAGGTGGGCGAAAGAGGTAAACATTTTTAAAATTTAAAATCATTGCAAACTTATAATTTTCACTGAAAATCTAATCCTCAACAAATTATTGATCTTGGGTGGAAAATTTTGACTGAGGCAGTTTAGGGCTTTTTTCTTTTTCTTTTTTTTTTTTTTTAAATTGTAAATCCACATAGAGCTTTGCTCTCTGCTTTGTTTGCTCTGACCACCTCCATAAAAAAACAGAGAGAGTTCATGTACCTGGTCATGAAATGCATCGCATTATTTTTCTGATGATTTTTCAACAGAATGGCTTAAATTTTAGTACCTCAGTAAAAAAAAAAATACAATGACTTTTTCGTTATCCTTCTTTTTCCCCTCTATGCTGCTCTGCACAGAAAAAAGTGTTTTTTCAGACCGAGGCTGGAGGGTTGTTGAACAGGTGTTGTGTGTGTCCACCAAAAAAAATGTTGCCGAAGTAGAAAACCTTTCATAAAAGCTGAAAGCGGTAAGGTATTTTTAACATCTCTTGTGCTTTTTCTTGAACCTGTGGCTTGTAGGCTGGGCACACCTTGGATGGTGTGCTCTTTTGGTCTGAGATATGTAGCTCTTCCATGCGATGCTTGCAAGTGGGAAAGGGGCATGTGATCCCTGCTCTGAATATCAAGTTGAAAAGCAGCTTGGAATGGCTTTAAAGAGTGGAAGAAGAGCCTGGGAGCTGAATTTAGGATGGAGCTCCCTTCCAGAGACCTTCCCAGCCCCCTGCTCTAGGAAGAACTGCAAAAACTAAACTCCTTGGGAAAATGCACTTACAAGTTGTTGTCGTGGTTTTTAGCCTCCATATTAAAAATGAAAGATCCTCCAAAATATTTCTTTTCAATAAATGGCCTTCTTTCAATAAAAAAAAAAAAAAGACAATTCAAAGGAATATTTCAGGCAGCTGTTTTTAATTAACTCACGTGATCTTCTGGTGGAAGAATTAAATTAGAATTGCTTGATTTTATTATGGGTCCATTTTATCTACAGACCAACAAAGGTTAGAGGCAAAGCCTCCATGGAGGGGCCTGATCCAGAGCGTACTGGAGGCTTGGAAATCTCCCTCTGACTCCCAGCATCTTTCAACTGGGCTCACTGGTAATTTGAAATCTGCCTCTCCATTTATCAGCTCCATATCTTGAACTGAATATATTCTACTTGAATTTCTTTTTAATCTTGTGCTGTGGTGCAATGGGCTGCTTGGCAAAGAGGCTTTATAGACCCAACGTGTGCGCTTTTTTGGGAAGATAATTACACGAGTTCAAAGTCTCGTCAGCCAATCGTATTTTGGTATTCATGCAAGCTGTTTCATAATGCCGTTTTGAACCCTGTTGGTGGCATAATTAAGATTTAATTAAATACAGGAATAGAAACATGTTGTTCATTTGACCATCTGTGAGTCAATGACTACAGTGGTTTTCTAAGTTTCTGCGCTACATGCTGTTAGTGAGTGTTTCATATTATTTTCCATCTCCCCAACCATACTTGCACGTTTTCAGAGCCACTGAAGACCAAAGCAGATATTATAATCTTGTGTTGATGATCATCTCTTTCTGCTGTTCTTAGCTATTGATCATATTGAGCAAAGTCAAACCTTTCAAGTGTAGCAAGAGCTGCTAAGATGATGGGGAACAAGAACACCAAAGAAATGATAGCTTAATCCAAAGATAAAAAGAAACAAGGGGGTGCCTTTTGTTCCCTGCATTTTTTTGGTGGTTGAATGCCCAACCCAGCAGAACCCAGGCTGCCATAATATTAATAATAATAGTAGTAATAATAATAGTGCAGGTACCTGTATTTTTCTCAGAGTCTTCCTACAGCACCTAGCATGAAGCAGCCTTGTTCTCAGCTGCAGGACAGATATGACAGCGATGTTCAAACTGTGGCAATAGTCAAGTACCCAAATTGCACGTCAGGGCCCCAGACTACCAACTGCTACACAAATCAGAACTCAGAGATGTTTAGCTGATGTGCCCAAAATATGCATTTTTTGGTTTGACAAAAACTATCTGTGAGGTGGTCTTGAATATAAGTTAGATTTAACTGAAAAAGGTGGGGTTTTCCCTAACTAAAGCTGTTTTTTTGCTGAAACTTCAGAAGGGAAATGTTTTGATTTCAACAAGACATTATGAGACTAAATTTGGTTAAATGTTGTGTTTTTAAATGGTGTAAAATTCACCCCAAGCCAAAGCTGAAACATTTTGTTTCAGATACAATGAAATGTTGTGTTTGATCTGAACATTTCTTTCCCTACTGTTTTCTGCTTTAAGGGATAAAAGAAAAAAAAATGGTTAGAGTCAAACAATATTTATGCTTTCTTGGATTTTTCTTGGGGAATAAGAAAGAGGTGGCGTCAACCACCAACCCCCAAAATAAATGCTTTACAAAGCTTTTGCTGAAACACCTAGAAAAGCATAGAAGAGGGATTTGCCTTTGCTCCTGTTGATTCCGTTTTACAGTCTACCAAAATAGGTTATACATTTCTTTTCTCACAATACAGCTTTTAAAATCAGAATTTTAATAAATTTCATTAATTCCTTTTTTCTAGATTTACATGCCTTTTATTCCTTGTTTTCACTCACTTTTTTTGTTTTCTGCTTTGGGGCACAGATGAGGGTGACCAATCAGGTTAACAACAGTAGAAGGATACTTTGAAAAATTTAAAAACATGTTTCAGAAAGGGAACATTTTCCAGAAGGGGAGAAAAATATGTGGAAAAATACTAGTGGTTTATTTCAGCCTCAACAAGAATGGATCCATGTGCTTTCACTGTCATAGACAAGAGAGTGTTTCAATGCTTTATGGTGATGTTCTTGCTAATGATGCTCTCTCATGAGCATGTAAGGAACATGACTATACCACCTCCTCTGACTCTTAATTTATCTCAGTTTCCATGAATTTTCAGAGCTCCACAAATTACTATTAGTTGCATATTCTTCCACCTGATTCCAGCTGCTTGCTAAATGGATTGGAGGTGGGGAGTGATTCTGGTGCTTCAAAGCTCACCGATGGGCATTTTGGTCCCCACCATCGTCAAGTGGTGCCAACAGCCCTGTGATCCCAATTTCCAAACCAACCCTACCCTCCTCTTGCTACAGTATGCCCCAGCCACCTCTGGTTCTGCTGCTGTTCTTCATGCCTTTATCACCATTTACGTCACGTTGTGGAGAGCTTGCAGCTCCCAGTGCATCAGCAGTTTTTGGCAATGCATAAGGGGTGCTCCAGGGAGCTGCAGAGAAAGGGGCTATCAGCACTTGTCTGCTCTTGAGACTCGAGGACATTGCTGAAAAAAGGTTCTAATGTAACAACGACTTGCTTTCATTCTTATGCCCTATTTTAACGTTTGAAACTCCCTGCTGGTTTCGGTTCCACTCCATGGAAAGCCTTGGGATTTTGCAGGTGTTAGGACAGCAGGAGTTTTAAAATGTTTTGCACTCTGTCTCTGTTCCTTTTGAAATTGCCAGTCAAAGTCTTACTAACATTGCCAGGCTGAACACCAAGCACTTTGGAAAAATCCCACTTTGTTTCAGCAAATGCAGGTTGTGATAAAAATGAGCAGGAAAAGGTCCGTTTTACAGCTGTGCCCCTTGCTTTGCAGCTGATGAGTGGATAGCATGTCACTCGCCTCCAGCTCTGATTTCCAGCAGACAGGGATCTGGCTCAGCGTGCGGTACCGAACGGTGCTGCCGGCCCCGTGCTGAGACACACTATGGGGATGGACATAAGTCAAGAAGGTTTGACCCGCCCGGCCCCACAGGCACTACCTCCTCGCCAAAGCACCTCAGGAAGAAGCAAACGTATGCGAAATGCAGAAGCAGCTCATAAACACCTGAAGTAATTTTCAAAGGGCAGATATATAAACTGATGTATTACTATTGCACAGTGATATCAGTAATTTATTTCAAGTGATCAGTCTATAATTTGAATATTATTTCAATTTTGAATGTCTTTTCATTTAAAAAAAACACAGTGTGTGAATATTTTTTGTCCTCAAAGTAGAGCTTAGCTACATCTTGTTACTTGACATAAGTCTCTTTAAGTTATCCCTGACACTATGCACATACAAGGAAAAATATATGCAGCATGTATGGCCGTGGCTGTGAAACAGAATTTCCTCCGGTAGAATTTGCCTCTGGACAGATGTGGTTTAAGTCACCTTTCTGCCTGCTGGAGCAGATGGGCTTCTGCAGTGTCTGACTTCTCTAGGCAATGCAATAAATTATAAGAGAGGCAGAACCGGGACTTGCATTTCTGTGTTATTCAACTTTGTATCTTCTCCCAGTTGTTGTTAGAAATGGTTGGTCAGTTTTTAAAGATTTTTTTTTTTTTTAACAAAATTAAAATTTCCATGGGAAAAGGTGGGTTTTTTCCCTCTGCATTTTGATTCCAAAATTAAGGATGTAAAATCAGAAATTGGTTACAAACAAAAGTAACCGCAGTTTTTATTAAATATTTTCCATTTGCTGTAAAATCAGTGTTTGGTTTCTGGAAATACAGGTATTGTAAATAGTTTGCATTTATTTTGGGGACAGGTACATTCGATTCCATATTTTGTGAATTGCCTGACACCAGCATTTAAAATAGGAAATATTATTAAAATTTCCCTTGCAAAAGCTGCATTTTTCAAGCAGCTCAGCTCACTTTTGAAGTTGTTGCTTCATCTTTGACCTAGTGGAGGGACATGTTTAAGCCTGGCTTTATTTAGGGTCCCGCTTAATCCCGCGCTGAGCATGGAGGGTTTTAAGACCTCATGAGCTGCATTACTGCAGTGGCAGGGACCTTGCCGGGGTTTTTATCTCTAACTATGAACCGCGAGGAGTTTCCCTGAGTTCAGAGAAGCTGCTCAAGGGAAATAAAACAGAGCACATATTGAATAAAATCGCTGCAGGATCAGGCTCACTGTGCATAAAGCACTGTCGTAAGCAGTAATGCTTTCCAGGCTTATGGCCTCAGCTAGCTGCAGCTATCTGCCGAGCATCTTTTTAACCTGTTTTGAATCCTGCAGTATTGAAAGCATTGCTTCTAAAATACAGTATTTGGGAGGAATATTTTCATCTAATGTTTTTCTCCTCCTTGCAGTTTGTAAGTGGGAAGGACAGATGTTTATTTGCAAACCGGTGAAGAATACGGTGGTATTTTCCTTTTTTCTTTTTTCCCCTAGATGTTTTTTGGCACAGCTATGAAGTAATTTTAAAAAAAATATAACAGTCGCAAATGCTTAAAATTCTGCTCGTGTTGTGGTTCCCAGAGGGACCTCTCCCAACTGCAGCCCCCATGTGCTGTTACCGTAACAATCTCCCATTTTCCTCTAAACTCTGGCACACCACATTCCATAAAATTTGCAGAAAAAGTATCTTTATGATAAGCAAAATCTGGTCAGTCAGGTACTTAATGTCCTGTATCAATAAACATGCTGGTAGAACTGACTTTCGTTTCTCAGGGAGAGCTGGAGGGTTGTTTTAAATATATCTATGGAAGATCCCGAGGACCGTTTTACAATGGAAGTAGGAAAGGAGGGAGAGTGTATTTAGCTATTTTTTGTCTCTGCAAGGAGATACGCAATATGTACATATCCAAACAGGCTTATATCCACTTGCCTCTATTTATCTGGGCTTCCTTTTGTGAACATGAAACTTCAGGATCGCAGTGGTCCACCAGCCTTGCATTAAAGTGTTATGCCTCTGTCTCTGCTGATAAGAGCGTTTCCTGTATTTGGGCAGGGTTTAAACAGAGATTTCCATGTGAAATAAATGGTTATTTCATAGGGGTATGATTCCTATGTCATGATAAAGCTCATTTGCAGAATATGCCATCCCATGTCCAAACAGCAAAAACTCAGTTCCAGATTCAGGCATTTTCCCGGATGCTAAATGAGCAGGTCCAGCCACAGTAATTACAGCAATATTCTCAATATTCTTTGGGGACACCAAAATGTACTGAAACCCGTATTTATGTCTGACAGATCATTTTAGATAAATTGTCAGAGCAGCAGGTAAGTTATTCAACTTCTATCTTATATTTGACATACGATAAAACATTTTTAAGTGCTTGCATGTCTTCTAGTGAAAGATGTTGTGAAAGTGCAAAGTGTTGTGGTTATACTGAATGTGAAATAAAAATAAAAGGTGTTGTATTTTGGCTTTTCCTTATGGGACGCAGGGAAAGGAGAGTATTTTTATGTTAAAAATAATTTGTAATGCAGAAATAAAATGATGCTCTGTAGCAGCATAACAAAACAAAATTCTTTTGCAAGCTTCCCAGTAGAATATATATTTTTTTTATTTAATGGACTTAATACTTGTTTGTTTACCTTCTTGATTATATTAACCAGCAAGGTAGTGATTAAAGGCAGGAGTGTAGCTCATGCAAATTATATTTAAATCCCCTGAACCTGTTTCTTTTTAGTGAGAGATGATTACAATAAACACACCTGCACTGTTTTACAAGCAGGCTTGGTCCTGGCTTGGGATACCACACTGCTGGGAAAAGCCAGGACTTAACCCTGCTTGTGGACGCCTTCATACAAAGTGTTTTTCCCAACAATCCGGGAGCTGCTGCGGGCACACTGCATTTGTGAGAGTGCTGGTTGCAGGATAAGGACAGCCCTGGAGGGACTGCAGCAAGCGGATTGTTAGGTCTTGATTAAAAATTGATTAAATGCTACAATTAAATTCCCTATATCGGTCAGTGTGTAAAGCAAAGGCTAAGCGTGCTTATATGTGAGCGTGTGTATGCTTATGTTGGTGTCTGTACTGAGTGTTGCAGTCAACATCAACTGACTCTAAAGGACCCATTTTGGTGTTAGCCTAAACCAGTACAAACCATTGGCCCTGCCAGTTTATACCTGCTCAGGAAGCTGCTGCCTTGTTACCTTGGAGCATATAAATATTCTCATAGAAACTAAATTCTCCTTCTGTGTGCTGGGTTTAGACTGATATGCAGCGGATTTAAAAAAAAAAAACCTAGCAAAAGTTAATTCACTGCGGCAGAGTGGTTTGGGGAGATAACATCTTATATTCCTGCTGTTTAATTAAAACCAGATTTTTATTTGCTATACCTTTTAATTAAAGAGGAACAAGATATTTGCCCTTCTAAGGCATCTGGTTGAGTTTATGAAATCAGAGGGGGGGTTGTTTTTCTTTTTAGTTTGAGATTCAAATGCACCAATCTGCTCCACCACAGTTTTTATCGAAGGGAGGACAGACAGCTTTCTCTTCAACTCTGGAGGCACCGAGACAACCACAACCATGAAATTCCCCTCCGGATTCAAGCTGATCTGCTCACAAAGCAGGGAGGGAAAAAAAAAAAAAAAAGCCCTCTCTGCAGCTGTGAACTTGAGCTAGCAAGGTAACAGAAATCACAAAGAAAAAGAAGAGGGAAAAAAAAAATCGAGTAAGCCAAAAATCACTTCCATTGCTGATTATTCAGTGTCTTAAATTTATTTAAACAGTGAGAGAGAGTATTTTAAGAAGTACTTAATTTGCATTCATGTGCTAGTGAAGAATTAAAACAAACTCCCTGAACACTTATTCAATGCAGTTTTCTAACTACTTCTTATTGCTTTGAAATATCATTATTTGTATTAGTTAAGAATTTGGTCTCCTAACTATTTGTGCTAAATGCCTTCAGAAACGACGGTGCTTGGTTCTTCCTTAGATAAAGTTTAGTTTTATGAACTCTCTCAAAAGATAAGGGCAGCACATTTTAACATTAAAATAACCAAGGTTAAGATCACTACAGATTTCACTTGAATGTTCCAAGAGCAAGTTATTTTGATAAGGTGCAATTCTTCCTCTACGGCATTTAAGATACACTGAAAGTTGTTAATTTCTAATTTATTTTTTTTTATCAGTAAAACTTTAAAGGGTTTGCCAACTTCTTTCACTGATTTAATTTCACAGTTTTATAGGATTGTTAAGTTACTATTGATTTTTAACACTATTAATTCAATTCACTGGGAAGATACCAACCGCATATTACTTTCATTTTGCGAAGCAGTTCAGTTTCAGCGCTGGCTCCGAGTTGTGTGTTTTGCTGATGTTTTACCCCATGGAGAATAGCTTGGCTGTTGAAGAGCTGTGCCGGGATCGCTTCACGAAGATGTAAGAGTCAGTAGAAGAATATAATGTGGAAAAGGAAAATAAAGTTATTGAAAGACCCTTCCTGGTTTTTGTTTGGCTTGAGGAGTTTTTGCCCCCCTGGAAGCAGATCCATTATTCTGCTGGGGCAGTGTAATGTTTCTAAGCCTGAAATTTTCTTACTGTCATGATGCTGCAGAAATCCTAGCCTGTGGTGTCAGAAGAAGAGTTGCATAGTGTCTGTTGGAAACTTACCGATAATATGGAATTACCTTCCTGGAAGACATTGATTTAAGAGTGCAGCATGTGTTTCAATAGAAAGGAAAAATGATAAACTACTCAATGTAAGGTGAGGATCCATTAAAACCCAGGAGTCTATCCTTTCTACTAATACCCACTGAAACCAGCTCAACCTAAGCACACACTTATATTTAAGCATGTACTTCATAATTTTACTGGGCTACTGGAGTGGGATTAAAGAGCAGAAATGCTGCAAAACCAGCCTGTTAGGTGGGCAAAAATCTGTGCAAAGGTTTGTGCTAGCTGGGAAAGTCTGCCTTGCAAGCTTGCCATTGCAAATTTGTCTAGCTGCATCACCCAAGACTCTTTAATACGGTGGTGACTTTGAGTGGGTTGGTGTGTACCCCCACAGAAAATATGGGATGAGGGAAACAGGTACGGTAATAGAAGTATCTGCTGTGATTTAGACAGCATAAGGAGAGAGGTGCTTGCAGCACGGGGTATGCAAGTCGAAAACCTTGGGAATCGCGCATCTGAAATGCAGGTACCTGAATAATGAGAGGATTTGATGTTTGTTGAAAACCAGGTCTCAGATTAGCTCACTGGCTGGGTCTAGTGCTATAACATCCAATAATGGTTGCTACAGTTCATGTAACTTTATTGTCCCCTGGAGAACTATGTAAATGTTAGCTTGGGAAATCTCTCTTGCACGCTCAAGCAGGATGCATGTGTGCGTGCATGCCTGCGTGCAGTTCAGCGTAGGGGGTAGCGGGATCAGGTTCCCCTCTGAGGAGCTTTGTGGCCATTTAGCAAAAGTCCCTCTCTGGGAATCCCAACTTAAATCTTACTCCGTGACCTAGGAAATGGGTTTTTGATAAGCCTCATGTACAGGCATGACTTGTCGCTGGAGGGGCAGGTGAGATGGAAACCTGCCGGGCACTGAAATGTTGTGAAAACACTTGTTGCAAGGAAAGGTCCACCAAGCTGATGTCACTTCATGACTGTTAATTGCTGATCTCTGTATGTGAAGTTTTATTATTCCCTCTTCTCCTATCCCACATTTCCAAGAGATATGGATGCATACACGAGCACATGTGCACACTCCAAATAACCAAACCTGTGATTGCCCTTCCTATTGCTTCACTCCGTTTTCATCTGTGTCTAATAGGAACTGCTTGGACTGAAATTTTCCATGCTCAGTGTCTGCCTCAGCTTGATTATTTTTGGAAAGTGCTTTTGGAGGAGATGCCTTAGCCATTCGCAAGACTCTGATGAGAGAAAGAGGCGTCTCGCCACAGGGCAAGCAGCCTCCAGGACCAGAGCAGGGTGCACAGGGAATGGCGCGCTGCTTCCTGCGGATGTTCAAGATCAGTGGATGGTCTGCCTGTAGGCTTTTTGTGCCAGCTCGCGTCATCTTGGCTTCCCCAGCTGCTGTGCAATTACTACACCAATGTTTCTGAGCACTCAGAATAATATTAAATAATATTTCAGGCTCTTTCTCTATGCAAGGTTTGCAAATAAGGGCTTGGAGAGAGGACAGAAAGATGCATAAAAATGGCTTCAGAAAGATAAAATGCATAAGACTTGTTGAAGTGAAGAGGCGTAAACCATAATCTAATTGCAGAGATAGATAGCTATGCATACGCTTTATCTGCATTTTTTTAACAGCCATTTTTGTTCACTGTGTTCCCCGAGGTGATTCGCTTTGCTGGGGCTGAGCTGTAGCAGGGATGCTCTCAGGAGTCATCGTCTGCTCCTGGAAGAGCGAGATTTTAATCCTGTACCACGAGAGGGCAGTGCCTGCAGCTGGATTTCCCTCCGCTCAAACACCCTCCCGGTACGCGAGCTTTGATTGTTAGTGCAAAATAATATGATTTTATTCCCTCCCCCGCCCCCCTTTTCCCCTCTCCTGGCAAGAAATTGCCTTTGAGATTGGAATCGCTTTGGCTCTGGTGTTTCCCTGGTGTTCAAATGCACTCGGACTTAAGCAAACAGACTGGGTGGGAGTGGGAGTCATCTAAAATTAGACACAGTGGCTGTAATTGGACTTTGTTCCCACAAAAGGAGCTGATGTGGCTTGGGAGGCTCTTCCCAAAGGTCGGGGCTTGCTGGTAACCCCTATGGCAATATTCCAGGTCCATACACATGGATTTATTGAGGGTACCTAATTGCGAAAGGAGGGCAATGTGTTGGATTGTTGTAAGGGGACTTCCACAAGGCATTTAGGTTGCTGACTATATATTTAACCTCCTCTTGAAATCCAATACAGACTGCCTATTTGCCTCCCTATATGTGCAAACTGACTGTCTTGCTCCAAGGAGTGTCCACAGGGAGAGTCCAAGATCCTGCTTTGACCAAGGAGTTGGCCCTGGCCAGGCTGCTCTATGGCCATGCAAAGGGAACAGGCTCCTTGCCTCCCTCCCAAAGCCTGACCTAGGAGCAAACAGCTTCTGCTGCAGATCCCAAGGCCCCACAGGACAACAGTTCTTATAAGAAGCACTCTGGCTGTTGTAATTTCCTCCTGCTGTTTCCTTGGGCAAGCTTCCTGGGCCATATCCCATGCCTTTACACCAGCCAATGCTCGGCACAGTGAGAGCACAGCCCACAGCCCAGGAAATCCTGCACAAAATGAAGATTGGCTGTTTTGAAGGTGAATGAAGGTTGTGATAAAGTGCCCATCATGTGAATAACACATCAGTTGTTGGGCCAAGAAAGTGGCCAGTGAAGCCAGGTAAGAAACAGAAATTGCTAATAGCAGACCTGCTGCTTCTTTTACTTCACCAGCTGGTTGTACATGGACTGAGATTCACATGCAGAGAAGAGTGCAATGTAGCTATACGAGTGCAATGTAGGAACTGCCACCAGCCACCATGAGGCAACAGCTCTGGCTGCCATCCCACCTGCAAATAGGTCCAGGGCAGACCATGGTGGTGGCACTCTCAGGTCTAGGGAGTTTCAGCATGAGAGGTACAGAGCAACTTTATTCTCCTCTGCGACAGGAAGGCGGTGAAGAAAAGACTACCTGGGAGATCCTTTGTTGACTGCCCTGCTCCCAAAGTACTAAATGTTCCCATCATTTGAGGAAAAACATTGTGTTTCCTGACCAACTGATGCTCAGCATACAAAAAGGGACTGGTGTGAAGACACGATGCTTGGTGTTTGGCTCAGGGAAGACTTTTAACACATCCATTCCCTGCAGTTCAGCCTCCTCTTCCTAAACAGATCTAGCAGGGTGCGTATGGTTGCATGAGTGGAGACAGCTACAGCCTGGGGTAATCCATCATCATGACGACAGCTGCAGAGCCATGTACAACCTTCAAAGATTGTTATCCACGTGCAAACTGGAACCAGCCACTACCTCTGATCTTGCATTGCTGGAGTGAGATTTGGAAAGACAGAGTTGAAGTGCAGCAGGATGATGTGCAGGACTATGTACAAAGCCAGTGTAAGGCCATCTCCTCTCATCCACTAGGAATGAGGCTGTGAAGGGGGCCATGTTCTCCAGGCAGCTTTACAGGACGCAGCTAACACTGTGGAGTCTCTTCTGCATGAAATGGTGGCTGGCTACTGAAATGCGATGAAACACATCATTGTGCAGCTGAGCTGCTTCTTCATGCTGAGAGATTTCTTCCTACTAGGACTATGTCTTTCTTCATAACAAAATGTTGTGGTGCCACAATGCTTTGCTGTTGAGGTCTAGCCTCCATTCCAATATCCCTGTCCCAAAAATTTCAGCACAGTCAACCAGACACTTGAAGAGCACCTTGCAAAGTGTCTAACTTCTGTACAGGCAATATAAAAAATCAGGGCTGTGGGTTACTGGAAGGCAGACCTGCCTCTCAATAATTTTCAAGTCTTGAACACCACAGGTCAAGTAGCTTGTGAATCACAAGATCTTCAGTGGCCAAGCTCTGGCAACACTTAAGAAGTAATACAAAGTTGTCCAATTACTTGTCCAGTCTTGTTTCAGATGAAAGATGAAAGTCCTTTTTCCATGCTGGCATAGTAGGGCTCTTGGAAATGAACCTTGCTACTGTGGGTCTGTGGCAAAAAAATGAGAAGCAAATTGTCCCTTCACACCCAGGTCTGTTGAAGAAACTAACAACTCCTTCTTAAAAGAACAACTCATTTCTTTGCAATGGGAATGTGATTTCTTTTGTTCCAGAGTTTCCAAGTTGATGAAGGAGAACCATGGTGTATTGTTTCAGAAAGGGTCAGTAGTTTAGTTCTGGAGGAAGGAAGGTGTAACAAATCATTCTCACTTTTCTTGGCAACGACCCTGGTGAGCTGGAAGCAGGGACCGCATTTCAAGTGAACAATTCTTCTGCTGTTGATGGGCCCCTAAGCTGGTCCTCAGAGGTTGCAATACGAGGGTACCATTCTTCAGCACCTCCTGGCTTCCTTCCATAGGAGGTTTGGCCACTGAATTTCTGGTGAGAGGATCCTGCTGCTTTGTCAGAGGACAAGGAAAAGCAGAGCTGACTGTGCTGCGTTGCAAAGGAAGCAGAGCTGAAAAGACCAGGAATGGGGGAGCCTGACTCTCAAACCAGGGAGGTCATTGAGAACTGCTTTGCAAGTCAGTGTGCTCCTTTGGGAATATGCTGATAGAACTGAAGAGCCTCCCATAGCCCTCTATCTTCATAAAGTCACCTTAAAATCTTGATCTCTGCTAAGGTGTAATCTACTGTGTATGGGCTGTTGTACAATTAGGTTGTGTGTGTGTAAAACAGAATCTGTACAATTTATAGGAGTTGTTGTTCCTGGGATAAAATTTCAGGGTTCAGGAGGTGAGATGAAGAAATGGAAAAATAAGGGTAAATATCAGAAGTAGTTCCCTGGCAGAGAATCACAGTGTGCTGCCAATCAAGCCTCTTGACAGGAGACCAGAAAACTGGGCAAACTGCTATCAAGCATGACACAGGGAATGAGCCAGAACTGGCAGGAGAGAAGATGAGTGGACATGGATCATGTCTGCACACAGCAATTACCCTGGATTGACGTGGAGTGTAAATGTAGTGCACAGAAATCATTACCCCCCTGGGTCTTTCTGCCTTATAGTTCACTTCCAGGAGCTGCAGTTCAGTCAGAAAAAAGGCAGACATTTAAGAACAAATGTGCCCAGACCTGGAGCTACTCAGGAATGACTGTCCTGGAAAAAAGTCCCTGAAGAGCCAATTTACCTTTGTACTATTCAGCAGGAAAAGGGCCATAGCACCGGCTTGGCTTCCTTCAGCCAGAGAGTGCTGATACCTTCTTCATTTGCTTTTATTCATCCCAAATGAATGGGATCGTCAGAGAGCATGAAACAGAGACTGATCTGATGGCATGACACATTCACCATTTTAGCAGCCAGTTGCATCCAAATGATTTAACAAGACATCACCCAAGAAGCATCCTTTGGTTTAGCACCTTTGGCTGGTGCGTCAGCTGTAACAGCCTGTCAGACTCCAGGTAGCTTGCGGAGGGCAGACAGAGGTGGACTGTCCCCTTTGGCCAGCATAAATCAAATGTGGCTCCACTGAAGGCAATGGAATGATGCCAGTGTCAAAGCAGGGTGTGCATGAGGAGAAACAGCTTCATCCGTTTTAATGGTGGCAATAAATGTATTGACTCCTACTTACTGACTCAAGAGCCCAGGATTAGAGTTTGAACTCCCAAAAGGAACATTTTTATTTCTGGTTTTGACTTCAACCCAAACCCCAATCCTTACATATCCTGCTGCAGGATTTATTGGCCACAGTTTTTCCAAGCTTAGAGTCATCATCAAATTCCAGCAGCCTGTTCCTCAAAGTCATGCCTTGTGCAATGATTCCTTGACAGCAGCAGTGATAGGTAGGAGTGCCTCCACAGCAGGGTGTTTCGCAGAGCTTGCCAGCCTGCAGACCACAGGCCAGCTGCACTCATACAGCTCCTGTAAGAGCTCCTTGGTGGTGTTGGTGGAACTAGGCTGCAGAAAGCTCAGCAGATATTTCTGTATTTCCTGGCATGGCTGTTTGAGCATGGACCATCAGTGGTGGGAGTCTGCATATCAGAGGAGGACTTCAGCTTTAGCTGACAGCTACAGCTAAAGCCTTCCTTAGCTGGAGTCACCACACTGAGGAAAATCTCTTTGTTCCAGGACTATTCTTCCTGCTTTTTTCATCAGGGTGCTTTTGGTACTAATGTAGTCTCCAGGTTAGTTGTTGGTCCACAGCAAGAAATGCACGAACCTGAGAGATTACCCAACATTACCTTTATATGAGTGTGCCTTCTTGCTGCTACTCCACACACCCACCCTTTCTGCTGCTACTCCACACATCCAGCCTACATCATTATCTAGGATTTTTAGGCCGGAGCAAAGGGCAAAGAAAGAGATTTCTGCTTGTAACCAGGTGCCTGCAGCAAATGTTTGTTTCTTTCATAACGTGGCATTATTGTCTTGTATCCAGCACAGACGTCTGCTGCAGTGTAAAGAAAAGCAAGGCAGATAGTCCAGTTTCTGATACCATTGAAACGGGGGATATCTGGAGTCAGGGATTTTGGACACCCAAAATTAGCTTGGTGTGAAGGACCTTTTATGACAGATACGTTCCCAATTGGAGGTTATTCCACCACTAGCCATGATAACACTAGAGAGGCAGTTATTGCTCCCTGATGACTACAGTGTGTGACCTGTGGGGTCTGTCTGAAAGCATCTTGAAGGGATGAGTCACAGTTCCCTTTTGCCATCAGCAAGGACCCTGGAGAAATATACATCCTGATGAAAACTTGCAGAAAGCCCTGTTGGGTCTATTTGGACACTTTCTAAACAGCTGGCTTGATTCAGCCCTCCCCTTCCCATGTTGACACAGATTGTGCCATTGTTGCAGAGCCAGGATGGTAGTGCTATCTCAGGAGCTGGGGACATGCAGATCTTTGCATTTCCCATTGGTGCAGAGCTGCAGGCTGGCAACCAAACCACATAGATGGCTGAGCATCACACCTTGGGCTGTTGAAAGAGTTTCCTCTGGCCAAAGGTTCTGGGTACTGTGGCATCGGGACAGCCCACCACCCTTAGTCTACTGTGGAAAGGCTTGTCTGGCTTTGGAAAAATGGCACATGGCTATTCCTGCCCCTACATGCCTCAGTGAGAGCGTGGGTCCTGGGTTACTGAGTGTGACTCTGAGATAGGTATGGAGGTCTCTCAGCCCTGGGAGGATGTCTGTGGTCCCACTGATGAACCTTAATCTTGCCAGGAAGGTGGCGATGTGACCACTGCTCCCAGGTGTGCTGCAGAGCTTAGAGGTGATGGGCTGGGTGGTTTCGTTTCCTTTAGGTCCCAGCCAGGTGCTTGGGGATCTTAGACCCAAACACCAAGGCATCTCTGACCACCCCTTACTGGGTGGTTGTCTCTGACCACCCATTGCTGCTAACCTGTGACACTCGTGCCACCTTCAGTGACACAGAGGATCAGAATTGCCAGAGCAGGTGGGAGTGAGGGAGAGTGTCAGGGTGGCTTTTTCTTGGTTAGTGTGCTGTACTCCATTACAAAGGGTCAAGCAGTCTCTCTGCAAAGAGATGGAGAAAGCCTCCTTTTATTTGCATCTATCCTGCTTTTTAAGAGTTAAGAGTTTGAATTCATGGCTGTATAAGCCCTGCTCTTTGAGGTAAAGATTAAGGTGCAGTGGCCTCTCTCGGGGGCCATCCCATGTTCTTTCCTAGAAAAAAAACGGCCTCCTGCTTCTGTCTCCCTGCCAGGCAAACCTGGATCGTATTATTTGCCCACCCTTTCATGAATAGAGGCCACTGGTGAGCAGTTGTTGGCCAAGAGGAGGATAATGTGGAGACCCCACACACCCATCACTTGTCCTGCTGGCCTTGCACAGGGCCTCTCAAGGCTCGTGGGTCCTGTCAATCTCCTCATATTGCTTTCATGTGAGTGGGTGGTCACTAGGGATTTAAAGTACCTCTCACCCTCTCCACTACTAACCCTTGCTAAGCTCAGACTGTGAGGTGAGCTGAAGCAGGATGATAACACAGACCTAGGTCTTTCAGGATGCAGAAAGGTGGACTTATATCCAAAAGATCAAGCAAAGCATTGGGAATGCTGCACTGATACACTGTACATATTGTGTGGCCCCACCTGGAGCACGTTACCATTGCAGGAAAAACAGAGGTGGCTTCAGTATTACTAGTGTTGCAACCCAACTAGAGGTCCCAGCTAGGTTCTGTGCATGAGGCATTGCCCAAGAGCACACAGCAAAGCATTTGTGGGCTTGGAGGGACTGTCAGGTAAACAAAGGAGCAAGAGGAGAGTGGATCAATGCATCAGTGACATGCCCAAAGACATGCAGGTGAGGTAAAAACAGGAACCTCAGCCACATGCCCTGATTTCGCAGTCAGGTTTATGTCTGCAGGACCTGCTGCCTTTCTAGCAAAGGAGAGTGACAGATTTGGAAAATCCAATTATTTCATATTTTAGAGATTGTAGATAATTATATTATTTACTTATTCAAGTAAAATCCAATGAGTATTTTTGTGGTGTTTTTCTTTTGTTGTTGTTGTTGGGTTTTTTAAACCAAAATGAGTAGAGAAGTAGATAAAAGTGGAAAATTGCATTTTCAGGTGTTTTTTTAAGGTTTTTCACCTTTTCAGGCACTGTTTCCTGTAAAAATTCATTCAAGAATCTTAAGTGGGTGAAAAAGCAAGAAGAGTCAAAAGTTTGACATGAAATGCTTTATTCTAAGTTGACTGAAATATCTTGTTGCATCTGAGATGAAATTGTTTCTTTTGTTTTGACAGAAAAATTGAAAAGGTAAAAAGGTTCTTTCCAGTTTTCCCCTCAAAGACCCCCTCTTCATTTTTGCTTCCCTCCAAAACCATCAGTTTCTGACATGGTTTTGCTTTGTAGAGATCAAAGCTATGAGGAGAACTAACCAGTGTGTTAAAATAAATACATTCTGTTTTGTCTAGATCTAGCATCCTACCTGCTAAGAAATGCCATGATAAAGTACCTTAAGGCAGAATGGTTTCAGATCTCTGAGTGCACTAGCAGGGTGTTAGAGAAGTGTGCAAGATGTACGTTGGCTCTTCTTTACTAAAAAATTGATTCAGAACCTTTACAGTATAAGACTGACAGGGAAAAAAATGCATTCAATAAACACAATGTTAGCTTTAGGGTACACTCAGGTAATATGGGAGAATTATGTCAGAAACAGCTGTAGGCTTTTCTTCATGGTTTCATTCTTGCTAGTATGAAAACCCTCATTATTACCATGGGCTGCAAAATAGGATGGCTGTTCTGTGAAAACAACTCTTTAGTAATCATTTTCCAAGTGTGAACATAATGCTTTGCCTTTCTATTTTATTGTAGGGGGAATGTGGGTGGCATTTCATGTTGGAAGACGTTATCAGAGCCTTCCTGATTGTTGCTGGAGCAGCATCAGGTCACTGGCATTTGCTCAAAAAAATCACAAACCAGAAACGTTATTGTAAAAATGTCAAAAGCCAGCTGCTGCCTTTGCATGAGCATTCAAGCTGACATGTATGAGGGGCGTAGAGGAGATGGTGCCCAAGTGCTAGCAGTCATTGGCCTTTTCATACCAAAATGCCTTGGACTCAGACCTCCCAAAGTTGTCACATTGTGAGGAAGGCATGAGAAGTTTTGGAGAGACACACAGATAGAAAGACCTGTGTCTCATGCCTGAAAACTGGGCCTTTCATGGTCTTTGTGCTCTGAATCACTGGTAACTTTTACAGTT
The DNA here is from genome assembly GCF_047370975.1 of Nipponia nippon. Classification (NCBI taxonomy): domain Eukaryota; kingdom Metazoa; phylum Chordata; class Aves; order Pelecaniformes; family Threskiornithidae; genus Nipponia; species Nipponia nippon. Next base: position 58,356,899 of record NW_028262369.1, read on the forward strand.
ATGGCCCTGAACATCTTAAGCCAAGCAATAGGTTGCAACAGGTGGTGCTTAGTTTTTTCTTGTGCTCAGGGGTAGGTTTTCCCACGCACTGGAAATGTGATTTGGACACTCTTCTCATCCAGTGGAAGAGAAAATGTTGTTGCTGTGATTGTAATGACACTGATTTTTAATCCATTTTGTTATTTTCATGCAAGAGCAGTATATCAATGTGTGAGAAACTAGAAGAAAGAGAAGCAGAAGGCCCTATACAGCAATGAATTAACACCAAAAGAGGCTGGATGCTAGACATGACGAGAAAGTGATCTGTGACAATAAGTAAAGTTGTAAGTAAGTGCCATGCTTTTGCTTGCAGTACTGAGAATTTAACAGCCGGTACCCAGCAGTCAGGTCGTCAGGTTTTGCAATATGTTGCCTTTAAAGATCTTTCTTTTGGGTACCACTTAATCCCACTTTACCCAAGACAGGCGGGCTGTCAGATCTGCACAGAACAGAAGGGAGAAAGGAAAACAAAATAAAGACATACCACATGAATTTAAAAACATTTAAATTAGTGTTTAACAAGTCAACTATTCAGTCTCTTCAATAAAGCAGCCTCATTCATTTAGATCTTTCCAAATGGAGCTCTTCAGAAATATTAGTTAACTAGAAGCCTGACAAAAGAGGTGATACCTATGAGAGCCATTTGTGTTGTTTTAAAACCTGTTTATCTATTAAAGGTGGCGGCAGATGGAAAATAAAATATAAATGTTCTCTGTAGTCAAGAGAGTTGTGATCAGGATTCATTTCCCAGTCATGTAGCTGATGGAAATTAATAGGAAAGGAGAAAAGACTTAATTAACTTTTCCTTTAAAGTAAACTGATTGCTTTTTCCCTATCGGCTTTCTCCCTTTGACACTTCCCTGTGAAATAAAAAGGGAATATTCTTTGGAATGACTTTTCTCTACTTATGCTGCACTTTTTGAAGGCTGATGTGCTTCAAGGCCCTTTTCCAAAAAGTGACAAAATCCAGTGGAACTTATACTGCAAAGGGACAGAGTTAGAAAGGGGGATAATTATCTTATAATACAAAGTGCCAGGAGCTGCTGAAAATTGCCCTCTGCTCCTCCCTGCACTGCTAAGTAACACAAAATCTGTTGCTTACTATCTGAGACTTGCAGCCCTGTGCTGGGCACTTGGGCAATTTCCCATCTTCACCATATAGTGGGCAGATGAAGCACCATATTCTGGTGGAAGCAAGCACAAAGTTCAATCCCACATAAATCAGGATTAAGTACAAGCGAAATAGAAAACAAATAACAGTCCTTCACTTTAAAATAGAAATAATTATATAAGAATATAAATTGCAAATAGGCATTTGCTCCCCTATGCTTTGAAACAAACCTGAAATTTGAGTGCACTTTCTTGTGTGCCCTGGTTTTCAGTGTTAAACTGTAATAACTCTGAAAAGCTCTTGGTTCCTTGAACATATGTATTTTAAGAAATAAGGTTCTGTTTATGTTCAAAGCCAGGTGTTTTCCTCAGTCAGGTGCAAGCTAAAGAAAACTTGTAAAGAAAATAAAGAAAATCTCTACAGGCTCCATCAGCTTGCATTATAAAAGAACAGCTTTGCACAGAATAAAAAAAAAATAAAGCCTAAAACTGTATTCTGAGAATAAGTAAAATCTTTAATCTTGTTTGTAAAAGGAACCACCATTCCCATGAGCTTAGTAAGTTGTTCTTTCCTTTTTTTTTTTCTTTTCCCTTTTTTAAGAAAAAGATCCTTAAAGTTGAAGACAAGGTTGGATTTTTTTTTTTATTGAGACATTACTTAGCTACTCATTTTTAAAGACGGAGTTTCATGTTGTCAGAGCCATTTGAATATGACAAGTGGATATTCAAAAGCAATTGAACCGATTCACTCTCGCTGGCAACCCAAAGCACCACAGTGATCGCCCAAAATACAACCCTTCGCTCACTCACCGCTTGTATTCCAGGTTGCCCGCTGTTGGCTTTGCAAACCGTTCTTCAGGCACTGCTCCACGTAGGATTTGGGATCACATCCGGAGAGGAGGACCTCGCCAAGGAGAGCGATGTAGGCGATGGCCAGCCGGAGCGTGTCGATTTTGGAGAGGCGCTTCTCGTACGGGAAGGTTGGTACATGGCACCTGAGCTGGTCGAAGGCCGCGTTGATGTTGAGCATCCTCTTCCTCTCGCGGACGTTGGCGGCGTGGCGCTGGCGGGGGGGAGCGGGGGGCGCCGGCGGGGCGGCGGGCCCCGGCGGCGATGGGGAGCTGTCCAGTTCAGCACCCCCCGCCCGCCCCGCCGCTCCGCCCGCCGGCTCCCCCAGGGCGGGCGGGCAGGCAGGGGAGGGCCAAGGGGAGAACTGGTCTGCCGGGGAGGAGCAGTCCAGTAGGAAGCTGTCCAGCTGAGCGTTGGGATCTGCCTGGTCCCAGAAGAGAAATTCAAGAGTAGAGGAGTCTCCCTGCTCGAAGCTACAACAAAGTTCCTCCATCCTCTGTACCAATCTGAAGCAAGCTGACGGAAATATTTACAACTTCAGGCTAAACTGGTTACCAGGAAAATCAGATTCTAATTTCATTAATACCCCCCACCCCAAAAAATATCAGGGGCAGAGAGTCCTGGTTGTGTCCTTGAGGAAGACTGTCGCAAAAGTTTCCCCAGTTGCAAATCCAAGTGGGACTCGTGATATAAATACTTCATGGCTCCTCAGCAGGGGAATGATCCTATTCTTCTTCACTCAAAACTAATTAGTACACGTGCTTCTCTTTTTATTAGCTGTTGACTACAAAACAATATGAATGAATGTAACAAGAGAGAATGAATTTTCTATTGACTTTGTCCTGGAAAATCCATTGAAGCAGTTATTGAGTTCTTCCACAAGTTCAGTCTCTCCACTTGCTATTTAGAGTAGGGTTCACACAGGGATTTTGTTGTTATTGTTGTTGGTTTTGGTTAGGAGTGGTTGGAGAAAGAAACAAAATACAGTCCTTTATCTTTTTGGTAAAGTGTTAATAGCCCCATATTCTCCAATGGCTGGACAAACAAAACACTATTATAATGCTGTCAGAAACACATGATTCTGCCCTCTTTGACAGTGGAAGCTAGGGGCATCTTCTGCACTTCTAGCAAGAGAATGGTTGGGATAAAGATGTGGGATGCACTGCTGTGTTAAATTGGAACACAGTGGTACCTTATATTAAGTAAGCCAACACTACCTCATTGGGTTAATGCATTTTCTGATTCACACTTAAATTACACATTTTGTGGTCAATGCAGACATTCAGTGCTCTGTCTCAGACCATACTAAGCACTGGAAAATAACAGCAGCTGTAATAACCACAATGGGTGCACACCTAGAATTGTGGACTGGGTGGGCCACATCTTGAGAAGTGCTAGAAACTGGGAGAGTAGCAGGTGTCCAGCATCCCTGTGATGCTGGACAAATGAGGTGGAAGGTGTTAAGCACCACCAGAACTTTAAAGTAGGTGCATAACATGAGTGGGTGCTTCAGTCTCTAATTTGCACAATACTTAAGCCAATGTTTAAATTCATTCAGAAGTAGTTTAAGTGATTTTTTTAAGGACTTAAATGAATGGAATGGAAACATGTTTTAAGTTAGAGAAAGCCTAAATGATTTTCCTGAAGCATGTCATAAAGAACTTTTATCAAGACACTTAATCAAATGCTTGACTTCATGCACAGACTCATGTCCTGCTGCTGTGTGCAGTTTCAAGAGATGTCTACTGTGAAGTTTATGAGCCACAGACAGCTTCCTGAGAGGACAGCTGAAACCACAAATCCCAATAGCTTCAGATAAAGAGCCAGAGAGCAGAAAATGACCTGCATTTTCAGTGGATCCAAAAGGATGATCAGTCCTCCATCTAACAATGACTTAGGATGCAGTCCTGGTAGCTTTGCCCTGTGAACAGAGGGATTTATTTTAAGATAAGGTATAGGCTACTAATGACTCTTCTTAGTAACCTGGATTTTGCCTTGTGGCAATTCTACATGTTCCAGGAAGTTTAAGGCAATAGAAAACAGGCTGCAGGAAAGATTTTTGCAACAAGTAAATATGAGAAAGTCACAGTGTATGAAACGCTAGGACTATCTTTTTTCTTCTTGTGCAAATTGAACAAGAAACCCATTACCTGTAAATCTGATTGACAAAGGAAAATACCAAGTGTGACAATACAGGGCAAATAGTGGTTAAATAATGAGAAAGTGTCTTGCTTTCTTTGGTCAGCTCAGGGCACAAGTTTTGTACTAGTTTTGTACAAAGTAAATCATTTGTCATGATACCAGCATACCCAACAACAAAATATTGGTATTGTGAAAGTCCGTAGTGATGGACAGCTTCTGCTCCAGATGAATACCAACAAGGGACAAGGCAGCTGGCTACAGGACAGGAGGGGATGCAGGAGGGGTGAAAGGAATGGCCACAGTTACAGGTGGCAGAGCTGACACTTGAACTTGAGCCAATCAATATGGAGTTCATTCTGCAATGGTTTCTTTTAAATCGTATCATTGCATTTTCCAGTGTTATGTACAAGCAACGTTCCCAAAAGAAACAACTTACTACAGTCCCCATGCTTGGCAGTGAGGCTGCATGTCTGATCCCAGCAGTCCCTTCTACACCCTTGTAAGCGGATTTAGGCTCAGCTATGCAGAAAGCAGGCAGCAAGAAAGCCTTCCTGCCTGAGCTCCCTACCTCTGCACGCTGCACCACCTCTATCCAAAACACCTCTGCAGCATTGCTGCTGCATTGTTGGCCTCCCACGGATGCTTTGCAGTTCCCAAATTTCAGATTATCTTTTAGATGCTTCTATGGCTCCCCAGTCACTGTTTAACTGAACACTTGGTAGTGCTCATTTGGCCACCTTAGGCACAAACATAAGACACTTGAAAACACTGAAATCAGCAAAAGAACATCAGGTCTTCTCCTGAACAGGGCTCTGGAGGAGACAGTTGTCCACTGGGAGCAATGGGCAGAGACAAGGAGGCTCAGCAAATAACATGGTTAGTTTTATGTGCTGGGTTCCTCTTTCTCAGCAGATGCTTCTTCAGTGCTTAATGTTCCCTTCCAGATCCATCACTGCTAATAGTGTTGCCTGGGGATATGTCTGGCTCCACAGATGGAGAGCAGATGTTCCAGCAAACCTACTTTTAGCATGTTCAAGGGGAATTTGGCTCTCTTAGAGAGTCTCTGGACAAAGCAGAAAGGGGGAGGGAAAGGGAAGAAAGAGAGAAAAGCAAGAAAAGATTTACCCTTAGAAAGCCAGCTATGAAAGAGATCAGGTCTCAGAAGAGAAGCTGAGGTTCCCATCCCTCATATGAACAAACCCTACGACAACTTCAGACATGTTGTACTCTCAGTGTTTCTGCAACTCTGTCAGAGAGGGAGGCAATGTACAACTGATTGGGCTAATTTTGCACTTGTCTGGAAGATGTGGGTGAAGGAGTCTCCAACAGGGAATGAGGTAGCACGGGTACCACACTGAGTGGGGGTGCTGTTGATTATGACACGTTGGTATAATTTCAAGATCTGCTCAACCACCATTTCCCCCAAAACCTCTTCAGATCCAGTGAATCTAGAAATAGCATGTGACTGCTGGTCATTTTTAATCAGTAGGGTCTAATGAAAGAAAATTCTTGAGCCAGAAACTTTGTCCTGGGTTTATGTCTATGATAGGCAATGAAGCCATGGTCATTTCGGTTTGAATTCTTCCAGGTGTAGATATTTACGTCTCCCTTTATAATTTTACTTATTCATGCTGGGAACTACCTTTCTCAGTCCTGTCCCCCTTTCTCCATCATCTAAACAAATCCACCCAACAGCAGACTCTGTGATTTTGCCTATTTCATAGAATTTTGGGTAAAAATCTGCTTTCAGGGAATATTTCCACTGCAGTTTTTTTCTTCACAGTCCTTAGCAGCTGAAAGCTGTTACCCTGTACCTGTATCTCAAAGATAACAGGGTATCCTGAGGTTATTTTGGAGTAGATTTTTCTCTCCTGTTCTTGTCCCATTGGCCTTATTTCAGGATCAGCTTGGGGAACCTTCCCGATGACATTTTTAGTGGAGTCAGTGAAACCTCTCAGTTCTGGCAAAATGGCATTTCTTTTTTTTCTTTTCCTGGGAATTTAGTTTTAGCATGTTTCCATCATCTTTAATTGCTTAATAAAGGAAGTCAGTCCTTGGCCTGGACAAAGACCAGATGTAGAAAGGACCAGATGCTTTACTTTCAAGTTAGATGACTCCAAAGTACAAGTCCATCATGTCATTGCTGCTAATCCAACGTTATGTTGTGCAGCTTATCATCAGAGCTGGGAATTGGGTCCCAGATGAACAGCAAAGACCAGATGAAAGATGCCAAAAATCTTGGGGAATGCTTTATCCGGGTGGGAGAGTGCAACTTTTGGTGGTGTGGCTCACTCGACATGTGTTAGTAACGGCACTGCCAAACTACAGCTATGTAAAGGGATCTCCAGTACCTGAGCTGGCCTTGTAATTGGCTGGTTGAGCTCCTTACAGCCACAGCTAAAGGGTGCACCACCAATCTCCTATACCTTCTTTTGAGCCACATGCCATGCCTGAACTACTGGGCACACTGTGAAGTGCTGGGGGCAAGAAAAGTGCAAGTATTATCATTTAACAGTGGAATGTGCTTCTTTTTAACGTAAAACAATAGCAAATGTAACAATGTAATGAAAAGCAGAACAAAGATTTCCAGGGCAAGAGAATTTCAAAGGGATAATGGCTATTTCTGAGATGCTCAAATAATTGTGAAATGAAACCTTCATAGCATAGGCAGGATGTTGATTTTAAGTGAAAAAGGTAACAGGACCTTTATTATTCGCAGGGTAGAAACATCAAACGTCAAAGTTTGTGGAGGAAGGCACTGGTGAATGATTGTTAATATAACTCTGATTTATTTCATTATTAGTATAAACTAGTCAAGATAGTCTTTACTTTAAAAGTCTTTGGTGTTTAAAAGTGAATACAGTCACTTTAACCTTTCTGCTGGGTGTTTGCAAAGTTACAGAAAATTGATCCCAGTGTCTAGGAGAAGGAAGGTATTTTCTCTAATAAAAACACTCACTCGTGCTTTATCCCTTTTCACAGAACTTTTTATGAATCATAGAATCATTTAGGTTGGAAAAGACCTTTAAGATGTTGGGGGATGACCTCTGGACTGTTACTGCCAAACAGTTTCTCATCCAAGTCACTGCGATGGAGTCTGTGACTTTATTTGACTAAATGGTCATCTTTGGGAGACAACATGTACATCAGTCTATGCTTAGCTGTACAGTTTTGATCTCAAGGGCATGGAAGTGCTCATGGGAACTTCTGAAGGAAAGTGGTGTTCCTTGTGCAATGGTCTTAGGAAGGCTGCTTGCACCACATTTCACTGTGTCTTCTTCATCCATCTGAAATATACCCCTAGCAAGGTTAACATAACACTGCCTCCAGGGGTTACAGATAGTGCCTGTGAATAACTCTGTCTCCATAAGCAATGTGAAATATCTCCAGGGATAGAAAAAACTCCCATTTGTGTTACATCTAGTGCTGTTATTAGTGGTTTTATTTGGCTATCTCAAAGCAGTGACTTTAGGTACCTTTCTCCCATTCATGGGTACGTGCCTTCAAATCTAGGTTTCATCAGAGCAGTGAGTTCAGTCAGCATTCAGCTGGTCAGGAACTAAGAAAATTATTCTGCCACTTTCTTCTTCAGGAAAACAAATCTCGGGCCCCTTTGCAAAACCATTGTAGAAAATATGTCTCCTGCAAGGTGCATGAACAGTTTTTAAAGGGGTGGGCTGTCCACTCCTGTTGGCCAGCTGCCCTTTCTTTGGGTACAAGCAGTCCTGAATATCTGCGTTGTTTGTGGTCTTGATTCAATGAAAAAGTATTTTTGAAAAAAGCAAACAAACCAACCACAAATTCTGTCGCCCATACCTGTACTGAGGCTAATTCTTCATTACCTGTCTGCTTTCCGTAAAGAGAGAGCTGATGAGGAGACACAGCTGGGTCCAGCCAAAAGGATGGGACAGAGAGGAGAGACCCATGCTTGTGCAGCTCCAGCGTGGACACCTGTCAGAAATCTCATGATGTTTCTGTTTTCCATTAATGTGTCATCTTTGTGGGATTTTGGAGCCTGAGGCACTCACTGTGCACCAGAGCAGAGAGCAGAGCCTGAAGTCCAGGCTGGTGTGGCTGATGGCAGGGATCTGGCTGGGTTGGGACCTGCTCCACGGCCCCCCCCAGCCCCCGTTCCCCTCCTGCTCACTGCACCTGCACAGTGATCCTCGGGACTTGTTAATCATGCAGGCGGCACCTCATAAACCTGCCTGGAGACCTCGGGTTTGAAAACAGAGCCACCCGGACAGATTTACAGAGTGATGTCTGTTTGACTGACAGCTGTTGCCACTTTATGGGAAACCAGCACATGTTCACACTATAAAACAGGAACAATAGCTTGGGAAAACCTCCTCATGCGTGATTTGCTTCAGCCCCACTCTGCGTCTGGGAGGTGGTTCTTCCTGACAGCCACCAACCACCTTAGATGTGCTTTCAGTCCCTTGTAGCCTTGGTTGTCTCAGGCAGAAGCTAAGAAGGCACTGAAGCGTGGCAGCACCGTCATGCCATTGCTGAAGGTGCATTCATTACTGATCGGGCTGTGGATAAAAATGGACCTGTCAGAAATTACAGCTTCAGGCAGTTTCCTCAGAAAAAACACTTTGGTTCCACAGCCATTGCTGAGGACACAGTGGCAAGACTGAGCACACACAAAACCTGTTTCTAATGGAGAGCTGTCACACTGTGTTATCATGATGCTGCACCAGGGACGAGAAGAGTCTTTTTTTTTCCAATGGGTTGTTTTGTGTTGCAGAAATGTCTCTAAGAAATCAGGAGAGAAAAATCAGAAATCTGGGAGCAAGATCAAATGCCAGCCATGACAACAAGCTGGTCTGGAAAAGAAAACTCTCTCCCAATTCTGCGTGGGGACAAAGACAAACTATCAGGCGGGGACAACCAAAGGACTGTGAGATGCCTCCTGTACTCCATGGAAAATGTAAAGATTAAGTCTTAAAAAGTGCTTTTGGAACCACTTGGATGGACCGTTTACTGAGCATGGTTGCTGAGGACACAGCTCTGCAGTTGGACCCCATACCAGCATGCCCTGCCTGGGAGGCTTGGGGGGACCAGCATCATGGTCCCCTTCCAGGGATGCTGAGCTGATGATGATCTTGCTCTATTTTTCAGTGTTTCCTCCTTTTTTCTGCTGGCAGGTGATTTCTGGCTCAAAGAAAGGAGCCAGCCAGTCTCTGTGTGAAAGACAAGTGCCTCAGAGCAGTAAGGAGGGAGACAGAGTCTTGGGGAAGATTCAGATCAGATGAATCACCCTAAGTCAAAAATAAGCTTAATTCCACCATCTCCCATCATCCCCTCCCTGCACTGAATCAGTGGTGATTAGCAGTGGCACTGTTTTCTGGGGCAGGTCTGCAGAAGTGCAAAGTCATGATTACTGGACTGCATGAGAGAAAGAGGCAGTGGCAAACAAACGAGCATCAGGGAGAAAGACCTGAGAGCCATTCCCAGAAGCGTGAATGCAGTCTTCCACTGCAAAAATAGTAAAGCGTTTAGATCGCTGCGGTGGCTCAGTCATCTTGGGTATGGTTCCACATGTGAATTCCTGCTCTATGAATTCAGCATCAACAAGAAGTGAGTTTTCATAAGGTTTAAAGCCAGAAGGGAATCATTAAGATCCTCTATTCTGATTGCTGTGATAACACATGCCTTTGGTTGTTACACAGCAACTTTGGCCTCAAGCCAGGAGGGATCTTCTTGTTGTAGTTGGATATTTTTTTAAAAGGATACATCCAATCTTGATTCAAAGTCTCCAAGTGATAGACCACCAAAGGATCTGCAAATGTCGTCAGGACATTATTGTCTTTGCTGAAGGTGTGCATCTGATTTCCTGGTCGAAGACCTTACCATGCCTGTATTTACTGACAAGTGCCCTGGTCAGAAAGGTCAGATTTGAAGCATGGCTCAACACTGGGGGACGAACTAGCAAATCCCCTGCAGGCGGAGGGCACCCTCCACAGAAGAAAAACCACAGGCAGGACCTCTGCCAGCGGCACCTCTGGGCTGCACAACAGCAGCCGTAGGACCAAACAAATGGAGATGGACCACGGAAGAACAATCCAGTGCTGCTTCCCCAGTGAGGCACCTAATTCCCACTGCCTGTTAGCTAAGGATCTGCATGGGAAGCTGGATAACAATGCCATCTTGTAAAGCTAACTTTAGTTGCCTGTGAAGGAGATGTTGACACCTGAACTGGCTGAATGGTCTCTCTTTACCAATGCTGGCAGGAAATTGGAAGCAGGCAATGGGGAGGATGAATTGCCTATGAATGGGGGAAGGACACCTCTACACCAGCTTCCAGCAGGTGACTATCACTTAGAATGACCACAGCCTCCCTGGCATTCTCTAAGTTGGCCTACAGGCTTCTAAGCTGGGTCTGTTTTGTGACTTGAGTCCTCATTCAGCAAGCCCACAAGTGAATCCTGAATTACTGAAGCTTTGGACTTGGGAGTTTCTGCAAATGCATGGTTCCTTCTGCATGCCTACATATGCCTTCTTTGCTGTCCAGATGTTCAGGTGCATCTCAAACCCATGAGGAAAGAAGCTCTGACTTTTCAAATAGTTGCAACCTCAGCATGGACCAGCCACAACTTCAGAAGTCCCTAAATTGCAGGTTGTTGGAAGCTGGGGCAGGATGCCAGGGAAATTATTAGCATGAGCAGATTCCTGTGCTCTTTCCATGAGTGTCCAGTACTGGCTACATCAGAGCCAGGAGAGTGTGGACTCCTGGCCAGGCACAGTATGGATGATCTTGTGAAACCCATAGACAAGAATCTGTTACTGCCTAGCAGAACTGGTCAATTAGGTCATGACATTAGTTCAAAAAGCCTTCCTTCCTTTTCCATCTGAATACATTTGGGGTAAGGTAGTCGTCTGTAGTCTATAGGGGTTATGTATTCTGTGTCCGTTCCCCGCCCCCCCCCCCCCCCACCCCCCAAATAAAGAAACCTGAGCTTTTCCTGAAATCTTCTGTTTCCAAAACTTGGCACTCAGAGAAGACTATCAAGCACTCTTAGCCTTGGACTGAAATTTGATTTACTCTTCAAGGAATTTGTCTGAAAGTTCTAGCTGTAGTGAGGAAGACTTAAATGGAAAATCTCTTGAGAAACCTACATGCTCTAGGGAGTTCTGCTACTTCACAGTTCTGGGCAGCCAGTGAATTGTGATGAGAGCAGCTTTTTGCAAACTCTGCCCCCACTGTCAGCTGGAACTGTGAGTTGCACAAGCCACTGACATGAATAATAATGCATGGGAAGAGATTGCACAACACTTTCAGACCTCAAAGGCTCTGCAGTTCATGCCATTCATGGACAAAGGTTGGGTCCATTCCTTATTTTAGCTGGAGAGATAGATTTAATTGTGGCTACTGCATAAACACAAAAACACGTGGCTGGGATGTTTCTGGGATGTAGGTCATTAAATGGTGTAGCTTTGGCTGGTGAATAGAGTGCTGCAGCTCCCAGAGGGCCAGTTGGCAGTGTGCAGTTCCCCCAGTGAGTTTATCTATATTCTGTGTTGGCCATATAACATTCAGCTGTTATGGAGAACTTATGAAAGGGAGAACAGTATTTTAAAGGTGCTGCATAAAAGTCTCATTTTCAGATGGAGAAACTGAGGCACACCATGGGTACCAGCTCAGGAGGTCAGCAAGTCAGCTGCATGGAGGAAGGACTGAATCTGATCAGAGCCTGTCTGCTAAGAAACACCATTGCCCCAGCTTCAACAGCTGAGCTCTTTGTGGATGCCCCGAAGGTACAGGCTGGTTTGTGTCTTGCTGTTGAGCTCTCTGTGTAATATGTCCTTCCAGGAAAATGCCATTAGTTTAAAATAGTGAGCCCCTTTCTAAAACATGTTTTGTGTTTTGGGTACAGGTCAAACAGCAGACACTTTTGATTAATGCGACGTCGAGATATTAAAAAAAAAATCACACGCCTCTGTGGGAAAAGGTATAAAGGACAAACCTTCAGTGCTGTTCAGCATTTTGGGGAGGTGGGGAAATGAGCAGGAATGATCATACCTAAATAGAAAGCCAAAGCCAATGCTTGCAATTGCCAAGGTATCAGCCAAAAGGAAAACACAGCTCTGATCACAGTAAAATCATGTATGAGTCATGATGGGCCAAGAAAAAGTTTGCTTTCTTTTCCCCCTCATTGAACAGATGATGATTAAAAGATAAATCATGCTTGGAGTCAAATCAAGTGATTGGATTAAAGTTTAGTTGGGTATTTAGAGACTGTTTGGGACACAATGGAAAGTTAATTGAAAACTTACATTTGTGAGACCCTTGAACTCTCCAGCTCTTAATAAAATACTACTGCAAAGTACACAAGGGTTCCCTGTGGGAGAGATTCCTCTCCACAAGTGCTTTTATTCCTCAGGTATGTGGAAAAATGGTATTCATTTTCTCTACAAGTTCACCAAAGAAAAGCATGTTCATGATGATAATTCAACTATTGTTCATGATGCAGTAACTTAATCTATTCAGTTCACTGAAAATCAGTGAAGCGAGACAAAGAAAAGTCAGTTCTTTAAAAAATGAAATTTTAAACACTTCATTTTTTTAACTAGTCTTTGCTCTTCTCAGCAGCTGGTATTCCAGAGTGACTGGCTGCCTGCATTGGGCTGAAGTGACTCTGGAGTCTTAAAAACTATGTAAAAATTCCTTCTAGATGTGCTGTAGTAGGAAATGTCATGCTTTATTTGTACTAATAATATAATTGCATTCTGGAATCACCCCCAGTTCTTAAGGAACATACCCAGCCTCCAGCTTCAAAGCACTGTCCTTTTTGGTGGAAATACCAGTGAAACCCACAAATAAAGAGAATAAACTTCCCCATGTCCACGCACACAAACGAACATACAGAAATTAAAAACCTGGTTCCTCATTTGGCCTCTATGTAACCAAGCACAAGTCTTTCTTGGTAATCCTTAGCATTGAAGTGAAGCTGCAGAAACTCTGTAGTCAGGTTCATTTGCCCCTTTGCACTTTCTGGCTCTTGTAGATTCTTTATCTGACATTTTACTGCCCTGGAGGAGGGGACATCTTAGGTGGCAACAAGGCATTTTTCAGCCAGATCCTGCCTGCTACAGGACATTATAAGACAGCAGTCTGGCTTTCATGAAAGCCAGCCCTATTTAAGCAGAAATATTAAGCAGAAGCCCCCTTCTACCAGTAGAATTGAGAAGCAGGATTATTCAACAACCCTCACACATGCAGGTCAGATGTGAACCTGCACCATCCAGGTTTGCTTCCAAGGGGATGAAAGGGGCTGCCCTCAGTGTGCGTGACTGTAGGACCTGGACAGGCTGTTGTTTCATGGACCATTGGTCCAAAAATGGATGATGAATGAGTCCTAAAAGAAGCACGGTAGAGCTGTCTTCTCCATGCGCAAGAGTTTATATTTCTCCAACCAGCTTGGTCTTTAGGACAGTTTTTCTGCAAAAAGATGTGGGCAAAGAGACCATAGGTGAAAAGCTTAAGCAGAGGAGGTTTGGGGGGGAGAATGGGAGTAAGTTATGCTTATTTCAGATAATGAATATAAATTGCTTTTCAGACACGCTTTTCAGATTGGTACAGATAAATCTAAGGTAAACCTGACCAGGTGGTTTAGTAGGTGTGATCCCCGTGTGATCCCAGTGTGATCAGCATGATGCTTCAAACCCATGTGATTTAGCATTGGTCATAGTCCTATAATTCAACCAGAAGCAATGCAGTACCACTAGAGAATCAGGTATGTTGCAAAAGGAAAAACTCTAAAAAATTCCCCAATCCCCAAATCCCCAAAATATGACATTTACTTTGTATGTCTTCCTGTTGGACAGTGTGGCTGCACAGGACTGCAGAAAGCCATGCAATCCCTTTTCTTTCCCTAACGGATGACTAATGGCACCTTTTCACTCCTAACAGACATATCTTACCTGTTCTTAGAGGCTCGCAGTGACTGCAGCCTCACTTAGTGCTTTCCCATCCTTACTAATCGAAGATATTTCCTAATGTTCAAACTGATTTTTCCCTTGCTTCCACTGGTATCTGTGACTCAACAGTCTGTCCCCGTGTTCTGTCTTCCTCTTTGCCTGTTACTTAGTTGATGGGCTTAGCATGGCTCCCTTTAACTTTTTCACATAGGTCATGTCCTCGACCTCCTGCTGTTCCCTTGCCTGGGCTACATTCCAGACCAACAGGTCATGTAGAATCATCGAATCACAGAATTGTTTAGGTTGGAAAAGACCTTTAAGATCATCAAGTCCAACTGTTAGCCTAGCACTGCCAAGTCCGCCACTAAACCATGTCCTGAAGCACCACATCTACACCTCTTTTAAATACCTCCAGGGATGGGGACTCAACCACTTCCCTGGGCAGCCTGTTCCAGTGCCTGACTACCCTTTCAGTAAGGAAATTTTTCCTAATATCCAAACTAAACCTCCCCTGGCGCAGCTTGAGGCCATTTCCTCTCATCCTATCGCTTGTTACTTGGGAGAAGAGACCGACCCCCGCCTCACTACAACCTCCTTTCACGTAGTTGTAGAGAATGATAACATCTCCCCTCAGCCTCCTCTTCTCCAGACTAAACAACCCCAGCTCCCTCAGCCGCTCCTCATAGGAGTCACATGTAGTCACAGAAGAGCAAGCTGGTACCAGGAATAGTCTAACTCCAGTGACTCCAAGCTCTACATAAACTACCTCACCTTTGCTAAGGTAAGCATGGGTAGCTCTACAGTACATGCCTTTGTGCAGCTTGGCCATATCTGCTGTAGACAACTGGGACAGAGGTGGAAACAAGGCATGTAGGGTTAATGTTTTGGGACTAATTCAAGTTACCAATCCAGGTTAAAATGTAGTCTGTTGAAGAGTTCACCTCTTTGCCTAACCATTGTCTCCCACTGACTTCAATGGAGCTTCCACTGAGTGCATTGTTCTTTATAATCAGTGTCTCATATGCATCAAACAAAATGAAAATATTAAAACAGTCATAAAGCTAACCTTCTGTTTGTGCTAATTCATGTCAATTACATGCATCAAAATGGGAAGTTCACTATAGTAGCATTGCTAAATGATTTGCCCACAAAAGCTAGCCTAGCATTTGCTTTTTCTTAACAGCTGTAGTTTGTTCTTCATTAGAAAGCTTTATTCTGTCTTAAAGTGATGAATGGGACAACTGGGTAATAAGCCCCCAGTCACAAGCTATAGGACACTCCTTGGTGGATTAGAGGAAGACGGATCAGAAAGATTAATATTTTTCTATTCATTGTTGCAGATTCTGAGATGTTTCGTCTCACAGCTGAAGAATGTGGAATGGACGCAGTGCTGGAGGTGACACTGTGTCTTGCTCAAGGTCAGTTGCATGTGTGTGACATCTCTGTGGGGAGCTGCCAAGAACACTTTAGAGTAAGGAACATTTTGAAGATGGAGAAACAGCCGCTTTGGGGATGATGGTGCTTGCACAGCATTGGGGAGAAGTGAGAAAGCTATGTTTTGTGATGCCTGAGATGACAACCATGTGAATGAACATCCTCTCATCTGGGGAACCTGTGGTTTATACTGATTTCTGGTCTGAAGTACGATGGGAAGATGCAAAACAAATATATGTGATCATCTCAGCTTGCATGTGGCTATACTAGGAAACAGGAACGCTTTGTACCCATGTTGGCTGGGTGATGTGACAGGCTTAATTAGCACTCATTGGAATTAATATGGTAGCAGTCTGAGAAACACTGTGTCTTCCTCCTAGTATGCCAGGTTATGGTTTTGCTGTGCCTAGGTCAGCCATGAGCAGATGTTCACTCTGCCTACCCTGACTCCTCTTGATGTCAAAGATCTCCTCCCCTGGGCTCTGCCATCAGAAGGCATGAGTCACTACTCCCAAACCCTCATCCCTGCAAAATCCGACAGTGGGAGCAAACCAGAGTGGGTTTTCGTGTGCAGTCTCTAGCTTCATGCTTTCATTTCAGCAGCCATGGGGTTTATTTAGTACAATAGATACCCCAGCTAAAAAATTATTCAATCTTGGGGTAGAATATTTGAATTGACTGAGCTCATTGTGTCAAACCATTGCCTTGCGTGGGAAACATGCCTTTCATTTCCCCCTCACTGTCAGGAAATTAAGAGCTGAGGGGGTTTTGACCTGGTCTTGAACAAAAAGGAAACTTACACACTTTCTTCAGAATGAGCAGCATTTTCTGAGCTTGGAGAGCACCTCTGGGTGGTCTGAAATAGCAAGCTGACTGAGATGTGGCAACTCTGTGTAAGAGCTGTAGCTGGGAGTACCTTTGAAGTCCCCTGTGTCTGAGGCCATGATACCTCATAATGTGGCATTTTATCAAATAACTTGTAGGTCTCTTTCACTACTACTGCTGGATTTGATGAGATAGGCTGTCTGGGTGCTTTGGCCTGGACCACGTTTTGTACTGGGTGTCATAAAAAAGGTATGCATGATTTCAGGCTCTCCTCCCCTTATGGATCTCTCATGTCCTCTACTTTAATGAAAGTAATAATAATTATAACAATAAGATGATATGCATTATCCTAAGGGCCTGTACACTGAGTGGTAAGCCAGGAGCCCTTGCGTCCCCCTGAGAGCTTTTCTGTCAACTGCTCTTAATATTTCTGCGCTATTTGCAACTGTTATGGTTAGCAAACCTCCACCAGGGGGAAAATCCTCCAGTTACATGCACAAAATATGACCAAAAAGCTGAACAAGACCACATTAGGCAGAGTCTGGGGACACAGGGCTCTGGATGGATGCTAGGAAGACAGCACGAATCTCTTCCTCCTTGCCTTTGAGAACAACTGTGTTCGATTACTTGTTGTGCAAACTCGTTCTGGTTTGGTTTTCCTCTCTAAAGGCTAGGGCAGATGTTGTCTTATGAGGCTGCGGCGGGGTTCCAGCTAACAACCCTGGGCTGTGTTTCAGGTCTAAATCTCCCACTTTATGACACTTCTTTTGGGGGTGGGCAGGCAGCCTAACAAAAGGGAATGAAAGCTGTTGGACATCTTTGCTACCCACTGAGAGCCCTATGCTTTGCACCTATGGACTCATATTTTGCAGAAACAAAGGCAGTTTGAGAGAAGTGGGGTATGGGACCAAAGTGGGATATGGGACCAAGGGACATAGAGCCTCTGAATTAATTGTGAGGGACAGGATGAAAATCAATGGAGGTCTATATGCTGAGCTCTGTGGCACCTCCATGGGAAGTGCAACAGGAGAGACAAGAGTATTGCAGGGTACTGATATGTGTTTGCCTTTGGGGGAAAAAAAAGTCTCCTAGCTGCAGGAGTACAGAGTTTGTGCTGTATTCATGGGAGTCCTTTGAGAAAGCAAAGCATGTGTGCTGGCCATGTCCTCAAAGAAAATATTCTTTGTGAAAGCTAATAATTTTAGCAGGGATTCCTGTCTTCCTCTTGAGGAGAGTTAAATGAAGTTATGGGTCAGTGAGAGGGCATCTGTACAACACAGAGGAAGAATTTCCAAAGCTTGAATGTAGTCCCTTCATTTGGAGAAGACCTGGTCAAATTGGCTTTCCAAAATGTTTTCTTTCTTAAAGATTTTACGGGTGCTTTTTGCTGTTTTGCAGAGGCTGTTAAGCCACTCTGAATTGGTAGGACTCAATAGATGGAACTGATAGAAAGCTTAGGAAAGTTTTAACAATTTTCCTTCCAAAAAACTGAACTTCCCAGTAGTCTCCACCATACTTGTCCAGATTTCTTGATACAAATATTGTGTAATTTCCAGCTGTGAGTGGCATTGTTCCTCCTTCCAGCTGCTAAAAGGACATCATTATCATCTAGGCTCATGAAATGCCATGACAAGTCCAGTATGCCAAGGTCCTTCTGCATTTCTATTCTCAAGCTCACCCAAAATTCCTTTTCTTCTGAGATATGAGATTGGAAGCTCTCTGAGCAACTTCACTGATAACGTTCAGACCTCCTGTGTGTAGGAACTAGGCAGCCAATAGCTCTCTTTTGGGCTGTAATTTCCTCACTCAGAAATCACTTAAAATCAGAATCAAAGCTCGATGAGGACTGTACATTCACAAGTGAAAATAATAACTGGCTGTTGAGTTTGTAGTTCCCTTGAATGAGGAAACCCTTGGAAAGGCATCGGGTAAAAAACTGACGTGTGATGGGAGAGCAGGGGCCAGAAGCTGAAATTAATCGTAATGAAAAAGGGTATCCAACAAGCGGCTGCAGGAGTGTAGTCTGCCTGCTCAAATCTCCACTGGACCATGCTTCTTTATGTCACGATTTTGAAAGCCCAATTTCCTGAGAGGTTGCATGATTATTATTTTTTAACCTAAAATGTATGGCTGAAACAAAAAGCACTAAAAAAAAAAAACAACTGGTAATGCAAATGAGATCATTGAGTGGTTTGCTGGAAATGCCGTACATTGTGTTGCCCAAAACTTGGCATTTATGGAAGTGACCAGCGGGGAGGAAATGGAATTGTTCTCATGGACAGTGTCAACTTGGATCATCAAGCTACACCGCAGATTTGGCGTCTCTGATGGAAAAGAGGCTTTTCAGTCCAGTACAATCCCGCTTCACAGCGTCAGTCATTGCGTAGGTTGGGGTCGCTGAGGATTGACAACAGGGTGGGACAGCATTGTATAAGTCTGGCGCTTTCTTGTCTCAGATTAATGATCTTCATATCTGGTTTTCAGGGACACAGACTCACTCGCATGTAAATAAAAAACAGAGGGAAGCTTTTAAAAGGCTCAGATGCTTGCTCTTCCAAGCAACAGCTAATGCAACAGCTAAGACATGCTGCTGACTGAGAACGTAGTGGTCTTTTCGTGGCTTACCTTTTCCTCTGAAGTGATTCAAAGCTGCTTTTCATACTGAGCTCTTGCTCCTTGTTTCCTGGCTTCAACTAAAAATTTAGCCTTCCTTTAGCAAAAGGCAGGTGCCTCTGGAACGTGGTAGAGCCTGCTCAAGGTCTGAATCAACCCCTGGAGGGGTCTCTCTATTGACAGATGAAATCTAAGGCAGCTCCTTTCCCTAACTTTGCCACTGTAGAGAGGTACCCATAGCTGGGGAGGGTGGACACAGGTCCGAGTTCATGCAGGTCTGAGCAGTTGTGGTCCAGGAGCATGCACTCATGTGGAGGTGCAGCAGGCTGAAGTTTGTGTAGCCAAGGTAAAGAAGGTAAAGCTATTGTCACATGGCCCCTCTTGTGTTTGATATTTCATGAGCCTTTTTTGGAACAACTCCACCTGGTCTGGTCAGGCTGGGCCAGCACTGCAGGCCAAGATTCAATAAAGTTGTTGTTTCCAATTAAAAAAAAAAACCACACCACAGCTATAGAAACTGAGAAGCCCACATCTTGGCAGAGGATGGGCTTGAACACCATTTCAATGCAGTAACAACATTAAAGCCCCATCCTGTTCCCATTGAAGTTGGTGGCAAAGCTCCCATTGACCTCAGTGGGAGTAGCATCAGGCCCCCATATGTAAACACTGTTGGGACAGATTCACAAGGCCCTTACTCCTGGTTTGGGGTCTGTGGATGTCAGTTGTGCTTCCAATGAGGCAATACTGGTGGAGCAGTGGCACAGGTCAGGACCAGAATTGCATCGAATCAGTGCCCCATGGCTCTCCATGAATTTATCAAATGGAATTTCAGGCTGAAAACAAAGGGATTGAAAGGCTGAAAAACAACGAAAGAATGCGCACTTGGCAGCTCTGCTAACCAGATGTTTGTTTCTTTTTCCTTGTTCTTAACAATGACTAAAAAACTCGTGAACAGTCTCAAGCCCAGCGCAAGGTCAGCCTGAAACTAGGTAAGAGGTGTCGCAACAAGGCGGAACAAACATCTGGGAATGCAAAATGTTAATTTATACCAGGATCCAATCCTGTGGCTCAGAAAACATGGCTGAACCTTCAGAAGGCTGGGTACATGTGTGTTTTCCCTTCCTACAGCAAGCCCCATCGGTCGTGCGAAGCTCTCGCGGAAGTTTGCAGTATTCCCTTTGTGCTGTTGTGTGAACTGCTTCCAAGAGCAGTTGAGCTGTTGTGCTGGAGTCAGAGCACAAAGAAGCCAATGTTAAAGCAAATATATAAGTACATATAAATACACACATCCATTTCCTGGAAAATGCATACTTAAATAATGTAGCAGCAAGTTGTACGTTGTACTTTGTGATGCTTTCAAGGAAGAGAATAGGCCTTATAGAGTTAGTCTTATTAAATACAGTTTTTCATTACATTGCAAGAGGTGCCTTTCTGAAGAATCTCTAGTTGTTTTTGATAAAATCAATCCAAAAAGGGAAAATTACTGTGTGGGAAGCAGCAATATAATGCCCTGAGGCTGCAGAACAGTAAATCGAATCTCTGGCCTCTCTGCTGTGTCACCCCTGACAATATGCACTTCTTCAGCAGCATCTCCACAAGACTGTTCCCAGGACCAGCATCCTTTTGCTTTGTTTCACAGAAAAACACCTCATTAGTCAGTCTGCAGAACATCACAGCGAAGCAGATAAATTAAAAAAAAAAGAAGAAAAAAGAAAAGGTTATTCATTTTTATTAGTAGAGAAACTAAGCCAGAGAGGTAGAAGTGACTCATTGGTGACTTATTTGTTCATTAATGATGGGATTAAGATCTGAGCTCTTGTTATCTGACCAACTGGCTTTTTTTCAGATCACATCTGTCTACTAGCAACTCCACAGCCAAACAGCATGCTTGGCCAGGAGGCAGCATTTTACTAAACTGGTGTGTTTGAAACTGTGATTGCCTGACCTTACTCTTACTTAAATCAATATGGCAAACAAATCATCTTTATCAACTGGTTCAATCAGGTATGACCATTTCCAGGGAAAAAAGAAATTGGATATATTTAAGCTCAAGTCCTTAAGCATGGGCAATATGTGATGGCGAATCAGCTTAGTTGGTTTAGATTTGTAAGAAAACAGTACTATCAACAGGGTTAGGACTAGAGTTAGGGCCAGCAGGTGCTCATCGGTACAACTTGCAAAAGTCATGCAGCTCAATGCCTGTGAGCATGACATTAATTAATCTGTGAGTAAAACCAGACTGCACTGCCTGAGAAGGATAACCCTGGACAAAATCAAGCTGTAGTCCCCAGAAGAATATGCTATTAGGGCAGTTTCAAAGTGGCAGGAGCCTGGATAGGGGCAGTGAGGATGCTCTAACAATAGCAACAATCCCAGCACCTCTTAGGAGGAAGGAGAGAAGGAAACTATTTTATTAAGCAGTTTCTTTCTGAACGTCTAGTAGCTTGCAGGTCTGCTTAGAGCTTCCAGCTGGAAAACCTGCCTCACCGCAGGTACAGGAGCTCTCACAAAGAAAGGTTTCCTATCAGCCCTCTCATCTGCTTCCCCTGCCTTAACAGCAGCTGAGTGGCATCCCAAACTCGGCCTTCACACATTTCTGAGTTGATTCCTTTCTGTCTTATAGCCTCAGGCACAGACTCTCCTTATGCCACCCGCTGGGCTCAGGGACATAATTAACATGCTCAGAGAAGAGCAGCTATTGTCTGGACCACCTCAATATGTAGAGGGATAACAGAAAATATTCCTTGTAGAAGAGCTCCTGTGCAAGAGTCCAAGTTGCTCCATTTTCATCCATGATCCAGCAGGGATGTTGGATGTGTGTCCACACCTGGAAAAGCACTTGCCTGATCTGCTGTGATGTACCCAAGCCTGTCCATCCTTCTTGTGGCTGAAGCAGCATGTTTCCTCAGCCTGCCAGCACTGTCTAATGCCCTTGGGCAAGGCAAACCCTCAAGCAAGCACATCTAGTGCACTTTGCAAGGGATCACTCCCTCGCAATTAGAGCACCTTGCCGTCCAATCTGGATGTCGTGATGGTGTAATGTGCACGAGAGCTGCAGGCTCATTTTTGTTCTGTGCTTGGGAGAAACACTAGCCAATGCTGAGGCTATAATCCTCCCTTCTCCTTCTGCTCACCAGATCTCTGGCTCTCTTCAGAACCGCATTGAAAATAAATCTTTGTTTGTTTATGGAGTTTCTGGGAGCCTCAGGTTTGTTTTCCTCCCTCCTGCCTCCTGCCAACACTGGAAGTGCCAAAACATAAAAGAGAGGCATTTCTCTTGGAGTTGCCAGCCATGGTTGGAAGGAATAGTGCCAGAAATCTCAGGAGAAATCTGCTCCTGATCTTCCCAGCACAGTCTTACAGAGTGGAGGGATGAGGAGGGTTCAGCAAAGCATCTGGGCTGCTGGATGCCAATACAGAGTGCATGCCAGCTGGGGATGTGTCATTACTTCTTTCAATAAGGACAGTGGTACGCAAAGTCGAGGCCAGAGGAAGGACCGCTGAACGCTCCAGAGGTGGTAGCCATCTGCTTGCAGATTTTCTCTGTGTGAAAGCGTTGGTTCACTGTGTATTTAGCGCAGATGTTAAAGCCAAAGCCTCCAGATCCACATTTTGGGCCACTTCAGTGGCAGCGCGGGCTTCAGTGATGGGCTGCCTTTTTACAGCAATGTTTGGTCTCAACAAAGTCCCCCTCTGCCACCTGACTAGCATGTTTCACCATACCCAAAAGCTGCTTTGAAAGCAAACCTTCACTCCCCCTTTGAAGATCTGAGGAATAGGAGTGACCCAGAAAATGAGTGTGAGCCTCAATGGGCTTCCAGGGTGGAGTTAAGCCTCCCTGTTCCCAAAGACATGTTGGTGGGAGCAGTGGGACATCCCAGGAAAGGCATTGAGTCCTTCCAGGAGACTTGTGTTCGAGCTGATGTTGTGCTGAGGTACCAAAGTTCCCATCAGAGAGGCATAATACAGGAAAGAAACGAATTTTCTTGTAGTCCAATGTAGATGGCTGCAGAAGGCCTTGGATTTTAACCTGGGGCTCATGGGTGGGACCAGTTTGAATTAAACATCTCACATGCCAAAAGACAGACTTTTGCTCTTGGTTTGGTGTGCATGTTACTCTGGTGGGTGGGAAGGGTACTGTGCAGATGAGGGAGCTTCAGCCTGCGGCGTCAAGGTCGTCTGTGAGCACAGGAGATCCCGCATGGGAAAAAATCTGCTTCAGGCCACTGAGGAATTAAAAGGCTGAAACAAGATGCGATTTTATTGGTGTGTTGCTTGTGTATCCAAGAAGGAAGACACCGGGGATACTGTAAGCTGGTGACAACACAGGGTGGCATGGTCTTCCTGTGTCCACCAGTTGCTGTGACCTGTTGCTGACAGCAGCCAGGAGCTGAATGGATTTCTAACTGTGTGTGAATCTTTACTTGATCGCACTCTATTTCATGTTACTATTATCTCATTTCATGGTTTTCCTTGGCTGGAGTCCCAGCACAATTCATCTGAAGGGGTCTTTATATAAGCTGAGAGAGGGGCACCTTCCTTAAAAACGGGTGTTTGGAGGGATTTTCTCTATGCCTTATTCCCTTACAGCATTAAGGTCTGTCAGGTTTGGACTTCTGCCTGATTTTTTTCCTCTGCTATCCAAGTCTCCTGTTACTTGCCTCACCAGAGAAAGAGACTGTTATCTTTAAACCATCATTCAGAAGACTCTAGGTCAAGACCTAGACCACCTTCTCTTCTTAACCAGTACACAAGTAACTTCACTGAGTTGTCCCCCTGCAAGCTTCCAACCCTGTGGAAGAAGTAGGGTGAAAAGTTCAGCAAACCATAATCCATTTTACAGCAGACCTGCAAAGCACAAATATTAATACCAATAAAACAAGGAAGGGGTGACGGTGGAATTCAGTTGCCAGTAGCTGATAGAACTTCAAATACTTCAACTGTGAGCAAGGCTTTTAATCCACACACAATAAACTGTCCTACCTCCAGCATCAGAAGAAAACTGCTTTTTTTAAACTGGATTATCACACAAAAAAACCCCAAACTTGACATTGCTGAGCTTTCCTGTAAACCATCAATCTGGATATATTTTATGATGTGATTTATAGAGAGTTTGTTTCTTAAGACTCAAAGCAACATTGCTATAAAAGTATAAAAGATGCGTGTTTTGGTAGTGGATGAATGCCATTGCCTTTTTTCTCCAGCTGGGAACCTGCTGAGTGGGTTAACACCGCTTGCAAAGATTAATTCTTCATGTGTGGGCATTCATTGGCAGCCTTGAAGCAACGCAGATTACAATGCCATCATTCTTCTGGTCAAAAGCAACACCATAGCAGCTACTCAAGATAAAAGATTCATTAACAAGTTTGAAGCCAAGGGGAATGTGCTTCCTTGGACTTCCAGCACCGATTTTGCTGATTCTTTCTTCTGCAGGCATTTTCACATCACTTTTGCAGCACAGTTTTAGTGTTGCTGTTCTCTGTTCAAGTCATGGAATAGATTAGATAATCCCTAGGCCTTTTCTACCTCTAACACTTGTGGTTCTGGTTAAATAGATGTCAAGTTCTGAATTTAAAAGAGCAGAACAAGCCAAGGCTTTTGAGGTTCTGCTGGGAGGATTACAACTTGTCACACATTCCATAGCCTTCCAAAAGTGCCTGCACTTTTGGGTTTCCAGACAAAAACTGTTATTCAGCTTTCTGCAGAACTTCTTTGTAGTTCACCACACAATCCAACTTTTCCTTCTGTGTCAAGATACCACTAGCCTACTAAGGCTGGCTTCAGTGGAAATCTACCCTCCCTTTCATTGTTTATGACTGAAGATGTTTGCCTATTGCTGAAGCAAAACAAATTCCCTTACAATAAAAAATTGCATCTGCCAATTCACTTTTAAATGAAGTTCTTGGAATTTATAGGAAAGTAAAAGGTCCCAGGGAAATGAATTGCTGTCTTGTAACCTTGCCAAGTATACATAAAAGAGCTGATAGGTCTTTGGCCTACTTGCTTTTATTGTGATCTATAAGCTGCACATAAATATTGTATCTCAGATGGTGCAGTTTAGGGCTGTGGAGTTTTCGAAGTAGCTTAAGGAGCTTTTCACCTCCAAATCATTTCTCTGAACCTGGCTGGCTGCTGCTTTTTGTCATGAGTCATCACAGTGGAGAAGCAACTGATTTGCGGTCTTAATGGAAATGCCAAGGAATTATCAGGGCATGAGATGCACATTGGCATAGCATCACTGGATTCAACAGGGTTGCACCAATGTGATCTCTCACCTTGGAGAGGCTGTCCCAGTGGAAATGCTGTGGGGAAGCACACACTCCCTTCCCTTGGCCTCCAAGAGACAGCTTATTTTGGTCTCTTTTCTGCTGAAGCCCAAGTAATAACCAACAGAGCATTCAGAGCATTGCAAAGGAGCAAGAAGCCATGCCGCGATGGTGGTGTTTGGTATTGCAAAGAAGCGTGACATCTCAGAGGTCTGATCAACAGACTTGATGGCGCTTTTGTCTCAAGAGATCTCCTAGCCTCACTGAGGTCACGGTATGGAGTCAGAAGATACCTTGAATTCACTGAGACCTGGGATGCTAACCTGCTTTGTGACCTTGGGCACCTCAGTTTGGCTGGGATTCAAATCACCTGAGTTTAGTTACTTAAAAGTTAGGCCTCTAGTCAAAGATGGCCATCTAGATTTCATCCAACTGTAAAAATCTGTCTTATGACATGGTGCCAAGGTCACATCTCTCAGTTATGACTGGTGGCCACAAATGCAGGAATGTATTCAAGATGCTCTTTGCCTCTGTGGCAGGGATTGCTTTTACTATCCACACCAGTATAACCATTTTGCCATCCACCCAACATAACAGGGCCTTGATCTCTGTGCCATTGTAGTGCAAGTAGAAAGAATCTAGCTTTGAAGCTTCATTATTGCAGTGACACCATTTTTATTGTTATGGTAGGATGGTATTACTTATCAGCTCCATGTATTTTCAGCTATTAATGCAGAATCTGACACTGATTTATAGGCAAAATCAGTTGCTTTCTCCATATGGAAGAAACGCAGAATGCTTTCTGTTCAGGCCTGTTATATAGGTGCTAGGCTTCCTTTTCTCAAGAAAATTCAGATCTGCTTCACTCTCTGCCATTGGCCAAGTTTGAAGTTTTTATTATTTGGGTCTTTCTTCCTTTCTTGGTGCTGTTTGTTTATAGCACAGAAATTTCAGCCTTGTCCTTTTGAGAGCATCCTCTATGTGATTAGGTCTTCACACAGCTTTATTAGAACTGGTTGCTCCTTCTGTGTATCATCGCTAGTGTTAGAGCCCAGACGCATTAGGTGCACTGTAAACACTCCAGCAGTGCAAAAGGCATGTGTTTACCTTCCTTGGGAAGGAGAAGGTGACAGAAAATTCATCCCTGGGAGAAAAAGGGTCTCTCTTTCAAGACAAGGAGCCTGGCACCTTTGTAGGTTTGAGCTTGGAAGCAACTGGTGACTACGAACTCAGCAGAAATAGGATGGGTTGCCCTATCATAGGTGAGTGGTTTTAGCAAGCTCTTGTGGTCAAATCCTTCTCCTCTATAAAGAAAACTTTGAAGAATTCAGTGGTGAGGCTTGGTCTTTGAAAATGTGTGTGTCTGAGGGAAGAATTGTTAACTTGGCATCTGGATTTGAGGTTGTTAATGCACCAGAGGCTGTAACCAAAGAGTGTGGGTTTGGGGAAGGGAGAGGTTGTTGGGTTTGTGTTAGTTATATGCCATATTAATTAATACAGAACATATTAATATTAATTATAGTGTTTGTATTATATTCTACTATCATTCTTCTTTAGCACTGTTGTGGGCAGTTTGTTTGCCTGTCACTATAACCACATGCTGTTTGTCTCCAATGGGACTGCTTTCCAGTAAGTAGCTTGTGTCTATAGTGAAAACGGGGCTCTGCATGTCTTTTTTATATTTCCTAGGCAATTGCAGTGCAACACGATGGGAGTCAGGAATGTTTGGGGACAATGTGGGAAAGAGACTGGTGTGTTTATTGCCTCTGCATCACAGCATATACCATATGTTTTCCTTAGTTTCTAGATCAGCTGACCTTGTAAAAACCATGCTCTGGGTGACCCTAGGACAACCTGGACCATATTTCTAAGTCATTCATAAACGTTCATTAGACTGGCTTTGGCTGCAAATCAGAGTAGTTCAGGACACTCAGTGTAACACAGGAAAAAGATTTGGGAGACGTCAGTTCACAAACCTTTTGGTGGACCTATGAGATGTTCACAACACTTATCTTTCCCTTCTCCATCACTTAGCTTTAATGATTAAAATTCTGAACCTTCACTTAAAGCAGACCTGGATTTCTCACTCCAAGTAGGGAGCTGGCTTCCTAGTTTTGGGCAAAATCCCAGGACTACCTTCCTCAAACTGAAAGCTTTGAAATGGGGTTAATTCTGCAAGTACACCTGCATTTTACAAATCAGATCTTCTCTGAAGCTGGAACCCTCTTTTGTGTCCCAAAGGATCCTAAGATGGGAAACTGCAGACTTTCCAAACTTTTGGTGTGAATAAAATTGTATTCTTGTTACTCAGAAAAAATACAATTTATAAATTGAAAGTTAAATTGTAAGGATATCAACATTTTGGGATTATAAAGGCAGCAGACACAATTAACTCTGAAACAGGAGACTACAGAGAGCTGAACAAATTGCCATGTTTCTCCAACAGCTAGTTTGCACATAGGTACTCTGTATTTTTAATAACACAGAGAATGCATATGTAGCTTTGCTGCAAAGTCCCCTCATGCCTCCTCATCTCCAGAAGTGTTTGGCATCAGTTTAACTCTTTAACCAATGGCAGCATAAAACTGCTTCTACCCTGCATTTCCTTGTTTAAATTTTGATAAATTTTTTTTCATTGACTTTAAGGAATGACGCTGATTTGTTGCTTGGTCAAAAAAATTTGGCTTCTTCCTTCATACTTTTTTCAGCAATCCACATGCATCACAGGGGTGGAGGAGAAATAATTGGCCTATAACTTTGCACAGCTCAGGGAAAACATACAATTAGCATTGCTGCAAATTGCTCCCGGATGAAACTGGTGAGTTGAGAAGTAGAAAAGCCAAAGAGCCCTTGAAGCTGGAACATTTCCCTGTTTGCCTTAGGATGTTTATCATCTTAAGACATCATCTGTATCTCTGGGTCTTGTTTTCATAATGAAGTGTCTCTTGAGATTTCTTCCACCAGTGTTGTCACTGTTAGTGTGGGAGACATCAAAGCAAAGTGAGATAGCTGGCAACTGGCATGGCAGCATGGGGTAAAAGGTGAATGCTTTGTGAAATGATGCCTGCAGGCTGTATATTCCACATCAAATGCAGGCTCTCCCGAGCTTTAAAACCAGAGCACCATAAAAGGTGACTCCCTTAATGGGTTTAAAAATAATTCTTCCAAGCTTGCTCCCTGTTGTTCACATAGTCTCTTACCTGCAATGGAGAGCAGTGGCAGGCTGCAATGAAGAGGCAAGAGGGGAGAGGAGACACAAAGCAGGAAGGAGTCAGAGGCAGCTGGTAGTCTTGCAGGATAACATAACTGCTCCAGTGCTCCCCACAGCCAGGGGCCAGGTGCAAGGGTGGTTGTTTAAAGGAGGCTGAGGAGGGAGGTGCCCAAATTCATGTAAAATCATTGCAAACTGAGCAATTATTTGCCTTAGGCTTCCATGCTTTGTAGTAATTGCTGTGGGGGGGAGAGAAGGAGTGCGCGCATCTCAGGCATTAAAGAATGAGATGGTATTTCAACCATCTCTTTCCCTCTTGCGCATTTTGGTGTGCCCAGCTCTTTCTTTTACAATCATGGTTTTGTTCCATGTGTAAAGTCTGAAATGGTTCAATCAGCAAGGTACATGCATGAGGGGAGCAGTTCATTTGAGACACGGAGCCAGTTTGAACAGAGACTTGTATGGGCTTCTTGAGGTCAAGGGGGCTGGAAAAAAACAATCCCAAAGGATCCAAAATATTTTTCCACTTGGCTCTCCGTTTGTGCCCCAATGTGGTGGGGAGATGCCAACCCTGACCCACGCCATGGCAGGGAATAAACCATTCTCTAACCTTGACCTGTTCCCTTGTGTCACTAGAATACGTCCAAGAACATTTGTAAATGTCCCTTGTTCTCACTGAATGCTACCAAAGGTCTCCCAAGAACAACAACCATAGGGAGACAAGATGTGGTGTTTCTAACAGAAAAAGAAATTTGGGAAAACTGAGGACCTGCTCGCAGCTGGAATGGACTGCCAGGCCAGATGTACCTGAATCCTTGCACTGGTGGAAAACATCCCAAAGTCTATCTCTATGATTTTTTTTCCCCCTTTTTTAATTTTTTCTCTCTTGTTAATGAATTCATCTCATGGTAGTTGGAGCTATTTCATGGCACAATTTTTTTCTTTCATGGTTGAGTTGTCCCCTCCTTACTGAAAGCAGGGGTGACCATCACAGTTAGTTTCCTTGCAATTGATGCCAGGTCTTGCTGTCTCCTAGCCCAAAGCCCTGTCATCATCTCCCCAGGGCTTGTCCCAGTCAAAGAAGTGACATGAATGTTTCTCTGCCAAAGAGCAATTGGTTCTCTGTTGTCCACAGGCTCCTCTGCTTAGGAGCACTTTGCAGGCAGAAGATTACGTATCTCTGGGGAATGAGGGAGAGGAGGAGTTAGCAAGGACTGTGTCTGAAGTGGTGTGATGAGTGCTGGCAAGATGAGACTGACTCTGTGGCGCTGTGGGATAGATGCATTAAGAAACCTTCATTTCACAGTCCCAGCAAATGCTAGCTCTCAGGAAAAGGGTTTATGACCAGGCTAGTTTGGGGATGTGAGCAAGGAAACACTGAGTGCAGCAGGTCCTGGGTATTCAGTGAGTTGGAGATGATGCCAGTGACAGGGAGCCAGAGCCAGGCTCACCAGTAATTGCAGCAAGAAGGTTCCTGGTATCCATCGCTCTACAGAAAAATGAACAGTGTAATTGGCAGTAGGGAGCAGGTGTGAAAACCCCAGAGGCGTTATCCTAAATGAGCCACAGCCACTTAAAAATCAAATCCCAACCACCCTCAAGTATTTCTCTCCTTGCAGCTCTGCTCAGGGCTTCTTTGGGAGGGAACAGTTCTGCCATTCTCTCCTTCCACGGATGTCTAATTGGGGCTCTTTGGAGCAGCCAGACCATGAAGGAGCAATTTATTGCGGACTCTGCCTAGGAAATGAAAACCATGCCCCTGTGAGATGGGTCTGGTCTGCCCCAGCCCACAGCTCTGGGAACAGAGGCAGAAGAGGAACAAGCTCTTGCAAAGCACATAAAAATAGTCATCTGGAGACAGCAGCCACTGTGGGGCTGCATGGGTTTTTTTTAAAAAACTGAAGAGGTGGGTTCTTTTTTTCATTATTTCCAGGCTGTTGGAGTTGTTAAGCTGAATGTCGTGTGTGAGAGGTATGGCACTGTCTTGAAGCAGGTGGGAGGTACTTAAAAGGTCATTATAGGGAGCAACAATCTGTGCATAAGGGCAGGAAACTGGCACCAAAGAGAGGGCTGTCCAGTGGCAACATTACTTAGAAGCAATTGACCAGGACAGTCTTTTTAGACATGACTGCCTTGTGCTGCAATGTGAGACCTGTCCCTGGGGGACTACGGATGCAAGTGGAGGACCACAGTCTCCACAGAAGGAAGGAAGGCATAGAAGTGTCTGACAGTTGTAGAGACCTCTTCCTGCGTGATCTCATTGGGTGTCAGATCTATGTAGCAGAAGCTGAGAGGCTGCTCAAGGTCACAGCAGAAGTTTGGGGCTGGGTCTTGTGCTGCCTCATTATAAAACTACTCGGACCTGTGTCCCAGCTTGATGGGAGAAAGGGTCAAAGCTGCTAACACCTCTCAGTCCTTTTCTTGAAGCAGGTTTTGTCCATGCAGCAGAGGTATGACCTTGGACTTTGAGAAATATTCTCTCCTCCTCCCATAAGTGGTCTGCAGCATCAGTTAATTGTCTTCGAACCCTGCCATTTCCTACCTCTACCTTGCAGTGCTCAAAAAGATTTTGAAAGCCTGTGGAAATTGCACTATATTGGCATGGTTCTGCTCTTAGAAATGCACAACGCATGTTTTAGAAACAGTGGGTTTGGAAGTGTGGAAGGACCTTGACTTTGGTCCCCTGGGGGGACCTCTGTTTCCTGTGGGGTCCATTGGCTGGGACTTGACCACAACAAAGAACCTGAACACAGCATCCTGCCTCCTCTGGGCAATAGCAGTTGTGTCCCACCAAGCTAGTAGTATGAGGGGTGCCAATGGAGGCCAACTGGAGTTCATGCATTGCTGGTGATACAAGCTTATTGCACACTGTGGCTTTTACTTATTAAATTCTGCACACACACATGCACACACACCCCCAAAGGAAACTTAGGAAACTGTTTAAATTTCTGTAGGTGAAGTCAAGTGTTCAAATGCTAGGAAATGCCAGATTTATAGTTGCCACTGTAATCTCGCTCATGTGCTTTGATGCAGCCTTTAGTAACCTGACTCCCTGCATTTCCCAAAAAGATTGCATAGGGAGCTGAATTATGGCTGCCCAGATAAGCTTGGACTAGGCATTTCCAGCTTCTGAGTACCTAACTCTCCCACCTACACTCTTTGACACTGTGTGATATAAGTATGCATGCAAGGCAGGTGGCATGGCGTTCTGTGTTTCATGTGCACGGTGACTCAGGGTGGTGCAAGATTAGAGTGCGCAGGTCACACTAGTGTTGTATGACTTCAAGGGTGCTGCACCCAAGAGCTGACCCTGACCATCTCCGCTCCCAGAGCACTTAATAAATTTTGTAGGTTTTCTGCTGCAGCGGTTCTACTTTTGCAGGCAGCTTTGAAATGTGGTGGCATCTGACCTCCACTGAAACCAAAGACATGACTCCATTGATTGCTGAGCGTCACCTGTATCCTCTCTGGAAATCCCCAGAGGTGCATTCCCCACTGAGCCCACCTGTGTTTTTTACAGTATGATAGAAAGCAAAATACTTTTCCTGAGACCATGAAGTTAATTCATGACTCTATTTAGGAATTCATGTTATAGATATTACCTCACTACAGAGTCCAGTACCAGCACCTTGTGAGCAGGTTTTGGTTGAGAAAAGCCAGCCATGAGAATGCAGCCTGGATGGGAAGGCACAGAGGACTGGGAAATCAAGTGCTGGCTAGGAAATTCCACCTGCGTTTTGGTTTCTGGTTTCAGAATAACAATGAGACGTGTCCATGCCACCCTGTTCATGGTGTGTGGCACCCTGATGCAAGCGAGGGTTAAGGTCATTAAAGGTAGTTTCTAGAGGTCTGTCTTATTGCAGACTGGGACTCTGAAGTGGCCGTCTACATGGTCTCAGTTTACAGTACTGTGCTGGAAGTATGTGCGGGTTAGGACAGGAAACAGAGCCACAAAGGTCCAGATCTACATGGACTGAGGTGATGGAGTGCATTGGAGTGGCTCCTCAGAGACAAACTCAAGGACATGCATACTGGCATCATGAACCCAGTCTAAGTCTCCTGTGCACCTCTCTGGCTTCTTAGCTGATGGTCTGCATGGTAAGATAGTGTTTCCTTTTATCTCTTTCCTATTTCTCTGTGGAAAAAAATATCCTACTCCATATCTTCTTTTTTTATTGCTTTTGTGTCAGAGTGGATCTTTGATTGGAAGCCTTCGCATATCTTAATCAAGTTGGGTCCTTTCATGTTCACACACTGCTGGAGATAATAAAGCCACAGCAAAACGTATTTTGCTAACAACTTTGTGTCCTGTGGGCAGGACACATCCAGCTCTTTCTCCTGTAGCTGTGCAGAATGGGTCATGGCAGCCCGTGTAAGGAATATTTTTGGCATAACTTTACCCTGTTGCCTTCCTGATGCTCACCACGCTTGGAGGTACTCTACAAAGCAAACCAGAAAAAGAACAGGAGGCTTTGTTTCTCCTGATGGCTTCAGTTTTCTCCTTCCTTCTGCAAAAGCTTTCGATTTTGTCTGTCCACAGAGGACTTTGACTAGAAAACTAGAGAAACTATGTCATGAGATTAAAGCTGGCAGGGAAAAGGCCTGCTTTAATTTCCCTGTGGTGTACACAGCCCCTGTCCAAGAACCATGAATATTTTTTTGCAGCTGTTGCCTCAATGCAGAATTAAAAGATGGTAAGACTGGAGTTAGCTCATGTGAATACCCACACCAAGCTCCACCACTGACCCATGAGCAGCTTCATGCCTGTTACAACCTGCTGCCATGGCTTTAAAATGGTACCCATCCCTTGGTTTAGAAAAAGCAAACTCTGAATCACCTAATGAAGCTGCTTAATAAGAAAGACATTGGAAAATCCCTTGGACGGGGTGCCAAGATGGTGTGGGGTCACTCTGGGCTTGTGATCTTTGCTGAGTCTCCAGACTGCATGCAGCGGGCCCTAACCACAGCCCACGGGAGGGATGCTTTCCTGAGGACATGAAGGAGATGCTCTCCTTCCTCTTTGAAGGGTGGGTTTTAATCACCTCTGTGGCTGCTGGAAGAGAATGATGACTCTGCTTGCCTGACAA
The DNA here is from genome assembly GCF_047370975.1 of Nipponia nippon. Lineage (NCBI taxonomy): Eukaryota > Metazoa > Chordata > Aves > Pelecaniformes > Threskiornithidae > Nipponia > Nipponia nippon. The sequence continues at coordinate 58,390,399 of NW_028262369.1, forward strand.
GTTTGGGTAATAGAAGAGGTCCAGCCAATGCTGGGGTTGCTCTGACCTGTGCTTCACTCTCAAGCCCCAGGCAGAGGTAGAGCTTTGCAAATGAAAGTTTCCTGTGTGTTTTTTTTTCTACTACGTTGAGCCTCCAGTATCCTTCATGTCTCAGAGAAGCTGTGATTAAAGCTAGTGCAGAGGTCTTATGCTCTGTTCCCCGCCTATTCCCCCAATAATCCAAACCTGAACTGCACTACCTTCATAGCTGCATGTATGCGTTATAGTAATTTACAGTAGAAGATATGGTTCTGATGAGCTGAGACGATTTATATCCTTTGAAAGGAGAAATGACACATCTATTTCCTGAGAGGTAGAATGTGTCCCAGTATCTCAAGGAACTGGACATAGGAGTGAATCAGACAGATGAATCATGAATCACTCACAGATTAGTCAAAATACATTTCGGTTTCCTTTAAAAATTGGTCATTTAAAGCAAGCTGTCAGAAGATCAGCTGAAACTGATATGACCTTGTGTTGTCTCAGATCTGAAGGCTGAATAATTGTGTTGTTGACCTAATCATACAAAAATGTTAACATTAATGACTAATAGAAATTCCCCACTTAAAGAAAATATCTGCATGTTGCAAAATTCAAATGTTTGGATATTCCCAGTTAGGACCATGTCTGAAAAACGATTTCCCCAAATTCAGAACTTTCTTGGTCTTTAACAATGATTTACATTACAGCTGGTGTTTAGCTAACCATGCTTCGTTTTAAGCTATCTGGTGGGATCCAATTCAGGCCACTTTGGAGGATTTCTGGCTGTCTCAACCTGTTATTTAAACATGGTCCCCTTTACTACTTCTTTCTTATAATACCAGCAGTGAGAGTCCACTCTCAATTGAAGATGCAATAAAAGGGAGAGGGTATGAGAAGACAGATGGAAAATGGACTTTCCTTGGAAGAAGAGGATGTATTGACTCACTCCCAATCTGTAAATACCTCTTTGGGGAGACAATTTTAGATATGAGAGAGTTTTATACAGAAGGTGAAGTCATAGGGATGTATCACCTCAGGAGAAGACTGTCAGAAGTCCACTGATTCTACAGCAAGCAAGGTCATTCCCATTCTCACAATTCCCATGCTGCTCCTGGATTGCACTAGAATTGCTTCATTTGGATGTGGGAAGCAATATACCTTGTTCTTTTTCAGATTCATCTTAGTGCACTTCAGCACTAGATGAGCTATCCATGGGGAGAGAAAAGAGGAGGGAGAGTTTTACTCAAATGAAAGACGAAGCTCTTGACTACAGATTTGACAGCAATTACAGGGAGAAGCCATTATCAAGAAAATGCAAAATTTAAAATGTCTCTGATGTGACTCCTTGCCAACCAGAGCAGCAGAAGCCACAGGAACCAGCAGTGGAGCTCTGTTGTGTCCTAGGGATTGGTCTCCTCCTCCATACCATTTATGCTTAGTTAGTATAGTGGTCTTTGTTGAGCTGTAGCTTTGGATGAGCTGCTTTGCATCTGTTCAGGAGGTCTTGGCACACGCATAAGGTGATTTAAGATCATTTACCCTGTTGGTGCCTAAAGATTCCCTGAATGCTGGTCCTTTCACTCTTCTGTCTTTTCTCTTGAAGAGTCTGTTAAATCACGATTGGAAAAATCCACTGCAATATTTTCATTTCACATATCGTTAGGTATTTTTTCACCGAGTTGCAGTTCTGTTTGCCTGTAATTTACTGTCATTCAGAGACCACATATGATGAATCAATGTGCTCTGCTTCCACTTGTGTTGTCATATCCCTGATGCCTTCCTGGGTTGTATGCTGCAGTCAGATGTAAACTGTTGTGCCCGATCCAGGGAAGTCCTCTGGTTTGTAAGATGCATGAGGCCAGGGTAGGTTGCCACAGTGCTCTGTTCGGCTATGAGTTATGAAACAAAGAAATCTTCAAAATGAAAGGCTGACTGTGGAAATTTTTGGCCAAAAAGGGAGATAGGAGAAGTCATTGCTCACTGACATCTTTGAGATCTTGGTGACAGAGCAGGATGTGGTGGGCAAGGGGTAAAAGCATGGAAATGGAGAGTAAGTGCTCCATCAAAATGCTCTGGCTGAGCCTGGAAGCAAAGTGCATGTCTTGAGCCTGTCTGAAGTTGGAACAAAAGAGATCTGGTGGGGTAAACACAGCTGTTTACCCAAAGCATGAGAGTCAGCCATGGGCAGGATTGGTGCCATGGACAAGTATGGCCAGGAGGAGCAGGGAAAGAAAGACTTGGTGCATGGAGCCAGAGCACTCCTTCCTAACCAAAATACTTCACCCTGGTTCATGGTCACTCTAACATGGCCAAAGCCCTGCACACCAAGTTATTTGGGAGTGAGTTTCGGACCGCTCCATGTATTTGCACAACTGAAGAGGTAAGAAGACACACAGCAACTAAAGCAGAACTGCTGCTGTAGCCCGTCCATAACACATGAGATGGGATTCAGCAAATTCAGATGACTCCTTGGTTATGCAAACTGCAGCCCATCTCTGAGCAAAGAGGCTAGGTTAATCACACGTGCTCTGGTGCCAGCTATTTACTTTGTTCCCATGCCGTGGCAAAGAAGGACAGACTAAAGCAAACGAGGGCTCCAGGAAATTGGAAATCATTGGATGCCTTGGAATAAACTGAGATCAGGAAATACAAGGACAACCTGTGGATCAAAGGGTATGAATGCAGGTTCCCAAATAAAGGCGTGATTATGTGAGCAGTTAAGGATGGATTAGAATCATAGGTGATAATAGTAAGCAGCTGGAAAGGGAGGCTGTAAAGAGCCAGAAATAAACTAAAAGGCAGGTGGAAAAAAAAGAACAGATGAGAAAGGCGTGATGGGAATCCTACCCCAATTAAAAATATGAAACGAAGTACTCTGGTGCACCTAATGTTCATATGAAAGTATGAAATGAGGCACCCTGTGAGGTGCTCTGACTCCAACTGATACCCTGGCTTCTTCCACATCTTCCTGGGTTCTGATTTGGGCAGGAGACTATATTCCCTGGAGAAGGGATCCTCTTAAGAGGTGCCTTTGTGATAAGTGCAGTCTTTGAAGTGTTACTGAAATGCCACTCCTGTTTCACAGGGCTGTGGTCAGGCAGACGACCGTTCTAGATGCCTCTAGTGTTTCCTTCACAGATGATGTTTCTTTCTTAGCTAGAACATGACTGTGTTGAGCTGGAGGTCAAAAGCCTCACAGATTTTGTCAAAAGCACTGAACATCTTGTACCAGGAGCCATTTTTCATCTTTCCTGCAGGCTTGTAGCTGGGATTGAACTAGGAGACTTTCCAGCTCATACTGAGAGTCATGGTTGCTTGCCCATCATTGTCCTTCAATGTGTTTTAGGTCCACAAGACCTGAGTCTAAGTTCTATGGCTGACATGCCTGTAGATCCATTGCGAAGGGTGACCCTTACAGGACAGTTGAGTTGTTTTGGCCTTTCAGCAAAGTTTTTCATTCTTACGTGGCTAGTCCACACTTAAATATCAGCAAAATGGGTTTCATATGCATGTTGTACCCATCTTTGCACTGAAAAACTAGAGCTCCATTATTTCCAGTTCTGGTTCTTCATAACTTTTACATGGAGTCCACATATTTCCTGTTTACTTCTCAGGAAACTTTGAAGCTAAAGATAACAGCACATGGCAAAAAGGAAGAAGTAAAGCCAAGTTAATTTAAATTTGCTTTTATCCCAAGCCCTTCATATTGGTGCACATCCTGATCTCTTTGTTATAGCTCTCTTCTTTTTATTTCCCCCTGCAAGAACCATCAGATTCATGTATGAAAAACCAAATTATGTGTTTAGGATATGGAGAAGGCAAGGATGTGTCCTGGTACTTCTAGCCCCAGTTTGGGGGTTTTCAGAGCTGTGACACCTATCAGGAGCCTAATGAAGAAGAGGAGGCAAGCTCATAGTAGGAGTTGCACCACTTGTTTACCACATGTGCACAGGCCACCTTCCCATAAAGGCAGAAGGAAGGCTAGAATCGACAACACATCAGCTAGGATTTGGGCAAGTGGGGCTGGGTTTGGAGGATTTTGTGAGCATTTTGTACGGCAGAGCTGCTTCTCCTTGTTGCCAATGAAAGTCTCTTGCTTTTTACAGCTTCCTAACTTGCCTCATCCCCTGCATGACTTCTGCTGGAAAAGTTACCAAACAGACCATGGAAGAACCAAACACCAGCACTCTGGAGGCTTTACCTGCTATCCTCTCATGTGCAGGGCCAGTGGACTGTTTTTTAACATTTTCCTGATCATACCTTTCCTTGCTTTTTCTAGCCAGTAGCTACTTGCCAAAAGCATCTTTTTAATAGCTAAATAATGGAACTGTTGCAGTTGGAGCTGCCTCAAAATCTCAGTGAATTTTAAAGGGGGAATCTTAAGACAACCAGGGAATAATAATCTATCTTTTGAGGCCAGAGGAAAATTTGTGGAATCCTGAAGTTATTTCTCCTCCTCCATCCTGCAACTGATTCCTAAAATGTTCTCTTAAACTAAACCGAAACCTCACATTTGTAACCAACCTTCTTGTCACTGTGAATGCCCATGATAGAGTAGGAAAGAAAAGAAAAAAAAGAGAAAATAAAAATGCAGCAGGGACACTAATTTCCAGGCTTTCAGTCTCCCGTGACTTTTAAAATTGTTCTTACTCCTTTGCTTCCCCTCAAAATGTTTCAGACAGCCCTAGAAAGTGGTGGCTGAAAGGGTCCAGTGAGAGAGGCTGGGAGTGATTCACTGTTGCACTTTTTCAGTTTGCATATAAAAAAGGTGATTGATTTTTTAGAGGGTACATCTGCCTACTTCCAGCTCTTTGCAGGAAGCCAGGACTGGGGGTCCAAGCTAGCTTTCCTCTAGCTCTTGCACCATGACTAATGCAGATTCAATTAACCGTATCTGCTGTCAGTTACATCTGTCCAGCTGTTATGCTAAAATCAGTGCTATTCCTCTTGCTTTAAGTTTAGACTAACACTTAAGTCCAACAGGAGTATTTGGCTTGTACCAGATGATGCTCGGGCAGATTTTGGACACTTTTTTTCCTGCTGATTATATCAAGAAATAATTGTCTTCTGTACCTACAAGGGTTTTTGTTAACTTATTCCTAAATGTGGATTTTGCTTTTGCTATCCCAGTGGAGCTAAAACAAAGGGAGCAGAGAGCAGGAGGGAGGTAAATCTCTTTTGGTTTCATGTGAACATTGCCTCAGGTCTGTGTAAAGTAGGGCTAAATTCCTGGGCTTGATTTATTGCTCATTAATATCAGTGCTAGTATCTCCATTGGGTTTAACTTGCACTGTCCAGGTCTGTCTTCCCTCAGTGATGAATGCACAGGCTGCAGCAATGCAATGTGTTGCCCTGCAGCAGCTGCCTCCTCCACTAGCTCCCTAGCTGCATTCAAGGTTTTGTAAGCAAGAAAAAGAAGGAAAACATTACAGCCACTTGTCCTGTGCTGCAGAAGGAGCCTTCCTTGCGTTCTTGTAGTTCTTCAGTCTGTCCAGTGATCACAATCCTCTGCAAGGACACACCAGTCAGTCTCATCAAAGAAGTACAAGGGAAGAGTTACAGTAAACAGCAACCTCGTACAAGGAGAAGGAAAATGATGTTGCAAGGGTAGTTTGGAGCAGGGCAGGACTCTGAGAAACTAAAGCAGTGGCTAAGGGTCAGGCTTGAATAACCATGAAACTTATCCCCCATTTTTCTCATGCTTCATCCATATGGTTCCAGTTTGACTCCCTGATGTATCTAGTGTAATTCTCACCTTGCAGCCCCAGCTCTGCTAGTCCCTTCCAATGGCAACAGCAAGTGAAGCAATTGTCAGCATACGCCCAAGCATGTTAAAGTGAATAAAAACAGGTACATCCCTTTTTTTTGGCGGTTGAAAAAGCGGGGCGGGGGGGGGGGGCACTTAGTACAGGCTCTGAGCTGTGAGACCTTGGGAACAGGCAGCTTCATATCTGTGGCACATGCTGAAGCCATTTTCCCCAGGCAATGAGGTAGATAGCACCTGATGAGCTGCATCTTGCTCTCTTGGTTTTGTTTTATACTCAGTTTTTAGAAGTGTGGTGGCTGACTCTGTGTGTGTGTGTGCACGCACTCAGGTAGGACACCCGGTTTCTCAGCTGGAGAATTCTTAGATGCAAACAGCTGGAGAAGCTGTCAGAGGGAGTCTTGCTCTGGGGATGAAATTTGACTGTGGTTGAGGAACACTGGAGCAAATAGCATCTGGGCGTCTGCTGGCCTAATTGCTTCATTTCCCTGCCTCCCCTTCACATCCCTCTGACCTGCAGTCAGTCTGGGAGACATATGAAGCATATTGCTGTGAGGTTTTAAAATACTTGGCAATGAGGGAAGTGTTGGGTGAAAGATAAAGCCAGAAGTACCTTTTCTTGTGGTGTGAGCCAAAGATTATTGCAGGTTTGGAGTTCTTGGGCAAGGATTTTGCAAGAGAATCTGTTTTGCAACTTTTTTTTTTGTTTCCTCTGTAGACAACATGCTTAGCTGGCTCATTACAGCATTTACCAAGAATTTGTTCTAGGACAGGATTAATTAATTTGACTGTCAACATGCTGGTTTTCCACCACAGTTCTGTTTTGTGGTCTCCCTTGGGAAAAAGACATCTGCCCAGGGGCAAATGCTTACGGTGATGAGCAGGCTGCAGTTTCCTTTTCCTCAGAAGCTATGTTTATTTTAGAGATGAAAAGATGTTTCCAATGCATTTACAAGGGCTTTAACCTAGAACTTTTTGGAAGTGGTTGCAGTTTGGAACACTTGTGTATGCCAGCAGCAAATCTCATTTTGGTTACCTTTTGTTCTGACTTGAGAGAGGATCCAGGGAGGTGACTGGAGAAAGTATTTGAGAGAAAACAGTAGAGGTTGTTCAGCTTTGATCATCCTTTCAAGTGATGTGGCTGAGAATAAACTAAGGCACAGGAAAAAGCAACAGTCAGTGTCTGAGAGAGAGAGAAGAGCATTGGGTCAACTGGCAAGGCTTTGATGGGATTGACCAAGGAGTCATGAGAAGGACAGCATTCCTCTTTCCATGGGTCAGAGATGAAGCCAAATGCAGGACAGAGGAAGTCTGTGAGTTTGCCTTCAGCCTCCTGCGCCTCTGAAAAGACAAACTTGCAAATTAGAGCAGTGGCAAGAAAACAGGCACTATAGCTTTCAGTAGGGATGAATGGGCAGGAGCAGAGGTGATGGACCACTAGCTGTGCCCAAAGGACAAGCATACTGCACGGGGCATCTGGGGCAGGGTGTTCATGCTACAGTTGCTTCTCTCTTTCCCTTTCTTAAACTTGAGCATGTGAGGACTCCTGCTCAAAATGTTCTCCAGCAATTTGTGTCTTGACATCAAGCTTTCCACTGTGCCAAAGGGAGAGCCATGCCCATCATCCCTGCTTAACTCTGCATGCACCATCCAAGTAGGCTCCTCAGGACAGTGACACAGCACAGCCAAAGCAGTATGAGGAGGTAGGAAAGCAAATCTCTGCTTCGTTTCTGCCTTCTTCTGTGACTGCAGTCATGTCAGAGAGGGATTTTCCAAACCATTCCTTGCCAAGTTTCTGCAGCTGGGTCCTTCCAAAAATCCCACTCCTCATGTGTCTGCTTTCGCTCTCTATCTACAAACGGAAATACTTTGTCTCTTATCTTGAATTGAAGCTCTTTGTGGCTTCAAAGTACTCTTGCTCTGTGACTGGACAGCTCCCAGCAACGTGGGTTGTCACTGGAGCTGGGGCTTCCCTGCAATTTTCTTACTATTATATGCAACTGGGAGTGTCCTGGTTTTCTTCAGCTGTGCTGAGAGGGTGCAGCTCAGCATGCTTGTGACTCGTGGTCCTGCTTGCATTTGGATCTGATACCATGGATGAGTGAGTCTTTGGGGTTACTGCCCATTTTAGGCCATCATGCTAGAGTGCCCTAGACATCCCGTGGCTGTGTACAGATGTTGCATGCAAGTCTGAATATGTTTTTGAGCCTGACAGATACCTGGTAGCAGCTGTCCCTGTGATGGGACCAGTGGAAGCTTGGAAATCTGGAATTAAAGGCTAAAAGTCACTAATTCTACTCAGTCTAAATTTTGTTAAGGGGAAAGAGGACATTTCAGAATTTCCTCACACTGATGGGGAGCCCTGCAGTGATCAAATTTGCTGTCCTTCTCCAAATTTTCTCATTAAAACAAGTCCTTGACATACCAGTGAAGTGTAATTAACACAACTGCTGCTGATACCTGGGTTTGTTACCTGTTGGGTTTTTGCTGGCCATCATTGTTTCTTTGCCACCTTTCCCCCTCCATTTTTCTTGCATCTTCCCACATGTCTTGGACTATGAATGCCCTGGGGCTGGGACCAATTGATGTGTTTGTGCGCCTCCTTCCACCATGGCCTAAGCTTACAGGTATCACCAACTACAGGTAGCAGTTATCTGTTGACCAGAGCATCAGGGGAGAAGGGAGGTGCAAGGGGCACATTAAATGTTTGCTGTTCGGTTGATTTCCTCATCCATATCCTAGAAGCTGTGGGACATCTGTCAGAAAAGCTTTATTTAACCTAAAGATCATCCAATCCCTGTCTTCACCCAGGTATCCCACTTCTTTTTCACTGCATGTGCTCTTTAACCCAGCTCTTCCGAAATGTACTCTCTTGCCACATATGACTTGCATTAGCTCTAATGAGAACTACCTGTGCAAATCTCCCACTCAGCTAACAGTGACGGTTCCTGGTTGACAAACTAATCTCATCCATGTGGAGAGCTTTTCAATTAGGTGGCTTTATAGCTCAGTAAAATTAAAACTCATTAACCTAAAAAAAAAAAAAAAGTCTAATACCTTATTTGTGGACAGCAGGCCTAGCACTTGCAAATGCTAACTACTGCACAGTGTTTGATGGCCCAGGACAGACCTGTTGGTAGAGAGAGGTAGAGTAGTTAAGAGAGGAAGATTCTATAGATGACATTCAGAAATGCACAGCATTATTGCTGGCTTTTTTAGGAGCTGAAAAGATCTAAGTATCTGTGTATGGCAATTGCCTTCCGTTATGGGTATATTTGCACAGCCTTCTTGTGTCTCCTGCTGCATGCAGTGGCATAATGATCAGATATGGTCCTTAGGGATGCTGTACTTAATACTCAGGACAGGCTGGTAGACTCGGGATTGAAAGCAAGATTCAGAATCAGATGTAAGTATTGGCAAGATGTTCGCCAGGATTCAAAAAAAGGTTTTTTAATATTGCACAGAAGGCCACCGTTCCTGGCTTCTGTGGATTTTTCATTCTTAAACACTTTGGGGCTTTGAGATGGCATGGAAGTTGTAAATGACCATGTAAGCAAGCAAGCAGAAACCATGCTGGGAACTGCTCTAGGAATAATGAATTTATGTGTCCCAGGACCTGTATGTGTTCACCTTTATTATTTCTGCAAACCTCTAGGTGTTTTCCTCTTTTTCTTACAGATGAGGAATGCAGACTTGGAGCTTTAAGCTGGAATTGAGTGGAATTGAGGTGTTCTGAACCCAAAATCACTCTCTTGGCAGCTATTGCACAGCTATAGCCAATGCATGAAGTACCTTTTCAGATTTCTCCTGCATCTGAGTTTTCTGGTGGCCTTGCAGCCCCAACTGTTTGACAAGGCTAAGCAGCCTGATGCTTAACTTACTTACTCCCTTAAATGACAGAAGTGCAGAAAGTGGGTATTCCTGAAAAGAGTCGCTGCGCAGGCTAAAGATTCACTTCTTCCCCCAACTCTAGCCAACAGTGCTTGATGAAAGATACCTCTCCATCTGGGCATACACGTGGACTTAGGCCATGTCCTCCAGCCATGACCAGTACACCTGTCAGACGTGCTCAGAGCTCAGTCAGGTACAAGAATCCACATGCAATGATGATGTGTGAGATGCCAAGTTCCTACCAGGTCAGGAGTGAGAAAATGCAACAGAAATGTAGCACAACTCATATCACAAACCCACCGTCACATTGCTGTCAAGCCTCTGTGTGTGTGTGAGTGTGTGTGTGTGTGTTGCCATTACGGTGTATGGCCCACCAAGTGTATCTGAAAAACCTGCTTGATCCCTGGCAAAGGGATGTTCCCAGATATGCTGCAGAGACTTTATCCATCGTGTGGTGTGTACAGCATTTTTTCCCTTTATTGCAGAGAGGAGAGTTTCACCCACAATTACTTGGACACATTGGAAAAAAATAAAGCATTACATTATGCATTATGAGAAAGGGAGCCACTCGTTTAAAAAAAAAAATGCAAAAAGTCATGTAAAATGTGAAATGAATATAAAAGAAAAGAAACCCCATACAAGAGCCAGCTGCATGAAAATCCCCATAAATAGTGAAGATTTCAGCACTGCAATGGAGTCACGCAATCAGGAAGAGTGCCCTGTCTTCAGGAATGACGCAGCCCAGCTTGCAGCCCACACGTAGCTTGCCTGCCCTCTGTCATGGCAACAAAACAGATTAGGTGAAATCTTGCAGCCATCAGATTCCCCCATCCTGAGCCCCTCACCCCACATCTTGGCTGCCAATAGCATGCAGGTCTGGGGATAAAGCTGGATGTGGTCAGGCAGGAGAAGGAATACAAAGCCGGGCAGGCAGGGCTGTCCTGACAGTTTTACTGAGAAATAGAAAGAGCAATTTGAGTTTTTGTGTTACTTCTTGCCGCAACATTCACCATGGCTAATTCAAATTACAGCTCTGATTATGACCCTGCAGCTCTGATCCTGTAGTGCAAAGAAAGATCTGACATGCTTTGCACCCCTGGGTGAGGCACCCAGGAATAGGTGCCAGGAAGGAACCTCGCTGGTCCCTTGGCATCCGTGGGGATCCCTCTGTGCCTGCACAGCACCAGGACTTTGACCCAGGCCAAGGTGTGCTTACTGAAGCACTGCAGATGGTTTTGATACCCCAGAAAAGAATTGCTTCTTGTGTGTTTGTGCATTCGCTATGCCACATCGATTACGGAGAAGTCAAACGTGGCTCTCTCAACCGTAGAAGGCTTCAGAGATGGCAATGGATCTGCTGATCTGGGTCAAGCCTAGATCTGAGAGGCTACCAAGGGCATAGGAAGCTAGCAGAGATGGTGCTAAGTGGTGGGGACAGGGTACGACGAGTCATGGAGGGAACAGGCTGGCACCATTGTAGTAAAGATAAGGGCTGGTGACCGGAAGATCACGCGCTGTACGGAAAGAGTTAAGGGTTGACCCTCTCTTGTCTCCGCCCCTTATAACATGACACGCCTACTGCTGGGAGTATAAAAGTAAACTACTGCGCAATAAACATTGAAGCTGAACACCCACACTGTGTGTGCTGACTGTTCCTTCCCCAGCCCGGGTTGGCTGGAGATCCGCCGGTATAACCTTGATATGTAACGAACGCTACACACCATCAAAAAGTACCATTCAGTTGCTTCCCAGCCACCTCCTCATGGTGACCTGAATTTCTCCATTTCAATAAAACTCCAAATTTCTTCACAGAAATACTTCCAGGTCCTGGTCAGAGGGCTGTGCATTTTTTGGTTTGATTTTGTTTGTAGTTTTTTATGGTGGAGACTCGCTGCCTGTTCAGAGGGCTGGCTTGATGGTGTTCATATTTTCCAAAACTACTTGACCTTAGCTGCAGTTAATTTGTGGGGCAAGGCTGATCAACAGCAGGCCTCCCAACTGCTGTCCTCAATCAGCAAGGGACAGGGACAGTGAGCTCTCCTGTCACCCCGCAAGGGGAGTCAGTGCCGAGCAAACCCATGAGGTTCTTGGAAGCAGGAAGCTGATGCTACGCTACCATGTATTAGGAACAGCGTTTTTTCTCCAGAAATACCCAAACACTTAGACAGCTCGGCAGCAGGTCAACACTTCTGGTACAGTGAGATTTCACAGCATCAAAATCAGCTAAAACAGCTCTTTCATGAAGTTGTTTTAGCATTTCTGAACCTCACGTAACAAAAGCCACATTGGTGCAGAGAATTTCATCCTTCTGTCTGGCTGCAATGCTCAGATAGGAAGGAGCCTCTATGAATTACAAGATAAAGGGGAGTATGAAAGGGCCTAGGGGTATTCCTTGCACTTCTGATGTGTGAAGGCAACAAAAAACCAACCACTGCATGTTAATCCTTACCCGTATCTGATAAACTGTGTTACAGTAGACATGATCAAAAAATAATTCTCCTCCTAATGGTGAAAGTTTTATCCTGCCTCCTGACTCCCCTATACATCACAAGCAGAAACGCTGATCTGTTGTGCTAATTACTGATATGCTGATGCATGAAATTGTCATTGCTGTTGCAAATGTACTGCAAGATCTATATTTTCGATTACATCAAAATCAGTTACAAATCAGCTTCACTTCAGTTTGCATTTGCATCCCTGATCATTCTGAATGATGTTTCTATGTGCCTAAAAAAATCCCTGTTTGGGGAGGACTGAAGCACATGCTTAACGCTAAATGTGTATGCTGAACATTTTTCAGATATGGATGCATCCTAAACCGCATGAAATGTATGCAGGGTTATGTGAGGGCTAAGAGAACTGGTGTGCTGAACAGAATTAATCTCAGAGTGAAGCTGATAACACTGTTGTGGTAATGGTCTTCCTGACTGCATTTACACTTTAGATGGTACAGCTGGTCCCAGGCCTTTTTTCCCTGCCTCTTTAGCCAGGGGGAAAGAACTGTAGAGTTTGCTACTGGTATTGCTCTTGAAATGCTATGACTTTGCTCACTCAGCCCTCATGTTTTGAATCACTGTTGTTTTGGGGGGAGGAAGTTGCTTTCCATCCCCTGGTTGCTATTAAGAAAAATCACGAACTGTCTGATTATTATTTTTCTTTTTTTTTTCAGTCCTAAAATGCTGAGAATAATGAATGTGCTAAACCTCACACCACTAAAAATCCAGGGAAACAGAACATCTATTTATAAAAATAAAACCACAAATGGCCCCCAGCATTCATGCATCATTAGAAAGCTAAACCACAGCCCCAGAAATCAACCCCTTCAATCTGAACATGTGCTTACAGCATGAGGAGGGATGGACTGACACAAAGCCACTCTGTAAGGAGATGCATGGAGGAGCAGCCAAGGCACTGCTGAACCTCTGCAGCATGAAAAACCCAGGAGGTGAACCAGTCCCACAGAGACCAGGAAAGATAATTAAGCAAAAAAAAAGAAGTTTGAGGGAAATCTTCCAGTTTTTGTCACAGGTGTTTGCACAGATTATTTAGGGAAAAGGGAAGGAGGATGGAGACTGAAGGGCAAGTTTCAGCTCTGGTGCAGGCTGCCTGGAGCCCCTAAGCACTTTCCTGGGGAGCTGCTGGATCCTGTGCTGGATCCCACCTTGGACCAGCACCAGCCTGTTTCAAGGGATGGTGGGAGTTCACTCTCTGCTCAGTCTCCGGGCACTCCTCCCTTGCGCGTTGGTCGAGTGGCCACTTGCTGAGTTTAAGTGACACAAAAGGTAGGATGCTGTTTACATGTGCTCTGGGCTGCCACTCGTTTTGCTACCCTGAAATCAGCTTGTGCTCAAGCACAAGCAGAAAAGTTTCATCTGGCTGCAAATCTAAACCTTGATTCAGATCAATTAAGCTTTTAAAAATACAACCCTTATGGCCACTTCTGTTTGTTAGTGATGGAAGATTATATATGGTAATTAAGGAACTAATATAGCCTAAGCAAATATCCCTTTTCTTGTGCCTAATGAAGCTTTTTGATGTGTTCTCAAAAGGATGTGCTACAAAAGGAAGAGCAACACCTGCTGAACATGGCAGCAAGACAAAAGGGGTGGCAGAAGAAATAAAACAACAGCTCTGAAGGCTGTATCTGGTTCAGACAGCTTCAGCCATAGTCCCCTGCAGCACTGTCAGTTCAATCTCAGGAGCCTGAGCCCTTGAACGGGCTGTAAAGCTGTCTGGATGGTAAAGCTGTCAGGTGCGGTAGAATCACAGCAGCTTCTACTTTCTAGTTTATATAAAGGTGAAAGGAGAAAATAGACACACACACATATTAAAAGAGCAGATGATTACATCCAATGGCCAGCACAGGCTGCTTCTTTCTTTTGCTTTGCAAAGCAAGCCAAGATACAATTAAGGTCTAATGACAATTAGACCCCTAGGAGTAATAAAATAAGTAGGACTAATTCTCTTCTAGAAACTGCAGCTCAAATGGTATTAGACCTTCCCCAGGAAACAATTCCTTCTTTTCTTTCATTCTTCTTATTTTTATTTTTGCTTCACCAGGCTTAGTGGGGTTTTACTATTTTATTGATGAAAAGATGGACTTCTCTGCTCTTCAGTAAACCCACAAAAAAGAAATTGAAAACTGACATTTCTGTGAAAAGTGTCTCAGGTGCAGGGTGGGAGGGAAAAAGAAAATGTTTTTCATTAAATGTTGTGAATGAGAATTTTTTACCCTCTCCTTTCAAAAGTAGATCCTGTGGTCTCCATCCTGATAGGTAGCAGTGTAAATATAGCCTTTTCCTTTCCCCAGCTTGATCCTGTTCGTCACCCTGCCAGGACCGCTCCAGCAAATACCCAGGATGAGAGATCCAGGGTTTGCTTGACTCACAGAGAGCATTTAGACCAAAGTGAAGTGCTTTGGGAACGCCACCCACAAAGGATGTAGCTCATGTAGGTTTGCAGTATTTGCAGAAAATCTGAGCAGGTCCTCAAGCCAGTCTGTCAATGTGGTCTGTTTATGGCGTCTCTGGCTGCAGACGATCTTTTAAGGTATGTATGCTAATATGTTTGCAAAGGAAAAGGACAAAGGCATACTGAGCATGCTTCTTTACATGGTGACCAGTCACTGCTCCAGTGTCATCGGTGATGGTCTGTCCTGACCAAGTGAGTGCAGTCCTTTGATTTATGGTCCTAAACATGCCCAGTGTGGGGAAAACAAGGCCAGCCGCTAGCTCACCATGGGATAACCACACCGAAAGAACCAAAGTGATGAGTTTGTGTCCAGGTAATTTACAGCATGGTTGTTTTCCAGATGTTTGTAAAGTGCCTAGTACCACCCCTAGCGCTGCAACATGAGGTTAAAAGGCAGATGGAGGTCTAGTTGCCAGGGGCAGATAGGCATGTCCCGCTGCTTGCGGGCCAGTGCCAGAGATGACACTGCTGCTTGACTCTCCCTCCCTCTGCCTCTCACTGCCCAGGGTCCTGCTGGGACAGGCAGGAGGGTGAGAAAAGAGTCCCATTAAATTCACCGTGCCACAAACCTTCTGATTGCAAAACAACCAGATGAAAGCACAGCTGAGCTGCAAGAGCAGCAAACTGATCTGTGCCTCATGCACACCCAGGAAGATTAAAATCCCTGGGCATTGCAAGAGAGATGCTCTGGCTGTCTTCAGCAGCCAGACCATGTCTTCTTTGATCTGTGTTGCTCCAGTTTTTACACCTTGAAATGCTTTGGTCCAACCCTTCTCCAGCAAAGGTCTTATGCCTTGTCCAAGAAGGGACGCGTGGTTCTGGTCTTAACTGTGATGTTGAGGCTCTGCGTAGCTGTGGGCAGCTCCAGGCATCTCTGCATCTGGCTACAGAGAGGACAGGGAAACTCTCTCTTGTGGAGCTGAAGGCTGGCTGCTTGGAAAACCCATGGCTCGCAGGTGGCAGGTGATGGCAAGCTGGAGAGCGCCATTGTTTACTCACCCATCTCTTCATTTCAGCCTGTTTATGGTAGAACTACTCCACGCTCACAAAGTGAAGGCATGACGCTCAGATCTGTCAGCACTTGCAGTTCCCAAACTCATGAATCAATCATCACGAGTCCCAAACACAAGCATAAAATATCTCAGACAAACTCAGTTTTCCCCTTTTGAAACAAGGACCTTTTTTTTTTCTCTTTTTCATTTTACCATTTTAAGTCTAAGATTTAGTGCTAAACTGACAGGCTTAACTTGTAAAGTAACTGGCGAATCTTGAAAGAATTGTGGTTTTCTCCTTCCCAAAGGACATTGCAAGTGACATGGTTTTTCGCTTTAGTGATAGATGGTACTTGCAGGCAAGTATTTAGATATCTAAGTACTAAAGCAGCCACAGGTCTGGTTCCTATCAATAATACATTTTGTCACACAGAAATTGAAACAGCATGGATACCACACATAGAAATGGAAGGGGGAATTATACATAAAATTAATTTTCCCCATAAAGGCACGTAGTTTCAGCTGTCTCAGTTCACAGGAGAGTCGGTGGATGTTCATTTCCTGGGGACTGCCTGCCCCTAAGTTTTACCTTTGATTTTGGGTACCAGTGAACAGAGTCTTTCAAAGCAGCACATGGGCGAAGCCATGCCATTGCAATGAAAGTAGAAAAAACAAAAACAAAAACAAAAACAAAAAAACCACCAACGCCCTACCCCCACAAACCAAACTAATGAAGCTGATGTCATCGAAATGTTTTTAAACTGAAGCCTGGGACCGAGATGAGTAATGAGATGTGAAAGCAGGCAAGTGGCACATGCCCTTGAATGGCAGGGGAAATATTTCACCCAGCTCAAGGTACCATTGAGATCTTCCTTGCCAAGCCTTCAGAGCAGTAACACAAGTTAATGGCCCCTTAGCTATTCCCTGGTCAGTGGAAAAGCAGCAATCACTCCTCACCACAGAGGGGATTATCAGGTTCTAGCACTAGTCTGAGCTCCCTCCCTTTTCAAGTCTTTCTGGAGTTCATGAAGTAAGAGTAGTTTTAATTATCTGGGCAGAAACACACCGAACTGCTTTATTCTCAGAGAAAGACCTGTCCAAAGCATGTATTTCCCTGAATAAATGCATCTGAAGGACACAAACAGTGTCTGCTCTCTGCACAAATATCCAAGGGGTGCGTTGTGGTGTACTGGACCTATCTGAAGTCCCAATGAACCAGGACTTCCGGGATGAGCATCCAACCAAGGTCAGATGTTTTGCCAGGGAAACTCCTGGTTTTCTCCATGCCTCAAAAGAAGCTGGCAGACCTCAGAGAAAAGTTGTCATTTTGGGGATGCCTTGTGTCAAAGCTGTGGTGAAGTTTCTTCGAGTCCTCCCAAGAGCTCTCTGGAAAGCCCCATCCCAACAGCAGGATATTAGCCCTTCTTCCCTAGGGGAAGGGAGGTCCAAACCATGCCAGAAGTGGCCATAGGTAAGAAGACACAGCCCATAGTAATGGGCATATAAAGGCAACATTGTGGCTTACACCCCCTTGGATGGCTCTTGTAGCACCTTGCAGCTCTCGTCCTTAAATCACCTTCTGGTTTCTCACTCAAATTGCTTCATGGCCCATGGTCTTCTGCTGGTATTAAATGTTCATTCCTCTGTGGGATCACGAGCCTGGTGTGGTGTGTCTTCATCATGCCCTAAGTGTGCCTGAAGGAATGAGCCTTTCGAGGAATTTCGGATGAGTTCCTGGGAGCCATCTGGCTTTTGTGAGGAGACTTCTGTGCACACTGAAAACCAAAACAGCTGATACAAGGAACTGTTGAGTCAGGTGATGAGGTACCCAGTGGCTTTAGGCAGCATCTGAGGCTTCATACATTGACAATTTAGAGTCGGGCATCTCAGTAGGCCAAGTCCTAAGAACTTGATAGCTGACATAAAAGGTGTTTGAAACACATCTCTCTCTTGTCTAGTTGGGAATGTCCTGCCTTTATACTGTCAAGCATAGCACAGACATGGACAAGCTCTATTAGATCAACCATGTTCCAAAACATGGTTGGGCTGGTGATCCGTTTGCAGATTTTCCCCTACTCAGTTGTATTCCACTTTGCTGGTAACAGGAGATTTCTTAGAGCAGTAACTGAATCCTCTTTTTTTGCTTGGAAGACCAGAACTATGTTACCATTCCCCCAGTTGCAATTCCCAAAAAGGCTCTGTCTCATCGGTGACATGGAAACTTCCTTCACTAATACTCCAAGGCAATTGGATGCAGAGCTGACTGGAAAGTAGCGTTCACCAATAAAAATGTAGCATTGCATTTTCATTGAAATTTGTTTTCTTGATGAACAACAAATCTCTTACACAAAGAAGCAATACTTGATTTGACAAAATAATGGGCTTAAGAGTGTTAACTGGCACTATTAAGGACATATGTGGCCAGTATTTGCTTAGCTTCTCTTAATTAACAAGGAATGTTTCAAGATGTGTTGACCTTCCTAACTCTTCGGACATCTCCTTCTTTTTCCTTTCTTTGTGCCGTATTTAGAAAAGAATTCTTAAACACTTTTGAGTTTTATAAATTTCATTCCTAGTGCAGTCACCTCATGGCTTCTCTAGGTCTGAGGCTTTTCTGCCTTTAGTTTGGAAGCAACTGTTGCTAAGGGACATTCATAAGACCAATGAGATCGTTTCCCTTCAGACAAAGAGATTACAGGGGAACTAGAACCAGGCAGAGTTGCTCTGTGCTGTGCTCATGATAGGGAAAACAAAAAATTTAGGAAGGCCAGTAGCTGCAGTCCTGATTTTGAGAAGAATAAATTTAAGTCCTTTTCCTGCTATGCGCTTTCTACACAACTTTGGGCCAATTTCTCGGCATCTGCCTTTGCTTCCCCACCTTGGAGCTGTGGTTGGAAGGCAAAGAGGGCTGATGAGGTTAAAACCAGCAAGTCTCACATAGTGCTTCAATAGCCCCAGTTGCCCACTGTCACTGGACCATAAAGGTCAAAACCCAGTTCCAGCCTTCTCCTTTTTACTACACATTGATTTTTTTCTGTCTGGCTCTGCAAAGTTATCAGTCTGTGCCTGGGGCTAGATAACACCAAGCATTTTGTTGGCTTTACAAGATTGCAGCTTGCCTGTGAAAGCTGGCCAAGTGAAAAAACAGCCAATAATGCCTTTTCTCATTGGCTTAAGTTGTTTTTTTTAGAATTTCTACTTAAACGAAAGCTCAAAAATCAGAGCAGGTAATCGCAAATTTCAGCATCAAGTAATTTATTATAGCCACACTATAAACCCATAAGGATTTGGGGAACAAAGTTATAACAAATTCTGTGCCAGAGCCGGAACAAGGAGCCCTGGGCTTGCCTTTAGGAAAGAGTAAGTTGGGCACTGCTTTAAAAAAACAGCAACTAGCATGGAACAAATTAAAAAAGGAAGCAGCAAACTCCTCTGGGATTCCATAATAATTTAAACATTCCTCTGGGACATCTGAAGTTTAGAGGAAAAGGAGGAGGGGTGGTAAAAAAATGTTTCTAACTTATAAGGAATGTTAGCAATAAAAAGGGACCCATACGGGTGTGCCATACCCTGAATTAGTCAGAAAGCAGATGTGTGCATCTGCAGCCTCAAATTTTTCCCCTTGTTTTCTCCTCTGTTTCCTTCTTCCCTCTCCCTCCCCTCCCTCGCTTTTACAGCAGTTACACCTGTGTGATGGAAGGAGCAGGGAGGGAGCTGCAAAGCTCAAAGTTTTTGGTGTGTTAGGTCAGAGTATAGAACAATAGCACCATAAATCAATTTGGGAGGGGAGCAGAGGAGGGGGGGGCTAATCCAAAAATAAACCATGTGTGAGTTTTATTTAGCTTTGTCGTTGCTGAAGAGAGTTCACAACAGGGTAGAAATAACACAGTGTTTCGAGGCTTGCCTCTTTCTCTCCCCTCTCCAGCATCATGAGCTGTGGGTCATACCCATAGGGTGCACAGGTTCCCCACCTGGCACTGTCTCTTCCCTCTCTGTGTTGCTTGAACCCCTTGGAGGATCCACTGGGAAATGCCAAGGGATCTTGGTATTAACAGGAATTTTCTACTTTGGCCCAGACCAGTGTTTAGCTGACTACTTCCCATGCAATTCACTTTGTCTTCACCAAATGAGGCAGATGAGCTGCTGAAAGGCCCAAAAAATCCAGAAACCCAAAACCCTTGCTTTAATGTGCCCTTGGTTTGCAGCTTGGGCTGGAGGCAATGGGCATCCAGTGCCTGCAAGTGTGCATGTGCATGTGTGTGTGTATGTGTTTGGGGGCAGGGGGAGAACCTGAGAGGTCTTCTCAGCCTTTAACACCAAAGTGAAGAATGCTAGGTTTTGGTTTATTAACGGAAGAAAAAGGGAAGAAATAAAAAACCCCAACCGCCCAAAGCCCAAGTGTGACATAAGGAGCCTCGAGGCAACTTTCATCATGTTTTTAATGTGGTTTCCTTCATCTCCCTGGGCTCGTCTGTTTGCTAGAGCATATTGTATTTAGATGATGCATTTACCAGATCAACAGGAGGATGGTCCCCCCATTGGATCCCCCATCCCACCCCATAACTGAACCTAACAACAACAATAACAAGAAGATCCAATTGGATCTTTAAAAATTGGATTTTTAAAAATTTAAAAATTGGATCTTTAAAAAATTGTTCTTTAAAAATACGGCTCTGCAGCACAGTGTCATTTTGTCCTCATGCTAATTCCAAAAAAAGCATTTGATCTCATTACTCATCTCTGGAGGAAATGGAGATGAACACTGGTTTGATCCCTAAAAGATGTCCCAGGCTCTCAGAAGTGTGAAATTTCAATTTCATCTTCAAAAGATTGCATGTCGGTCCCAAAAAGAAAAAAATGCCTCTTCATGCTGAAACAGTGTTGATGCTTTCCAGGTCAGGTTTTTGTCTGAAAAATAAATAAGGCAGAGCAACCTTTCCCAGCATTACCTAGGGGTCCCTTCTTCCCATGTCCAGTGTGTGCAGCATGCATCGCAGATCTCAGCAGCCACTATCAAGCTCTCCCTGCAAAAGGGTGGCTGTGGACACGCATGCAGATTATTTTTCCTTTCCCCCTCATTAAGAAACTGATTCATTTGCAAACCATTCCCATTCAAGTTGGGCTTTTTATGTTGTATACCACATGAGAGAGGGAAACCAAGAGCAGTAGCTGTAACCTTGCAGGCAGACAGTTCTTCACACTTTGCTGTCTTAAATCTCATATGATGTTTATAAAGCTGTGAAACAACAACTTCCGAACCAGTGTGTCCTATGGAATAATAATGCCTCAGGCTTACCTTTCAAAGAGCTCAGAACAAGTTGTAAAGGAGTCTTGGAAGATTACCTTGATTTTGCAGATGGGAAAACAGAGTTACAGAGATGGGGAGTGGAGAGTGCAAAGAAAAGCAGTCTGAAAACAGAACCAAGGTCTTCCCAGCATTGATGCTGGGAAACATTGCAAAGCAAATAGTATCTTGAGGCATTAAATGAGGCCCCCAATGGCCCAAAATGGGTTCCTTTGCCATTAAATCCCAGCAAGGACTCTATGGGTAGCAGCAGTGCTCTTCACCCATCACAAGACATCAAGTGGAAGGGAGTTGAGCTGGCCAGGGGTGCAGCAGGGCTTGCCTGTGTCTGTGGTCCAAGTGGTTAATTTTTAGCTCATGCTGGTAAGGAATCCTATAGGTCATCTCCAGAGGCTGATGGTTTTCAAATATAAGATTTCATTTCCAATGAACTATCCATGATCTGATGGAGCTGGGGTGAAGCAAGGAGCTTTGTTTCCGCAGAAGGTAAAGGGAACCTTTTTCCATGGTGATTTCTTTCTAAGGCTACATCAATGCAGAAATGGGTTGATCTGGCCAGACTGCAGGACATGGGCAGAAATTTTTGCCAGGTTTTCAAAGGTGTGGGTCTCCCCAACTTGGTAGATCTCCCCTCAGAGGAGATGAGAGGGGGGCACATTCAGAAGGCCAGACAGGGGTGCATAAAAGCAACCTTCCTCATTTGACTGAGACAGTCCAGATGTGTACTACCCTGTGTTTTTTAACAGAGACACTATTATTCAAATATGAGTAGGAAGAGAAGGAACTGGGGATACTTAGGTTTATTTGGGCAGTTAGTTACACTCTGTATTGGACAGTTCTGGCTCTGGAAGGTCTCCAGAACAGGTGTTTGTCCTGCTTTGAGCCCAGCTGTGCTTTGCAAAGTCAGTGGCTTGGCTGAAGCTTACAAACAAATGACTTCACCTAAGCTAACGCTTCATCCAAGATCTGTTCACCCTAGCTTGCTTACTTCTTAGCCTTACAGCTAAAAGATTTTGCCTTCACTTTTTAAAGAGAGGAGTGCCAGATAAGCTAATGAGTAGGAGTATTTTCCTTGTTGTATATGTAGGAGTTGGTAGGTTTGGTGTCACCCATGTCTCCTTGTCCCAAGGGTACTTGAGCAAGGATGTGACCAGGAACACATCCACCTCATCTCCCTCCTGGTGAAATGCTGTGCACCTCCTGCTCCACCACATTCCCCATGCCCTCGGCTCTTGCTTTGCTAGGGAGGCCTTGTCCTTCCAGCCATCACCTTGGCTCACCCTATCCTACCCTGCCCCACACTGATTGGCCCTCCTGTGGCATCACCGCCTCACTCCAGGCTGTCTCTCACCGCTGGGTGCTCCTGGTAAGCACACAGCTATAGTTCCTTTGTGCTCAATGCAAACTACAACAAGAAACTGATGAAAGAATTGCAGACAAGTACAGGATGTCCCAGAAGTTGGCTTTGATGAGAATTTGAAAGTGAAATAAAGGGAATGTCCAGAGAGACAAAAACAGATGTCCATCTGTCTGAGCCTGCGTAAGCAGTCACCAAGTCAGGAAAACACACCGCCAGCTTGCAGTACAATTGAAGCTCTCTTGGGTTAGGAGCAAAGCTTTGCTCGTTAACCCCAAAAAGACACACCTGAGAGTGCCAAAAACCTGAAGGAAAGCTTTGAAGCTCCAGCAATCATGCCAGTAGCAGGCGTGTAGCATTTCAAGGCAATGCAGTTACCTGCAAAATGAGGAGAGCACAGCCCCAATGATGACTGCAATGATGAACACAGTGTCAGGCAGTGCAAGCCCGCCTGCTGCCGAGACAAAAGTGTTGGAATTTCCAGGCACATTTGTCCTGTGCGAAGGTAATTGCCTGCAACAAATAAAACAGCATCGTTGTTTTTTAAATAGAAAGCAGATAATAATGTATGAGGCGTCAACTGTCACTGCATTCATGGCCCAAGTGTTGGAAATGCCATTATGGAAGTGCTCGTAAAAGTTTGGCGGGGTTGGAAAACTCTGCCTGCTGTTGCTATCTGCCTTCAAAGTCCCCTCCTTCTGCATATTGGACCTGTTCTACTGTAAAACATATCAAGAAATACCTTGACGACTGAATAGGAAAGCATGCTGTTAGTAAACACAGAAATATTGAATGCAGCATAAAAGTGCAGAGTCCATGTCTGCTGCAGTTGCTCACAGGAGCTGAACCAGCAGCTTCCAAAGGTGGATAAACCATAAACTCCAGATGCAGACCTGAGAAAGAAATGGCACTGCAAATGTTGGCATGAAGCAGAGAAACTAGTGGAGCAAATCCTTGTGCTCTGGTCCCTGGAGAAAGATGTAGCAGCCCAGCTCCACGCTGCTCTCCCACCCCAGGCATCGCTCCAAGTGCCATGAATGAGCATGCAGTCCCTGCATCTCCTCCTCCTGAGTGTTTGTGGGGCTGTGCTCTGCACCCCACCATTGTCTGGGAGCATCACAGGGCTGTGCAGAGCTAGTCCGAGCTCTCCTGTCTGACTGAACAAGCAGGGAGTCATTGCCCAGTCCTTTCCTTGCACATCTCTGCATGGTGACATAAAAAAAAGCCCACTTCTGCAAGCAGCTTTTTTTGTTGCCAGGCCAGACAGCATGCAAAGCTCCTTCATAATTGTCAGTACACCTTGGTCAGTAGCTCCTTTTGCAGCATCTATTCTGAGTTTTGGAAGACCTAAGTGTTACCCCAGCTCTGCCAGCAAAGACAGTGACTGTCACATTAATGGGCATATTTTTATGGATCCACTCATGGGAATAACACAATAAGCAATGTGTCCCTGTGTATTTTTCAGGCTGCTTTAAATCATGCTTCTGGAGCTAAACAATACCTGAAATTGCATATTATAAGCCCAGTTTTCAGAGGTTTTTGTTTCATTTCTCTCTAAGTGCAGGTCTAGCATCTTGACTTTCAAACTGGTTATTGCCTGTAATCAAGTGAATGACTTTTCTACCTCACTGGCCAATCTGAGCCTCCAAAACGTGCAATTCAAATGTCTGATTAAGGCCCTCATGGCTGAATTCTGGGCTCCCAGTTCAAACGTGGAATACTGTCTATAAAACCTTTTTATATCATCTACAGTAATATTAGAATCATATTCCCTTGACCATCCTTAGAAAAACAGTTCTTGACACACTACTGGGATAAAAGAGGAGGAACACATGGTATCAGTAAAAACTAAGTTAACATACCATTCCAAGCAATAACATTACACTATATAGTGTAGGAACAAGCCAAGAAGTAATAATTACTGGGAGTAAGTGGAATCAAGAATTGCCCCCAGTGTTGCATTACACTCCTTTCAGTGGAAGAACCTCAGGCACACAGTATATAATAACTGGTCCCATTGTCAATATAAAAAGGTTGATACTACCTTGTTTAAAATCTCTCTTTTCCCAGTTAAACAGAGCACGGCAGTGATTTGAGCTGGGGCTGCTGAGTGGTTTCGAATGTGTCCATGAAATCGAGACTAATGGGTCCACTGTGTTTCTCATGGTGCTTTCTTGTGATGGCAGTTCTCGCTGGCTGGCTGGGGTCCTCATCTCAAGCTCTGTTGCCTCTTCCCTGTGCACCCCCACCAGGACCAGCCCATGGAGCAGGAGATGAATATCACCATTCCCTTCAAGAAAGGATGCTGCTCTTCACTGAAGTTCAAGATGGTTTAAGCCAGTAGAGAATATACCCTGAAGGTGTTGCCTGTGACTTGACGTGGGAACCAGGAGTGCTTGATGCTCTCTTCTCACATGCAGCAGTGAGCAGGTAAGTGTCTGTGTTGCCCCTCTCCCATCACCATCTGCCCAGTTCCCCCAGTTCCTCCCTCACCCTTTGACCCTGCCTAGAAGGGCTCCTATACTCAACTGGCCACGCTGCAGACCTCTTGCCCATCTCCATGGAGAGTAGCCCAACAAGCCCCTCTGTGAGCCCCCAGAGCCGAGGATAGAGAGTCCTGCCCCACCACGGCAGGGTGATTCAGACAGGCCCCCCTTTCCTGCTTGTCCCCCTCATGAGTCATGATTTCCCCTAAGCCTCTGAGTTGTGAAAGGAGATGATCCTGCTCTGCTGGCCCGTTCCCCAGCACAGCCTCCCTCCGGGAGATGAAATGGGGGGCTTGTGCCTCACCCCTGCTCTCCAGGGCCGAGGAGTGCCCCACAAACACCCTCTTCTTCCATAGCCATGATGGATGACAAAGGTTTCTCCTCCCCTCTCACCTGTCTGCATCCATCCTTGCTCTAATTTACCCCTTTTTAAGCACCGATTACATTTTTTTCCCCCCTGAAAAAGAAAAGCGGGGTTGGGTGGCGGGTGGCTGGGGGAAGCTGACACGCATGCCAAGAATGCAGGGACGGGTTTTGCAGGGTATGGCTTCAACTGCTTGGCAAAACCCTTTCCTCCTCTTCCCCTCCTCCTCCCCATCATCCCCCTCCTGATTTGAGCCATGAAAAACAACTTCCTGTCAATAAACACAAACAAAAGCTTGGACGCATCTTCAAAGTGATGAGTTATGTCAAAAATATGTTTTGGAGCACTTTGAATGTTCCTGTAAACTGGAGGGAAATGATTGTTCATGGCGCTTTGGCTTTCAAGGAGAGTTTATAAATAACCACTGCAGGTCTGCATGACTTAGTTTTGCCATGAGAAAAAATGCAACAGGACAAGGAGGGAGAGGAATAAGAGAGGAGAAAGTCTTAAGAGGGGAAAGAAATAAAAATCAGGTCCAAAACCTGGGGAATGGTGTAAATTTTAAAAGTTTAAAATTAGCCGGTGAATGCAGCATTACTCCCGTGCCCAGTGTGAGCTGGGTCTGCCTTTGGGAGAGAGTCTTGTCCCGGTGCCTGGCCATGGGGCTAGTGGAACAGGGCATGGATGCTGGTGCTGGGCTGTGTGCTGCCATTGCTGCATGGGACATGGAAGAAGGAAGAAAGCATATGGTTCCCATTGGTTTCCAAAAGTGAAAACATGTGCTGGAATCCCAGCCAGACGTGCTTCTTGTTATTTTAATGAGAAATTCCATAATTAGTGGCACAAAATAAAAAGAAGCTACACTGCAAGTGAAAGAAAACCCCTCTCTCTCCTCTACAGTGCATGATAGATGCATCAAAGAGATGTGGTGTTTTTACAAACATACATTACTTGACAGGCTATGATGTTCCTTAATCTGTTTGCTTGAGGGAATTAAAGAGAAACATAAAAAAAAGCAACCAAATAAAAATGACAGATTTTTTTACTTAAACAGTCCTTGTCTTAAATGGGCAATGCGCTCCCCACCTGTAATTCATTTGTCAGCAGTTAAACATCATTACAACATTAACAGCCAATCTGAATGCAGAAGAGCTGGGCTTTGTATGGCTATAAACTACAGGACATCAAACTGTACTTTATGGAGTAGGGGCCAGTCAGAAGTGACCCCTTCTAAACTTTTACAATTCTCTGCATTCTTCTGATTATAGTAAAGATTTATTTGAACTTTGATATACATATGTATAAAAGAAGAGCTTTTTATTAAAAACATTTCATCCTGGTTTTTTAGTGAAAGAGGAGAGAGAAGAAATAATGCAAGATGTCTTAAGCTGGTAGATTTTATTCATCTTGCGAAGTGGCCATGGATGGATTTGCTTGGATTCATGTTCAGAAATAAACACGTAGTATTGCATTACATCCCATTTACACACTTTGTTCTCCAAACATGTTTGACATCTAATTGCACAACTCCTTGGCGAGCTGGTATAACACGGAAAGTCCTTGTAAGGGATTTGCTGAAATCCAGCTTTTTGGAGGAGAAAAGGTGCTTCAGTGGCTGAGTGCTGACGGATGCCCTCTCTCACCTACTCTCTGTTTGCTGTTTCCCTAGAGCATCCCTTGATGCTGTTGGGGAAGGCGTTTAGCAGTTCATGTCTTCTGCTCTCAGAAAAATCCTCTGAAAGTCTAATTTATCGTTTCTCAATATTTCAGCTTGCTGCAAAGAACATGGGGCTAATAACTGTGCATCGTTTTCCAGGCAGTGTCAGAGCAAGTATGGGAAAGATATTAAGGTGGTGCTGCAAGCCAAGCTGTGCAGTCAAAGAAAGAGGAAAACACCTTACGTTTTCCTCCTCTTTTCCAGGACCCTCATGTGCTGCTGACATGCCTGGCTGCATTTCAGCACTCGGCCACAGACCCATGTAACAGAAAATGTCTTGATGCTGTACAAGTCCTGCTTCACCTGCTAAGCAGCAATACTCCCCAAAGATGGTGGTGTTTTCTAGCAACAAAAAAATGGGGTTTTACACACTCTCTCACACACACACACACACACGCTGCCCTGTAATGTATGTATACACATACATTATTTTTTGCAGAAATACAAGTACAAGAAAAGAGATTGGATAGGGGGGTCAGCGTTTGGTGGAATCCTATTTTAGGTATGGCATGGTCTCAGGCTCATGATGTCCAAGGATGGACATCATGCTATTGTCTGCAGTGGATTTGGGGAAATATCCTCTGAGCAGGGAGCTTGACTTAGGGACAGATACAAGAGGCACCTGAGCCATAATTCCTGGGAAGTCCCCACATCAGAGCAATGGACTTTTTGGAGGTTGCACACAGAAGTGCTGATGAGAAAGATTTTTCCAAGGAAACTTGCCACTTCCACAGATTTGCTGTTTCTCATGAGGAAGAAATGTGATTGTGCTGAAAATCTTTGGTGTTCTTCTTTTTATATTTTTTTTCTTTCTATTTTATTTTGAAGAGTGGGGGGAGACAAACCTGAAATGAAACACTTCATTTTGGTCAGTTTGACCTGATTGGGGAATATTTCATTCTTTTGACTGGATTGGTTTCAAATCAATTCAGAATATGCTTCAACTTTCCTCAGGGAAAGTGCAGTTCCGTCTCTTTTTCTTTACTATGGCTGTGCTCTCAGGAGGACCTCGATGCCCAGGAGGCAAAGAGCAACTTTTGTGCTGACTGAGTCCATGAGAATCACTAGTGTTAATCTAGGGGCATGGTTGCATGGTCCAAAGAAGAGCATCCAACAATTGTAACACATAAAATGGCCCAGCTAGCCCATATTTCCTCTCAAGCTAGTTATGGGGGCTACATAAAGGACTATAAAGAGAGAAACTGTATTGACATCCTTCTTCCGAGTCTCTCTCTGCTGCCAGCCACCAGCAAGGCAGAGGTCATGCGCTGTAAGACAAGGCATGCAGGGAAATTAGGTTTAATGAAGTAATGACTTGAAAGTAAGAATTGGCAGTCATTTCAGCTCTTGTTCTGATCTTCAGCATTTCAAACCACCTGCACATCATGTCGGTTCTGACATTTCTAAATAATATAATAATATTTTTCTGGACGATAGTCCTGGAGCTTTATTTGGAATGTCAACTTTTTGTGTCATTTCAAAGCACAGAGCAAGCACTGAAATGTCAGACATTCCCCAGCAACAGAAGCTCAGAGTGCTCTTCCCCTCCAGTTAATGTCTGGACATGACACTTTGTGGCTGAGATAGGGAAGACAAAGAAAAGCTGAAATGAGCCAACAGTTGCTACATTTTGGTGCTGAAGAGCTCAGTGATCCCTACTTTGAGTAGCTGGTCTTTTTTCTGTTCGTTGGCCAGCTCCCTACGAATTTCTTTAGTTGCTTTTTTAAAAATAGCTGTTTTCCTCAATAAAATTTAAAACACAGATCAAATGGAGTAGGTTGTCTCCTGCTCACATTCCCTTAAAAAGAACTGGTGTATTTTGAAATGGAAATGTCTTGTCCTGAAAATGCTGAAACTCAACCTATTTTTAAAAGCACTGTTCTCCTGGGTTTTTGCAGTCCAAACAGCTGAGAGGATGCTACAAATGCTTCTGACTAAAACAGAACACATTATGTTCTAGCAAAATAAAATAACAAAAGAGGGAGTCATAGGGTTTTATCGTGAGTGAATGGAGCAGACTGAGGAATGTCGCCCCATTTTGTCCAGGACCCTTGGTCACTTATGCAGCTTCTGCAAGGTGCAGTAAAATTATACAGCAGAAAAGACGGTTTCTCTACCCAAGGATCTATGACATGCTTTCTGTGGGCATTTTACAGAGCTTATGTATTGCCAGCATGGTTGTCAAAGAGGTAACTCAAGACAGGAAGCTCCCCTGAATTAATTTATTCAATGAATTTGCTAGAAGTAATGACAGCGCATGCTCCTGGTCTGCCTTCTGCCCCATCTCAGAGCTGGCATTGCTCTCCCACAGCAGGTAAAAGATCTCCTGTAGATGTACATGGACTTTGCAATGAACCCTCCAAAAGGCACAGCACACCTGGTTTCAGCATTTGCTCTGAACCTCGTTGCTGAACCTTGGCAAATCTTTCCACAAACCTGGTCCAAGTGTAGAGTAACCTCTGCAAGGAAAGATTTATTGCTTTGGACCAAAACCAGGCACAGCTCAGCAGCATTTCATCATTTTGGAGCCCCTGATCTGCCCACGCCCTGGGCTGGGTTTGCTGTGGGCTTTTGGTGTTGTAGACCTGCAAGACCGTGCAGGCTTGAAGGGACCCCCAGATGTCATCTGGTCTGGCTTCCCAGCCCAAAGTCTCAAGGACAATTTCCCTAGAATCACAAGGTTTCTCCTCAGGCTAGAGTCCCCCTCCTTCCTGCTGAGACTTTGTTTTTTGACAGCATTTCTTCTTTCTTCTCTTTTTTAATGTTCTTACCAGTCATGCAACAAATAAGTTCTAAAATCCTGAGGTTTTTGAATGTTTACTGTAACCTGGATTGAAGCCTTGATGACTGTGATGCATATAAAAGACCAGAGGAAACAAGGAATAACAAGTCCCGTTGCCATAACAAAGAATGATCCAATACCTTGAGAGCTAAAAATAGTTTCTCCCTATTAACCTTCCCATGGTATCTGCTCAAGGATTGCTGCTATTATTTTTTTAAGCATCAACAAGCAAAAGGAAGGAAGAATTAATTCATGCTACAGAGAGCAGAGTTTTGGCCCGAACACCAGCTGAAGTGGTAAGCAAAATAGGCAGGTTGAGAAGCTGGGCTGAGGGGTGGAAGGATGCTTTTACAGTTAAATATCTGTGCTGAGATTTGGAAAGGCTCAGCTCTGTCCTTGGCTTTGCCCCATGCCTCTCACATGGCATTGGGTTGATCCCTAATTCCTTCTGGGCTCTTTCTCCCCTAAATGTTTAGCAGAAAGCTGAGGGCATCTCTGTGCATAAGTTTATTCCCAAAATACTCCTCCAAAGTGTAGTCTTACTCCAGTCTTGTTAGTCTCGGAAACAAAAATCCAAGAAAACACTTTTTAAGACCTCTGACCCCACAGACTGTCTGGCCTCATGCTCTCTGCAATGTTCACCAGCATTTCTCTGTGGCTGGGAAATAGTTGGAGGTTTCCTCCTCTTCTGAAATTTTTCAGCAAAACCGAGGACGGACCCCAAGCTGTCATGCTGTGTCCCTACACTGCAGCTAGAATTTGGCTGGCTGATTTTTTTCCCTCTGACAAAACACACAAGGTTGGGAAGGAAAGGGAGACCTAGATGGATGAAATTTCGATTTTGGAAAAGGTCTGTCTACATCTGAACCTCTCCAGAGATACGCTGACTGATAGTTTGCTGGCCCAGAGCCCCCATGAGAAATAGCATGAAGTGGCTGCCAATGCGTGGACAGCTTTATCTCCTTCCCTGGGCAGAGGGACTGATAACTGCCTTCTCCTAACGACGTCTGCAGGCTACAGAGCTCTTGAGAAGCTGCATTGGAAGAAGGCACAGCTCCATGCTACTGCTTTAACACACACACAGAGCTCAGGAGATTTGTGCGTTTTAAAGAACAAGCCTCCCTTTCTCCCTCTCTTATGAATATATTGATTAGATAGCTTTCTGCTCCATTTTCTTCCCACTTATCATTTTCTTTCCCCTTTGTTTTCACTGTAAACACACAGAGCAATTGGCAGAAGTGCTGCTGGTGTAATGTAATCATTGTCAATAGCAGCATGCTCTTGAAACTCTGTCCCACCTTGCAAAGCTGCCCAGGTGAACCTAAGGGCTCAGTGCAAGCACATTAAATGCACACATTCAACCACTGAACTAACAAAGAGGTGCGCTGCTGGGTCACCAGAGCACCCCCTTCCACACCAGAGCACATAGAGCAAGGCTGGGGACTTTGCCCACTTATTTTGGATAGATCTGCTAAAGATCTCATCAATTCCTATTTCTGAAGTTCATACCATAGCACAGCCAACCCCAAACCTCCAGAAAGTACAGTTTATTTGGAGAGCAGAAAGGCCTCTGGATCTGTAACTGCTATAAACTCACAGGAGATTTTTTTTTTTAACAATAAGTGGGAAAGTCTCATTAATTTTTCCTGCCAGTTTCTGAGCTTTTGGGGTATCCCAGCATCTGCCTCAGTGAAGATTAGAAACCCTGTTTCTGTGAAGACTGGGATTCTTTCCCAGCAATAAAAGACAGAGGTTATTTTTAGTGGAGTGCTGAACTTACCAGGGTCACAAGAAAATGGAGATAGATGGGAAATATTGGTTAAACAGTTGTGATGGGAAACCACTTGAAGATGAACACTACCTGCTCTTATTTTAAAGGTCTGCATACTCCTGGTCTCCTTAGTTTTAAGTGCTTTAGATCTAGTGTCCGTGCATGCGGAGCTGGTGGGGATTACCTTGTCCATGAACTTTCCCACTGTAAGCAAGAACTGTCAAAAAGGTCAAAGAATCACCAACCTCCACTGTTGCTCTGTCCCCTTCCCCTCCCTGGGAAGGACTCCCAAATCACTCCAACCTGCTTCCAAGAGACACTGTGCTCAGCTGATGGATGTTAAATAGATTTGTGGAAGAAAAGAGCACTCCAAATACTCTATGTTACTGCTGTTTATGCTCATCCATCATGTTTTGTATAGCATTTTAAACAGAAGTAGTCCTACTACAGCTGAAATGTCTCCCTTTTCCTTAAAATGAAAGCTCTGATTTTACTGTTTCACATTAAACTGCATATTGATTTCTTGCTCTGTTGAGGTAAAGGGAGATGATAAATTTCAAATGGCAGAGTACGGGTTGGAGATCAAACAGGGAAACTCCTCATTCTGTTCACTTAGGCAGGACCTTGAAAGCTGTTCCTGGAACACTCTGCAGCTCTGTTGGCTCCCAGCAATAGATATTTGGGCATATGTAAGCAATCATTGTTATACCATAAAGAGCCAGGAGGTCACCTAAGAGGTGCAAGAAGTCTGTAGTCTGGCCATGACTACTGAGACTGGGAAATCCACATACCCTCTTCCATTGGAATGATGTTGGCAGGACCTGTGCCACAGAGTCTCACTTCTGCTCCAGCAGGAAGAGCCGCTCAGGTAGGACTGCAGGCTGTTGGCAGATGTTAGAGGCACATCCACCACATCCCAGGCTTTGGCTCTGAGGTAAGTTTGCTAAAAACTTCAAGGTCTGCCAGGAAATAGCTGCCTTCATCCTTTCTCTGTTTATTAAGTTCTTTTCCTAGGCATCTCTTCCTGACAGCTGTAATGATGGGAATCTGCCTTTGGACCACTGTTATACATTTCTTCTACACTGAGTGTATCTCAGCATAGATGGGAATTTGGCTGCTTTGAGCTTCCTTTGCTGAAAATGAAGCCAATGCCTCTGGGTAACATTGACCTGTAGCATAGTCACATTGAATTTCCCAGTTTGGAGACAACAGGGCACACCTAAACTGAGCAATGGAGCATGATTTGCATGGCCTTGAGCTGGGCAGTCCAGGCGAGCAATGCTGGGCTGGAGCATAACCCAGGGAAGCAGAGTGTTGCCTAGTTTGGGTGTTGAAAGACTGCTACATCACTTCCCTGGTGGTTTGACTCTGTGTTGGATGTGGCTTTTCTTGTTGAAGAGCTATATTGTGTGGAACCACCTCCGCATCCCTCCAGCAATGATGTAGACATGTCTTGAAGATGATTTGGCTGACACATCTGCCCTCCCCCTTGCTGGGAACCCCACAGGTCTATTGCAAAGCAAGTTGGTCAGCAGAAATCTCCATCACCACAACATACACTCCAGTTAGATAGACAAACCACATCTGTGTCTATCCACAGCTCTTTCCACAACTCCTGGATTCCACTTCCGAAAAAAAGAACTGCTTGGGTTTTTAGTGACACCAGAAAACCCTCAATGTGTCAGTGAGTGGAAGTGAGTCCTCCAGGACCAGCATGGTCCCTGGATTCCCCTCTCACCAAACATCATCTGGTACATGGACATGAAGAGCAATCTACGGTAGAAGTGATCACCACATTGCAACAGCCTTCTCCTGCCTGTCTTCAAAGCCAAGTTTTGGCCTGATGTATCCGATGCTGTGGCATGGAATAATGTCTGCTTGGGAAAACTGGGCAATTTTTGGCTGAAGAAAAGAAAAATATCTTTCAGATATTTTATAATCCAAAAAACATGGTTCTCAAATGAGCTTTTTCCAAGCACATTAGTGCTACAGCCATTAATAATCATAGAACTCAAAGAAAAAAAAATCCACTGGAAAAGAGTTGAAAGGGAAATCTATTAAAATAAAAAAAGCAATTTCCCCAAAATATATACAGTTTCATTTCCAATTTTTTGTTGTTTTTTGAGTTAGTTTTTGCTGTAACTAAAACTTTCAGTGACCTACTAGTCCTTTTAAAAGACAGCTGCACAGAATAAAATTGGGCCATTTTGTTCCTCTTTCATTGTTCCTAACAGCAGGACCCATTCTTCCTTCTCCTGATTGAATGCTTCCCAGAGTGTCTAGACATGTCGCCACCACCACCGAGGAGCTGAGAGATACCAGGGCTCATCCAAGGAGCTGTAAAGGCCAGTTATCTGTCCTCCCTGCCCAAAGCCTGGGATTTGGGTGAAAATCAGGCTTATGAGCAATGAGATTCCTAAAAATAAGCTTCTGTGTCATTAATTTTTAGGTTGTGCTGGGGTCATATTTTCCACCCCCTCTTTTTCAGCAGTAGGAAGCTGCGATTCCCACAGAAGAACAAGGCTTTCTGGGCAGGGCTTTAGATGGCAGCACCAAATGCTCCACGCCTGGTGACCAAATAGCAGAAGTTCACAGGGCAAACTCGCTCATACCTCCCCAGCTTCTCACCTTCCCTCCAGCTTGTGAGCCTAAGCCAAGCCTGGAATAGCTTTGCCTGCCCTCCAGGGAGGCTCCAGGTACACGTACCTAGCCCAATACTCCAAATGTTTCCAACATTTACCCTGTGTGAAATGTTTCACTCCAGTTTCTACCACTTTGTGCTACTCCTGCTCCCCCCTCACAGCACTTTGATAACAGTTGCTCCTTGGTGAGAGATGTGGCGTGGAAATTCCCTGCCTTGGGCTGGCTCTGGTCAGGATGAACTGATGGTCCAGTTTGTCCCTGCATGCCAAATGAGCATTAGCAGATCCATCCCACAGCTCATAGCTCATCTCCAGTCATGCCCTTGGATCCCAACAATCCTGTGTGCTAGGGGCAGGAATTGTCTTGCTGACAATTCAGAGAGCACTTGAGACAATAGGAGTGCTACCCAAATAATAAATAGCAGTGCTAATAATAGCCCTTATCCTTGTATCCCCCTGCAAGCCACTCTAATTCACTAGGACTTGGCCAGAGCCTGTAATCAGTCAGTTATAATCTATTTCAGTCCTGTGCAGAGGGATCTGGCTGGGTTTCCTGGGCTTGGGCTGCTAATATGACTCATTCCCAGCTGATCATTTAGTGGCTTCAGCCAGGTGCTTCTGGGACTCAGTGTCCTCAGCCCTGCTGCTTTCCATAATGAATTGATGCTTCGGGGCCAGGAGGCAGAAAGGAAAGGGTGGTGAGGAGCACACCCAGCAGGGTGCTCCTCTGCTGAGATATAAGCCTCTGTGAGGGCTTGAGAGAGTATTCTGGAGGTAATGGTAAGAAAAAGTCTCTAAACTGGGTTTCTGTGGGGCTGAGGGAAAAGTGGTCACAAAAACTTGGGAAGATTTCTTGTAGACCCATCTCTGCAAGAGCCAGAGGAAGGAGGAGATGGAGGAATGACACCCATGGCAGAGCCTAGAGTCTGACTGTAGCCAGGTTGCAGGGTGCAATATGGGAAGGTGCAGCTGGGTCTCAGTCCCGCTCCTTTCCCAGGCAACATGGGACCATGATGTAGCAAAGAACAGTTGGGTGTGAGCAGTAGTGCCTTTGCTTGTGTGAAGGGGAAATAGCATACAGAGGTCGAGCCTGTTTACATTTTCTTGGTCAAAAATAGAGCTGGAATATGGCCAAACCCTTGGATGGATGGAGCTGGAAGAGATATCTTCCTGAGCGTCAGGCCTGGCAGCATGGACCACTCAGCTTGGTGCTCTGTGCAGACTTATGGTGGCAAAAGCCCTAGGGGTGAGCCCTGACAGGGTGAGATATGTCCAGGACCAAGGACCTGTACCAACGTCCGTGAGGCCACTGCACATCCACATTTCTCCTGCCAGAGGCAGCGTTAACATCCATGGGCTCACCTCCAGCACAGAGATGCTGCTAGTGCTGGCACCTGCACAGCTGTGGTCATCTGGGCTTGGAAAAGCAGACCTGTGAGCATAAAGGGGAGGGGGGGAAACAATGCAGGAGAGATTATGTGTGTGGTGTGCAAGCAACTTCGTTTCATGACTCCAGCCCAGGACCCTCCGCTCTGGGGGAGTGTGGGGGCAGGGAGGGATATTCTCCTTCCTGTCCAAGTACTCTGCATGCCGTGACGGGATCCCACCCCATCAGTGTCTGAGCGAGCCGTGCTTTCCAACGCAGCCTGGAGCAGAAGAGCAGAGGGCTTTGAAATACAGTCCAGCGAGGACTTGAGCCCCACATCAGACTCCAGCAGTATTGCAAAGCCAGGTACTCAGGCATGTTTTCCAAGCCATGTGGTAATCCCCACCTCATGAAGGGCCGTGTGACTCTTTTAGTTTTATATACGAGCAGATCTTTCCAAGAGCTTCACCCTTGGCTACCTGAGACAAGTCCTGGATAGTCCTTTCAACTGTAGCTATCTCATTGGTGAGGGGTCAGAGAGGCACCACAACTCCCATTGCATAGAGAATGGAAAATGGGGAAACCTTCCCTGGCACCCCTCCAAACTCAGGTCCTCTCATTTTTTGCACATGAAATAAATGCTGCAGGTTAAAAATGCCATCTAAGCAAGAAGGGGAGGGGAATGGAGGACAAGCACCATCCAAAATCTGCCACTCATCAGTCTGTAAAAGCTGAAGTGAAGCGAAGCTCAAGGTGAACTGAGATCATAGTGCAGAGCTCTGGGCAGGGAGAGAAAGGAAATGTGGTCCTAATTACTTGATAACTATCCCACATTTCACAAGTCATTTTAATGGCCCAAATGGATTGCTTTCAAGCTCAGAGCTAATGCCAGAGTGATAGGGATAGAGTTCTCTTGCAGAGGGACATATGATGCCAGAAAGCCCACTCTGAGAAGAATATTATTATCTAAAATGACATTAATACATCCTGTTATTCCCTCACGACATATCATGTGCAGGGAAGGGACCACGCTGTTAAAATGTCAGCATTCAGGTAGCATCTCGGCACAGAGTGAGCACAGTAGCTGATGCTGAGCAGTCATCCGGCAGCCCTCGAAGCAATCACCATTGCCCTGGGCAAATCCTGATCCTTCACGGGAGTGGGGTGCTCCATCTGCAGGCATAACCTGGACCCATCCGCCTGCGCTGTGCTTCCAGGTGAACTGGAGCAGGGATGGGTGGCACTAAATTCAGTTGGGCCACCAGCAAGTGGTTTGATCCAGGGTTTCTTCCCTCCACTGTAACACCTTTGTACCCAGCTACGCTGCTTTGCAGATGATGGCAGCTTTCTTAGGCACTGGAAGATTATTATCATGTTGCCATAGCTTCTGGACACCTTACAGTGATTGGAAACAAGCTATGGAAAGCTCAATAAACAGCAGCTGCTGAAGCTCACCAAGTGCCTTTAAAAATGTAGTATTTTTCCTTCCCCTTTCCCTTATGTTTTATTGGACTTTAAGTGGAGAGGTGAGAAACTGGATAGATGTTCTCCCAACTTTGCCTGCCTAATGAGTGTCTCTGCTCTGATCTTGTGGCTTAGCTGCTAAGGAAATAAATCAGAAAAGGGAAAGGAAACACCAGCTTTGGGTTTTCCTTTGCTAATTATGGGAAAAAACCAAAAAAATCCCCCTTGCTTATTATGCACAGTGATGGTGTATGGGAAAGCGATTAAAGGTGTGATGATTTTTATTGCTCAGATACCTGGCCTGCTCTGCAGAAAGACTTGTTTTTTTTTCAAGCTGGACCTCAAACTGTTTGCCCCTCTCATTGCCTTAATTTCTCATGAGCAAATTCATCCCTGGTGTGACTCTGCTGACAGCAGCAGGGCTGCAGTAGAGAAGGATTTGGCCCCTGGAAGGCTCCAGGAGAGATGTCGCTCTTTCAATGCAATAACTGGAAGACCAGTTGGAAGCTTGTTCAATAAAGTCGATGGCTCTGTTCTCCACTCTAATGTGAGTACCTAACATACTGTCGGTGCAGATGACCTCATACCACCCTCCTCACTCCCCCCTTCTGCTTTTCTAATATATCTCCTCAGCCTGTCTTGGCTTGTATCTCCTGGTGTCGTTTGTACTGAAGTTGAGTAGCAGTATGAAGGTGGATGAATGACCTCATGGATGTCAGGAGTGAGCTTTGCTAACATGCTTGCCTTGGTAGCACAAACCAGCATGTGTTGAATCCATTTCTTTTCCCAAGCAGCAGGCTTGCATGCATCAGTTTTAAAGGTTTGTACTTCATTTTCAAGCCTAAGAGCTGACATGGAAGGAGATGCACCGATTCTTTTTCTTTGCTTCATTTTCCCTGCTTATAAATGGGAGCTGATATTTTCAGTCCCAACCTGCCTGAACACAGAGAGCATTATACCAGTCCATGTGTCACTGCTACGAACACGCAGCATTGCTGCTCCATGCTGTGCCTTGGCCGTGCTCGTTTCCAATTGCTGCTCACTGTAATGATTATCAGCGATAAATTGTAAATGTGTTGGGATCCAGTTAACAGGGAGTTTGCCTAGGCCCTGCTGAGGGAGATTTTTGTTTCAGTTAGGTCTCTTCATCAGTTCCTGAGATCTTATTGTCGACACTCAGCAGTAGAGGGATGGAGGTAGCTCTTGGCTAGGGAGTAATGTCTTACTTTGAGAGTGGAAATTGCTGCTCGCAGCATTACCCTGGGTTACACGGTCTTCTCAGGGACATGGGTAATGCAGTTTATATTAAATGACAGTCCATCCTGCACTGTATCATCTCAGTTATGCCCTACAGCTGTGCTGAAGTGGTAGCCCTGTTCCCAAAACCCACCACAGCAGCTTTTCCACCCAGGGCAGAAACATGTATTGCAAATAACAAGAGAGAGAAACACCACGTATCTAAACCATCTCAGTTCAGCCCTCTCACGCTTCCCAGGGAGGTCCTGTCCCATGGTGGAGATGAGATGTGTCTCTCGTAGTCTGACTAGCCTTCCAGAACTTCAAGCCAAGTCTATCTCTTGCTCATGAGTTTCATCAAGGAATCATCAGAATGAAATAAAAAGCTTAGAAAGCTCTCCTGGTGGCCAAATATGGACTCCCAAGTTCAGGGCTATAAAATTGCATATTACTTGCCAGATGTACTGACAAAATGCATGATCATATTGAATCAAATTTCCTTCTGGACTCTGTGTAGGAGAGGGATCGCTTCTGGGGAGAAATATTAGTTCAATGATATCTAAATGAAACAAAATGGATTCTTGATCAGTTTGGAGCCAAAGTCCCGTGGACAAGTTTGAATCAGAAGTCTCTGCACAAGGTTAGGTTCAATTTTGAAAATCTACTCTCAGATTCCAGACCAAAAGAAGGAAAGCTCTGGGATTCATTTGCCATAGATTTCTTGTAGAACTACCAAGCAACTTGACATGCAGCAAACCAGATGTCCTCTGCAGAACTCATGCATGTGCAGAGTATGCAAGCCAAATTAAATTGAGATGTTCTCCAAGAGTCCAACCATGATGGAAAAGGTATCACAAGATGCAGCTCAACAGGGTGTTCAACTTGCAGGCTGATAAAAGCAAACAGTGTACAGCTGTGTGTTTTATTCCTAACCAACCAGTGTGGCTTTTTGCTGTGAGTTCATAAATGCTAATCTGTGAAAAAGTGTAAAGATTAACTTCAGATTCATGGATTTATGGGAGGCAGTGATAGAAATGATTACTGGATCTCAGAGAAGACTGACCAGAAAACAGCCTTCCTACCTGTTCTATGAGAAATGCTGATATTTTTGAGAACAAGGACTTAAACAAAGAAACAAACAACAAAAAAAAAAAAACATTTTGATGTGGAATCAAAATCAAATCAAAATTTGACCAAAACCACCAGCTGAAGTCTGCAGGGCAAAAAAAGTCCATTTCAGATGAATTATGATGCTTCATTTAATTTATTTCTTTTCTTTTCCTTTTTTTTTTTTTTAACACCCTCCATCCCAGTAAAAATACAATTATCTCACATTCTAAAGAATGTGAAAAATAAAAATGGAACAGCCTAGCAATTTGGAAACATTAAATGACAAGTATCCAGAACCTCATTTTTAACATCTTTTATGGAAAACACTTTTACTTTCAGCAAATCAGTAAATAACAAAAAACCAGTGCTTCCTGGAGAAAAAAAATTCATTTCTTCAATGCTCAACACACGATCTATTTAACTGCTAATCTGATGTGAAACCCCTGCTCTATCAGCTGTTTGTCAGCATCCAATGGGCAATGATCTTATAGGTGTTTGAGAGGATGTCCTGCCTTGCAGTGCTCAGATCCTTTCTCACAAATAACTTGCAACACTACATGCCTAATTCAAATATGTCCAGGAATTTTGGCATCCAATTCCAGATCTGCATTGCTCCTTTGATCTTGGCCAGAGCAGTGTGATGGCTCTGCCACCCATTTCCAGTCCCGACTTCTGGTGGAAAGCAGCAGACTGGGACTGCTTAACCCCTTTCTGAGACCAGTTCTCCACTGTAAACTTCTGTCTCCTGTGGTTCCCATCATAGTTCCTTTTTTGCAGTTTACCTAATTTAGGCACATTTCCCACCAAAGCACCTGAGGAGCCATTAGCAGGTAGAATGACTGTTTAGAAGTATTAATTTTTTTTGAAGCCTTATCAAATGCATCCTTGGGCTCTCTACCATCTCCCTGGTTGGCCACAAGTGTCCGTTTCAGCCTGTGTCTGGTGGCACTGGAGGCAGAGCAGGGCAGCTCACATGACAGACTGACAGCAGCCACCAACATAACCAGATGCTCAAAGCTTGGTGGTTTAAATTTTTGATGGCAATCTCTCTCTCTCAATCTCTCTCTTCCCCCGCACCCTTCAGTAAAAATGATTCTGAAAACATGAATCAATTATTCCCAGATTTCAAATGCTGGCACCACTCTTTGTGCAGCTGCAAGCACAGCATTTAACCTCTTCAGTATTTTGGTGTAAAGGACAGCAGTGAGGGAATGCATGGGGTTTTGTGTTTTGCATTTCAGCTGCGTGCCCACCCCCAAGCTCGGGAGCTGCGGTGCTCTCATCTCTGAGAGCATCCCACTCTGAGCCTGTGCTTGGCTCATCTCTTTGCAATGGGCTGAACCAAAACTTTGGGGCACAATACACTGAAGGCTTCAGAAAAGTTCAGTATTGTACCCAAACCTTTCAACTTCTGTTTATTTTTTTCCTTGTATTTCGAGCTAGTGGAACTGAGTGGGAAATGGTTTTGTAGCCCCTCAGAGTAAAACTTCTTTCCAGAGAGTGAAAAAATGTGGTTGCTCCACTTGAGGATCAAAGTTTTGCATATTCTTGATGGCTGCATAGAAAAACAGGCAGTCCAAAAAGCTGATCTGTCAGGACACCCACAGGGGACTGGAGACCTGAACCTCTGCCACCGTCCAGGAAGGGATCTCAGCCAGGATTCCCTTGATCTGGTAGGTCCTCGAACAGCCAAGGGCTCTCCTGTGAAAGGCGCCGTTGGTGCTGGCTCAAATTTGTGTGATTTATATCAAAGCAAGGTGCTGGGAGCTTTTCTTGTGTTGGCTCAAAGGGGAAGACATCCCACATACCCCTTCCCAATTCAAATGCAGGTTCCCAGAATGAGGCACCATGAGGAACCACGGGTTGTGGGGTTTTTTTCCTTTTTGGTTAATAAATACTCACCTTCTCCAGCATTCAAAACTCCAGCTTGCCAGACAAAGGCAAAAATGAGATCTTTTTGGCAGGAGCAGGAAATCAGCAGAGCAGTACCTGAAAATAAAGTGCTGATGTTTTAGGGAGAGCAGTTCATCATCAGGGACAGGTCACGGGAGGAGCTTGTCAAGCCTCTGTTTTTCTGAGCTCCTTCGCCACTGTGCGAGGGCTCTGCCAGCCAGATTTGGGCAAGCCAAGATGTCTTGATAGCTCATTACAGAGGCTGGTGGAGAGAAAGGAGCATGTCCTGGAAGCAGCATGGCTCCAGGAGAGGTGACTGGTGTGGGATTTTGGCTAAGCTGCTCCTGGTTCTGGAACTCAGGGAAGCTGTGCCATATGGCTGGAGACTTTGCAACCCCATTAGATGCCTACCTGGGCAATGGGCTCCAGCTGATGCAGAGACAGGGGATGGATGGTCTGGTCTTCTCTTGCTTGTCTCTTGGAGACTGGGTGAGCAGCCCCTTCTGGCCTTGAAGCCTACCGTTTGGAAAGGAGAGGCCAATTCACTTACCCATTGTTTGCCTGGTTGCCTTCAAATAAAACACGGGCTGTAATAAAATGGTTTGATCGCATGTATGGTTTTCCATCAGTGAGTAGTACTATGAAGCAGGGCAGAGCTGCAGAGTCTCTAAGCCCATCTGTAAGGTACGGAGGAAGATGGGTCAGAGGAGGTAGGCAGGGAGATGAGGTGGGCTGAGAAGACGAATTTAGACAGGTGTGAGCTGCCTCAGTGGCTTACAAATTGACTGGTTTAATATCTGGTGGAGGCAGAGAGTGTGCAATGGCCAGCTCTGAAGGGCTTAGTTGTGCAAATGCAGCAGCTATGCCCCAAATTTTGCCAGGGCCAGGCTTGGTAGCCTTCAGATGCGAGTGAGATGGAAATCAAGTACCCATGGGGGATATGGCATGCACTTCATGCATTGCAAGAGGTCACCCTTGGCATCTGCTCGTCCCCCATGCTGATGCCTGGCAGCGAGCTGTGCACAAGGCTGGACTACAACCCCCAGAAACCTGCACAAGGTTGTCGTGTC
This sequence comes from Nipponia nippon, assembly GCF_047370975.1. NCBI lineage: Eukaryota > Metazoa > Chordata > Aves > Pelecaniformes > Threskiornithidae > Nipponia > Nipponia nippon. The sequence continues at coordinate 58,432,601 of NW_028262369.1, forward strand.
AGAATAAACAGCCCTCACCCAAATATATGAAGTGCTAATGACCCTTGTTGGCTTTACTTGAGGGAACAATGTTGTCTCAGCAGTAAATCAGCTTCCTCTTCATTAAAGCTGCCACCTTGGGAATGACGACTTTGAAAATAATGCAGTCACCTCCTCCACCTACCTGCCAGGCTCTGAACACCAGAGGACTTTTTATAACGACCTTTAAAAACGTACATCCCAGAGTCCTTTGCTTTTGGAGAGGTATGAGTATAAAGCAAACACATAAGCAAGAGCAAATTTCTCCTTCAGCTACTTCTTTTTTTATTATTACTTTTAGATTTGTCCCAGGTTGCCAGGTTGATTGATTAATTGCTGGTGGAATGGAAAAAAAATGAAGGAATAGCCTGCAAATTTGAGAAGGCACCAGAGGGTTTGGGGAGGGAAAGGAGGAAAAGTGATCCACATTACAAAGCCAACAAGGGGAATTTGCCCTGTGTCTAAATTTTTTCTTTTTTTAATGGTAGATGCTGGAGTTGTAAGAGTCTGAGGGAAGAACAGGAAAAATCGGATTCACAGCCAAGTCAGCCCCAACAAGGGACCAGAGTGATCTATGGGGAAGAACCAAATGAAAACTGAAAGTTTCAGCTGGAAGGAAGGGAAAGAGGGATGTCTAAAGAAAAGATGGGCTGAAAGACTGGGAATTAGAAAAAACAGCAAACGAGAAATTATGAGTGACATCTTGGAAAAGATCATGGGAGCTCACAGGCTTGGTTGTAGAAAGAAAAAGGTCATCAGGTAGCAGCAGGTATTATGGATCTATATATATACACATGTGCCCTCGATGTGGCAGACCCACACTCCCACCCAGCCAACATGGTTGGGAAGCAGTTCTTAGGAGAAAGACCAACAAGGAACCTTCCCCCAGGTCATGGCACATATTTAACCCCAAATTCTGCAGCCAAAGTCTACAAAACTCCTTAAGACCAATGGAAAAATAATGAGGTTTAAGTGACCAAATTTTTCTTAATTAGCCTTTCCCTCACCCTCCTGATATTTACCAAAAAAATTTAATACACTGATTTGGCCTTTCTTAGAAATAACTTCTCCAGATGGAAGTGGACATGCTGTGCAATGATGGTTGGCTGACCTGGTGACACAAAGAGAGTCAATCCAAAGGACAGAGCTGTGTGAAAGGGAGGTTTTCATTCTCCAGTGCTCAGCTGGAAGAAATTAATTGATGCTGCCATTTTCAGGGGGTTGGAGAAGAGGTTGTTGTATGGCTAACCCTTGATCCAAGGGTGGTCTGGAATGATGGGGACAAGGACAGTGCCTTCCTATAGTACAAGCCCATCAGCAGAAGCTAGACAAGGCTTGGCCTTCAAGGCAGAGGTTGTGCCCAGTGGCTTTGTGTGCAGAGGAGATCCATGTGTCAGAGGCACCTTTGATGCACAATCTGTTAGAAAATGTGCCTGAAGTGCCCGAAAGGAAACAGCCAGCACATACCGGTCTGGACGTCCAGACCCTTATTTCAGCATCACAGTGAGGGCTGGACTCATTCAGGCTGGGAGCACTGCCCTGGAAGCCCATTCCAGGTTGAGGAGAGCTGGCATGCTTCAGACAAGGGGTCCCTGAAGTAAATGACCCTGGCTCTTTTAGTTCTTGCAAAAAATGAATGTGCCATGAATGCCCCATTGTCAAGCCCTGTAAAAGGCACACAATGTCTTAAAACCCGAGTCAACAAACACACACAAGTCTTGATGGAAATGCATCCCGGTCAGACAGGTCTGGATCCCATAACTATAAAGGTGTTTTATTTCCTGGAATTCTGACATCAAAGCGTGGATTTTCAAGACAAATAGCTGCTATTTTCATTTCTCTGGAGAAATCATATGATGTGATTGACAATTAAGATCAGAAAAAGATTTGATGGGCAAAAGATCAGGAAATAAATCTCCCCACACCACCAAATCCAGGGCTGTTATCAAAACCTATTCATCCCCGCTCAGCGCTATGAGGATCACAGGAATTTGGGACCTAATTTAGGAGTATTTTTTCAGTGACACTAACAGACGATTGAGGAAATTTGGCTTAGTTTTACCTGCTACAAAGCTCCATAAGTGCTAGAGTGAAGGAACAGATACTGAGCCAGATTCCCCAAAGATGGCACAAGGGAGACATGAGCTTGCAGCATTCCCCTCTGGACATTTTAACCCTTTGGGGCTGAGAGTTTTTCCCATATAGTGAGCAAACATCACCACCTTCCTCCATCTGGATTTTTCAGTGGATGGAAGAGTTACAATACTGGAAAAAAAAGAACTGTATTGGTAAGTGGCAGTGACAAACATGCTGGGACATGTGGTTGCTATATGTGATCTGCCTGGGGAATGGTGGGAGGGAGGGAGAAGGGGTGATATTAGGCACAGCCATCCCAAAAAATCAGGAGGGTTAGCAGGCCTACGTTTCTACAGTTGAGCTTGTCTCCACCCGTCTCTGACCATTGGGGAGCCTGGGCTAGATTTGACATTGATTGACCATTTTACTCTGAAGAAAGAACATTTTATTTCCTGAGACCATTACATTTGTGTGTCACAACCGCATAGTCCAGACTTCTCTGGTAACAGGCAAAGGCATATGGTTTTATTTCTCTGGTAAGCCTAATGGTGTGCAGGAGGCAAGGTTATGATGCTGTGTTGGTTTTCCCCCAAGGGAACCCACAGATGGTGCTGAGTCCTGAGGTATGGCACAAGCTCAACCCAAAGCTGGGTTTGGGTCCTCTGTCCTACTTCAGGCCTGTTTTTAAGGGTCTTTGAGAAAAAAAACTGAAAACATGGACAGAGTGTTAGCAGAGAAGTGCTGTGATGGAGGAGGTGTGACTGACCATGATATGCCTGCTGGCTGTTCTTATTCAGGCCTTGGCTAGGGAAGAGAAGGTGATCTTCTCAGTCCCATGACCAAGTAGCTGGGGCACCTGTGTTGAAATCCAACTATGCATGGGATCAGACAGGGGGCTGAGAAGTCATTCCTCCCTCCTGCATCATTCCTCCCTCCAGATCAAGCTGTTGGGCTGATGGTGGTGCTCCTGCCAAGCAAAGGGTGCTCTTCTGATATACCATCACCTACTTTACACAAAGCTCTTCTATGGCCCTTTGGGGTGTCCAGATCATATAGCGACATGGGGATGCTGACATTGCTCTACAGCCCAGATATGCTGTCAGTTATATGCTACAGTAACAGGAGTTATAGAAGTATAAGAGAGACTCGGCTTCCCTTTCTGTTTACTGTTCACGATCTGGACAGAGTTAGATAAAACTACTTTCAGGTGGAAGACTCTGCCACTGTCAGAACAAGCAGATTACTTTCTTTTTTCCAATTTTTTTTTTAAATCTACCCAAAGACAGCATCATTATTTCCCAATTGTTCCAACCTGAATCCAGGAAAGCACCTTAAGCACATGCTTAACTTTTGGTATGTGAGTAATCCCACTCCTCTTTGGCAAAGCACTTAAGCACATGCTTAATTTTAAATTTGTTCTTGAGCACAGTGAAATGTAAGCTGGTGTTTGAGTGCTCTGCTGGATGGGAGCCAGAGCGCTCAGCACCTTAGAGGGCTCAGCTCCTCAAAGAAAGATGCCATGATTCAAGAAAGCTGTTAACTTTAAGTACTTGCTTAAGTTTCAGGTGTAATGTGGTATAAAGTCTTAACCTGTGAAGCCGTAAGTGAGTAATGTGGACAAATGCCAACCAGAGCTGCTAAAGGAATGAAGAAAAGTTCCCTCATTGTTTTTCACAGTACTTCTCTTTCTCTCTTTTTGCTAGTATTTCGCTTTTTTGGAAACGTTGGCAGCTCTCTGTCTGAGTTGAAAGTAGCTAAACTTTATTCGAAAAAACAAAGCTGGTCAAGATCTCAAAAGTCCCAACTTTTCTACCCACTCAAAGGACAATGACCACTTTTATAACTTTGTTACAAAGTCAACATGTACGTATGTTGCAGAAAATGGACTGTAAATGTTTTTAAAGAAGGAATGAATGTGTATGTGCATATATATGTACACACACATATATATATGCATATATATTCCTCTTCTCATAAATCCCAGACACTTGCTTAATAAGGGATGCAACTTCGCAAGGGTATGGGAAGGAAAAAGCTTGCTGCAGAGACCACTTCACAAAATTCCCCTGCTCTTAAGGCTTTCCGACCATCCCAGCATAAGGGCATGCACTAAACGTCCCAATGTGAAATCTTGTCTTCTTGGTGGTTTTCAAGCTCCGGTGGTTGTGAAGCATCAAACAATCTCTGGCTAAGATCTGAACGTTGCCCATCTGAGCACACATGTCAGTAAAATTTTATGGGGGGGAAATTCCACATTTTAAGGAAAAAAAGAAAAGAGCAGAGGTTTGGATCTGGTTCTCTTTAAAAAATGGCAGCTGTTTGAAAGCTGCCTACAAGTTCAAAATGTTAGAAGCTGGTATTAGGATCTCAAACCTGGTGTTAACAGAAATGAAGGAATGGATATCACGAACACATATGTGATATTGATGCAAGAGTTGATGGGAAGTCAGAGAGGGTGCTCTTGTGTAGATATAACATGCTTGTAAATTATGTTTAGGTTCCTCTTCAGTCTTTTGTCCATAGAGGATAGCTGCCTGCCATCCCCACTGCCTGATAAAAGGTTTTCTCCAGGCCAAGCAGTAGACCTGAGGCGCTGATAAAGACAGTGATGAGGGAAGAGGGTTGATTGCTCTTGCCTGATGGCCACATAGACATGGGAGAGAGTTTGGTCTGAACCAAAGCAGAAACCGGGGCATTTTTTATTCCAAAACAAAAGAAACACAATGAATTAAGGTGAAACAAAACTTCTGTTTTAATTAATTCTGGTCTATTTTGGATACCTTCCCAAGTCAGGCCACTTCTAAAAAGAAAAATATTGCCAATGAATGAATATTAATGATGAAATGAAACGTTTGAAAATTTTCCAAGTGAAACCGTTTCATTTTTAATATGTCAAAGCGTAGCATTTTGGCACCTAAGAAAATTTAGACATATATTTTTCTCCTTAAAACCCACTGTCTTGCCAAGCCTTAATTCAGCACATGATTCTGTCCTCTCCAAAATGCATTTTTTGGTGGTAGTAACTGTTCTGGCAATTCCGTTCCTACAGCAGGGGCAGTGGAAGGAGAGGAGAGGACTTCTGGTAGCACCACTTGTCCCAGAGATGTGACCCATGGTAGAATGTGGCCACCCTAAGGGCATCTCCTCCTGTGAGGACGTGTCTACTATCCTTGTAGATGAGTGGAGTGGGTCCACAGCACCATTAGCAAACATCTGCCAATCCATTTTTTTGCTGATGTCTACATCTCCAGCTCAAACCCTCCTGAATACCCAGTTTCCCAGGGAAGAAGGAGTATTTTGTACGTATGTTTGCTCTTAACCCCTCTTTTTGTAGGAACCTGTCAGAGCAAGGGGTTAATACGTCTGCAGAACAGCAAGGGAAATGGGAGAGCCAGCAAGCCCAGGTCTTTGCTGGTGTCTGTCATTGCAGGGTCTGTCTTTCAAAGCCTATATAAATAAACTTCCTAGTAAACTCGGCAATTTTGTCATCATAAAGGCTGGCAGCCTTTCCTGGCAATAAAATAAACTCTAATCATTTCTTCAAATAAAACACAAATAGCAGCAATGCATTCACAGGAGGCTCTGGCCGATTTTGCTTCTCCCCCCGCCCCTCCATCCACCCAACCATGTGCGTGCCATGCCAGCCCGTGATGGATGGAGAAATGCAGGGGCACTCTGCTGCTAAATGCCTAAAAAGAAACAGACCTTATGTCTGCAACGTAAATCAGGAATGGGCAAGGAGCTCAAACTAAATAAGAAACTGCTCTGATCCTCCTGCTGTGCAGCTCAACCAGATCAAAAATACTCCTGCCCCCTCCACGGATCCTGAGGATGCTTTCCTTCCCTTTCTCATGCACACCTATTTCCTTACCAGCTCTCTTTTCATACAAAAAAGCTCTGATAATCTCGGGAGGAGACTGTTCTTGCCATTTTCCCTCTGTGGTGTGACTGATTGAAAACCATGCTTCACAAAGAATATGTTCAATGAACAACAAAAGGGAAACCTGGAGTCTATGCCTGTCAGGGATGTCTCATTCTTTTTCTTGTAGAAAACCAACCAGAAACCAGGCAAACATAAGCAGAAAGGATTGCAAAAAGGAAAAAGAAAGAAAAAAAAGCCCGTCAGTCCTTCCTGCCCCTTGTGCACCTGAACACCCTGCTCATTTGAGGCTTGCTCTGCAAGATGTACAGAGAGCAGAAAAGAGAGATGGAAATGGCAAAAGAAGCTGAACTATCAATTTTTTACAACATGTTGTCTGGCATGTTGTTTGTTTGTTTGTTTCAAGATTAGGAAGGAATTGGGGATTTATGTACAGACCCATTGACATCAGCAGATCACATCCCATTCTCACCCAGATTCACTCTCCCCCCAGGAACATGCCTGATGCTTGTTCACTAATAACCCTTCCTTCTGCATGCTGAATATTTAGCTGACTAGCAGCTCACAGCACAGCCCCAGCATGCGCTTGTGCAATATCTCCCTGGACTCCGAGCTCAGCTGCATTTATACTGCAGCATAAATGGCAGCTACGACTGCTATTAAACAGCAACAAGACTTGAACACACTCAGTAGTCATTACGGTGGGGGGTGCACAGTGACACCAAGAGCGCATCAAGAGCACTGTTCAGTTATGCATCCATTTCAAAAACAAGCACAATACGGTCCAATGTTAGTCATCTGTAAAATAGAGCTGTTGGCTCTTGTCCTAGTGCGGCGTCAGCCTCTCCAGATGATGAAAGCGTGTCACTTGGGCCAGGTCTCCGGCACAGTCCATCTCCCTCTGCATTGCATCTAGGCAACAGAAGTTTTGCCAAGTGTTTTGTGTTCAGTGCAGGGGGTTTTTGCAATGAAAATACCCAGCTCTAGAAACTTCAGAGCGTTTTTGCAAAAGTTTGCATGTCTCACTGAGCAGCTGAGTTGGGAAATGTTTCTTAAAATTCTCAGGACGTGTGTTTCTTCTGACGTATATTCTGAAATAAAACATGGTGGCTTTTCCACACAAAACCACCTTTGCCTTTTGAACGTCCTTATTTCGTTTTGCTTTGATTTTTGAATGCAATTTTCACTTGCTCAAAACTGCAAGGCAGTGCTTCTCTTTTAAGCTTAACCAAAACTTCTACCTGGAATTGCTATCATTTTGGTTTGGTTTGATGAACAACAACAACAAAAAAATCAATCTGATATGACTTGAATTCATTGCTTTTTTGATTGCTAATGAATCAGAAACCAATCATTTGGACAGCTGGCTTCTGCCAATCCACTCTTCAACTTGCAGTGCTGTGGACATGGCTGGCATGGGAGAGTAGATGAGAACATCTGCTGAGCACTTCTGTTGCTTCAAAAAAAGGGAGCAACTTCCCTAGAAAAGTTTCTGGCCTGGATAATGCTGAGAGAATTGAGAGGGGGGGCTGGTTCATCTTAAACTCACTGAAATCTGCACCTCACTGAAAAATGTGTTCTCTTTGGAAACGCATTAAAACAGGGTTTTGAGGGCTATGAAAAAACTTTTCAATGAACTAGAAATATGTACGTACCACATACACACCCCCTAAGATTTTAATTTGCATTAAAAAAATTTTAAAAATAAATGCCACACTTTTTGCATTTCAGTAACAAAAACAATGTTTTCAGATTGGTGTTCAGCTTTAAGCCAGGTTGTAGCTGCTCAGGTTGTAGTTTTATTTTGAGTATTATTGTATCAATGATTAAAATCACCTAAAATTAACAAACAAACAAAAAAACAAAAAACCCTTTGATTTTAAATTAAACCTCTTCTGGACAAGTCAAAACCTTCCATTCAAATTATTCTTATATTTCACAGTGCTCCTCCACAAAGTTGCAGGAGAAAACACTGACTCACAAAACAAAGAGCATTCCTTCATCCTTAGATGTACTGAATATATTTTCATTTTAATTAGGCTGCAATAAATTAACATTTAAAGAAGTAACACACAGAATGTGATTGACATGAAATTTAAATGAAGGTTAGTTTTTCATAGTTATGGCCCATGGCACAGAGACCCAGTAGCACTTTCGGAGTACCACCACATTTGTCCAGAAACTCAGAAATTTGTGCAGAAGCTGACCTTGGACACGGGAACCACTGTGGTGGTTGTGCCTGGCACTGTCCTACATTTACAGTGGGAAATTGCTGTCCCAGGGAATAGCCAATCATAATTTATATGGGCCTTTTCTTCTTGACAGGTGGGTTTAAATGCATGGATGTGGCAATGCAAATCATAGCTTTGGCGAATATTTTGGTATGTCTGAGTATAGCCACTTTTTTGTGGAGAAAGCCATAGCTCTAGCAACTCTTAGTGGGACAAGATGAGATATTTGTGGGGAAAAAAAAAATCAATCTCACGTTCCTGCCTTTGCAATATTCTCCTGGGCAATGCTGTTCCACCACCAGGAGTTCTCCCAAACCTCCCTAAAGGCAGGAGATGGAGGGGGCTGGTACCAAGGATACCCATACCAATGTCCCAGAGGGAAATGATTGCTCACACACTGTGCTTTCATCACCCCCAAAAAATGCCAACGCAACACATAGCAACTAAGCACAGGGATACCCAAGGTCTCCACAAACAAGGCAGCTGAGGGACTCCAGCTCCCAGAGCTCAGCGCTGACGCATTTTCTCGAGTTCTTTGCAGTCTCCAAAGTTTTCTTGACAGAGTAAATTAGGCAGTGTTGAGCTCTGTGGCCAGACTTCTTCCAGGACTTGAGTGCATTTAAAGCTAGAGGAGATATGTCCACACTGGAGCATATAGAAACCCTGTAACAGTGCCATTTGGTGGAGCGAACTCAAGACCCATTTAGAACTGGGATATACTCAGCATCTTCCTCGCTGCCAAAACAAGGGTGAAAGGCCATTAGAATAAATGAGGGCGAACGTTTCTGTGTTTAATTGCATTCTTTGGATGCTGAATGGAAACACTCTTCAGAACAGCCACCCACCAGACAAGGACGAATACAACCCTGCTAGCAAAGCTGAACTTCCCACCAGCCTGCTAGGATCTCCTCCAGAGACTCTCACCAGGAAAACGTGCACCTTCTTAGGGTCATTTCTGCACATCTCTGCTTTTCTCTTCCTTACCCATCATCTCCTTTTCACTCTGTCTCCTCCAACTTTGCACCCCCCCCACCATATCCTCATCTCTACCAGCTCCTCGTATCAAAAAGGCTTCCCCAACAAATTACCACCCACGTTAGAGAAATGGCAAGAGGACATCCAGGAATAAAAGGTCCCATCCTGAAGAACCAGGTTGTATCACGCTTAGCCGTTCTTGTCATACCTGGGGTGCTGTCACCTGCCTGAAAAGATTCAAAGTAAGAATATCTTCCCACTGAATGGTCATACAACTTGACTGAGCTAACCACATTTTAAAGCGATAATTGGATTCTTCATTCTAGGAATTAAGAAATACAGCCTCTGCAAATCTTTCTTTCATTTGGAACACTGTTTATATGGTTATTTGTGGTATCATCTTGGGGGTTTTTGGTATATTTTTTTTTTCTGGTATATTCCCAGCTCTTCTCCTGGATAGCTATTTCCACTTCCTGGCTCATATTGCATGAACATTTTTTTATAATACTTCTTTCATCTGATTTTAAAAACGCTTTGATCAAAATCTCCCTTCTGAAAACTGAATGTGGTTTGAATCACCAAGCCATGGCTATTGCTAATAAAAGGAAAGAATTGACTTTTGATTACTTTGTTGGTGTTTGTGTGATCCAAAAAAAAAATCACTGGGAATATACCTGCAAGTAACAGAGCCTCCTTAGTGCTTATTTTGTGTGAATTTTTTTTCCAGGCTCTTTTTTGTTTCCTGCTGTTGTTGTTAGAATTTTTATGGAGCCATCCAAGAAGCTTTGTTTGGTTTTATTTTTAAAGAATACAAATTTGTTTGACTTTTGCTTTTTTCTCTGGGGATATCTTGTGTGAAACGAAGATTTCTCACTGCAAGTCTGTTTGCAGAAAAATCTGTTCCATGAACGCTTGTATTTTGAAGCAGCTCCAGCGAGGTAAATGCATGGTGATACTTGCTAATGAGCATTTTCACCTTTCACCCTATGGATATCCTTTTTCTCCCCCCAAAACATATGTAGCAGAGATCGTTACAAGGCCTCTCATTCACACAGTCCCCCAGGCCACCCTTTGGTGCTGGGACCATCCCAAGATGCTTTCATTCCCATAGAAAAGAGCAAGCCAAGGAAGGTCTACGTGCAACGTGAATCCTACCACAGCTAAGACAGCCAGTTGCCCCTCTCTAACATGCTCAGCCCCACATGCATCAACACCAGGGCTGGAAACTGAGAATCAGAGTCCTACAAGACTGAGGGCAATCTGCTTTGTGTTTTCTCAGGCGGTGGAAGTGCACAGGCATCTGCTCATTAAACACAACGATTTTGGCTAGATACAGGTAGTGTGTTTTCACTCGGTAGCTCTGGCATTAAAATCTTATCTTGTGATTTACTAATTTTAGGGGAGAAAATGTCAAATCTTCACTTGCAGATGTCCTGTGTTGAAGAACCCATCAAATCTGTAGCCAGGCTGGCTGAGAGCTTCTCTATATTCGGGTATCTTGCTTGCAGCCTGAATTAGTTATGCATCAACATCTAGATCTCTTTATGCCTCTGTCTGCTCAACCAGAGGGTTGTCTGCCATCAGAAGCGCTCCTGGCCTAAGACATTGTAGGCTGCTCACTTAATTATCTCCAAATATACAGTTTTGTTCTGATTTCAGGTTGTGCCCATCTCTTTTCTACACTTCTTCCAGTGTCTTCATTTCCTGGAGCCATCCCCGTCTGTCTGTTACGCTCCCATCCTAGACCTTGGCAAAGCAACATCTCTGAAACTAGCCACAAGGGAAAAGCTATGATTTTATGCCTTTTTTTTTTCTTTTAAGACAACATCTACCCCATCCAATTCTGCAGCCTTCCAACCACTTGGTTCTGCCCTTGAACAATACTGCAATTAACTAAGTGTGGGAATGACGATGTGGCTCATTTGAGGTTTTATTTCCACTCAGATGAGAGTTAATCTCCCCTGCGAGTTCGAACATTTCTTTTCCTGATGAGTTGTTTATTTTTTGATTCTGGATGATTTCTAAGAATAGCAGTTTGGGTTCCATAAAAATTTACTCTTGTGCTTTGATTCATTGCACTTAAAGACGCTGTTGTCATTCTCCCAAGTGTTGGCATGCAGTATTTGACAATCTTCAATGGAGAAAATTCCTAGAATATAAGAAAAAGACCTTGTGCTTTGCCTTCATTTTCTTTTCTTTTCTCTGCAGATGCAAAATGGATGTTTATGTTTCATTAGCAATGCCACAAGATTTTTGAAGGCATGTTCCCTTCGGATTTTAGACTGACTCTTTTTCCGGCATTAGATTTGCCCAGGCTTTTAGCCTTTGTTCTCTGCGGATGTTATTTTAGTGGGCCAGTGCTCCCGTAGGAAACACAACCATGGCCTTGATGTGTCGTGTGGTTTCCACAGCAGTATGAGTTTGTTGAACTGGGATAACTGGCTTGGGACTAGGCAGTAGCCAGCAACTCAATGGCTACAGTGCTTGCCTTGAAGGCAAGCATCTTCTCCTCCATGTGTGTAATGGCATTGTGGGGCCAGAAGACAGCAGGGCAGCTTGAGTAAGCCCGCAGATGGGGATGGCACCTGCAGTGGGTCTCTTTGGAGTCCCAGGTGCCCTCGCATGGTGGAGCTCTTCCCAACTCTACACAGGATGGTGCATCATCTGAGCAGGACACACTGTGAAGCAGGAGCTCAGAGCGTGAGGCTGGATGGAGCGGCCAGCGCTCAGCATTGCCCCCATGGTGGTCCATGGAGTCACTCCGGTGCGTCTGCAACCACCCTGTGAAACTGGTCATTGTCGTTGGGGTTATCCCTGGCTCTGATGCTTGCACAGCAAATCGTGGAGGTGTTAAAGCAGGGGTGGTGTTAGCTCTTGGCCACTCTTTGCTGGCAGAGTGTACAAGTGGGTATCCCCCAGCACAGCCTGTGCAAGAACTGCTATATTCATTGCAGTAGAGGTTTCTAACCCAAACCCTGCAGATTTTCTCATATATGATGTAAATCTCTGGCTTGTCTTCCAGCACCAGAGATACCTTTGCCATGAGATTTACCGTACAGCATTAGTTCTGCCCACTATTTTAACACCTTTTGACCTAAGTACCTTTACAAGAATCCCCAGTCACCCAAACTGTTTCAGCTGATGCCTTCTCATATGAATCATCCTAGCTCCAAAGGTTTGATTTTTATTGTCTATTATTTTTAAGACAAGCTTTCCTCATCTTTCACCCTACTGAGGTAACATCAGGTTCCTGCAAGTGCTATAGAGCTTCCTGGTGGCCTGGAGCTTCAAGCCAGCATCCACCCACATTTGTGGTGCCTTTGAACTGATTATAAATAGATTGTGCTCATGCGGCTGTTTCATGTGCAACCATGGGACCAAGGGGAAGAGGCTCAGATCTCAGGCACAATGTACAGGCTCTGGTGTCATCCCGGCCATCCATCAATGCTGAAACCCTTATGAAATCCAGAAGAGATTCTGACATGCGATTTGCTCACTCCATCATGGGGGGCTTGGAGTGGGGAGAAAACATTTTTGGGAAAGCAAGCAAGCAAGCAAACTGGCAGAACTCCTGCCACAAGGAATGAATTTGCACACACACTTTGATCCCTTTATGATTTTTTTATTTGTGTTAGCCACATCCTCTTCATTGCACCACTCAGCAAAAGATGCTTTAAATTAGATGAGGCTTGGAAAACACTCTCTTTGTGGCTCCCTCTCCCCCAGCCTTGCCTGCCCCCGAGGCTTAGTATTGGTCTGGTAGCCAGAGCCTTGCCTAACATGAAACTGGCACAAATGAAAAGGCGGATAAATAAACGTCCAGGAATCTTGTTTGTCATATTTAATCCATCACGTTTCCCAAACAGCCTGGTCAAAAAATTCTGCAGCAGTGTTTACATCATCCTGATTGAAAGCTACATCCGTGCATATAAATACCATTCCTGGATGTAGCTCCAGTTTCACATGAAGGCAGCTATCGTCCCGTCTGCACTGACCACTGAAGAAAAAAGAAAAAATTTCTTCCTTCTCTTATTCCTGCCCAATCCAGCCTCCAGCACTTGCACACTCATTTTTTTTCCTCCTTTTCTCAAGTCTTCTGATGAGCATTGCCCAATTCTGCGATTTCCTAGTATGCACAATGAGTGATGAGCAAGTGGAATTCATGAGACCACGAGGAGATGGTTAATCACCGTGCTAATGAAAGTGGCACAATGCAAGCACTTAGACACGCAACCTGGTAGGGTTTTGCATCATCATGAGCCATGTATCTGGTACTGTGGACTGAGGCTGGGAGCAGCAACCCTGCTTTGAGGTGGGGAAAGCCACCAGAAACACATGTCAAGCCACTGCAAATGAGAGATGTTTTCTGTTTTAGGGACTGGAAGGAGCAAATGGAAGAGGAAAAAAGCTATTTTAACAGGAGATGAAGGAGTGGGAGGTGGTCACTGACCCTACATCCAGGCAATCAAGGGCAAGCAATTATGGTGGTGAAGTTTAGAAAGGACCACAGGGAGTCCGACGCCTCCCCATGCCATGGGCCACAAAACATCTCCCAACACTTCAGCTCTTCAACAGAATGAACAGCTAAGGGGGAAAAAAAAGGAAATTCTAACCTGCTTGGGATCAGATGGTACATTTTGTCTCATGCAAAATGAAGTTTTCTGCTTGTTTCATGGGCTTCTCCTGTTAAAAGAAAACCAACAAAAACTGTCTTTTTCCAATCTCACACCCCCTCTCAACCTTTTTTCCCATGGCCAAAATTATTCATCACACTGGACACAATTCATCCCTGTATATTATGTTTTTCTATGGTACATGGTTTCACCAGGAAATGTCATGCCATGTTGCCTCCAGTGATTCTCATCCCACTTGGATATGCGTATTTCTATAAAATACTTTGCCCACTCAACTCCCTTTATAGAGTGAGTCCAATGTTACAATGCACTTTGACACTGCCACACAGTCAAATAATTTCATTTTTTAAGCCTTACCCTCATTTCGTGGCATAACTTTTCATCACACTTATTGGCGGTATTGTCCAGAGGTTGGATTTTGCAAAACAATTGGAGACAAGCAGCCTAGAATTGAAAGGCTTTGAAAAATCAGGCTTCTGACTTGAACATCCCCTTGGGTTTGGGGTGGTTTCTGAGCCCTTATCGTTGAAAACCTCCAGCCCCAAAAGGAAATAGCACCTGTTTTATTCAGCCAAGCAGCACAGACATTTCCCAGGTGCCTCTTAACACTCCTTGGAATAAAAATAAGGCTGTCAGATGATGCATCACAGATAAATCAGTATTTTGCCTGTCAGAAAATACCCACCTCTTTATTTATAAGTGCTGTTAGCATCCCTACTTCTGAATGAGGGCCTTGCAGAGGACTAAGGCACTGCTATCTCAAGTAACAGCAAACCATATAACTTTATAAGAAGTTTTTAATCCCAGTAAAAAATAAGAGACTGTAAACCCACTTTTACCCTTCCTCCTTCACCTCTTGCCTATTCAAAAGCAGGAGCTGTTTCTGGCTTCCAGATGTCAAACTCACAAGCTCTTCCCCTTTTTCTATTTTTGCCGCGTGCTTTGATCTTTTGCAACGGCTGCCTGAGGAAGTGGGGGGAAGGCACATGGGGCTGGGGGCAGTGGATGCTGCTGTGCCCCCTCCGAGCCCATGGGCTTTGCCCCCTCACTTCCCTTTGCTCTTCCTACGGAAGGGAGGGAAACTCACCCAAAAGGAGTGAAAAACAGGGGAGAGAGGTGGGGGAGTAGTGGTGGGAAGAGATGGGCAGAAAGGCTGGGTAGGATGCAAAGAGGGAAAGGTAATGGGCAGGAAGGGAGCTGCTGGGTGGGCATGACTGAGCAGAAGCGGGGGCTGGAGAGCACCTGCCTGCAGACTCAGCACTAAGGCCTGAGTTGGGATGGGTCTTTTGTGGGGTAGGAATGAGTTTGCCACTTACAGCACATTGCTTTGGGCCAAAGCGGGATGCCGGAGCTGATAGCAAGCTGCCAGTCTCAAGCCGCCAGGGCAGCTGGAAGTGCAGCAGACCCACTCCAAATACATCTCACCTGCTTCAGGGATATCTGATCGCCCTGGATGTTCCTTTTCCCTGTACCGAGGGTTGAACATGACAGCATTAAAGACAGGGGAATGTGCTATATATAGCAGTGTAAGTATGGCGACATATGAATCACTCGCTACCGGCAGGGTGCCTGACCTCCAGGCATCTCCAAAAGGGATGGGATTCCCTTTCAAAGGCAGCTGAGTCATGCCCAGAGCAGTCTCTGTTATAATTCATTGCATGATCAATGGGCTTCATCGTCCCATAGTGTCTTAGAGTTACTAACGCCTTGAAACCCACCAGCTCTCCAATAAAAAATAAAAAATAAATCTTTTTCATGCAATACCATACAAGGAAAATGAAATTATACTATCAATGGGACTTATTCCTGGAGCAAAGGAAGCAATATTACAGCTGGAGGGTCAATATCCAGTTAGAGAGTCATTAATATCTTCTTTCTGCTTCCCTGCCAATGTTTTATTGTTGTGGTGGGTAATATAGGAAAGCTTTCACAGCACAGCTCAGCTTGCCTTGAGAGACTCTATCAACAACTTCAGGCTGGCAATAGTGCTGAGAGGATTGCATGTCTTGATGCTTTTATTACCAAAAAAGACAAAGGAAAAATTGGTGATTTTAAAAACCTATGGGAACAGCAGGGTGGAAATTGATGTTTGTGACTGAAACAAATCGCATCAGGTGTCTGTCCAGTCTCTGCATCCCACGTGCTTGGGGTGAGGAAATATTCAGGCATATTGCATGGACTGAGGTGGGCAAAGAAAGCGTAACCTACACTGACAAGCTGCCAAGACACAGGCAAAATGCTGGCGAGTGCAAATCCTGGTGCTTTAGTTGCTCCGGCTTCATTCACTATAGGTGTACAGAGACCATAGAAAAGCAAATTTTTCATATGGACACCTTTGCCCTTTTGATTTCCAAACAGATCACTGCATTTTAACAGCAAATATTCCCGTTCAGTGTGCTCCAGGAAAAACTTCTTTCCCATGGACTTTTTGCCTTTTTGGCCAGTGAAAAAAATGTTGGGTCATGTTCATGTGCATTTTCTTAAGGAGCAGCAAATTTAAGGCCTGGGGGTGTCATACTTTCATTGTCTAGCTGACCTGAGACTGAAGAGGTGACTTCAATGCTCTAAATCAATGGGAATAAATGTAAAAACTCAGCTTGGCTACATATTTCATGCAGACCTTTGTGAATACTAGCCATGCAGAGCCCAGGTCTGACAGCTGCACAAGTGACCTAGGTGCCTGCTAGTACAGACGGTGCTGGTGCAGGTCTTGGGCAGAAGAAACAGCTCCAGTTCTGCTTGTTGTTTCTCCACAAGCATGCTTTCTAACCCTTTAGCCGTGCTCCTTAAACTCCATTTCTTTCCTAAAGTGGGGTACCTTAGGATAATCCTTCTTCTTTGCCAAGCTTGTTACCATGATGGATACTACAGTGTGATTTCCCTTGGCTGCAAGAGGCTCTTGGCAGCAGCAGCCACAACTCAGCAGGCACCTCCCCAAAACCTAACTCCATCAACTCTGTCTCAGCCCCTTAACCCAATCCAGCTCTGCCAGCAGGGATCCTGGCACAGTTCAGCTGCCATCCCCCTCCCACAGCTTGCCACACTGCTTCCTGGTGCCTGCACATCTGGGCATCCTTGCAAGTCTGACGTAGCCCAGGCTGCCTGCAAGCTTGCAGGCAGGTTCGAGCTCAGAGGTGCAATGAGTTTACTGCATCCAAGGCACACCGATGTGGTAGAGGGTTGCTGAGATACCCTGAAGCCTGGTTAACCCTTTTCCAACTGGATAGGGATAAACTGTGAAAACCAACAGCGAGCTTGGGAGTTATGCCGGAGCATAAGAGCCATCCTCCCACATAAGCCCAGTCCTCATTTGAGAGGGGGGCATGTTTTTGAGCAGAGCCTGTCCCCGATGCTCTCCTGAGGAACCCATGGCTGGAGGTGACCAGTATCTCCTGGGGTGACCAATAACCAGGCTCAAAAAGCTGATAATTAGGATATTGAAGAGAGATGGCACAGATTTCCAGAAACCCAAGGCAGAGCCGCATTTTGGCTGTGGAGCACTAAGATGATTTAGAAGGTAATCCACTTGCATTTGTGTTGAATTTCCCTTTCCTCTGCTCCCCAGCACCCACACAGTTGCCTGTTATTCTCCAGCCCTCCCTTGCTACCCCCACCCCGCTCCCAGCCACCGTCACCTCATTGCTCATTGTGGCACCAGCCAGGGTGACGACAGGCAGACTTTGCACATATCGAGGGCTTGCACAGTGAGTGCTCCGCAGGTCAGAGCTCCCCTCGGCCACCTCCCTGTCCCTGGAGGAGCTCGCCTTCACCTGGAGGGCAAGGGACCACACCATGGGGATGCTGCCTCCTCCCAGGCACCCACCACCTACCTTCTCCTAGGCATGTCATGGCAGCCACAGTGGTGTAAAAAACTAAAAACTGTGTCAACAATGTGCAAACAGGTGTTTCCTATATATACATATGTGTACCTATACATATACATATATCCCCGACGTGGCACTGAAACTACTTGCTGTTTTCTGTTTAAAAGCTTCAGTTCTGCCCCGAGGCACTTGCAAAAACAAGGCCATGATACACATTACAGACAGATACAACCACAGAAATCTCCTCTTCTGCAGCTGTAGTGACTCTTTCCCTTGTAAACATATCAAGTTGAGATCAAAATTCGCTCCCCCCAAATGAATTCCTGCATCTCTGCTAGTTGCATATTTGTGGCTGTTTAGTATTCCCAATTTAGGCATTGGCAGAAACAAAGAATAAGTGAGTATAAGAACACATATGCTGAGAAATTCAGTGCTGAAGGGTATCCCACCCTTAATTTAAATAGTAGAACTGAAATATCTCGTGTGTGTGTGTGTGCATACGCATATGCACACATGTCATGGTACTTAAGCAAACATTAGATCCACAGACCACTGAGCATTTGCTTCTCCTATGTCACATTTGGAAAAGTGCTAATGCATTATGGGAAATGTGGAGAAAATATAAATATTTTGTTCCAAATCAACATAGCTTACCACTGTGCTTTTCTGACTTTCTCCTCCCTTGCAGCAAACAGCAAGCAAATAATACATTGAATGCTTCTGCTTTCTCTACATATAAACTAATTCTGTCCCTTTGAACTAGCCTAGCTGAGAGCAGGTTTTTTCCAGGTATGTTTTTAATGCTTTACAAATCATCAATTCCTATTGCCTGCCATCTTCTTGGGGGAAAAAAAAAAAAACAACTACCCAAGTCAATTGCCAGGGAAAGGGCTATAGTTGCAAGAATTGGACTCAAATCACCCCATTTCTAGGCTGATATAGACTTTGACTAAGAGGAAGGGGATGGTTCACCTTGCAGAAACAGCCACTTTAGGGCTGGTGCTCATCTGGGCTGTCCTCTCAAGGACCACCAAGGACACCTGGAGGGACACCAGGGTCGGTGACCCCACACTGCGAATGGCTCAGCAGGTGCAGAGAGATGCTATGGACCCCCATCTTCAGGGAGAAGCTGATGGTCCCCCACATGAGGAAATACATTCAGTTCTGGATCGGGAATGTTATCGAAAATAGTATGTCAGTACAAAAAAATAAATTTTTTGCAATTTTAGCAAAGCTTGCATGGAAAATGGAGACCTTAACAGTAGAACAGGACTGCTTAGAAAATACCAGCTACAAAATATTTCATTAAACATCACTGCTCTCCAAAAGAGCTGCAGACTGCTAGGTGAACCCACACACCAACCCAGCAGGGGTTATCAGTTTAACAGGTTCTTACCACGCTGCCCTTTATGGGACCCTCCTGTATTATTGGATACATTTTGGCTTGCTGTGAAGAAAATGTTTTTGCCAAAAGGGTTGCTATTACCTCAGTGGCTTCTTGTTATAAGAGGGCATGAGGCAATGGTGCTGCGCTGGGATTGAGGAATTTTCCGCTGCTCTCCTGCTGTGCTGGGGGAGCACAGCATCAAAGTTACCGTGCTGAAACGCTTCTGAGACAGTATCATATTCTTCAATTGTATCTTCACCTACCCATTTCACTGCATTATTAGGGTTGTTATTTATATTACACTTGTGCTACAAGCTCTCACTACTCTCAGTACTGGAAAAGCACAGAGATATCCCTTTCTCCAAATGCTGTGGATGTAAATGGATACATCAGAACAAGGGCAGCAGCAGGGAAGCTATTTCTTTTTTTTTCCTCCTTTCTTTGCATGGAAAACAGGCTCCAGCTAAGTGAGCTACAGAAGATTGCACTGGGAGCTGGTGGCACTTCTGAGAAGATCTTACACGTCATGCAGGGGTTTTAAAGCAAAGGATGTGCTGTGACCAACAGGTTCAGGTGAGGTGGGAAACAGGCACCCAAGTCTTTGTTGTGAGGGTCTTATTTAGATGCCTAGAAGCAGGAGAAGTGAAGTTAGCCCCAATGCAGGGAAGATCTGAGCCTGAAAGGCAGGATGCCTACTACCGGTAGATGGGATAACACTCTCCAGTGGGAAGGGTTTGATGACCACAGCCATGCAGTACTGCCTCTGGGCTCCCTACCAGCTGCCTCTGCTCAGTGGGCTTAGCTTAAGCAACGTGCTTGCACAGGAGCACACCAGGAGATGAGACAGAGAGAGACACAGATGACCAAAAAAAAAGGCTTGATGTAAACATTTGCCTCAGACACGCTTTTTCCCATGATTTCTGTTCTCTCTAGATGGACATGAAACCATGTGGTTGCTTGCCACAGCCTTCCAGTCAGCATTGATGGGGAAGAGGGGCTTTTCTTGGACAGCTAGCAATCGTTTGGGATGAGTGACCTCCAAGGCTGTAGAGGGTTAAAAGGCATGGGCGAGTATGTGCTCTGAGGATGAATTTATGAACCCTAATAAAACTGCTGGGGGAGGAAAGATAATCAGGACAAACTGAAAAATGTTTCAGGGTTTGCATTCCTCCACCTTCTGTCCTAGAGGCGGGAAGACGTTCTCCCTCATGTCCTGCCAAGAAAAGAAATGGCTGTAAAACTGCTGATATCATTTTCAGTTCCTCCCCCCACTTTGAATCTGCAAACTTCATCTCTGCTTCCCTCTCGGAGAGTAGGAAATGGTTTGTGTTAAATGAGCGTGGAAGCTGGAAAGCCTGGAATTGGAATAATTTCCCCACTGGCCTTCCAGGGGCTCTGATGGGAAAAGCCCCCAGGCACAACCGGAGAACAAGATCTCCTGCCAGGTCTTCTTCCACTTACACCTCCTGGTTCTTCACCTCGCGGGGTCTGCTTTAGCACTTAGGTGGTGGGGCAGAGTGGGGGAGAAGGTTGTTTTTCTTTCCTTCAGCCTTTGCAAATGGACTTCCAGGGCAAACAAAATAATTGGCTCAGGCAAATGCAAGAGCTGAACAGCATCACTTGGCAGGTGGAAGTATCACCTTTCCCATCACTCCTTCAGTTTCTTATTGCCAAAGCACCCACCTCTTGAAGGAAATGTACTCCCTGAACATCCAGCTGCTGGCCTCCAGGGTTATTATCTGGAAGATGGTGGCAGTTTTGAGCAGAACCCTTATGCTCGCACCTTTCAGGATCGAATATGCTTCAACATAGGGCTGGGATCCCCAGAGGAACCAAAGGACCTGAGTAAGTTCTGCTTCAAAAAGCAGGCTAAGGTTTCCAAGAAGCATGTGTGAGGAAGAGTGAGGGATGACACAAGGAGAGGGGATGCACAGGGAGCTCATCTCTGAAAATTCAAGGCATCTGCAGTAATACTTGAAGGAAGCTTGGTCTGCACTATCTGTGCGAGGTCCATTCCCTGATCACAGACAGAAAACGAGCTGATTAAAACAAAGGGCAGTGCAGCTACAGAGATGACAGCATTTTACTGCAAGACCTGGAACAGAAAGCCCCTGGAGACCTCTGGAAGAGATTTGCATGGAAGATGTCTCCAGAGAAGTACCATCACGAAGGAGCCCCCAAGCCTAGCTTGGTGCAGGTCTTTCATTGGTGAGGTTCCAGTTGGAGTTCTGGGACTCCAGTTCCTCCGTGCTGGGCATTGTATAAACACAAAGGCAGTCCTGCCCTGTGGGGTTTGGAGTCCACTTATTTAAGACATCTCCCATGCATGTAGGCACTGACTTTGCTCTCCTTGCAGCCTGGGAAGACAGCCCTTTCCCCCGTCTTGCAGGACTACATGATCTCCTCGGGCTGACACGAGGAGCCTGCAGCAGAGGTGGGTGTAGGACCCAGGCTTCATGAGCACCAGCTCTGCCTGTGTGCTGTTTTTGGCTGGGATAGAGTTAATTTTCTTCGTAGTAGCTAGTATGGGGCTATGTTTTGGATTTGTGCTGAAAACAGTGTTGATAATACAGGGATGTGTTTGTTATTGCTGAGCAGGACTTACACAGAGTCAAGGCCTTTTCTACTCCTCACTCCACCCCACCAGCGAGGAGGCTGGGGGTGCACAAGGAGCTGGGAGGGGACACAGCCAGGACAGCTGACCCCAGCTGACCAAAGGGATATCCCATACCATACGACGTCATGCTCAGAATATAAAGCTGGGGGAAGAAGAAGGAAGGGGGGGACGTTCAGAGTGATGGCATTTGTCTTCCCAAGTAACTGTGATGGAGCCCTGCTTTCCTGGAGATGGCTGAACACCTGCCTGCCGATGGGAAGTAGTGAATTAATTCCTTGTTTTGCTTTGCTTGCGTGTATGGCTTTTTCTTTACCTATTGAACTGTCTTTATCTCAACCCATGAGTTTTCTCACTTTTACTCATCCGATTCTCTCCCCCATCCCGCTATGGGGAAGGTGAGCAAGCAGCTGTGGGGTGCTTAGTTGCTGGCTGGAGTTAAACCACGAGAGCCTATTAAGCACCAGACCATCCTTCTCTCCAGATAAACAGGAGACAATTCCAGCACTCTGGCAAAGCTGCTTGGAGAGAGGTGATAGAGCCCCAAGGCTACCCCTAAATCTGTCATGCAGCACGTCCTCCTTCCCTTAGCACTCACGGATTGATATTGTTGGGGGCGGGGGGGCGGGGGGAAAGCAGCCCTGGCTGTCCCTGTAGGTCCCAGAGGAAATGGTTTTATAGGACCCCAGTGGATGCAGAAAATAACTTCCACTTAATGGCAGGCGCTGGCTCAGCATTTGCTGGCCCAAGACAGATCAAACACTTCAGAGCAATTCCCAAGTTATTGGTCCTCCAGCTCAGAGGTTCCCAGCCAAATCTTTATCCTCTGCTTCTAAAAGCTGGTTCTACTTTATATTCAGGAATAATATCCCTAAAAACATGCATTTATGAATGAGCAATATTTTCCCCACCTCCGCAAAAGCCTAGCACTGGGCTGGAGTCCAGGACACAGCAGCATCTCTTGCAAAGGTGCAGAGCATTTGTGTCCAGACCCCTCAAGCGCATTGGGAGTCGGACTCAGCCTAGCACTGCCGCCTTTGCAAACTGGCTATTGGGACACAGGCTCTCCAGCCACGCTGTTTAGTTAATGAGTGTCTGCACAACACATTTTTAGTTCTTGTGACCCTTCATCTCTCGTTATCCAACAAGCCTGAACCAGCCTGTATGGATGGGACTTGCTCCCCCAGAGCAATCAGGCTTTTGAATGGACACTGCATTTTTGAATGCAATTTGAATGGACATCGCATTTTTGAATGCACATTGCAGAGCTTCAGAAACAGTGCTCAAGATGGATGAGAAAGAGCAGATTAATCTTGGTGGCCAAAACCTTCGCACTTTGGGAAAGGCCATGTGCAGACCAAAGAAAGAAAAACAGCACAAGGTAAATGGAAAACTCTCACCCAGAGAGTGCTATGCTAATCAGCACCAGCTGGCACTCTGCTAATATTTTGATAAAGTCCTGTTTTCTCTCCAGAACAGAAACTTTACTGAGGTTTTTTTCCCTCCCCCACCCCTTCCCTGCCCTTTCCTTCTGTCATAGTTCTGGCATGGTGTAAAGGGGAACATATGTAGCAGACATAAAAGCCAGATGAAAGGAGAGAAAAATAGAGGAGGATAAGAAACCACTCAGCTTCACTGACGCATCAAAACCTGGATTATATCCCCACGCTACCTGTCCTCTCCTCCCTTCATCCCCATCCCATGCACACACCTCGCCCTCCCACAGCCTCCCTTGCAGTTTAACACTGTAAGGGGAGCAGACCACACACAAAACCTGTACCGAAGGGTGAAGGATTCCCATTATAAAGTTGAGCTCATGTGTTCAATTAAGGAAATGAAGAGGAACCAGTTTGACTATTCATTACTTACTCCATGCTAAATTGCTCTTTCCAGCCAATGCCTAGAGAAGCTTTGGAGAAGTCGTTGGTCTTGGTTGTCCCAAGGAATGTAATCAGCTTCCCAAACAGACATGGCCATTTTGTCAAACCCAAGGGAGGGAGATTTCAGGAATACGTCAGTTTTATGCTAATTGTATGCAGGAGAAAAGAAAAAGAAGAAATTATATCAATGTCTTCCAATATGAGGTTTTAAAAATGTCTTATTTTCTGTTTTTAAAATTACATTAAAGCCATCAACATTGGAATTAAGCCACATTTTAGTAAAGAAGAATCTGTTAAAGCACCTCCTGCCTGCCATTGCAGACTGTCAGCAAACTGCAAGAAGGGGGCTGCCCCATGCAGGGGGACAAGCCGGGAACCAAGGGGGACCCTGATGCAGGTGGGTCTCATACCAACAGCATGGTCTCCCACAGCATCTGCACGCAGTGGTGCAGAGCAGGGTGCTGGCAACAGGGTCCACTAGCAGCCCCAGGCAAGTCAAAGGGACGGACCACACCAGGACCCAGCCAGGGGTCCAGCCAGGACCAGCAAGAGATGGAGCAAGGGACAGGGCTGGAGGTAAGTCTACAAGACTCGATCCAGAAGACAGGGCAAGAGAAGAGACTGGTATACTTACCGTGTAGCCCAGGGCAGGACTGGGTGCCCTGTCCTGAAGGTAAATGAGACCAAAGGCAGAGGGTGCAGCCCTGATGAGGCTGCTCAGGGCAATTAAGGTGCATTGGTGTCTTCCAGGCCCTGACAGAGAAACCCTCCCGAGGTTCAGTCCCCTTGGATTATGGGAAAATCTCTCTTTCGTTAATAAGGCCATTGACCTCTGGCTCTCACAGAGCATGTTTAAGCGTGTCTATGGTGCAAATCTTGGTGACAGCTACCTTGCGGAGAAGGTGGTGTCCAACTCCTCCGCTTCTCTGGCAGATGCAAGGGCATGGGATGGACACTCTCCGCACTGAGTCCCATTACCTGGTTCATAAATGAAATCTTCTGGACATTCACTTCTTGCATCCAGCTGCCATTTATCTACAACCTTGCCACAGAGCCAGTGGAGTTTATTTTTTTTAACCTACTGTTGGATAGTAGGACAGATGTCTGCACTGGGTCTCATTTTGACTAGATCTAAACTAGAAACAAATGTATTAGACAGGATGAATGAATGTGTAACGTGTACCCCATTCCAGCATGTCTGATTAAAGTAAGAAAGAGCAGATAGCTCCCATTTTATTTTTTGAGGGAGCTGCTTTTTAGATGGGAAATGGAAGTACCCCAGCAAAGGGGGGATCCTTGGAGTAAGACATGACTCCTGTAGGGAAGAGTAAAACATAGGTCAGAAAATATAGCTGAAAACATGCAAAATACAAGAAAAGTGGTGCTGGTCTACTTCCTCTGCCTCCTAGCTCAGTCCCCTGGGGTGGGCTGAAGTGTTCGGATGGGGAACAGGACACCCTCTCGGTGAAAGCTGAGTTGATTCTGGAGGAAGGACATACTCTTGGATGCCTTTGAAAGCCCAAGGCAGTATTTCCAAGGTGGAGATCGGCACTTGAACAGAGACCAGAACCACCTAGGGAAAGAAGAGGAAGAAAACAAACCAGGGGTGAAGTGGAGCAGCAGAGGAGGGTAGGGCGAAGATCAAAGGAGAAGGGCAGGTTCAGAGGGCCACCGTGCTGCCTCTGGAGCCAAGGAGCTCTCTGCTTCTGATGGGTCTTCCTTCACTGGTCCCAGCACACGTGTGCATCTGTTTGGACAGCTGACTGTCGCTGACCCCAGGTGCTCGGAGTGGTTGGTGGGCTCAGTGGTGCCGTTGCTTGCTGCCTGGGATGCTCCTGGGGGCTCGCCAGGGCAGCCCAAAGCCTGTGTGTGGTCAGGGCGCTGCCTTCCCTCCCAGAGCAAGAGATTACAAAGAGCACAGCTGAGAAACTTGAAATGCATCAGAAGGAAGCAGAATGGGAGCTGGGGAATTCAGCATTGCAACCACCTGGGGCACTAGCATTAATCAATACAGTCTATTTCATTTTTTTAAAGCAGACATTAGTGATGCATCTGTATTTAATGCCTGTCCCAGGACTCTTTATACTTTCTACAGCTGAAAAAGGCAACCAGATTACCCTAGCCCATCCCAGGCTAGCAAAAGCAGGACAGAGGCAAGCCATCATGCCACAGGAATGAAGCGTTCGTCACCTCATTTGTCATCTCTTGCATACAGGACTGGGGGCTGCCGTCTCAGGATAAACATCTGGTACTGGGTGCCTGTCTTCACCCAGTCAGCCAGCTGCTGCAGGATGTGAGGAAGTCTCTTCCCAGCTCTCCTATTAGCCTCTGACTGCCTGGGTTTTTCGATCATGAGGTGTGGTCAATATTTAAGCCACTGTTCAGAGAAGAGCGTCAGTAGAGTCCAGCTACTACAAAAATCCTCATCCCAGTCTCCACTTTGGAGCTGATGGGTCCAAATCTCAGTGGCATTCATTCACTACTGCTTATTTCATGGGCAGGAACTGATGCAAGCAGGCCATGCTGGAGGACTCCAAACATCATTAAATACACTTGGAAGCCAGAGTTACCTTCTGATGCTCCTGAGTTCAGAAAATAGCTGAACTCATGAGGCCGTGGTGTCACCCTCAGCAAGGTCCCATCTGAAACTCCTCTCACTGTTTTAATTTCCCTTAACATATTACCTTGCCCAAAGAGCTTTACTTCACTTGTTAGGTTTGGCATCTCTTTTGTGCTATTTTTGGAGGATTCCAGAACATGTTTTTGATTTTGGTCATCTTCATCTTCTTCTTATAATTATTAATAATATTTTTCCTTCCAGTCACTGGACTCATTCCCATGTTGGCTGCAAGGCTTCAACACCAATTGCCATTTAATTCAGTCTTCCTCTCTTTCAGGAGCACCTTCTCATAACACTGCCCTATTGCTGCTGCAAATCCATGGAAAATAAAAACTTGGAGAACCAGGGGGTTTGACTTATGGAAAGCACCTTGAAATACATCCCTGTGTATGCTTTGTACCATAAACGCTTTCTCTCCCTCTTCCATGAAACAGAAGGTCCCCCATACCATGCGCCTAATTGATAGAACACAGGGAGATCCCCAAAACCTCAGAAGGCTTAAAATACAATTTTTCTCCCTGAAAAGTTGTGATCTGGCAGCCTGCTGCAACGTTAGAGCAGAAGGGATCTCCTGATCTGATCAAGTCTCCCCCATTTGGGACCAGCCAAGAATTTCTCTTCTCACAAGATGTGAGAAATTTCTCTTGGTTCCTGGGGCTCCAGAGAAGTCCTGAGGTCCAGCAAGGAAAGAAGAGGAGGGGACGTGCCTACCAGAACAAGGCAAGCAAAAAAAAAAAAAAAAAAAAAAAAGCTGGAAGAAGAAATAGGTTTTCCTGAGCTTAACAAATACTCCAGACTCCTTCCTTTTCTCCTTTGATATTGAACTTACCATGACACAGAAAATGTGTCATGTCAAAATCCACTGTCTTCTACTGTTTGCAAATAAATAACACCTAAAAACCAGCAGGCTTAGGTGAAATGAAGGCTATGTAATTTGGTCTCCCTGTGTCTTTTGATGTGATGATGAGGTTCCTCCTACCCTCAGGCCCTTGCTGCCCTTGGTGCTCCACGTTATCAGCTTGGAAAGCTGACCAAACCCCACGAGGTTCTTCCAGGACAATGACAGCTCAGTGCCTCCATTGCATGAGAAAACATTTGCATGGATGTTTGTATTCACCCTGACTTCAGTGCCAGTCTACCAGCAGATAACTCAGGTCAGAAGCTGATATGGATGGAGCAGGGAGGATATCGCTGCTGGCCCATGTATGGACAATATGTAGTGTAGCAGAGAGACAGAAAGGAAAGTTATGCATCCCAGCTGAGTAAACATTAGACTGCAGCTGGCTAGAAAACTGACTCCGAAAGAGAAAGGACCTGCACAAAGGAAGAAGGGGAGAAAGAGAGATTTCTGAAGGCAAACGGAATACTCATTTCAAGTCAACTACAATCAAATCTCTTGTTGTGCTCTACCAAGATTCATGTCAGTGGGGAAATCCACAGCTGGGCAAGGTGTGCGTATGTTGACAACCACAACCATCCCCCAGTAAGTGGCGACACAGGCAGACTGGAGATACAGAAGACTACTGAAGATAAAGAGATAGGGTTGGGGGCTTATAGCCAGTGCTTCAGCAGCCTTGAAACTGTTGGCGTCTCAAAGGAAAGGCCTTGCAGAATCCAAACCTATTGTTCACCACCAAGACTCTTAAAAAATGTGAAAGAGTGAATGCGTACAACCAGCCATGCTGCGGAGGAACCTAGCTGCCAAGGTGCATATATCATATTGCATCAGCTAAAGGAAAAATAAATCAGACCTGAACCTAGTTTCTGTCTGTGTGTGGGTCAGGTCACCCATGGCCATCAGAGCCCTTCCTTGTCAGTATCTAGCTGCCTGCCTAGAGTCCTTTGCAAACACACAGGAAACTTAGGGCTTAGATGAAATCAAGGCCATCTAACTCTGCCCTTTGGTACACTTGTTACTTAGGATGTGATGATGAAGTTCATCCTACCCTCAGGCCCTTGCTTCACATAATGCTCAACACTCACTGCATGGCATTAGTGTGTTGTGGTACTGCCCTAAGACTGAGTGCCAAGCACTTCTCCTTGCTCCCTGGGAGAAGGGATGAATCAGAAGACCTATGGCATAAAACATCTTCCCAGAGACACGTCTGGATCCATCCCTGTAGGGGTGACTGAGTGGTGACCCTCCTGGGATGCTGTGCAGGGCTGCTGGATGAGGAATGGAGACCTCACCCCATCTTGTGAGAAAGCAAAGGACTCAGCTTGAGACCTGAGGCACCGGCTGAGCTTTGCACCCATGTAGCAAGGAGCAGGGCAAGTTTTGCATCATGAGAGGCTTCCACAGAAGGGAACCAGGCCCTGGCTGGTATGAGACAAGCCATTGCTCTTCCCTCCAACCAAGACATGCTCTCATCCCTGCAGCAAGGAAAGAGGAGCACAGAGCTGTGTCTGCAGATTGTGAGCCCAGCATAAACAAAGGTATTTCTGAAGCATGTCCACAAGCCTTTGGCCGCAACATCCAGGGCCCTTCTATGCTTTTGTTTTTCAAGTTGAATCTTCATGGTGAAGGTGACGACAGCTGAGCTAACCCAGCATCACCATGCTCTTTAGCATCCCACAAGTACTCTCTCTGCATGTCTGCAGGGTGCACATCATCCAGGTGGTCTCTGATGGCACAAGGCAGGCCAGGACTTGTACCTATCATCCTCCCCCTTTCTCCCAATGACTGCAAGCCCTGCCCAGCCTTGTCTCCTGCCTCAACAGACTGCTAGCTGCAAATGCTCCTACTAACCAGGTCCCAAGTTCCCTGAGACACAGAATGGGGGGGATGCACAGCCAGGGCCACAGCACCCAACTCACCCACAAGGACTCTAAAGCATTCAGGGGTCTCCTTTGGGAGTCTTCACTAGGACAGGGACCCAAAGCACCCATCCACTTGGGAGGCCAAGACTAAGGACAACCACCAACAGCACTGCAGTGTTTCCAAGGTTGATTGCTCTCCTCATGGTGCCTCGTTGCCTCTGTAAAGGTGAGGCATGCACAAACTGAACCTTTTGTCTCATCCTCATGACACATCTTCTAGGAAACCATGGTTTGCAAGGCCAAGTAGGTAAAAAAAGACTCAGTATAAACATAACAGTCTCCCAGAACACCTCTAAACTTCAATGAAACAATTGAACAACTCATAACTTTACTCAGGACATAAATAAACTTTTTTCTTGTAATATGGCATCACTTTGTCTCCTCTCCTTCATCCTTGAGGAGACAGCTTTCATGGTGGCTGTGCAACACTTGCAACACACATCCCCCTCAACAGTTGCCAGAACTCATGACCTTCCCTTCTCCTAAACCTTGAGCCACTTCTCTTCTGCAGCAACTCAAACAGTGGCTTGTTGCTGTCCAGTCTGCCACGATACACAGAGACTCCAGCAATAAAAATGAAGACATGCAATGAATATTAATATAATCATGGCACTTCAATTGCCAACGAAAGGCATGTAATGTGCATGCACCCACTTTTTCTCATGCCTGTACGTATTCTCACACAAAATGAGCAAACAGCATCTGGGAAACCCTAAAACCATTTAAAAAAAAGGATTAATGGGAAAATAAGATACTTGCCAAATTAAAAAGTATCAAACGAGCAAAAAGTGATGTGTTATTCCCAACAGGCTTCCCTGGGGGCAGGAGAGTACTTCAGGGCAGGGGGAAGCGAGGGATGCTATTAGAGAAGGTAGCTGATGGGGGCCTGTACAAAACCTTCCCAAGAAATCTGCTTTAGTGGCTTTTCCCACCACATTACACAACACAGCACAATAAAAATGTCGGCAATGAAATAACACAGCTTGTCTTTGGACATCCCCCCTTTCCTGAATCAAGCAGTACAACGGTATGTTAAGGCACCAGTGAGTTTTCCAATAGTAAAACAAGGGAAACCTTCATTTTGGACACCTGGGGGCCATCAGAAGGCAGGTTGCAAATGAAAGAAAAGCTCCTGCTTCCATATAAAGGCAGCACTGTGCAATCAGGTGA
This sequence comes from Nipponia nippon, assembly GCF_047370975.1. Taxonomy (NCBI): domain Eukaryota; kingdom Metazoa; phylum Chordata; class Aves; order Pelecaniformes; family Threskiornithidae; genus Nipponia; species Nipponia nippon. Next base: position 58,462,730 of record NW_028262369.1, read on the forward strand.
AATTTTTTTTTTTTTTTTTGCGGCTGCATTAAGAACCTGAATTTGATATTCCTGCCTGCTCTACTAAAAGGTTTTCCTGCCCTCCATAGGCTCGCACTGTGCAGCAAGTCAGCACAAGGTGATTTATAGCATTGGGTGAAAATCAGATGAAATTCAGTTGTTTCCATTTGAACTTGAAACTAAGCAAACTTGGGCTTTTCTTTGGGGTGAAACTGAAGCACAAAGGAAAACTGGGAGGGTGAGGAAAAGGCAGAGAGGGAAACCAGATAAGCTGAAATGAAAAAGTGTTTTTCTCCTGAACTCATGTGAACCCAAACCACTGACCTCCACGCATCCAAGGTCCTCTCCACACCAGCCTGTAGCACGTAAATCTGACACTGAACTTGGAACTGAGCTTCAACATGGGTTTAACCACATGCAATTAGCCCAATTAAAGGATTTTTCTTCAGGGCCTGGTTAGGTCCTGCCTGCATTTTAACTGGGAGAAAACTTGCGTTGCCAGCAGATGTTGCCACTTTTGCAGCAGGGTGTAGTTTGGGGCCACATATGCTTGGAAAAGTTGCGTGCTCAGGCTATTAGCAAAGGCAGGAAAAAGGTTCACGGTAAAGATGAAATGCATTAAAGAAGCTCACATGCTTTCTGATCATGCTGTGCCAGGCATCAGTAAATGTGACCAGCTGAAATTGCCTCCAAAAAATAAAAGGGGGGGGGGGGGGGGGGGGGGAAACGACATAACTGCTGGAACCCAGAATTATTTAAGAAGAAAACAAAACCTGGAAACATTTGCCGAGTGAAACCAGATTTTGGTGATTATTTTGTAATTATTCATGGTTGAAGGGACAGAAAAAACTCCAGTACTTAAATGGGCTTATTTGTTTGTTTGTTTGAGTGCAATTGCTAATGGTGATGGTTAATGGAAAAAAAAAGGAAGAAATGTGTATAACTGACACACAGCGCCTGCCCTCTGCATTAGTTCCCAAGTCAACCATAGTCTTATCGCTCTGGGCCTTGTGTGGACTTTATTCGTAAACCTGTCTTTCAAATCCTGGGTAGTTGCCAGGAATGACTCTACAAAAAAAAAAAAAGAAGAAGATATCCTGTAGGGTTATGAAATACATTTCCCTGTAAGCCATACTCCATCCCTGTTGTTGGCATGGATAGTAAGGAAAAAAGCACATTTCTTTCTCATTTTTTAAATATGTACATTTAAGAATGATTATGGGATGCTCTGAAATGGCTCTGTACCCCTTTGAAGCTCTGCCTTCAATCTGAAAGAGATCTCAGGAGTCCAAATGTGTTTGCGAGCAACAAAACTTGTGCCTTGACAAGCCCAAGGCAGGATGCAAGGACTCAAGCTTCCCCTAATGCTCCCCTGGCATCCTTGTCTGCCATCTGTGAATATCCAAGGAAAACTATTTTGCAGACTCACCAGCCAGGAAAAGGTGTCATGCTGCCCTGTACATCTCTTCTGGTTACCAAGAAAAATTGCATGTATAAAAGAAAAAGGTTGTGAGCTCTTCTTTATTAGCAAGGATAAACTCAACACTTCTTCCCATCACTAAGATCTTGAAGCCAGCAGGACTCCATGCATCAAACATCTTCAACAACAAAATATACCGGCTCAGATAATAGTCCTGCTGGCTTAGGAAGTGACAGGTTTTCCCGATGTCCATCAGTGATTTAGGAACATACATTCCCCTGACACATAAGACATTTAAGTACTTCAGAAAATGCCTGTCTAAGCAGGAATGCAAAAGTCAAAACTGTGGTCTGTGCTCCTCAAATAGTGGCTTTGGACTGGATCAGACCAAGACCTCACAAGGTCACAGATATGATGTCTCAGACATGCCTAATGGTGGTACAGCACTTCCTACCACCCTTTTGGTTCCTGGAAGAGCAGCTTCTGCCTGAGGCTGTTCCTGTTTCCTGTTGGAAGGCATCCGAGCTGTGAACAAACACCATGGGTGGGCATTGAAACATCCAAGGCAACCTGAGACCTTTTGAGTTCCTTCCTAAACGTGGGAGCATCATGCATGGAGCTCCTCTGGGTTACTCAAGACAGCAGCGCTGGCAGATGTGACAGAGGTGCTGTATCCTTCTGGAGCACTGGTGGGAGACTTGGCAGCTTAACTCATCAGTCCTAAAGTGGCAACATCTTTGAGCAATTGACTCCAGTCCAGGATGTCTGAAACATTTTTTCCATCCAGTGACCTTATCCTGGCCCCTGCCCGTGAAACACTTGGGGAGGACTGTGTCCTTCGCCTGCAGCATGGCATGGTAAAGAGCAGAGCACCAGCTTAAACTACAGCCAGATGGGTTCAGGTCAGAAATTAGAGAAAACTTTCTATATTAGGAAGGACAAACAAGTACAGGGATTAATTTTCTGGAGACAAGCTGGCTCAAGTCTTCCTACCTGGCCAAGCAATCTGCTTTCCCGAGGAAGGACAGGACAGGACAGGTTTGGAGCTCCTTGGAGAAAATGGAGATTGAGGGAAGTACTGAAGGAGCCCTTCAAGACTAACTGGGATGGCAGATGCTGACTGCAGGAGCAGCAGCTGCCTCATTTGTCCCTACCCAGTGGACAGGGCTTGCCTGCCAGGGGGTCCCCAGGGCAGAGGTAGTGGCTGTTGCACCAGGGATGCTCTGTCTTTCTGAAGGGGTCCGGACGCACCTGCTGATCCTGGCTGGTTGGAAAGAGCCTGTTCAGGCAAGAACTGCCAAAGGGGCATTTTGACAACCACCTCCTTGCAATCGCCAACAGGCATTGGCATTAGCTGGATTTATAGTGAAGCTTTATCTGTTGCCTGCAATTCTAATTTGTGGTTCATAGGCCATAAAACTCCCAAGTTTTCCAGGCAGGAGGAAAAAAAAAGTGACGATTGACTGTTACTGCTGCTTCTTTTTTTTCCACTAGAGCTGTTCCTTATGCAGTTGTGACCAAATAGTAACCAAATAGACTGTCTAATGGCCAGTGCTGTTTATTCCAAAACAGTATGGATTTCCCATTTGTAATTCAAAAACCATAGGGTGTAACTTTCCTTGCTTGGCATTAAGCACGGTCAAGCTTCTAGGATACAGAGATGGTCCTGAGGAAAACTGTTCCTGCCTGAAGAAGGATCCATGAGAAATAAGCTGCCTTTCACTTTTGGTGAATGATCTATTTTTTAAAAGCATGTCCAGCCTAAGCTGCAAAACAGCCATTTGTTTCCCAAAGTGAGTATTTACTAGACTCTGCATAGTTAAATTCTTTTTATTCCCACTTAAAAATTCATTTTTCTTGCCCCATGCATGGATGGGCTTCCATTTACACTTGAAATTGGTTTTTGAAATGAGCTTCATCAATTCCAAACAAAAAGGAAACCACAGAATTACAGAGAAATATTAGCCTGTATCATTTCATGTGAGACATAGGATAAAATCAAAGCAAATTCACTATCAAACTGAAATCTGGCTGTCCACATCGAGCGCTGCAGCTATTTAACCGCACATGCAGGCATGCATTTCTGCTTTCCACTACAGGGGTGTTACTGGACCACCCAGCCCACCACTGCCAAGGATGCTGCCTGTGGCAACGCATCGAACAACTGAGACTCACTGTGTTTCACCTGCTGAAATGCTGCAATTCAGGAGTTAAGGAGCAAAGTTCCTCTCCCTCCTGATCAAGGAGAAAATTTGGCAAGTATTTTAAAATTTGCAAAGTTGTTGTAAAGCTGCAGGAAGCAAAAGAAACGTGGGGGAAAACGCAACAGCTCAGAAAGACAGGGTTTGTAAGGTGTGGGGTTTTCCATATTCCCGTGACTTCTGAAAGCCTGAAAAATGTTGACATGTTTACATTGCAGAATAATGTCATTGTTGGGGAAAGCATCCAGGCTCTGGCATATTATTCAGTGCTAGTGTATTGTTCAGTGCAGGTAGGACTGGGATTGGGTCTTGCATTTCAAGAAAGCTGTGGAGCAATACCAAGGTGGAAACAAAGGCTCAGGAGAGAAGAGCCATCATCACACATGGCGGTACCTGCAAGCCAGGACCAGATCCCACCCCAGCTATGGGAAAGACCCCGCAGAAAGGACAACCTCAGTAGGTGTAAGATGACATAAGTGAGATTTAGGGAACCTTTCTCATGAGGAACACCAAGAATTGGAATAAAATGCATGAGAAGAGGGTGGATTTACTGGGGAGGAGGTTCAATGCACATCCCTGAGAATAGGTTAGATGGGGAATGCAGCAATTGCACAGGCGAGCGCTGGGGTGGGATGGACTGGCAGAAGCGCAGCATCCATTGCAGGCGTGGCTCAAGGGGCCACAAAGAGTTTTGGCAAGCGGACCCTCCTCGGGAGCCAAAGGGCAGAGCAGGGAAGCTTCCTTGAAGTCCAATTACCTCGGCGGGAATCTAGAAGATATTCCCATTGCCTGCGAAGCCGTGTGCCAAGTCTGGTGTTTGTTTGTGTCTGTGTTTATTTCTCAGAGAGTTTCTTTCTCTGCACCCCAGGGAACTGGCTGGATGCAAGCTCTGGCCTTCTCATGGAATAAGAATTAACTCCTGGATCTTGGCAGCACTGAGAGGAGACCGGCTCATGCTGAATTGCAGCCTGACGAAAGTCCCACAAGCCACAAGACACCCAAAACCAAAATGCTGCGTGCTTCCCATCTGTCCAGAGACCCAAAAAACCTGGGGCCATCTCTGTCCTATGGTGTTGTGTTGCACAGGGAGCTTTCAGCATTGCATGAGGACCTGCTGACCTCCTACTGCAGACATAATCATTCAGGCCACTGTGGACTTGAAGGGCCCATGATTAACAGCTCCGTGTCAAATTTGAAGGTGAATAGGGAAGCAAAAAACAAGAGCAAAAGGCGCAGTACTGTCTCAGACATCAAAATAAAACGGTGTTTGCCTGAGCCCAGTTTTCTGCTGTGCTTTTAAATTCCTGAACTAATTAAAATCTTCTGGTACAAATTGGTTTTGCTTCTCCAATGGACCATGCTGACTTGCACGAAGGCAGGCTCTGACCCATCCTTTCAGGGGCTACTTCTGTTTTAAGAGAGCGTGAGTAATAGCTGAAACATGTGGGGACTTCAACATTTGGGGTAGTTTGGTGAAAAATCCCTTCTCCCTATCCCCAGTGGGGATAAACCAACGTCAGTGCTTGGTGGTTGCAGGGAAATGAATCGCCGGTCTTGGACTTCCCGCATCCCGGCATCACACATTCCTGCTGGCAGTGAATCACACGGAGTAGACATGGCACTTGCCCACAGTGACCCAGCTTGGACTCAGGGAAGTCTGGACAGAGAGGGGGAAGGTGATGTGAAGGAAAAAAACAGAGTCAGTGAGAAAATGGGTCTGGAGGCTCCCAGGCTTGTGGGACCTGAGCACTGCACATGCCTGAGCCACATTAAGCCAGAGAGCTCATTGCTCTATCCCCTTTCTTGTTGTTGGCTACAGAGAAGGCAAATAGGCAGCTTCAGACACTTGAAAGATAGAATGCTGATGCACCGATGGACACCTAGAGTCATCTGGACAGAAACATCAAGAATATCTTCTTACGAGTCGCAGATGCTGCAGGGAGGAGTGGGGCTGTAGACCTGAAATGCCAGCTGCTCAGGGGCCAAACAGGCACCCAAGCAGCCAGGGCTGTTTAGCCAGCTCCATCTAGTAGCCTAAACCTCATTTTAAAGAGAGGTGGTCTCTGGAAGAACACAAGATCCATCTGATTTGTAATCTAATCTTCTAATGACAGTCATGGCATATAAACTGTTTTCCATGAAAACCTATCTGCAGAATGATATGCACACCAGATGCCTTGATTTAATTAGCCCATATAATATCCTTAGTTATGTTTAAACATCTGACCCATGCTAACAAGATTGGGTACTTCAAAGCCTGGTGAATCATTTTTCATACCAGAGAAAAGGAACATCAGAAGAGCCAAATTCACAGCGGACACCCATTGACGTCCCGTTTGCCAGCGCATTTACCATTTTCACTGACCTTGGAAATGAATGCATCACCAATTAAGTAATTTCTTCCAAACAGCAGGGTGGTGTTGTCCATATTCCCATTGGACCCTGAAGAAGATCCCACGTGAAAGTACATCCAGCCAAGGCTGCCCAGCGAATTCTGTGCTGTTTCGAAGTGGAATGATGCATACTCACCATGTTTCCCTGGCATTTTAAATGCTCTCTGCTGGGAAGCAAACACAAACTTGCAGCAGTTCACAACAACACAGAGCTCCTTTCCGTGTTACGGAAGTCTGAATGCACAAATAACCTTTAACTATCCTATTTTTTGTCTTTGGATAACATAGCATTATGGGATTCATACCTGCACCTCACTTCTTTTGGCCTCTCTTGATGCATGGACACATACGCAGAGTGAAGAGGAACAAGGTTCATGCACCAGCAGTGGGAACAGTAAAACTTCCTAGTGTTGTTTGCATTGGCACAATGCGTTTTGCTGACATCTTTGCATCATTCATAGTCTACGATGCATGAAATATTTAGGGTTATCACTAAACTGAAAGTTTATGGACTAAACCCAAAGTTCACTGAACACCCAGCAAGAACAACTCCCAGCAAGAGGGACCAGACGCTGTCTCAGGCTACCGAGTTAAAAATAATTCTCAACTTTCAGATTTCACAGATGGCCTTTAGGCTACAGTTCTGGTTTGAATGATGGGTGATTTGGACAGGACACTGTGGTATTGTGTCAGGAAGGCCACAGAGATGCTGCAGCAGGCAGGGAAAGAGCAGTTGGCACGTGTGAAGGCACAGATAGAAACAGAATTGTTTAGGTTGGAAAAGACCTTTAAGATTGTCGAGTCCAACTGTAAACTTAACACTGCCAAGTCCAAGATGACCCACCTCCAGACTGGTGGCAGTCACCAACTAAGGCAAAGAAGAATCTCTGCTTTGATGTTTTGGCTTTAAGAAAGTTTGCACTAATGGAGGCTGGTAATTACAGTAACTGATATTAGGAGCGGAGCTAGGGTAATTGGAAACTTCTGCTTTCCTAGGTAGTATTTATAGGAGGCTTTATTGGTTGCTTTGATGAAGGTAAGGACTCGAACGCCTTTAAACAACAGAAAGTCTTACAACGTATTTATTGTAGAGCAAAATTCATTTCCAGCTTGACAAGAAGTATCTGGAGGTACATGCCCAAGTGCTAGGGTGGTGTTGAGATGCGAGGAAGATCGCTGTTACACAGCCACAAAGGCTCAAAGACTGCAGTATCTCAAGACAGAGCCAGGCTTTTCTAGGCCCAACAGCTTCATCCTACCAAGCACTGCCCAGCAATGAAGTGCTGCTCAGAGATGCCACTGCGTGCCAGTGCATGACCAGGGCTTTGTCACTCACCTGTGCAAGATGGCACCACGCTGATATGCCCTGGACTGCTCTTCAGAGCATCTATCTGTGAATCTTGGTGGTGCCCACGCAACCCCTGAAAACATGCTCAGTGTCTACTACAGCACGCAATCTTTAACCTCATCCTAGGTCAATGGGGAACAAAGCAAAACAGTTCTCATTTAAAAAAATAATAACTTAAACAAATTAATTTGATGTGTTTCCCAATCAAGACCAAGCTGCAGCTACCAATAGTAATTTGAAAATAAAAATTAAAAAATTAAATTAAATTAAATAATGCATCTATTGCATCACAACACTTTCCATTACAGACAGTGTCATGGAATAACATTGATATGATCAAATATAAGAGAAAACTTTCAGGAGCTGCTTTCATACTGATAGGAAATATTCAGTTGCTGAAATTTTCCAAAATTAAGACTTGTTGGTAAAAACTGTGTTTTGTGGGAAATGAAACAAGGGATGAATCTATTATTACATTCCAACTGCAAACAAAAACAGGCTCAGAGAGGCCAGAAACACCCACAAAACAAGCCACCCCACTCCCTGTGCCTCCTTAATCTTCCATGCCTCCAACCGGTACCACAGCTCTCAATGCTGTAAGTGACACCACTACATGGAGCTAGCAGCACTTAGTGCTTTTAAAATGATTTCTTAATTTAACTTCCAATTTATGAAGGCATTTTACCATCCTTCAACTCCCATTTTCTCTGAGCAAATGAAGACCCTGCTTTGCAAAATGTTAAATAAATGGATGTCGCCAAATTATTAAAATTAAAGGCAAGTGCAGAGTTGGCCAAGCGAATCATGGCTGGAAACCAGCTTCCAAAATTCCCTTAGCAGCTTTCAGATGATTGTGGAAAGACGCCATGAGAGAAAATGCCGTGTCTGCAAGCATCACCTCACCCTAGTATGTTTGGAAAGCTTATAGAAAGCCTGTGCCATGGGGAGTGGACTGTGTACAGATCGTACATCATCCTGCTACCTTTTGGGGGACAGCTGAAGCCATTAATCAACAATAACAGTTGTCCTACTCCATCTTACCCATCTTGGCTTTATTTTTCTCTCTGACTTCCTAGTGACAGAAGCATCCTATGAAAACATTTGGAGATGCTTGTTCCTGGAGCTCACAGGTACGTACCACCTGCCACTGTTCCCTTCTTGCACGAAGCTTTTAGGCAAAGGTTTACTTGAGCCTTGCGGTAACTCATAGCCTTTGATAAACATACATTTGATCAGAAATGTGAATTTCCAGCATTTTACCTGTAGATTTTCACCATTGTGCAGCATGTTTGGCTGGCACTTTCTTGTTTTGGACTTTTTAGTACCTTTTTAGAATCAAGATTGTGGCACACGTGAAGTCCTGGCCAGGCACACTCAGGCTGGCTGATTTTCTGTTGGAAAGATTCGTCGTGCATTTTACAAACACCAGATGCTTGATGATGGGAAAATAAAGCATACTTTCCAGTAAACAAAAACAGATTTCATTTGTCTCTGAAGCATAAACAACAAAAAAAAGTGAAAAAAAGTGCAAAACAGAACAGTACAAATCAGACTCGTACATATGCGTCGGAGCAGGGAAAAAGTGCTGAGAGCAGCAGGAAATGCGTATACCTGGAGACGGGTTAATGAGCTCTGCAGTGCAACTATGGTCTTGAGGGGCTGCAGCCTCCTTCCCCCTGTGCAGGGCTGGCGTGGGCACGGGAGCCAGGCACCCCACGCGTGCTGCCCTGTCTCTCAGGCACACCACAGGTGAGCCACAGACATCTCAGTTTTCTTCCTGGTTGCAACTTGCAGGGGACCGAGAGCTCATCGGGAGGGAAGACAAGCCTGAAGGAGCTGATAGGGAGCAAAAAAAAAAAAAAAAAGTTAAACAAATAGAGGTTTCCCCAGCAGCAGCTGGGGGAGTGGAAGTAATGCATGCTAGAGGAAATGCTTTGAGACTGCCTGAGATTTACTGCTGTCTTGGTTGGTCCTCATAGCCCAGAGCAACTATTTGAGCATCACACCGTGCAAGGCAAAATCTCTTCTCTTCCTTGCTGCTGCAGGAAAGGGAACTCTGCATTAGATCTTAAGATTAATGAGTGTGAGTAATAAGGAAAATGTTGCAATGCCATTATATAAACCAAGGACAGACTCACCCATGAGCTCTTCTTCCCTGCCATACATGAAATTCAGTGAGAGGTGACCAGAAACCCCAGTCTGTCTAGTCCAGAGAGATAACCAAGCGGGGACAGGTTAATAGCATAGAAAATTGCATCTGGAGTCTAGCAGCCCTTCAAACAATTCCACGTTTATTGTCCCGAGGTTTGCAGCTCAGACACACAGATCTCTCCCAGTTGACAATAAATCTCCTGTTCTTTCTAAGCTGCAGCACAGAGATGCGATCACTGACCCACCACCCGGAAAGGTCATGGGTGCCAAGTTGGGGTGGCTACTGCACAAGCCTGGGGGGAGATGCACTGGGAGGCAGGAGGGAGCCACTTCTGAGCTAGAGGAATATCGAGGCTGGAGATATTAGAATTTCAGATTAGGGCTTGTTTTGCTTTGTTTTTAATCACCACCACCATAATTCCAAACCATTTGATCATTTTCTTCCAATTTAGGGGAAGCTCTTTTTGCCTTTAGAGGAAATGCTGGCACCAGCTCGGACAAACATCTCCCAGGCAAAAATAGCAGGAATCCTAAAAAAGGGACTGTGACCTTGAATGGAGATAGCTATGGGGACCAAATCCTCAGGTATCCGAAATGCTCCTCCTGCCACCTGAGCAGGACAAGAACACAAATTGCCCGGGTGTTGCAAATGGAGCCTGCACATCTGCTAACCCCTAGGAAGAACTGAGCAACCATCAGAAATGCTTGCAGCTTAAGCTTGTAGAGAGTTTTCCAATGAAAATGCTGGAAAAAGCTAAGTTATAAGAATCAAAATATTCTGAGGAATATACCAACTTCAGAGTACTGTAATGCCAGGACAAACCCAGGAGCTACATTTCCAGAGCTGGGTACAAAGTAAGAAGGAGCAGAAATGAGAGGTCTGAAGAGCCTTCTTCAGCCTGTTTTGAAGGACCAGGTGGAAAGCCAAGGGCTTTGGGCTGCTCTAACCAGCAGCGGGTGACAGCAGCCACCTTGCACTGGCACAAGCTGCCCTGGCACCCCGAGGAAAGTGCAGGCCAGCACTGCTGAGAGGACATGTGAGCTTGTGAAAGAGGATTGGGGGGGGGGGGGGGGGGGCGGAGAGGCTCCAGAGACGGGGCTCCTCTGCACATTCACATCATTTACATTTTGATTTGGCTGCCATATCCCTCCTGAAAATTGTCCAGGGGTGGCAAGGCAGGAGTTGGCAATGGTGCACGAAACCACTGCCCAGCCCCTGCCTGCTTGCCTGTAACCCCCTTACAGGCAGCACGGTTCTCCGGCCCCCTCCAGTGGCTACAAAACATGCAGAGGAGTCAGCTACAGCCTCCAAGCCGAGGCCAGCAGGATTCAGGCTTTTGCAAATCCAGTCCCTGCTCTTTGCTGCACAGAGCAGTACTCCCCCTTCCCATGGGGAGGTAAATAATTAGGCAGACAGCCATGCTTTTGCAGTGGAACATCTTTATTCAGCTACACATGGATCCAGGCCCACCACAGATACCTCCTATCTGCTCTCAGGTTTGATATTGCTGCTGTGCATGATCATTTTACGCCAGGCAAAATCAACAGACCACTGATTACCTATAATTGAAGCTGAACTCTGTCACCCCTTCTCTGTCCTGGGAAGGTTCTTACACTGCTTTCTTTGCTAGAACAGGAAGGGCTAAAGAGGCGCTGTACCTCAAAGGCTGGGTTTGGCATAAAAAAGTGCTTTACTTGACTTTGGGGGTGGGGAAAAAAAAAACACTTCAACCCAACAGATGCTGTTCCTCTGCCTTTTGCGAAACTCCCAAAAAGTAGGAAATTATATTTGGGTACCAGCATTTTGTGCTCTGGAAATCCCCTACAGCAACAAAGAGAAGAAGAAAGCCCACATGAAAAAGACTGCTTTGGATCGGCTTTGCATATTCCAGATCTGTTTTGGTTCTTTAACCATTTTCCACATCTTGTTATCCTATCCCACTCAAGCTCACAGCAAGTCCACACAATGCACACTTTATATATTATGCACAAATATAATAGGCATTCTTCATTATAGGGGATGTACACTGCAGAAATGTTTAATCTCCCACCCATGACTTCACAATACGCATTTGTTATTCATGTTATCTGAGCATGTCCCATGAACAACATGGAAAAGAATAGCTTTACAAAAGAGAATGCTTTGCTACATAGGAGGAAATGGTGAAGTCCAAGTTAAGGCAAAAATAAATGCAGTTTATGTAGTGTGAAGATATATAATATGCACGTATTACTCAGATTTCATACTGGAAGACTGCTGTTTCTTGGGCTAAAAAGGACAGGGACAGCCAGAGGATATAGGTCTTGGCCCTACAGGACAGGACACCAAGGTCTATGAATATCATGAATCTATTTTGAGATTCATTATTCTCTCTCTACAACTAAGATTCCAGATCTTCTAAGTCTGCATATTAAACCATTTTACTTAGGCAAAGCTGGCTTTATGTAGCCTCAACAACCAATGTCCATAGGGACTTACTCTGACAGTAGTCTTTGCACTTACGGCTTAATATTATGTGAGTTGTCCCCTGAGTTGGACTCCCTTCAGGCCCTCAAGCCAAAAGACAGACCATCCAGGTTTACCACTGAGAACTTTGCAGGAGGCACAGTCCCTCAGTTAAGATGGGAGTTGGATGGGTAGTCCAGGCAAAATGTCTCCTGCACTTCAAAGCTTTGATTCTGCAAATGTCCAAGTGATTGGTGAACTTCAAGCTTGTTTGCTATTGGGTTGGGAGAACCATTCTTTGACCTGTGGATCAGGGGCTGCAGATATCCATGGTCAAGGGAATCCTTTGGACTCCACATCAGTTGGATTTGAAGACTCATGTCCTTCAAGTCCTTCAAGCTTGAGGTCAAAAGAACTACCCATACATACAAAGTTCAGCACACTGTTGGAGCACCATGATCATCATATCTCAAATTATAAATAAAGAATGGTAAACTAACAGAGGTCAAAGTCCCCACCCCCAGCATGGCTTGAGCTTACCAGTGGGACCTACAAAGGAACCATATCAGTACCAGGTGTTGACTCTGTGCATAGGAAGAGGGTGCTCTGCTCAATTTCACCCACATGGGAGTTACGGTTCTGGGAGGGAGCACAGTTGCTAGACTGGTCAGGATGCCACTGGCTGGCTATCCATAAGCATGTTGTTGGACAGTGTCAGTCAAGGGCACAACAGTCAACAAATCAAATACTGAAGGCAGCTATAATGAAAATTGTAACAGATCATCTGCAGAGGCTTAGCTTTAACTAGATACTCAAGTTACATCAGGCACTGTGTTAATCATGCCCATAACAACTAAATTCTCCAAATTTCCTTGGGCCACCCTCCCATCATCCACACCATGGCATTTCACTGTAGCTCATTCCAAGTGGAGTCAGCTCTCCCCAGAGGAGCATATGCCTTCCACATCCACCCTACTACCTTCTCCCAAAAGGCACTAATCTGTGACCTATTTGCAAAACTGTCTGAACAAACAAAGATCAAGGGGGAAAAAGTCAACCCAAAGAAGTGGTTGCCATGGCATTTTCTCAAGACAGCCTCCCTCATTTTCTGCCGCTACACTGGAGCTAGAGCATACGTTCAGCCCATGCTCCTGCAAAACATTACGGTTCCACCAGCAAGGTGACAAGAGGCTTTACAACCTGTTTGCATCTTTCAGACATGTTAACACTTCTATAAAGCAAGCACACAACTCTCAGGCAACATGCTCATGGGCTGCCCTGGCCTCCAGCATGGTGAAAACCTAAACCATCTGCAAGCCTGAAAAGGAAACAGTGCAAAAGTGCTGCCTTCTCACCTTGAAAGCATGCCTACAGCTACATATCCTTGTTATTATATCTCACCTGATGAGGGTTCTGAAAGTATCCTTTGCTTTCGTATCTGAGCACTGACTGTAACCATCACACCTTAGCCTGTTCCCAGCAGTGCAAATTTTGCCACCTTATCCTAAAATCAGTGAGCAGAGCAATGTAAGGGGCCAGCTGGACCTTCCAGGCCTGGCCATGGAACTGAAATAACAGGAAACAATCAGGGACTGCGTTTTTCCTGCCCTTCCTCCTTCTCTAAAAGCATCTTGGAAAGGCACATGTTCTTCTGCAGGTAATAAAACATACAAGAAAGTCCATCGTTGCTTATTGAACTCCACCCTAAATACATCCCTTAGTGGGAGGACCAGAAACTGAACTGTGATTTTGCATTCATTTATGCCTCTGGAAAAAAGAACATTTTATAACTAGTGTCGAGACCTATGGGGCAAGTCCATAGGACAAGTCTATGGGGCAGCCTTGAAGATCTGCTCCTATAGAGGCAGGATAACCAGGGCTGTCAGTCAAAGGCGTTTGAAACTGAAATGCAAGGTAGCTTAAACAACCCCTCTTCCCTGTTACTGCAGTGGGTCACGAAGAACAGCGACCAGAGCTAGATCCCATTCCAAGGAGGGGCTGTCTTACTGTCCTTGCCATCCCATGCTCAACAACAGGTCCCTAGGCACTAATACCATACAATAAGTAAATCCCCAACATCTTTAGGATCACATCTGGAAAAACACCCTTGCCAACTGCATGAGCATGGGAAGAACATCTGGCAAAGAAAAATTGTCCAAAAAATCAACTTATAACACAGGGACTAGAAAGAACTTGAATCAGTAAAGTAAAAGCAAGTACTAATTATCACCTGAGTTTTTACCCAAGATCCTGAGGGACCATCATCTCTGTCCTTCTAAAGTTGCTATTTTGACAATGTTTCCTATACAATGACTACGCCGCTACCTTTAAGGAGCTGGCTGACCCTGAGATCCTAATGAAAGGCTGTCAACTCACTGCAGAATGACACTCTTCTGTGAGCTTGTGACATGAAGGTAAACAGCAATGTAGAGGCACTGGAAATCAAAGGAGCCCAGGCTGCTGGATGCAACACTGCATTTAGAAGCACATAACCTCCTAACTCTCCAAGAAAAGACAAAAAGTCCCTTCTTCTCCCTTTTCCACAACGCTGGTAGAAGCAATATGCAAACAAAAAGACCTGTTAAGAGGATGTGGGAGGGTTTTCTCTGGTCATACTGCCACCATGGGATATGAAGTAAAAGGTAGGCAGGAAACTTCTATTTCTATGCGCTGTGCATTGTCAGCTACTTTACTGGGCCTTCAATAACATCATAATCACTGCAATATGGCAAGCAGGCAGCCTAGAGACCATTTTGGTGTCTTTTTCTTCATAATCGCACAGATATATTCACAGGCATTGCATCAACTACTATCCAGCACAGCAACACAACAGTTTAATTTAGCAAGCCCTCCACTGTTGCTCCTGGCCACTCCCAAATATTCAAACCCATTTTACAGTGAACAGATTAATTTAGCCATTGCTTTTCCAAAAAGTACCCTTGAAATCTTTCAGCTTCATGAGCTGGCTTCATCTGCGTGTCACAGTCCTTGTCCCACCACCACTGCAGTGGTGACTGAACCATAGGGATCATGTCCCCGCAACAGGCTGTGTAGCTATCAGTTTCCAGAGGTGAAACTACGGTTTCCTCTTCTCTCCACGTTTTCTCATTTGTGCTATGGCAGTGCTCACGAGACTTGACCCAGTCCCAGGCAGTCAGGAGGAGGACTGGCCAGCCCCTGTCTTGTCCATTACAGCACTGGAGGGAGAGCCAAGCTGCCACAGCAGATCTGGTGCTCTGTAGAAACGACTCAGACAGGATAGGATTACATATTCTGCTACTCTCCCATCTGCGCGATGGGGCCTCTACACGAAGAAAGCCAAGTCAGCAGCTACCTTGCAGCACGTAGAGACACGGATACAATTCTCCAAGTAACACACGGCACTGAACAGGAAACTTGGTGCATTTCACACCAGAAGAGGACAGAAGAAAATACACCCACTTTTACAGCAGCAATCACACACTCCATAGGGAAGAGAAAGGCCAGGTACTGATGGCAGAAAGAGAACAGTGCTGTTGTAAAACCCTTACAAGGAGAGGAGAGACTCCCTTGTACACTATAGGAAGAGGAAAGGCTTAAGTCCGGACACTTTCCCCACGCAGAAGTGCCGCTGAGACCCAAGCTGTGTGTAACACAGAGCAATAACAGAGGTAGAGTCATAACAAACAGACATATGCTAACAGCTATAGGATATATTGTATTTGCTCATGTAACAGCCACACACGCTTATTGGCCTCATCACCCAACCAGTTGCAACCAAGAGATCACCAGTTAGATAACTGGTAGCTTAAGAATAGACACAGAAAATCACTGCACCCTAAATTTGGAGGGGAAAATCACAGGGGCAGGGAATTATGTGCACTCCATGAGCAATATAGTGTTTCACTGTGGGGGAAGGGGTAGGATTGGCACCTGGCCTTATCAGCGCACTCATTTACCAAATCGAACTGTTCCGGAAAGCAGCCAGTTGCCCTTTAACTGTGTTCGTGAAGTAAAAATTGTTTAATGGGGTCTGGGATTGGAAGGATATGGATCAGATCCAGACGAGATTTGCCAAGTATTCTTCGTACAGCTATGCGGCAGAGAGACAAGAGGCTCCGGGTGCGGCCTGCAATAATGAAAGCAGAGAAAAACTACTGAGGGACAGAGAGAGGAAGGGAGTGGGATAACAGCATGTAAATTGTGCTGAGCTCTGGCTGACAGCTAAGGAGCCATTTACCCCTTCCAAACACCAAGGCCACGTCCTGCACAGCAACATGAAGGCAGCGCAGGAGAGCTGAGCATGCACAAATCCTCCCTGTGAAAAGGCCAAACCTTTTGGCCAAAGACTTGGAGCAATGACAGCTGCCACATGGGCAGTTTGGAAGGGCAAGCTGGAAACTGCATGGGGTTGTGACCATGGAGGCAGTCCCTGCATGAGAGGGTTCAAGAGATCACTGCCAAATCCACACCAGGGGAGGCTGTGAGAGGCTTTATACTAGTCAGATAATTTTAAAATTATGTGGACATTATTTTTGCTTTAAACTACCCCCTAGGAAACAACAGCATTGATTTCTTTTGAGGGCTTCTTTTGAGTTCATGGAGAGCTCTTCCAGCACAGGGACAAGAGGATGGTGGTGTCAATGTTGATTCAGGAACTGGACCGCCACGGCACCACTCCATTATCCTGCATGCTCTACCTGAGGAGTCCCATTTGCCTCCTAAACCCAGGCTTAATGGAAACCACCTGCTCCAGTTTATGTGCACCTCTTCTCAGCAAAAGTCCAGGCAAGTTTATAAACCAGGCATGTGCAAAGCTGAATAACTTCGGGGTGGGCGCTGGGGGTTGTATCCCACATCCTGAATCCCTTTCAAATTTCTGTGGAGTTCAAGAGGGAAACCCCACTTCCGACCCTGGTGCAAAGCCCTGGCCTCCGCCAGCTGAGCCTGGTGGTTTTATGAGGTGCTGCCCTTGCTGGAATAAGGGTGCGCACTGTATTGATGTTGCTTTCTTTATAAAAAGAAAGAAGTAGCATGTAAATTTAGGCATGTTCAGGTCTGAGGCTCTGGTTTACTTCTTTTGTAACTCATCTGCTTCCCAGAGGATGTTAAATTCAAAAAGCCAACTTTTTCCCACCTTTTTCCACGACCATCTGAGCTCCCTTCTGCCACTTGCTACCATCATTTGTGACTTTACTTCCCAAGTAGCCTGTCCAGATAGAACTACCTCTTGGGTCCCTCCCTGGGTCCCCCTGCAGAGCACAGGGTCACTCAAGAACAGTGAGGGCACACCTGCATGGCCTTGGAGAACTGGGTCTCACTGGATATGCCATAACCTGCCTGTGGTTTGCAGGCCCAAAGCCCAGCTCTGACAGGACCCCACTGCCTCAGGCTGCTGAGGACATGATTAGGCAATGGAAAAGAGCTGGGAGAAAGATAAAAAAGGTAAAGTTACAGACGGAGGCTGGGCAGCTGAGATAGGCATCATTGGTAGCTGAAGGACTCAAGAGGGAAAACATCACGTGAACGTAAAAAATGCAACAGGAAAAAAAACAGGGAGTCTAGCTGGAGGCTTATGGGGAAGCCATTGGGTTGAGTCATCAGTGTTGACAGAGCAGAAGTCAGGCAGCAGCTCGGCAACACTGAGGATCCGTGCCAGGGAGCTGCAGAGGCCAGCCACACCGTCCTCTCCTGTCTGATGCCTGCCTGGCCAGCAACAGCTCTTTGGGAGCCATATCAGGGGTGGTGAAGTCATTAACACTTAGCTTAACAGCTTGTTAAATCCCAGTTATCTTTTTTGTGTGTTAGAATTGTTTTACACTTCTAAGTACACAATCTTTTTGCACTTGAAAAACAGACCCAAAAGAGGATGGTAACATCCACCCTATCAAATAAACTCTCCAAAGAGCTCTCCTGAATCCAGAGATAGATAAAACCAGTGCCACTTCAGTAAGTCAAAGCCACTTACCCCTTGCTTCTTTGAACACCTGCAGAGCCTCAGGGTTGACTTTGACCCTTCCCGTGGATTCAACTCCCACAGCCTCCACTTTCACCAGGTTCAGATTGGCTCCAAAGTCAATCAAGAGGTGGACGAATGCCGCTTCACAGCCATGCCGCAGGACAGCGTCCATCACACACACCGGTGAGCCCCGGGAGAAGCCTTGGATGTTGATGGGCCCACAGCAGTTAAAATCCGGGTTGGCTCCTGCCTGGAGCAGCAGCCGGAAGCATTGGAGGTTGTGGTAGGCAGCGCTGATGTACAGCGGGCAGACCACCAGCGTGGTGAGGGGCCGCAGGGAAAGGCTGGGGACCCGGGAAGTGAGGTGGTGATTCACATCCACGTCTGCACCATACCTGGGTGGGGGAGAGAGAAAAGCAGAGGTTTGGAAACAAGGGCAACAGCACCACGAGTGCACCCCAGGGTGACAAAATGGCAGGGGATGAGGCTGAAGGATACCCAGAGGGTGAGCACTCTGCCTGGTTTTGTACTTCTGGGGCCCGCCACCCAAGAATTGCCCATACCTACCCTCAGAAGGGTCTGGCAGGGCTTCTGAGCAGGAATGCCATATCCAGCACAGTCTGATCTTCAAGAAGCAAAGCTGTTTCTCTGCCTGCAACAGCCCAGGCTCAGGACAGAGCCGCTGAGGAACACCTTTCCTTGCCCTCCTGACGGATGTGCCAAGCACGGCCTTGGCACAAGGGACGGCTCAGCCCTGAGCCAGCAACACGTAATGCTGGATGCTAATGAGCCGGCTGGGGCGCAGGGATGTTTCCAAATGACTCAGTTGAAGAGACGCAGTGAAATAACTTCCCCACCAGGATAAAACAGGCCAAAAAGCAATACAGGCAATCGATCTGACTGTCACAGACAGCAGGGAAATGGTAACAGAAATCTGTGCTCAACAGCGAAACGTGTATGACAAAATCCTGCTCCCGAAGGAGCCGGGGTGGTTGAAATCCCATCAGAAATCCCATCAGGGAGTCAAAAAGAGGCCTTTTCCCTAGTATTCAGCTCAGCTGAAGGGATGTACCCGCCACCTCTCAGCACGTAGGAAACTGGAAAAACACAAAATAATTGCGTCAGACCCTTCGCTCTCCCCATCCATCCTGCACAGCTCCATTCACAGGTTATATATTATCCTAGATACCACACAGGAGATTACAGTTCACTAGCCATCACTCCAGGCACTGAAGGGGAGACCTCAACGAGCTGCAGCAGCAAACCCCTCAAGTCTTTTGCAATTAGCTCCTGCCTCACTCTACCCCACAGAGAAACCTGTACCTCAAATCTTCGCCGCATGGTGCCATGGTGTCCTAACTGCTCCATAAGCCCTGTGGCCAGAGCAAAGCAGGCCCACGTTTGCTGTGGCGTAGAGAAGGCATGTGAGCAGGCTAAAAAGCCCTGCTCAGTGGACATCAGCATCGCCATCAAACAGAAGCAGCGCCCACAACATACTTCTTTTTGGGAAGTACAGATGGCACTAAATTGTTAACAAGCAGAAAACAAGGCTTATTGGCTTTGGTTCTTTTCATTTTTTTTGGAGTAAGTGAAGAATGTGGCCAAATAAATAGGAGCAAAAAGGCCAACTGTTGCTTTCTGGAAAAGCATGGAATTTGAAAAATGGCAATGCTGCAGAAAGAAGAGACAGCAGAAATAAGCACTTATTTCCCCCAGGCTGGGTCATACCCAAGCAGTGGGGACACTAACTCCATCTACTTCACATGCAGCTTGGACAGGAACAAGGAGGAAGACAACGCAATCCCCTAAGGAGTGGCTCATTTTCATTGCAGCGTTGCAGATCAACAAAAGCCTTGTCCCTTCTCCCCAGAGAGGGATAAAAGGTTCCTTTACCCTCCAGTCCCCCTCCCAAAATTGCAGACTGAACATTCAAAGAACTAGATTTTTCTGTCTTCCTAGATAGCATTATATTCATTTCTGCAGTTAATAAAACAAATAAGGAAACCACCTGGGGACAAATTCTGCCTCAAGGCAAGCACAGCTCTCGCTGAACCCAGTAGGGGCTGGTCCTTATCCAGCAAATACTTAACAAAATGCTTCGATTCTGAGGATGGGAATAGTCTCATTTAAATGAAGCACACACAGAACAAGGGCCAAGGAAACTTGTCTAAGAGCTGCAAATGGCATGCAGTGTATTGTTACCCCAATGCACAAGATCTCCCAAGCATGAACACCTTGGCTGAGATCTCAGGAGACCTGTGGGGTGGAGAACTGCAAAAAAAGGACAGAGCTAGGCAGTAACAACGCTGTCGAGTGCAAGCTGGTCCTTGCACCAGCCACAGGACAGAACTTTGCTTCCCAGGCCAGGCAGCTGGCCCAGGGATCACTGCACACTAAGGGGACATTCCCACCTTTTGGGGACTTACACAGCACTTTGCTGAATCTGCATCACTTCACCTATGTTGGAGCACAGAGGGCTAAATAAGAAAAGGTGTCTGTTCTCCACAGGCAATCACACATATTCGCTGTAGATAAACCTCTTAAAATCAGACTACACAAGCATTTGAATAGTCATCTGTGCTGCTGTAGGACCTCCGTAGGGCTGTTGTATGGCCACTGCCTCCTATGGCTATGGTCCTGACCAGACAGCAGGTACCCCTTCATTTCAGTCCTTTTTTTTCGTTAATGTCATCAAAATTCTCAGTGGAAACCCCCAATTCAAAGCAAAATACAAAATTCTGCTTTTATCACAGTTAGGCATGTGCCTGAAGCATCGTGATGATTTGTCAGATCTCTTTTTCACTGTTTTTAGTGTGGCAAAAGGATCCTCTTGTCCTTAATATGCTGGGTCAGCCCTCAGTTACACTGCAAGGATAACGCAACAGTCCGATCCCATCACAGCATGATCACATCACAAGCTGTTAGGAAAGTAACCTATACCCTGGCAATACAACCATAAATATTTCCGCCAGCCGTCTTATAAAATGGATCGCTATTCCATAGCTATGTGTGTATTTACTATTAATGGATACAATTTCACCTATTGCTCCTTGGTTAGCTGGTTCAGCAGTTGTGGTACGATTCAGGAATCCTGATTGTGCTACCATATGATTTAAAAAAAAAAAAAAAAAGAACCAGGTGATATTTAGACACCTGCAGCAAGCCTGAACTGGATTGGGCTTTCTTTTCAGGACACTGAGGCTTTCTCAAGCTGAATATGCTGAAATATTTCCTTGTATTTCAGTAAATGTGTCTTCCTCATCGCATTCCCCCTGCCAAATTCTTTAAATCAACATTTTAAAAATCTCTGAGTGAGCTTCGTAACATAAGACTGCACTTTAAAGTATGCAACTCTGAACAGATCTGTGAAATCCGTACTCCGAGATATATGAAATTTTGGGCAATCTGACAATTTGGTATTAGCTTAGCAGCCTTGGGAGAGACATTGTCCAATAAAAAGATATTGGACAAACTCCAGTTAATTTTTAATCCTGAAAGTTTTCCAAAATCTTGCTTTTAATATTGCTGGCAAGGTATTCCAAGGAGTAGACACATAAATCAATGCATCAGCTCTCCATGTGCTGCTGAAATACCATTTGCTACATTTCACCCTGCCTTAGTGGATATATCAGGGGAGATTCTCAGGAATGCAGCATGTGAGCTGAACCCTGTACCAACAAGCACATGGCGATGGGGACATCCTTCTCTTAGCTTGCTGAGAAAGGAGCAAGGGGGGGGGGGGGACCGCCTCCCCTTCTTTCTACTTGCCAGCTTCCTTAAAGCTGCACTTTTATGAAAATTAACTTCCCCACAGGCAAAAAGGAAAGGAGAAAATCCCCAAGTATTTTGAAATTTTTCTATTCAAATCCTTTTCGCTGTTATTTTCTAGCATTTGTGGTCATTGAAGGGATTCCTTGGAGAGTGTTTCTGTGTGAATCCAAATAAACTTTCTTCTCTTTTGCTATTTCTTTCTACAACCTACATTTTCCCTTTATGATCCCTTATTATTTGGTGTCAATGGCCCATATAGTTGCTCAGCATGGTCCCTTATACAAAAGCTTCCAATTTAGAAGAAAGGAAGTATCATGGCATGCCACAGAGGAAGAAACTCAAGTTTGCACAGCATACTGCTAGACTTTGAGCCCACTCACTGCTGGTGCTGCAGAAGAAATTTCCTGAGGGATAGGAGGTCACCGGCCACCCGCCACCCAGCTAAGGTTACTGTTCATCACCTCATAGTGATGGCCGTCACTCCCTGCCCCAGAGATGCCACCCCTTTGATGGAGCTGTGCATCAGGTATCCGGCAAGGGGAGACCGAATCAGATGCCACGGAGGGCGTCCTAGTGACGGGCAAACGACAGGCAGCCAAGAACAGACAGTGCCAGCGAAAAGCATCTCTCCTTCCAATGACAGCAAATGGTCAGAGCAGCAGAGCTACACAAAGGAGAGACGTGTTTCCGAACAATTTGTGGTTCGCTGCGGGGTCCACCTCACGCATAAATTTAGTCAGTGGCATGGAGCTGCCAGTCAGGATGGAGGTGGGAGGGGAAGATAGTTTGCAAGACTTGGCTCTGACTGAATAGTGGATGGTGGGCTCAGAAACACAGACTCCTCTCTGGGGCTTTGTCTTAGTCACATAGCAGGGCACAGACCTGTTGCCATGGCCAAGCGATGGGGAAGACAAGGATGTCCCTTTGGGCACCTCTCCACCCTTCCTCCTGTCCATCTCTAGGCCAGCTTCACCAGGCCTGTGGAGGCACTGGGCATGTGAGGAGGGAACGGATGCTCCGAGCCCCATGGGGGAAAGATCCCAAGGGAAGAAGAGAGGGAGGTAGAGCCACCCATCTCCCCGCCAGGACCATCTCCAGCCTGGACCTGAGATCTCACCTGATCAGCTCCCGGAGGATGTCTGCCCGGCCCACGCGTGCTGCATGGTAGACAGGGGTGCTGCGGTGGTGCCGGCTGCCATTGGGGTCAGCCCCAGCTTCCAGGAGGATCTTGGCACACTCGAGGTGCCCATTGACCACAGCCACGTAGAGGGCGGTCTGCCCCTTCACGTCCACCAAGTCAATCTCGGCCCCTTTGCGGAGGAGGAAGTCGACGCAGGGGCCGTGGCCGGCGGTGGCAGCGATGCGCAGCGGCGTGCAGGGCAGCCAGCCACAGCACCACACCGACTTCTCGTTGATCCGGCTGCCATCAGAGGGGAGAAGCGTTGGGTCAGAGAAGCCCTCCTGCCACCTTGTGCCACCCCACCTGCCCCAGCCCCAGAGGAGGATGCTGGAAGAGCAGCATCTCTTGAAGTTTTACTGCACTTTATAGCAGCCCTGAAAAGCTTCTGCCAATAACCTGACTAGGCTCTGCATGTACGTAGCCAGAGACTATGGCGTGTACCAGAGTAACGCCTGGAAGATGGACTTTATTGCAGCTCTGCTGTGTCAGGAGCTGCACATATGCACAGTGAGGGACAAACCCTGCCTCAAAACTCAGTCAAAATTACCAATACAAAATAAAATACTCCCTTTTTACAGGGAGATGTCCCAAATCAGAAGCGACCAAGCTGGGGACCACAACCATTTAATTCAAGCTGCTCCAAAAGGGGCAGAAGGTGTCAAAGCAGCAGGGAAACAGCAAAAGAACACAGGAGGAGGGGAGCAATGTACAGAAATGCAGGCGTACATCCGTATCACACTGCTGGCAACATCCACACTCAGCCATGCACCATGGGATGACATAAACACAAATCCAGGGAAACTCAGCCCTGCCAGCAAGGAGCAAACTTGGGAGTGCAGCCGTCCTGCACAGAACAGCATAAGTAGGCCATTAGCGTCCTTGCTGGAAGGCTGTACTGGCATAAGAGCCTTTTCCAATTTATAGAAGAGATGGCTCTGGCTGGTGGCTGCTTAGGTCCCCTCTGAAATCTCCTGTATTAGTTGTCACGCTCATCCAGATCTCATGTTAGCCCTACAAATCTCAAAAACATCCAGACCTCACTCCGAAATTCTCTGCAAATCACTGCGGGTACCATTTTAGCAAGAACATGCAGAGAGGGATTTCTTTAAGGCCAACGTAATCTGGCAAAAGTGCTCTTTAACCAGTGCAGCAGCAGATTTGCTCTTCTAGCTCACTCCATGCAGGTCCACATAACTGGTACAGGACAAAGCAGTTTTTATACAGTGCATTTACAGAGTTTGCTAGGAGAGCAATGCCACAATTTTTTTTCAACCATGTTTTAGGAAGAAGAGTAGTATAAACCCGACATCAAGCCCCCAGCTGTCAAGTCTTATGATAAAAGTGCTCCCTTTAACCTTGGAGGTTTGGGGATATCCATCCCATACCCACCCCCGAATTCAAAGAAGTCACTTCTCTGTTGACTTCACCACCTGTGTGATGGTGCTATGGGTCCAGCCCTCCTGCTCGCGCCAAACTTTTGCGTTTTCCTGCAGGGAAGGATGCCTGGCCCTGCTGCCACAGGGTTCCCCCACAGCATGGGACAAAAATAAGGCAAAAATCTCAGACCAAGGGACCTGAGGGTCCCAGCTGCCCAGATGGCAGAAAGAGGGGCTGGCTCATTCTCATTTTTGCTGAAAGGACACTTTTTTTGAGGCTGGGAGACATTTTGCACTCTAAGCAGTTTTCTCCATGATGCAGGAAAATTAATTAACTATCCCCACGGTCACAGACTTAGCACTGGGCAGATTTTGTAACGTAGGGTGTTTCAGGTTTATATTCGATTGTAATCCCTTTTGGATGTTTTTGCCATTATACGTAGGCTCCTGTTTTCATGGTATTACATTTCCACCCTGATCTGAAAAGAGCTCGTGCGCGGCTGCCGCACGCTTGCAAACTGGTGTGAGATTTGCCTCCTGGGAGACCACGGGGGATGATTCCAGGGGCGAGCAGAGCATCCTCCCAACCCGACACCTCTCCTGTAAAAAATGGAGCGGGATGGGGTCTCCCAAAGGAGCAGGCTGTGGGGAGGCGGGTGTGGGGTGAGCAGCCCCAGGGAGTCATTAGCCAAAATCGATTAAGCGGGACCTTGCACCCTTCGTGAGGGTCTCCAACGGCAGCATGAGGGTGCGGGCAGGGCGGGGTGCGAGAAGCCCCCCTCACCTTTGGAAGCTCTCCTCCTGCAGCAAGCTCTTCAGGGTGGGCAGGTCCCCCACGTAGGCCGCGTCGTGCAGCCGGGTGTCCTCGCAGTGCTCGATGGGGTGGTCGCAAAACTGCTCCCGCAGCCACTCCTTCAGGTTACGACCTGCGCTGGAGAGAGCCGGGGGGAGCCGGGCTGAGCCCTGGCCAGAGGCGGCCCGGGCCGGGGGAGCTGTCCCGTCCCCTCCCCTCCCCTCCCGGCACACGGCGGGCCCGAAAGGAGCCCCTGGGACGGCGGCGGGCCCGCAGCGGGCAGCGCCGCTCCCCCCGCGCCGCGCTCGCCTCACGTTACCTGCCTGCCCGCCTGAGGCGGCGGGCGGGTCCCCGCCGCCGGGGGGGCCGCCCTCCGCCATCTGCCCCTCGGCCCGCCGGGCCGGCTAGACCTCCCGCACCGCCGGCGGCGTCCCCCGGCCGCCGCCGCCGCCGCCCTCCCTCGCCGGGCCGGCCTGATTGGTGCCTGCCGGCCCGGCGGCTTCCTGCCTCCGCGTTAAGGTGGTTTTCCCCGGCGGGAGGAGGGCGGTTCGCCTCTGCTCCGGCAGGCAGGAGCGGCGCCGCAGCCATTCCTCCTTCAGACCCGCCCCGCGGCGGCACCTCAGCGGGAGGGAGGCCGGGACAGCCCGGCCCGGCCGGCCCGACTCTGCGGGCGGCGGCCCTCAGCGCCCCGAGCCGGAGCCCTTAGCCCGGCAGAGCTTGGTCGCTGGTAAAGGGGCCTGGGGGCTCCTTCTTCCAGCAAGGGGCAAAAATGGGGCTGATAATTTACAGTACTGTCTCCACGCCCTGGAGCAGCCTCACGGCCGCCGCCTTCACCTCTGCAGAAGGGATGCCAAGTGTTTGAAAGCTGGTGTAGTGGACGGTTTTGCTTTTCTTAGGCTAGACAAGGTTTCCCACGGCTAAAAGCTGCAGAGAAGGTTTTATGTGATCATATTCTCCTGTTTTTCCCTGCAGCACAGCTCCCGGGGTCTTTTGTCAGGTTGCTGCAAGCCTGAAGAAGAAAAGGGCCCATGTGAGGGTGGAGAGAGGTGCAGCGGGCTGGGAGCGAGCAGAAAGGCAAGGTGGTCATGAAAATGCCACTGAGAAGCAGCCAGGCCTGCAGGGTCTGAGCAAAAAGCCACTGCTTTGCTTAAACCCCACTAGCCAGCCTCAAATACAGCGCCCAAAGCTGCGCCCTCAAAAAGGAGCAGAGAACTTGTTAGGTGCCTGCACAGGCATGATGCTTTGGGAGTGCAAAAGGAGGAGAAAGTGTATGGAAAGATGCACACACACGTGCAAAAGGTCTGCAAGGAAAGCGGTTCACACCAAACCCAACCTCCTCCCAGGGAAATGCTCACAGGAGAGCTGCTGTAGCAGCTCGGTGTGTTGGCGCCCTGGCACAGAGCCGCTCTCCGAGGGTTTGAAACACACCCTCGGCTTCTGAGTGCACGTTTTTGAGTCCCCAGTGCCAGAGGGGAATGGTGGTAATCCATCTAGCTTTCCTGCAGCTCCACTCCTGCTGCTCCGTGGCAGGATATCAGTCCACAGACGCCAGACTCTGGCTGCAAACACGGTTTCCTGTAACTGTTACTATTTGGGCTCGAGCAATCCGGAGGAGAGAGGCACGATCTGCAAATCGAACCCGTTCGCCTTGCCTGGTTCAAGATCAAAAGGGGAATGGAATCGATGGGATTTTCAGAAGCCATCGGTGCTGGCTAGCACTGCCACCTTCCCCTGCCTGCAGTCCTTATACCATTAGATGAGGCAGACCTGGGCCAAGAAATGTCCCCTGGAATGAATTGGCTGCCGGTCTGGAAACCTGACTCAATGTCTGTTTGGCCTTCCTTGAGTCAAAGGGACCAGATCTCAAAACCAGACAACGGGGCTAGGTGGAGCTCCAGCCCTCAGCTTGGTCGGCCCGTGCTCCCCTGTGTTTGTGAAAGGCTTTCTAGGCAGGGGATGGGCTCAGGCAGAGCTTTCTGAGGTGGGCTTGCCCCAGGGCTGGCCGCTCTTTGGGAGATGCCTTTGCTGAGTTGGCAAGCATCTTGACGGAGCAGACCCACCACCCTCCTGTGGGCTCCTCCACGTTCCTTCCTTGGTTTCTAACCCCAATGTACAACTGCTACAGAGGCTCTGTGTGACCCCCTTCTGTGTCTGCTCATGGGCAGGGAAGCAGCCATATACATCTCAGTTCCCTGTGCCTGATGGTAGCAGAAGACAGCCCAGAGCAGCATTCTAGCTGTTGCATTGTCTGCAGCCCTTACGGATTTAATGGAACTAGATTTAATGAGCTCCTCCAGCTGCAAAAAGTGTTGTGTTGGACTGCTGGCCAGCAATGAGGTCTCGTCCAGAGGAAAAAAGCACGTTAGTCCATGGGCTTTCATACACATGGCCCCTGACCAAAAGCCATAATGCCTGTGTGCACAAGGGGATAGTTACTGCAAGGGACAGGAACTTCTGTACTTCAGTGCCTTCCCAGCAAGAATGCAATGCCAGTTTTCAAAGCTGTTAGGAACAGGCCACTCCTGCTCAGCACAATTTTTCTTTAAAATAGATTTGTTTATTTACTCTGTGTCATTCGAAGCTGCCTCTTCTCTCTTCTCCCACGGGTAAAGCGCAGACAGGCAAGAAAGGGGAGCAGAGGATGCAGTAGTGTTTACTTGCAATATAGTAGTTGTCCCCATGGACAAAGCAGAGCCCCAAAGAGGAACAAAGTGGAGGGTAAACAGGACAGACGAAGCTGGAATGCCAGTGTCTGGATTGCTCGTGATTCGAGGTTCATTCGGTTCTTGCAGCAAATGCCTACGTTTAACCACTCTCTTCTCTCTCATCCACATATTTATATGTATTTATGTACTTACAGACATGCTGCAACGAAAGGCAGAAAGTTTTTACATACCATATCCCATTATACTTTCTAGCAGAAGTTTATCTCCTGAACCAGGCTTTTTTTCTCTTTTTTTGTTGGTTTTTTTTTTTTTCCTTAAATGCACGTGTAAACCAACCCATCCCAAGTTGACCTAATAAGTTCTTCTGCGGGGGTGGTGGAAAGGGAGTGGCTGTGATTGCTGTCTCAGCCTTGGAGATGGCCAGCACTGGAAATCCATAGGTGTTTAAAAAAAAAATCCCATGGAGAAATACACTGTAAATCTGTATCACTCTAAGTGAGTGAAATGGGAAAATGTAGATTTGCAAACAGGTTAACATTTGGCCAAGACCTCGGAAATGCCTTTTCCAAGTCTGGAGAAATAATTTTATGTCCAGCATACCTGACTGCTCCTACCAGACATATGTCTTGCAAGCTGAGGGCACAGGCAGGAGGTTGGAGCAGATGACCTCCCAAGGTTCCTTTCAGCCTGAATTATCCCATAATCCTAATAATAATCAGCCAATGCTTCCTGTAACTGGAACAGTGCTGAAGTCCATGGACTGTTTCTGAAGACTGCAAAAGGCAGTTGCTGCTTGTTTGAGGTATACCAGGCAGATCCTCCACTGGCATAAGACAGCAGAGCTCCAGAGGAATCAGGATCTGCTGGCTCGCTGTCTTGGAGCACATTACTTCTAGAAACCTGCCCTGGCCAGGCCCACCACCAGAAGGGACAAGCAGCCAGGGCAGGTGATCTCACTTGGCCCCTCTTCCCTCCATGGCCCGCAGTTCATTATCTGTGGGTGGCCTTTCGGACTGCTGCACTGATCCCACCCGACTTGAAAACCAATCCACCCAGCAACTGGGGCCTGGGACTCTCTCAAGGAGAGCTTCCAGTATCTAAAAATAGCCAGTAATCCAACACAGCCAACACACACTGACTCGCTCATTAGGCGAGACCTTGTCTCCAGCTCCTGACACTGAAGCAATGAAAAAGAAAAAAGTAAAAGAAAAAAAAAAAGGCAAGGAAAATTCCTTCTGATTCTTTGGAGGAGCCCTCAGCCATGGGCAGCCAGCTCAACCACCCCACCACAGTCACTAACATTTCCCACTGCCTCTCCTGAGCAGACACATCCTTCCACTTGCCATCCTTTCTCAGCCGTGCTCCTCGTTCTCCAAGTGAAATGGGGCATTCACCCACCCTGGCCCCATCCCGCTCCTGAAAACAGGGTGCTGGATCCCCATCAAGCACCACTCGGATGAGAAAGGAATCAGCCCATCTATTGGGGCACCGCTAGACAGTCCCTGCCCTGCAGGACTGGGGCACAGGTCTGCTCCTCTCTGCACAGCCCACCTTCCCGTGTCCCTTGCCACCAGCCCCCACAGCCCAGCGGTGGTCTCCCTTCTGCAGGGTGGCAGCCCCTGTGAGCAGCATGTACTTGTAAAGCTAATCGCACGGGGTGTGGACATACAAAGACCCATGGCTTAACCCTTCTTTCTGCACTTTGTCACTGGGATTATTGCAAACAAGTTTCCAGTTTCAGGGTTGTGAAAGCCCTCTCTGTGGACTTAGAAGGTCTGTCTCACCTGAACGTGGTGGAGAAGAGAGGGGGCAGGAGTGAATTCCTATTAACCCATTGCTTTTACTTCCTGGAATTAAGCCAGTGCTTGCATTTAGTGCCAGACTGCACAGCGCAAGACTGAGAAGAGAAATGCACCTCCGTCTCTCTCGTCTCTGGATTAACAAGGACATCTTGAGAGTCTTGCAGCCAGGCAGGGCACTCTCTTCTGTGATTGAAAAGGACAATTATTTATACCTGGTGCTAAAATGAGTGGTTAGCCCCATCACCACCACCACCTCCAACGCCCTTTCCAGAGGCACCACCTTTTAAATCCCCCAAGGTTCCTCCCAGACCTGCCAAGCAGCAGAAGACAGCTGTATTATGAAATACTTCGCAATTGTAACTGCTTCGGTGCCAGAGTAACAGTCAAGCTGTTCTTTAAAAAAAAGAAAGAAAGAAAGAAAGAGAGAAAGAAAGAAAAAAATTGCCGTAACCATAACTGTAATTCACGCTTAGCTCAGTCTATAAAACCTCTCCCTTCCTGGATCTAAGCCAACAGCTTGAATTCTTAGTGAACTCTAAAGTTAGGTTGCCCTGGTGATAAATGCATCTGTGGGGAAAGAGGGGGGAAAAAAATCCCTCGTCCCCCCATTTTTAGCACAGCTTAACATTTGTCTGTGGAATTTGTATAGTTTCTAAAGTGGACGTGAAGATGTACATTAACAAGGGGCTGCAACAGAAAACAGGAATGAGAGATGGGAGGAGAACTTAATTCCAGCATCCGGGACTGTCATTAGGACCGGGACTGTAATCACAAAGATGACAACAGATAGGTTGCTTGGAGTCCAATAAGTTAATTACTCTGCAAATGTGCCTTGACATGCCTAAATATGACTGTCTTGAGGGAAAAGAGGCAGGGCTGATGCATCAGCTAGCTGTACGTTGACCTTCCATCAGGTGTCCAGCACTCTGCTCCTTCAATCCTGACCACGAGAAAGTGGAGGACATGGAGTGAAGGTTATACGGTAACACCACAGAAAGGCAGAGACTAGAAAAATCCCACCCATCTGTCATCTTCAAGATGGCACAAAATGAGACAGAGATGAATGGTAACCCTGCTGCTCCCAACAGATTGGTACAATCAATCCTGCAAGTGAGGAAAGAGGGTTAAAATTGAGTAAAGAACTGCCAGGATAAACACAGATAAAATTGGTAGCCTGGATGCGGGTGCTAGCAGGTCATGAACATCTCACCTGCATTAGGAATGCCATCCCCAAAACAGTCCCAAAGGAAAGTTTACACTGGCCTCACCATGCAAAGATACCATTAAGGCAAAATGGCAAAAAAAAGAAGATTGTATTTCATACTGGTTGTGCCCAGAGAGGTGTGGGTCACACCGCATCTCTGATCCTTGGATGTTTGCTGTTTAGCATTTTTAGCCTTGACCAGAGGATGCCTGTTTATAAGGAAATGGGACAATCATTGTCCTACATGCCCCTTTCATTTCTCCCAGTAAAATTATGGGACCATTGAGAGAGAGCTGGATTTCATGCATTTTTCTCATCTTTTCCTAGCTTCCTAGCTTTTTTTTTTTTCCCCCCCTTATTCTTTTCCTTTACTTTTGTCAAGGGCATGCAAGGACCCAAGGAAGGGCTTGCACCAGTCCAGTCTCTCAGGCATGCCCAGCATGTGAGAGAGGGTGCAGCCTGTACCTTGGCCACAGGTCCCCAGCTCAGGGAGCAAGCATGGTTGCGGGTATTTACTCTCCTGGGCGCATTACTGTGATCGGGCCATTATCATCAACAGCTTGAGGCAGCATCAGAGACATCCCCAGCATGAGGCAGGGGAGGAAAACACCAATGGAGTTTTTATCACCATTTTCCAGGAGAAATGGCCATCTGGAGCCTTCCTCTGATGGCAGATGTGGGAATATCAAAGGAGAAGCAGGCGCCTCCTTTACCTCAGTCAACAAACGAAACACCTCCTTGCAGGCAGGTTAGAAAATAACATAAAATCTGCTGAGGACAAGTTTCCATTGACGGCAAAGAGCTGCCCAGAAATGAGTCACGCAGGAACATTTCAGTCAAACCTCCCCCACTCCCACCAGGGAATTTGCAGACAAAAGGGATTTTTTTTTTTTCTATTTTTTCTCTTCAGAAAATATTCAGATTTTGATGGGAAAATAAAACTGGAAAGCTTTTTTCCCCTTTGTTTTTGCCTTTTGAACAACTTCTTTCACCACTTGTGTGGAATTGTCAGAAGAAATACCTCAAGGAAAAGCAAGAGCGGGAAAAAAGAACAGAGCTGTAAGAGTTGGGGAGGAGAAAAGTTAATTTTCAACATACACAAAACGCTTCTCTGCAGGCTTCCCTGTCCCTCCCTCTTCCTCTGAGTCTGGCCATTGTCCACTTCATCCCACTGCCCTGAGCAAAGCCATCTTCAGCCCCTGTGCTGTGGGACGTGCACCCTTTCCTCAGGGCTGGACCCCATCTCTTGCAGAGAAGAGGTAGACAGAGTCCACCAAGCAATGAGATGGGGCAGATTTCACTCTCAGGCAGGTGGTTTCTCTTGCATTTGTCCTCAGTGTTGAAAAATGCTGAAGACACTGTGCTGAAGAGCAAACCAAATGGCTAAAGCCCCCGTAAGATTTTCCATTAAGTAAGCAAAGGGAATGTTAGGAGCAGTATCCTGGCTGTTAAATAATCAGAGGAAAATAAATCGCTTACAGAAAGCCTATCTGCATGGAAATGGGGAGGGAGGCTGCTATCAGCAGTGAGCACTATCCAGCAGCAGGGATTATTGATAAAAGCAATAAGCAGAGGTGATGTGGGATGGGAGACCCGGCTCCATCAAGTGCCTGATGCCCAGCCTCTGGTGTTTTTTCCCTCACATGTTGGACCCACAGCTCTGATTCCTTTCACCAAGCAGATACATCTCTATGTAAACCTGATAATGGAATTCCTTCCCTCTTCTATACATTTCCTTTAACAGACCAAATAGACTACTTGCACTCTTACGAACAATTTTTAAAATAGATATTTCATTTAGGTTTAGAGAAGATGCTGGCTCCAGTGGGAGCAAAACTGATCCCCAAACAGAGAAAAAAAAGAGACTGTGACACAAGTTGCTGGATAGTATGGGAACGTTTGTCCTTCACTTTGCTAGCACCATTGCTGAAGACATTGAAAAAGTACATAAGCTCCTAGGCGAAAATGTCAAATACAAGGTAACTCCAATGCTTTCATATAAGCTACAGCAATGTCTCTAGCAAAGGAAAGGTCCAGTACAGCCCTGGGGATCAGCCCTTGTGATCCCTGTATCACAAGAGGAGTGTTAATACAGAGGAGACAAGTCTCATCTGAAAACCTTTCCTGTTTTTAAAATGTTAAACAACAGACAGGATCAGAATCTTTGTTCAAAGTTATAGTTAGTCAATTGGTTTCATCCTCTCTTTTTCTGGACCAGAATCTCCTGTACACTGAGGTGTACCCACCAGAGAGCTGACACCAGCTTACCCAACAGCTGATAGCAATCTGTCAATGGATGGACACCCTTTCCAGCCTGCAGCATACCGTCTCCATCCTCGGCTGAAGGGAGAAGCAGCTGCCATAAAGGAAACAATTGGTTTGGTTTTGCAGATGGAAAAGGTGGAGAACCGAATCTGAAAGGAATCACTTCCATTTTTTTGTAACTGTCAAATATTTCTATCAGGAGCAAAGTGGCAAGCAAATCTAACTCAAAGCAATAAGACCAGCTCGTCTCAAAGCAAGAGTGCTGTTTAAGAAGCTGAGGACAATGCAAGCAGGAAGAAAGCAGACTACCGCTTATAGGATCTGAGTTCCCACCCCTGCCTCTCACTTCATGATCTGTGGCAGATTTCTGATGCTCCCTGAGCCACTGCGCCCCCCGCAATGGGAAGATGGAGATTTCCTAAACCCCATGTCATGGAAAGCAGAGCCAGAGATGCTGTAAAAGGCACTCAGCTTTCATTCAAAAATATATTGCAAGCTTCATCACTGGGTAGAAAACTTTGAAATTGTGAACGGGAAGGCAAAACTGAAAGAACTAAATACGTGGGTTGTTTTTAATCATCTGATGCTTTGCAAAACCAATTTCAGATCAGGAACTAAGGGTCAGGAGAGACTTGACTCCTGATTTCCCAATACTTATTGCTGGCAATGTGGGCATGACACTTCCTCTGCCTTGTGGCTTTGGTTGAAGGTCTCTCAGGCAAAGAACACGGTTTATTCTGTGAATGCTCAGTACCAGGCCCAAAGGGAACAGGAATCACCCTGAACTACTGGCATTTGAATGCATCTGGCTTTTCTGCATCAGTCCATCCACACTGCACATTGCCAGGCTTTCATGCTTCACTGCAAAGATGCAAAATGTTCCAAACCAGCATTTGTCTCCTCACACACAGGGAAGTCAAACAGTAAATAATTCATAGAAATCGCAGAATCATTTGGATTGGAAGGGACCTTTAAAGATCATCTAGTCCAACCCATCAACCCAAGGGTGCAGCTCCCAGTGACTTGGAATAGGACTGCTGTCTCAAATGAAGTCTGCCGTGAAATTTGGTCTCACCAACATTGAGCAACAAACTCATAAACCTGCATTAGTGATAAAAGGCTCACTGAGTCTCCCATGGCAGCATCTACACCTTCACCTTCCTTCAGAGGCTGTGCTTTTGGAGATGCCCGACTTCACTGCTGCATCCAGCTAGGAACAGGCATTAGGGTCTCCATGGTGCTGGACATCTATGGGGAAAGCACACTGTGAAGGTGGCAAGTTCTGGCAAAAGCTAGAAAATGCCATTAACTAGAAAACAAGCATGGGACTATGCAAAAATAGGAGACCTTCATAATGTGGTCACATAAACAGATGAATTAAGCCTGCTCTCCAGACAGCTCTAGCTATATCTGCCTTGTGAGTGCTTGACTTTCCCACCTTAACACTGTGCTCTTAGCATGCTTTTTTTTTCCCGTGCGTTGTATATAGAAAATACAGGCGCCTGCCCGCACCCCAGCTCTGCAGTAAGAGAATCCCAGTGTTGAGTGAGTGCAGGCACTTACCGGCTGACACAGCATCCCTGCTGCAATCACAAGGGTCTCTTTATAGAGCGGCTCGCTGGGCACACGAGACTTGGACCAGCCTAACCGAATCAGCAGAGAAAAATAAACATCCTTCTCTTGGAAGTGCCTAGCACAATTTCATTAAGCCAGACTATGACTGTGAAGGAGCCGGATGTATATTTATTGAATTGAGCCCTAGGAGAATAAAAGGGGAAAAGAAGCCCCCGGCTGTTATGGTGAGGGGGGATTTAAGGAAACTAAACAAAGCAAGAACTAACCCCCTACTCAAATCCCAATGCTAAAAAAAGAAACTACAAAGTCATTTTCAGATGTGATTTCCACGGAGGGTAATGTGAACATGCTGTGGTTTTAAAACAATTAAATGAAGAAAGGTGTCTTTTGGA
Source organism: Nipponia nippon (assembly GCF_047370975.1). Classification (NCBI taxonomy): domain Eukaryota; kingdom Metazoa; phylum Chordata; class Aves; order Pelecaniformes; family Threskiornithidae; genus Nipponia; species Nipponia nippon. The sequence continues at coordinate 58,497,651 of NW_028262369.1, forward strand.
AAGGAGGGCACAAGAATTACGAGCATGTTTCCAACCAGCGGCATTCCTGCCTGTTTTATGGCACGCTCTGGATGCCGGCCTACCTCCGAGGTGGAGTGTGAACATAAAACATTTCCCCAATTGTTTTCCCCGCTCAGATGCGGCGATGCTGAACAGCTGCGAAGCGACGCACGGGCAGCGTTCCCTGGCCTGGCTTTCACTCGTGGTGGCAGGGCGCGGGGGTTTAGACCTAATTAAGAAATGAAAATTGACTCTCGACTCCACACATTTAACCACCTTCCCTTGCTCCCAGTCCGTCCCAGGGAAGGGGTTTCTGTTTCAAGGTATTTCAGATCAACCCCTGTTCATTTTTCTCTGCTTCTTTTGCCCTTTTTTTTTTGTTATTGGAAGTGGCTCCAGAGAGGCTATTTAAAATGTTTCAATTAGTTACCAAAAATCAGCTTCCAGTAAAGAAATAACATGGACTGTTCTGATAATCCTTCTTACAGTATCTCTCTTCTCCCTCAAGTGCTAACAGCGATGCAACATTTCTTTTAACAAATGGCCCTGAGTTCTTACCTCTCCCCTCAAAAAGAGGTCCTGGACTGGAGATGCATTAGAAATGTCACGCTGCTCTGCTTGAGGGAGATGCAGAAAATACAGGCAGTCATGCCTGAAGGACACAGAAATGTTTTATTGGTGATCAGAACAGCAATATAGCAATAGCAACGATAGCAATGAAAAACGTTTTGTAGTTATACTGGTATAAAAGTGTAATTTTGGCTTTTGGATTTTAGCTTGTATCTTTACTAAGAAGGAATAAAAGGTGAAATGAACTAATCAAAGAAAAAATAAAAGGAACCCAATCAATCAGGTATAATAAATTATAATGCGAGAGATGGCTGGCATAAGGAGCACACATAGAAGAGGGACAGGCAGGGCTGTTTCTTTGCCACTGCGCTGATTCCTTCCTGCAAGAGCCCAGCAAACACTTCCCCTGGGCCCTCGAAATCACCCCCTGAAACGACAAAGCGATAACCCTCTGCCCAGCTGCACTGAATCTGCAAGGGCTGCAGGAGCTGACGGGCAACATCGCAAGATGCCACAACATGAACAGTGTCTCTAGCACAACAGGCTATCTCAGCCCGCTTTTAATACCACCAGCATCCCTTCCTCAGGTCAGGAGTATCACATTACACAGTCCTTCTGGTGTGAGAAGGGGGAAGAAAAGACAGAATAGCCTCTCAAGAATATTTTAACTGGGCTATAAATACTGATGAAGCAGGCTGCCTTCCCTTCCTGATGTTTCACAAAGCTTCTCCAAAAGCAGGAAAACACACGAGGAAAAATCTACCCCCTGCTTGGCATCAGGCTGCAACATCTCCGCACCCTTGAGGATCCTTTTCCAGGCAGAAAAGGGGTGTTGTAGCCTAGGCACTTTGCAAAGCTGGGTGAGTAGATTTGCCACGTGTTGCTTGACTGGGGCAGTGGACCTGGGGCTTGCGGGCATGGGGCCGGAGATAATTATTATCCCTAATTATCTGAGCAGATCTGGGAGCACCAATGCATCCCGCTCAATGCAGAGATAGATCAATACAAACCTCTTAAGGCTTTGTTCCCCAAAGCATGAAAGTTAAACTCTAATACAATGCAGTTGCCTCTTTCTTTTTTTGTTCAAACAAAAGCTAAAAACAAAGAAAATTGCAAGAAAAGCAGAAAAAAATCCAGTCATCAGCACCTGGTTATTACCAGAATCCATGGGGTATGGAATCTAATACCCATTGCCTTTATCGGGTCAGGGTTTGACAAGTAAAAGAAGTAGATTATGGTAGATTTTCAAAGCCCTTTTAACAGTGCAGACAACTGAAAAGCTGAGTTCTCCAGTCTCAGCCTTATTAAAGGCTATTTTCATAACCATAAACTAACAGAACAATGTCTCATTTTATAATTAATACATATTGTTATTAATAGATTTAAACAAAGCTGGCTTTCATTCCTTTATTTAGTGGTGCATTTGGTGAAGCACTTAAAGGGGGCCATTCCAGTGTACACATATAACTGTTTTAATTACATCCTGTGAATTTATTTTTCCAGGGAGAAATATTTCTCAGGGAAAATGTCTATAAAAGTAACTTTAGAAGCAATGTAATTTTGTGTGTGTTTCCTATAGGAAATCTGTTTAGTTTAAGTCCCAGGTTCTAACACTCTCTTTTATGCAGCAGTGCGACCTGAAGAATGCTGCTGACAGCCGCGTTAAATCCTTGTATCTCTTCTGAAATGAAATTGCTGATGGATTTGTGAGTCATATCTTGATGGGACTTTGCCTCCTCCCTCTCGACTGGATTTCACTTGCAGGATGATTCCTTCACAGACACACACCCCCAAAAAGTAGGCACCTTACTTTAACGGGCACTTCAGGTGTTGATTTACGTGCCCATGTTGGTGTTGCATTTGTGAGTTATTTTTACCGTCATTTATTTAACCAAGGACAGCCCCACAGGAGCTTGACTGTAGTTTCCCAGATATAAGAAGAAAAACTTTATGGATTTCACAGCCATCAAAGTGAGAGTTCCCAGGAAATGTATCCTCCAGGAGGGGCTTTGGTCAGCCTTGAGCGTTTATTTCTTTCCCCTAGGAAGTGACAAAGACATCTGGAAACTCCAGCCCACGGCAACTTTGTCACCCTTAAACTCCTCATTTCTGGGGCTTGCACCTATTGTTTCACCTTCTAGCTTCATCCTGACCTTGGGGAGTTAGCAATTGGTGACTTTTCATTCCTCTGCCCAGAAAGACCCCATGTTCCTCATGTGACTGAACACAGACTATGGGAACAGGCACACTCTGGGTCCTTGGCACTGCCTGTCTCTTCCCTGCAGACCACAGGCTGCTCCCCATTTGGCACAAGTCTGTCTCTGTCTGGAGACTTTGCTTGGGTTCTGCTTGTGGTTCTGGTCATCACCAGATCTTCAGCAGCTTTGACTTCTAACGCAAGGTGATGGAAAAGCTGTTAGCTCCCTGCTGCTGGAGCCTGCAAACCAGGTTTTTCTTCCCTGATAACTTACTCTATACCACTTAGATCATTCTGCTCAGATTTCTCCCTATGCCTCATCATCATGGAAGTGCAGACATACTCCAGCACCACAGAGAAAAGACTCTGATGTACCGGCACTGTGATGTCCTGCTTGGAAAGCCTTTCTCTGCCTTACATCCGCTGGGTGCTGGTGTGAGGAGTTGCACCAGGTCACCTTGGAGAGGAGAGCACCTTTCCTCACCTGAAGAAAAGGGCACAGCTTCTAAGAAAGCCAAAGGAAGGCAAGAGCAGCTTTTCCTCTAGGTAATGACAAGGAATTGGACACTCCAAAGTGGCCCCTTGCCAGTGAGGGATTTCTAGCACAGAACAAGTGTGACCCTCTCTGACCTTCAAGTGCAGTTTTGCACTTGGTTTTCTTCTAGGAAGCTTGAAACAAGGGCCACTGCTGGCACCCAGATCACAGTGCTGCAGCAAAGGAGATGCCGTAGGCTGTGGGACAGTGACAGGTGGCGTGCAAATAGGCTCAGGTTAAACAAGGGAAGAGCCGATTGTCCTTCCCAGACTCTGGGCTCCAGCAAAGTAGCCAGCTGTACAGCTGGAAACATAGTCTGGGTTTGTGCATGGTCTGTGAAGAAAAGCCCATAGGGCTGGAAGTTTCTGATGGTAACAGTTGTCCTAAAAAAAGACAGTCTTTCAGCTTAAGAGAAGACAGTGTCTTCAAGATTAGTTACATTCTGCTGCATCTTTGGTGCTAATTGCCTTGGGCTAATTTGGCACTGTCTTCAAATCAGCCCTACCTTACATGCTGTGCTGCAGATCCTTTGTCAGAAATATCCTCTTCCTTCCTTTTCCTCTCCACCATAAACCAGGAGAAGTAAATGTAGCATGGGTTCTTACAAGTAGGTGTGATCAGCTCTCTGTGAACTTATTCGGCTCCTGCTGCTGTGAGGTTTCACCACCTTGAAAATTACATCCTTCCAGAACACAGAGGAAAGGGTTTGAGTCATTTTAGGCATAGGAAAAAAAAAATACAGAGAAATTATCTTTCCCATATGCAGAGTATGGTGGATCAGCTTTGCCAGACATAAAAACCTATCCTGATTACTTACTCATTGTGGTGACAGGATATTTTCACTGTTCACTTGAGATAGTGCATTAACGGTACCACAAATTAGTCTGGAAAGACCATTCTTTAACTCCAAGAAAGTGAGTCTTTCCATGCTACAAAATGTGGCATGGCATTTCACACTGCCAAATACACTTATGAAATATGCAGAAAGTGCTGTAGGCCAATAACACAGGAGGAGAGGAGAAAGACAGTTGTACCTGATCATATAAGAAAGCAAGTCTCCAACAGATGGAGAAATAGTCATTATTAGCCCTTACGAATTCTTCTCTATCACTACTACTGATCTCTGTTGGCACTATTGCGAGCCCTAGGTCCACTGTTGAAAAAAATGCACAAAGATGGTGCTGTGAGTTGCTAGCCATTTAAATCAAAGCAATGGAAGGGAGATGGCCTGCCTCAGACTGACAGAGAACTGTTGCAGAACTGGAGAAGAAGCCAACGTAGTGAACGTTATTGTGTTCCCATGCCAGTACTCTTATTGCTGTGACCTGAAAGTCCTTGGCAGGGCTTGATGTCTGATCTAAATTTATCTGGATTTTGGACTGACCTGGATCGAGCTGTGTAATCCAGCAGCCCAGCTGAGTGGTGTCACATAAAAAAGTCTCATCCACTCCTACTTACCTCTAAGAAAACCTGGATGGTGGACTTGAAGTCATCTCGAAAGGCTGCACCTTCACCACAGCAAGTGCTGAAGTTATGGTTATGATCAGAAAGTATCAACTCACCTAATTAACTCCTAAAACTCAAAGAGAATGGAAGATACTGTGTTGAACAGGTGAAATGCGGAACAGCAACGCTAGCAGTTCCTAAACACTTTCCAGTTGGATTGGTTTAAGGAAAAAGCCAAGGCATGAATAAATGGCCTGGAGCTCTCCAGAGGGATGTGAGGTCCGAGGCTGAAATGGAGCATCCCATCCCCCTGCAGGAGGTTCCACACTGACTTCAGAGGGATACTTCAGGTTTACACTTCCTGGGAAATTTATTTTGCCAGGCTTGGACGCACAAAGAGAAATCCCAAGTGGTTGGACAGTTACTTGCCCAACGGATGCTGTGCTATACCTGTCTGGGCTTGGAATGAGAGATGCTACTCTGAGTCAAAACTAGGTGGCAGAACAAGGCCCTCCTTGGAAAGGCTGGTGGAGAAACCTCAAGACCCATCCTGCTTCATAGGGACTGAAGACAAAGCTGTGAGGGGTCAAAGCACAGTGGTGGGGTCCTGCATTTCAGTCAAGGACATATGAAGAAAAAGTAAGACAATAGGGCAAAAATAGATTATTTTTATCATCTCCTGAGTGCTCAGGAGAACAGTTTGCTTCTGCAGGAAAACGGCAACCTTACAACTTATTTCTTGCTAGTAAAGACAAAGTTCAGCTTTTGTTCTAATGAGTGCCGTGCTTATTTATTAATTTTTTCATGGTTTGACTGTGAGGGGTTCAAAAGAACCCCTAAATCTCAAGCCCTCTTTCCACTGCTACTCAACCATGAAGACTGTGCTTTACAGCCCAGACACTTGGTTACCCTATCTACACCCAGGACCTGGAGGAAGCCCTTGCAGGCTCTCATGGAGCCCACCATCTCTTGGTGACTGGACTTTCCAGGAAGATGGCAGCACACATTTCTTTATCAAGGTGGAGAGCACAGAGCCTGCACCCATGCTCTCACGAGGTAAAAACTACAGAGAAACACTTTTAACCAACCTCCTCTGTGGATGATTAAAAGATTTATTGTCTAATGTGAAAAGAAATAGTGGAAATGCTTAGGACAAAGTGCCACAGGCTGCAACTCTTCACCTTGGTTGAGATTTTCTTTAATGGCTTCCATGCACCAAAGTGTTCAGGCAACAGGCAAATTCTCCATGGCTGGTACGCCCCTCCTGGCTCTCCTAACAAAGCAAGGTTTACCCACCTGCTCTGCGGCAGGGGAGAGAGGAGAAGTTAAGGCTTTATCTTCCATCGCCCAAGCTGGTCTCTCCAGCCTCTGGTTTTCCTCTCCCTTGTTTTGTCCCTGGACAATAACCATCCTGTGACAGCTCTGGGAGTTAGGTCATTTCCTTCCCCCTCTTCTCTCTGAGGGGTTTTAATTAGCATTGCCATTGTACTCCTTAATTTGACTATACTTCTGGCTTCCAGTTTAAGCCCCCCCTTTATTTTTTTTCTTGTTATGAGCCCTTTAAGACACAGCTGTAAAACTCTGCAGACCGTATATCATAACACTTCATAATCACACTTGCATTTTAGTAACACGACAGAAATCAGCTCATTCCTAGTGACATGGGGAGCCTAAAAGCAGTATGCCAGCACGCATTAATAACGAAGCTGGGAGTGAGACATTGAGCTGGAGCACCGCTGCCCCCCACCACTGTCCTCAGTGGTCCTCTGGGATGACCTTGGTGGGATGAGGCTGAACCCGAGGGATTCAGGGGACTGGGTGCAGCATCTCATTCCCTGGCAGGTCCTTGCTGAGCTAGATCATGTCTACACAAAGGTGGATGCTTCCCGGTGTGTGTTTTCTTAGCGGGGCTCTGAGGGATGTGCTGGGCTCCCCAAGGCACACTGGGGAGGTCCTACATTTCTGCGAGGACATCTGAAGAAGGGATAAGACAATAGGGCAAAAATAGATTCTTTTTATCTCATAAGGGCATAGGAAAACAATCTGGATATGTGGAGACAATATTCAGTCTCCCAGTATAGAAAATGGAGTCAAGCATCCTTTACAGCGTATACACACACACGTGTAAGCATGTTCATCCACAGAAAAGGGACTTTCACTCACAGATCATTCCACAAATTGAATGAGCAAATGTATTTTCTTACTTATTTTAACTTAATCCACAGAGAAGATGTGTTTCCGAGGCCCCATCACAAAGATGACAATGACAGCCACACATTGTGCTCATTGGAAACCATCCAGGCAGCTGAAAAGCACTGCTACCCCTTTTCTGTGCCAGCAACCAAGATCAGTGCAGGGCAGGGTCCCTCTCCTGTCATGTGTTTATACAGCACCATGCACAGCAAAGCCTTGATGTAATTAGCCCCTTTAGCTGTAATGATACCAATAACGGCTGTAAAGCTTTCCCTCCTGATCTTTCACAGCTGCAGACCTCCAACTCACCGCGACTTTCTTCTCCCCAGGACCCTATTTCCACCTTCAGCAGTACGCCCACTGGTTTTCATGGCAAAGGGCAGTGCAGTTCTGGCTCTCGCGTATCACCAGCCCTTCCTCCACCGTGCAACGTGCTGCAGCACGGTCCTTACATATTTTTCCTCCTGGCTGCACGTTTGAGGCCCTGATCCAGCACTCAGAGAAGTTTGCAGAGTGCTTGCCGTTGACTCAAGCAGGTTTTGGATCAGGTGCTGCAAGTAAAATTCATCCCAGCCAGATACCAGTCACTAGGGTGTAGTTTCTGAGACTAAGTTTAAATACCGAAGCCCGGGCCTGGACTTGGCTCCCTTGCTGACCTTTCAGAAAGCCTCTTCTCATTTTGCTTGGCTTCTTTACCAGTTCTGGAGCCGCCTGTGGGTTTGGTAGTGGTTCAGGTTACTTGCTGATGGCCTGTTCTTCTACCTCTGCCTTTCAAGAAGAGTTCACTCCAGGATTTATAACAGGTTTTTGGTAGCACCCTCTGTACTTAAATCTGTAAAACCATTTCAGTTTAACCACCTGTTTTCACACGCTTGTAATTTCACAAAGCATCCACCTTTTGGGATAAAATTTTCCATGCTTCAGCTCTTGCCCAAGGCGCTATTTTTTTTTCTTTAAATAAAATTCCAAAAGAAAAAAAAAAAGTTTGATCCAAATCCATTCCACATTTCTGTGCTTGGCCTGAGGCAAGAAACTTTCCCCATTCAAAAAAATTTCTAACCATACTTCTTGTTATGGAGCTCAAAGGAAAAAGCTGATGCTCGGGAGCTGCCACAAACACTCTAGGAAGACGACTGGAGTCCAGCCATAGGCTGAAAACCCTGATCCACCCCGAAGACTTGAAAACGAGGTGCCTCTCCTTCCCTTGCTGTCAGGCGGTGGGTGGTACGTAGCTGATGCAGCTCCTCTAGCTTGCGGTGCAGCCAGCAGCGGTGGTGTTATGAAGGTGGCTCGTCCATCACAAGAGCCCATGGCCAGGCTGTGACCCAGCCTCTCCTGGAGCCACTGGAAGCTTTTCCACCAAAATGGCCTTTTGGTCACGCTTGCAACTGCATCTCTACTTACGGGCTGGGTTCAAAGCCCCCTGAAGTCAGTAGGAGCCTTTCCAGTGACCTCAGCTATCTGAGCAGCTGTGGTTCAAAGGGTTGGCGGGGTCTGTGGGAGAAGCCGGTGCAGCTTGTAAAATACATGCCAGGTTTTTATTTTATTTTTCACTCCTTGCTCTTCAGGGCGTCTTAGGAAATGAAATGCAAAGAAATAACACCAGGGCAGTACTCAGGCTGTAAGATCAAGCAGTCAAAGTAATCAGGAAATTGTTTAAAAAACCCTTACATTGCTCCAGAAATGTTGTCTCAGCTTCACCGAGCCATTTCTGCTTTCACCTGTGTTAAAGGTAACATATCACTTGTCTTATTTGAATCTGTCCTCATTCCTGTTACCGCAGCATGCTGGTCCCAAGCCACCCCCAGGGCCACAGGCATGGCAAACAGAACAGTCCGCACCCCAAAGCAGGGGTCTAGCTGCCTCCAACAACATTTTGCTCCTCCTGCCCTGTAAGGGCTGCCCTGGCGAGTTATCCTACTCATCACCCCTACAGATTAATTTCAGGTGGCTGTCTTTCACTCTGAGCTCTGGCTTGGAAACTCACATGTCCAGCTTGCAGCTGCCAGAAGACAGGAGAAAAGGGTATGGGAGAAAGAGATTCCTGGTACCACCGTTGGATCAGAAGAACTGTGAGGCAGGAACATTCATGGATCACAAACTAAGGCTGGGGCACAGCAAAGACCTACTTGCAAATCTCCTCCCGGTCAACCTGTCAGACTATCCTTCCTCCAAACCTAAGGCTCACTGGGGCAGTCAGCCATCCTGCAACGTGCTTACAAGATGCACAAGGTCCCTTGTTCCCCACGAAAGCTGCTCTCAGCAATCAGGAGGCAGCTTAGCCACTTAGCCACTCTCCTAGACAACACATTGACACAGCCCTTTGACTCAATAGCAGCTGTACCACCACCCCCCCTTTCAAGCAACCCTGCTGTTTTGGATGCCTTTTCTGCCAAGCAAGGCGGTGTCCATTGAAAGGCCTCTTCTGCGCTTTTCTAAGGATGGCTAAGGCCTACTCCAGGATTCCCTCCTCATGAGTCCAGTAATAAGCTGCTCTTCCAAAGCCTGAGATTTGGCTGCATGCTTTTAGATGTCTGCAGAGATGTTGATCTTCTTGGTCAACCTAGCACCACACCCAAACCTTATTTCCTGTTACAGCACAAAAAGCCTCAAGACCTCTAAGGCAACCATCCCCAGAGGAGTCAGAGCCAATCACATGTACGTGTCAATTAATCCCTGCTTTTGAACCTGGGAACACTCTTGGGATGCTCCACTTCCATCTCCCAAAGCTTTACAGAAGATACAGCTTGAGAGAGGACAATTTCTTCAACAACTTCAGCAGTATCACAGTCTTCTAGTGGTCTTTACCACTCAGGGACTTCAGAACAAGCAACAAGATCATCCCCAAGCAAATGTATCAGTGGTTGACCTGCTTGACATTGTAGCTTTCCCAATCAAGTGTGTCTACATCTTTGACAATGAGTGCAAAGGTGTAAAAAGAGAGCCAAGCTCCAGGAGACAGTCAAAGCAAGTACTGTGAGTATATGAAGATGTGGGGATCCACAGTAAGAGAGACAAAGGGGTGGCATGAAAGCAAATTGCATCTTTGACATGAGAAAGGGCACTTTGCCCTTGCACAAAATAATTAAGGACAAATTTTTGGGGCAGGCCCTGGGAGTGAGCTGGAAGTGAAGTCCAGTGGGTGTGCTGGTTTTGGCTGGGATAGAGTTAATTTTCTTCATAGTTGCTAGTATGGGGCTATGTTTTGGATTTGTGCTGAAAACAGTGTTGATAATACAGGGGTGTTTTCGTTACTGCTGAGCAGTGCTTACACAGAGTCAAGGCCTTTTCTGCTCCTCACCCCACCCCACCAGCGAGGAGGCTGGGGGTGCATAAGGAGTTGGGAGGGGACACAGCCGGGACAGCTGACCCCAGCTGACCAAAGGGATATCCCATACCATATGACGTCATGCTCAGCATATGAAGCTGGGTGAAGAAGAAGGAAGGGGGGGACGTTCGGAGTTTGTCTTCCCAAGTAACCGTTACGCGTGATGGAGCCCTGCTTTCCTGGAGATGGCTGAACACCTGCCTGCCGATGGGAAGTAGTGAATTAATTCCTTGTTTTGCTTTGCTTGCGTGTGTGGCTTTTTCTTTACCTATTGATCTGTCTTTATCTCAACCCATGAGTTTTCTCACTTTCACTCTTCCGATTCTCTCCCCCATCCCACTGTGGGGAAGGTGAGCGAGTGACTCTATGGGGCTTAATTGCCAGCTGGGGTTAAACCACGATGGTGGGCATTAGACACCTGACACAAACCCCCCTTCCTTATTAGCAAATTTCAGCCTTAATTGGGCATGGAAATCTGCACTTAGTAACCCAACACTTTCCAAAAATGTTGTTGCCTTTAACAGTGCAACGAAGCCTCCAGCTCCCCGTCTCCTTTTCTGCAAAAGCACCAGCAGGTGAGTGGGGACCCAGCCCTACATGGCCTTCAAGCCATCCTGTCTTCATGACTTTATCCCTTCTGGAGGGGCTCCTTCCCTCCCCAAGCACGCTTTTCTCCCACCGGGGAGACATCCTCTCTCCGGCATCACGCAGTGGCTTTCCCACAAAGCCCAGCCACCAGCAGAGCCAGCCCGGGTGGCAGCAGATGCTGAGACCAACAGTGGAAGTTCGCACACGCCTTCCACCACGGGCTGTCCCCCCTCCGCAGCACTGCGTTGGAAGCAGCTGGATGCCTTCGGGTGGTCCTATGCTCCAGTTGCTCTCCGCAGTCGCATACTGAGAGCCCACAAGCCCCGTGCAAATACAGCACATGATACTTGAGAAAGTGACATTTTAATGAAATAACACATTTAACGCGCATTCCCACACAGCTTTTGGTCGCTCCTACCAGCAGACATAAAACGCAGCACAATAGAACAGTATTTAGCTGCGAGAGACCCTGGTCTCTCACCCTCCATTTTGGCTCCAAAAGACAAGTATCCTATTAATGTGGGCTCTGAGTTTACAGCCCTCCGTCTAATGGAGTTAAACATAAAACCAGCCCTTTCTTGACACTTCTGTGGACAGGAATGGAAAGCTGAGAGCCAGGGAGCTCTATAACTGGAGAACACCTTTCCTTCCTCCCAGGCTACTTATGAACCACAGAGGTTGGGTGGCCCATGAATTCCTCCTGGCTCCAGGGCTGGTCTCCAGCGTGAGGTGCTCCTCAGCTGAGCTGCCCCTGCATCCACTGGGAACCCCATCAGGGATGCTGAGGCCATCAAGGTGGCATTTCTTGCTCTCCTCTGCCTTGTCCCACTCCACCCAGACATAGCGACAGCCACAGCTTCATTACAGTGAAAACCTGTCACTATTGGAAAATCTCCTCTGGCTCTTCCCTGTTCGGCAGCTTCCTGGCATCCAGGCTGCGCAGGATCACTTTAAATCAATGCCTCAGTGCATACTCCAAAACAGCTATCCCTTTGCTCTCCTGTCAGGACATTTTTGTTTGGACCCATGGCTGTTTACTGAAGACCCAAACTGCTGGAACAGAGAGGTACTTTTATTCAGCTCCCAAGAAGCATGAATAAAACTCCTAGTGTGACTAGAACAAATAAACCTTCCTGCTCCATCAAGCTGCACGCCCCAGGAAGGGCTATGCATCTTTGTCCAACCTAAATAACATCTATCCTTCCTTGCAGTCCTCATATCCTTCCCCCCTCAAAGTGTAACTCTCAGTGAAAACACTGGCCTGCAAGAGGTGAACACAATGGAGTGAAATCTGGAAAGGATGCTAAACAGAAGACAGGAAGAAAATCCCTCCTGCAAGAACTGCAGAGGAAAATCCAAGCACAGTTGGGTTTTACAGCTAAATGTAGCACAGCAAGAGTAATCTTGAAAGACAGATGAGCTCCACATCAGCTGCAAAAAAACTCCAGATTAACTGATATGTAAAAGGGAGGAATTTTTTCCTCTCTTGTACTATCTCTCCTTCTCCCAAATCTCTGGAGAGACAATGCACGAAGAGCCAGGTGTGAGTCTGTAGTTATGACAAACCAAAAGAGATGCAATAACAGAGTTTTCGATTCTCAGAGGAGTAAGGAGGGGGGTCAGCAGAACTGCTACCTTGGACTTCCAGAGGGCAGACTTTGGCCTCCTTAGGAGCCTGGTTGACTGAGTCCCTTGGGAGGCAGTCCTGGAGGGCAAAGGAGTCCAGGAAGGCTGGACGTTCTTCAAGAAGGAAGTCTTAAAGGCGCAGGAGCAGGCCATCCCCATGTGCAGAAAGACGAGCCGGCGGAGAAGACGACCGACCTGGCTGAACAGAGAGCTTTGGCTGGAACTTAGAAAAAAAGAGTTTATGAACTTTGGAAGAAGGGGCAGGCAACTCAGGAGGACTACAGGGATGTCGTGAGGTTATGCAGGGAAAAAATTAGAAGGGCCAAAGCCCAACTAGAACTTAATCTGGCTACTACCGTAAAAGACAATAAAAAATGTTTCTATGAATACATTAGCAACAAAAGGAGGACTAAGGAGAATCTCCATCCTTTATTGGATGTGGGGGGAAACATAGTGACAAAGGACGAGGAAAAGGCTGAGGTACTTAATGCCTTCTTTGCCTCAGACTTTAATAGTCAGACCAGTTGTTCTCAAGGTACCCAGGCCCCTGCGCTGGAAGACAGAGGTAGGGAGCAGAATGAAGCCCCCATAATCCAAAGGGAAATGGTTAGTGACCTGCTACACCACGTAGAGACATACAAGTCTATGGGGCCGGATGGGATCCACCCGAGGGTACTGAGGGAGCTGGCAGAAGTGCTCACCAAGCCACTTTCAATCCCATATCAGCAGCCCTGGCTAACCAGGGAGGTCCCAGATGACTGGAGGTTAGCAAATGTGATGACTATCTACAAGAAGGTCCAGAAGGAGGATGCGGGGAACTACAGGCCTGTCAGCCTCACCTCATTGCCAGGGAAGGTTATGGAGCAGATCATCCTGAGTGCCATCACGCGGCACGTACGGCACAACCAGGGGATCAGGCCCAGTCAGCATGGGTTTATGAAAGGCAGCTCCTGCTTGGCTAACCTGATCTCCTTCTATGACAAGGTGACCCGCTTGGTGGATGAGGGAAAGGCTGTGGGTGTTGTCTACCTGGACTTCAGTAAAGCCTTTGACACCATTTCCCACAGCATTCTCCTGGAGAAACTGGCTGCTCATGGCTTGGATGGGCACACTCTTCGCAGGGTTAAAAACTGGCTGGATGGCCAGGCCCAAAGAGCTGTGGTAAATGGAGTTAAATCCAGTTGGTGGCCAGTCACAAGCAGTGTTCCCCAGGGCTCAGTACTGGGGCCAGTTCTGTTTAATATCTTTATCAATGATGTGGACGAGGGGATCGAGTGCACCCTCAATAAGTTTGTAGACACCAAGTTGGGCAGGAATGTTGATCTGCTCGGGGGAAGGAAGGCCCTACAGAGGGATCTGAACAGGCTGGATCAATGGGCTGAGGCCAACTGTATGAGGCTCAACAAGGCTAAGTGTTGGGTCCTGCACTTGGGTCACAACAACCCCATGCAACGCCACAGGCTTGGGGAGGAGTGGCTGGAGAGCTGTCTGGCAGAAAAGGACCTGGGGGTGTTGGTTGACAGCTGCCTGAACATGAGCCAGCAGTGTGCTCAGGTGGCCAACAAGGCCAATAGCACCCTGGCTCGTATCAGAAACAGTGTGGCCAGCAGGACTAGGGAAGGGATCGTCCCCCGGTACTCGGCACTGGTGAGGCCGCACCTCAAATACTGTGTTCAGTTTTGGGTCCTGCACCACAAGAAGGACACTGAGGTGCTGGAGCATGTCCAAAGAAGGGCAACGAAGCTGGTGAAGGGTCTGGAGAAGAAGTCCTATGATGAGCAGCTGAGGGAGCTGGGATTGTTTAGCCTGGAGAAGAGGAGGCTGAGGGGTGACCTTATTGCTCTCTACAACTACCTGAAAGGAGGCTGTAGCGAGGTGGGGGTCGGTCTCTTCTGCCAAGTAACAAGCAATAGGATGAGAGGAAACGACCTCAAGTTGCACCAGGGGAGGTTTAGGTTGGATATTATGAAAAAATTCTTCACCGAAAGGGTTAGCAAGCACTGGAACAGGCTGCCCAGGGAAGTGGTTGAGTCACCATCCCTGGAGGTATTTAAAAGAAGGGTAGATGTGGATGTGGTGCTTAGGGACATGGTTTAGTGGTAGAATTGGCAGTGGTTTAGGTTTACGGTTGGACTCAATGATCTTAAAGGTCTTTTCCAACCTAAACGATTCCATGATTCTATGAACCAACATAGCTATAAAACCAGTGCTAAAAAAAATGACGTCTCAGCTTGCTCCAGTAGAGGCTGGAGTGAGATATGTCAGGTGAGAGCTCACCAAGCTCACTCTTGCCTAGCTTTATGTTTTTTTCTAAAGTCGTCATTTCCCAATACCTCCTGGGACTTTCTAGACCCAAGTACCAGTGGGGTGAGGACAACTTTAGCTGTCTCCCTCAGCATTGACACAAAGTCAAAACACACTATTACAGCAATTATTCTCAGGTTAACATATATGTTGAAACACTTTTACAAGCATTTTGTTCCAGTTTCCCAAATTTACAGACTTTAATACGTGTGCAAATGAAGGCCAGGAGGAAGGAGGCGATTGTGGCCTTTTTATATTCACTATTTATTGTCAGTCTGTTTACTTTCACCTTTCTCCCCATGCTACAGTTTATGTAATTTTTTATACATGCATTTAACCATTTGAGTGCTTTGTTGACACTGTCTGTTTCAAACATACTTGACTCTAATGCCATTTTTCTGATGTCCAGTCATCAGACTCACAAGACACTTCAAGATGTTGGAGGAGTCGTTCTTTGTTCTCCACATCCTCAGACATTATAGTAGCTGAGAACTATGAAAACAGCACTCTCATTTATTTCCCATCTATCTTTACAATGAGAACTGCAGCACAGGCATCTGTGATCGTCAACGGAGTAACTCGGGTATTGTATTGTGGAGAGGAGCATCTTGGGCTCTTTCTCTTCCCACTGCTATCTCTCCAGTTAAAAAAAAAAAAAAAAAAAAAAAAAGCATCATGCAAATGGTTAAAGGCTGCTTGTCTGCCTTTAGGAGGATGCAATGAGACAAAGCCCAGCATCTCTATGTTCTGGCTGCACATTCGCAATCCATCAGTGTCACTTCTGGTTCTTACCTGTGCATTCCTACACTCCATGCACTGATGCTGACCCAGGACCTACCTCAGGTTGACTCCAGTTTCCAGCTTTGTAACGTGCACTGGAAGTACCACCGAGATTATTTGAATTGGACAGAAAGACTTCCTTTCTCCCTCTTGAGGTTAAAGCCAGACCAGCTTGGAACCTCTTGCTCGGAGCGACTGCTCCTTATCCAAACAACTTCTCCTTCCCAGACAGCTCTACAATACGCCGTGTATCCCCAGCACCTCCCAAGCACGGCCGACACTTGGTCTCCAGCATCAGCAGATGCTGTTCCAAAAAACAGAGAAACCTGAAAGCACAGAAGAAATTAAGCACCTCTTGCTACCAACCTAATCCAGCCTAAAGCTGTTAGCCAGAAAGCAGTCCCTGTGGCTAGGCTGCCAGCCCAGGAATCGAGAGATACTGTGCAGCTCCTCCACGCTGCTCGCCTGTACCACTTCCCATCCATTTCCTTCTAGACCAAGTCAGTCTTCTGAAACAAAAAGAGCTCTGTTAAAATATACCTTTTCCATTAAATCAATAGAAGTCCTTTCAGTTTATGTCCCAGTCATCTGGAACGGGCTCTTCTGGCCTTTTGGGGAGGGAGGAATTTACATCCATGATTAGCCTTTCAAACAAAAGCAGTTACACCAGATGGAAACCAAGGGCTATTCCCTTCCACAGCATTGCAGCACGAGACATCCCTAAATGTGGTTCAGCAGGAGACAGAGAGATGACAAGTCCTGGTATACCCTGGGCACGTGGACTATATCTGCTGTTTTTCTCAGGAAAATTAAATTCCTTCTGTTTGTCTCAGTTTTTGGGTTGTATCAGTTATTTTAGGAATTTAAGTAGTTTCTCCTGTGTAGAAAGTAGTTTCTCCTTCTCTGTATTATTTATGCTATTAACCTTTAATAGACCGTGCAGTAAAGATAGGCATATGGGCCCCCTGGGGTAGATTTGTTTTGGTCGTTGCCTCTACAACATCCTCTTGGGAGGAAGGAGAGAGCAGGGAGCCTCCCCGGCCGCACATCCTGCAGCAGAGCAATGCCCAGTGAGGTCCCCAGACCCATCCTGCTCCAGCAGCCGAGCACCTAACCCCACTCGTGTGTGCTTCCGTGTCCCTCAGAAAAGCAACCATGCCTCAGCACGTGACCACGAGCCCATGGGGTTGTAGCTGCTCTCGTTTGTAGAAGGGAGTTGTCTAAGCGATGCCCCACGCACAGCGAGACCACGTCCTCTGCCATCTCTGGAAGCCCCTCACCTGCAGGGTGTGGGACCAGCAGCAGTTAACACCAGCCCTCTCCTGTCCCTCTGCAGATGCAGCACACCTGGAAGTACTTCCAGTACTGAAAAGGACAGAAATCACCTGGCCTTTTCACATACAGCAAAAAAAAGTTATAAAAAGAAAAAAAGGAAAAAAACATTTACCAACACTTTTCCTTAAAAGAAATTTGCACTTCTTCAAAAGCTGGAAAAAGACATCCATTTTCCTTGGAGAAGGAGACTCATTTGCAGAACATGTCCGTTTTCTCCCTGGCTTCAAGGAGAAGGTTGTCACCATATGTGTGCAGCTGCTGCTTTCCCTGTAGGGCCGAAGATGGCATTTCCACATCACCTTTGCCTTCTCCACGTTATTCAGCACAGGGCAGAGTGAGACCAAAATAATGCAGCAGGCATAGTCCCTGTCCACTAGGGCTGGATGAATTTTCAAAGGCGGCATCTGCGCTTCATTGCATGTCCCACAGTCCATTTCCCAGTGCTGCACTTTGGGTGAAGTACCGGGCCAGGCAACGGCTGGGCACCCTCTTCCCTTGTGTCCTGGGTGCCTCTGGCACAGCACCTGGGGAGAACGCCTTCAGCACATATGTCACCAAGTGTATATACTACAGTAGGATTAGAGACTTTCTAGAATCACTGGGTCATTTGGCCTGGCCTCGCATGCCTCCCAGCCAACCCATTTAGATCCTGCCACATTGCTTCCCAAATTTGCAGTAAATGGAGGAGGTGAGCTCCATCCTGGTCCCAGCTCTGGTGACCAGCTCATCCCTTGGTGCAGAAACGAGGCACGACCAGGATGACAGGAGAAGGATTCCCTGTGCCACCTCAGAGCAGGGCTCCCATCCCCACCTCTTGCCTCTGAGCAAAATAAATTGCACAACCAAAGATAATTGGCCCAACTATGCTGTTACCTAGTGCTGTAAGTCTTCCTGGTTCTGCTGAAGTCCTGAGATGTTCAAGGATTCCCAGAGGTCATTTCAGGGCAAAAACACCAGGGCTGGGAGGGTGCAGAAAGCTCTCTTGCATTGGGCTGCACCATGAGCCTGACAGATCCTGAAGGAAGAAGCCACATCTGGGTTCTTCCCCTGAACAGCAAATGTTTGCTTTGGAAAGTCTATGATAGAGAAGGGCTGGAGCAGGGGCCACCAGGCAGAGTGTTTCTCCTGTGCACCAGAACTTGCCACCCAACTGGCTTGAGCAAGGTGTGGGGAAAACCCTACGATGCCAACGTCCCTGGGGCCAAACCCCTCCCGTTCATTTCTGCCTGGTGCTCCTAACCATTGTCACTAGCTAAAAAATGCCAAAAAGGGAAAACTGCCTGGGAGGGAAAACCCCACCTTGCAGGAACAAGTGCATGCTCCTCCACATGTCTGAACACACACTTCGCCATGTACACACAACCAAGAGCCTCAGTGGACCAAAATAGCACCTGAGCACACAAGTGACCTGCAAAAGCAGCCAAAAAAATCAGTTTTCAGGTCATTCCTGGGCACACAACGAAGTCGAGTCTGTGGGACCCAGCACGACATAAAATAAGGCTAACCCATGCAACCTCTGCTTCACAAGTCGTAAAGCTGGGGTGGAATTTCTCTCCCTTTTCTTCTTGGTAAGCATTTACCTTCTGTGGCTGTTGGATGCGAGTGGAGGCCAGGCTGCCATCATATTAGGCTGGGATTTGGGTAGGAGGGGGAGGGAGCTAATCCTTTTTTCATCACATTAAATTAAACTATAAACTATACCTTTTAATTCCTTCTAATTAAATTTCTCACTGGAAAACAGAAATGATATTTCTTAATATTTTTTCACAAAACATGGCAGGCAGCATTTTGGAAGAGATGTGCCTCGGCACTGCAGGCAGCTATCCACAGCGTTGTGGGACAGACCTGGGGCTCTCCGAGAGCTGAAGATCATTCCACAGCTGGCAGCTCACGAGTCCATCACACATGCTAGACTGGCTCACCTCCACACGTGCATTCAGACTCCAGGAAGGGGGGAGAGTGCAAATTTGGCTGAGACAGGGTCCAGCCATCTAGGATATGCTAGCCCACCCCCTTGGACTCTTCTGGCAGAGAAGCATGCATTCCAAAAAGCCCTTGAAACACCCAAGCAGCCCTGCATTTGCTGGGCTTTCCACAGCCATGGTCCAGCCCTCTTCTACAACCACAGCAGCAATATCAGGCTGCAGTGGTTGCCTCCTCAGTGGATGGATCCAAGGTGCTTTGCGGGGGGTGGGGGGGGTGGGGGTGGAAATCACTGGGGCTTTTCAGTTTTTAAAGCAAAGCTCTTTGGGAGCCCAGTTTCAATTAGTTTTCAATGGGCTGCATCCCCTAAATGACGAAGGGGCTGGCTGGCTTACAAATGCCAGGCTTTTCTCTACCAACACAGAAATATAGCTAGAGCTTTGCAATTCTAAAGCATTTAAAAGTAATTGGCATTTTCCCCTTTAAGTTCCAAGATGTGCTCAAGGGAAGTAACCCAATAGGCAGGAGACCGTCTCTGAAGCCTCTGAACTATTCTGGCTTCATGAAGGAAGAAATCCAATACAGCAAATTGCAGCAGGGAGTCAGCTGAAAGCAAGGGCAGGCCATGAAGGAAGCAACGTGTCCCTCTCAGTCCTCCTGGCTTAGCAAGCAGAAGGAGTTTCCATCTGCTCTTCAGATCCGCAGCAGCACAGCAACCCAGTATCGCTGAGCCAGATCAGAGGGAGCTACAGCAAGATCAGGCACCAGCTCAACAGAGTGGAGAAACCCAGATCTGACTTGGGTACGTGTGCATCACGGCTGTGTTGGAGGTTGTATGTCCTGGGTTGCACACACGTGATCAGGAATTTCAGATTTCAAGGTAAAAATAATGATGCTGGTGTTCCTTTTGCCCAAGCTGGT
The DNA here is from genome assembly GCF_047370975.1 of Nipponia nippon. Taxonomy (NCBI): domain Eukaryota; kingdom Metazoa; phylum Chordata; class Aves; order Pelecaniformes; family Threskiornithidae; genus Nipponia; species Nipponia nippon. Next base: position 58,517,397 of record NW_028262369.1, read on the forward strand.
GAGGATAATGAGATGTGAACGGTGGTTGCGCTGTCTTCCCGGGTCAGCAGGCAGCCTGGAGCCACAGTTCGGGAAGAGACAAACTACACAGCATTTACCCCCAAGGCTGAAACACAAACACTCAAGTGCCAGCTCTGGCAAGAGCTGCTCATTTGCAGAACTGTTAATTCCACATCTACATGCCCCCAGGCAGGACCACGTCCCATCAGAACCAAAACAAGAGCGAGCTCTGCCCTTGAGCGAGCTGGTTGAATTAGAGAGGAACCCTGGCAGATAGCTTCCATGAGATGGGAAGAGACATCTGATCTTGTAGCTAAGGTGCAGGGTGCGAGACTGAAGGACTCATAAACTCATAGATGGGTGAGACAAATCTCACAACTTCAGACACCGGCAAAGAAAACAGCCTTACCTGAGCTTTCTTGCCCAAGGCTAGCTACTCTTGCAGACAAGGCAGAGAAATGGGTTTTTCTAGGGAGCCCTATTTTTGAGCTAAGCCTGACAATGAGGTGAATTGAAGAATGCTCAAGAAGTGGGTTGAACCTAGAAGCAGCCTAGGTTGAACCTAGAAGCAACCTAGAAGAGCCAGCACATTTGGACTCAGGACACCTGGCACTGGTGTCTCTGGAATTGAGGGCTGAAGGTTCCAGGTGAGCAAAGGTCCCTCACAACCACAGTTGGACCCTCTGGTACCTAAACTCTGTCCGAGTCCCATTACACACACCTCAACCCTTCAGGCTTCCTTTCCCCTGCACCACTGAACACAGAACTAAGCCTCTTCCATTCCCACCCTAGGGAACTGTCTCCAACACCCAGAGCACTCACTGATGTCCTCAGATGGAGACCTCTGAACTCACCCCACTGTTCCCTTCCACCCTGTGCCAAGCCCACCTGATCTGGGGAGGTCCTGTCACCTCACCGGTGTCCCTTGCTGGCTAGCCACTGTGTTTCAGGATCCTGCCAGCAGCTCTACCTTTTCAGCTGAGAAATATTCTCCATCCCTAACCTAGAGGGGCTGGCAGCTACCTCCCGACCTGCACAAGAGAGGAATGTCAGGCACGTCATGAAATACAAGTCCTGCTTCCCAGAACTGTCAGGCTCCATTAGCACCAGGAGGGCCTGACAATGTAAGGGTTTTAAACCCCAAACCACTGCGCTAGCAAAGTTTCCCTTGCTAATGAACCACCCACAAGCTGAAATACAAGCCCAAGGCACGGGCAAGGCGTTGTGTGCAAGAGAGACACAGGCAGGCATGCGCACACAGACATTCTTCTCTATCCATTTACAGAGAGGCTCCTTTCCCCTTTGCGAGGCACAGCGGTTTATTTGCTTTTTCGGTGCTGCATCCTCAACCTGCCTTTAAAATTAAACCAAGCCTCAGCTCCAAGGCACTATCTTTGTTCCATCATAGCGGAAAACAAAGGAAACCTAGTCAGAGCGCCATCTAAGACTGCAGGAGAGGTTAGACATGTTATTAAACCCTAACACTAAACCATTCTTGTTTAATGTGATATTTGATGCTGAAAGCATAAGAAAAGAGCTGCATAAAGATGGAAGAAGTCATCCCTAAGGTCTCCCAGGAATCAAATCAGTGCCTCCAAGCCCCAGGCATATTATATGAGCCCTAGGCTTTCCACTCCGACTCAGGAGACAGTCACTTCTAACGCAAGGACAGATGAATGCATGGGTCACGTCACCACACGAAGAGCATGCAGCACCCATCAGCAGGGGGAAGACGAGGAGATGGGGTCTGGTGAAGGGAACTTTGTCAAATGGAGTAGCTGAGGGAAAGGAAAAGTCATTATTTAAATCCTGTTCAACCAGGGCAGAGCTGAAATCACTTCATGTCCCTGGAGAACACCTGAAATACCCTGCTACTGGTCTCCTGTTACTGCTTTCCTGCCAGCCCTGTGCTCCAGCAGTACCACGCTGGTCTTGTCTGTGGATGCAGAAGGGGTGTGGGAAAGGCACCAAGGCGGTGACAAAGGCTGAGGGACTGGCAACAAATCTCTCTGTGCTTTTAAAGGGTGGCTTCTAGCAGTGGCAGCAGAAGCACCGAGGGACCAGGGGCTCATGGGGTCAAACACCTTCTAAGCAGGGGTCTGAGCAATCCAACCAAGCCCTGTATTTTTTGATGCAAGTATTTAAAGGGAGAAGGGAGGGAGCATTCAAACTGCTCCAAAGTTTGAACGCAGGCTTTCACCATCAGTTCTGGGCTCTGGGGATTCTGGTGGACATCCTGAACCCCTTTTCCTTCGTGTGATGAGACCCAGGATGCAGTGGACAGGCTCCAATCCTGGGTGAGAAGCAATGCACGGTAGGAGAGGGTGGCAGTGCAGGGCTGGGTCACTGCAGGAGTCCTGCCTCTCTGGACCCTACCTGCAATATTGCTTCACCATTTAAGTTCACATATTGAAATAAAAAAAATGAAGTGACAATTCAAAAGCAAAGACCATAGTGTCATATGCTGTTAAGAACAGATCAGAATATTTCTCCTATTGCTTCACAAGTCCCCTACTTCCTCACCACTCCCACCAAAACCCCATGCAGCAAAGCATCCTGCCTGTATTTAACATACTAAATACTCACGCTATTTGGTGGTGATCCGTTTGGTAGGTTTTTCGAGGTCCAGATACCAGAAAAAGAAACCAAGAAGAAAAAAAAAACACCCACAGATTTGCCAATCAAAGGAGGGAACAAAAAGGATGCTAGCACTTCATACACAATCCAAACAATATGGGAGGAGAAGATGTGCTCCCACATTACAAAAATCTTGAGAGAACAGCCTTGCAGGGGACTAAAGCCTTCTGTGCTCAGTGCAGTGTCATATAGTTGTGTCTACGCTAATACACTTTGCAGATTTAGGAATAAGTAAAGCTGGACTCTAACGTGCAGTACACTCAAGAGGTCATTAGGAAAACAGTACAGACATCTGCAGTTAACTAAAAAAATCAGTGGAATTATTCACGTACAGAAAGTTACAGGAACATGCATTTGGGAGGAAACAGGTACTTAAATTAATCCTTTCCAAATGAACATATGCAATAAAAATGGAATTAACACCTGTGCAGATAAAATACTTCTGCTCCCTTACGTGGTGATGCTCGTATTGCATTTTCAGTTGTTCCTAATAAGATTCCTGATAGCTCTGAAAACATGACATCATCTCTGTAATGGTGCAAAGAATTGCAAGTTACACAAGGCTTTACTTCTTGATCTTGTGGCATTGTTTTGTAGATAATTTTCCCTGTTAATAACAAATAGGATTCAGGAACCTTCTGATCTGCAGGAGATTGGAACATTTTTTTAAGGGGGCAAAAGAAGTATCTAATACCCATTTTTCATGACAACGTGTTCAAAAGTAACCTCAGTGGAAATGAGAAGGAGATGTAGAGAGAAGTGGCTCAGAAATGGCGTTCAACAGGGCAGGGAGGGAAAGTGGGCTGTGAAGACCTCATAAGTGAGTAACAGCAGTTCACATCTAAACAAACAAGTTCTTTTAATAGCTCTGCAACTTGAGCATTCAAATGAATATAATTTTAACCTGGGTAATATCAACATCTAAAGACCAATGCAATAATGGGATTTTATATAAGTTTTAGACTTCTGGTCCCTGAACATTTTATATCTAAACAAGGCATATTTTAGTTTTCTCCGCTATTTTGTTTTTATTTGGTAGGAATGTCAGTCAGTCCAAAGGCTTTTTTTTTTCCCCCCTTCTTCACCTTCTTGAAGACAGGTTTATGCTGAGAACCATCCTCCGGATTTTTTCTTCATTCTTTAAAATATTAGCTTTTACAGCACAGATCTTGTCTTGCTGGTCTTTAATCAACTGCTCCAGTTCAGCCAGATCAGCTTTTAATGGTTCTACAGCACTGTCTGTGATGCTGAAAGAGACACAAAGAGCGTAATGTTATTGGAACTATTATCCTGCTTTGGGTTACTTAAGCCTCCAAGAAAGTACATTCAATACTTGAAAGTTCACAAAGATTTTAAGTTGTGCCCACCCTTCCTGAGAGAAAGTTTAGAATAAGAAGCACAAAGGCAAAGCTAACAACATGGACAGAGAAGAATATTGTTCAAGAGAAATCACCCACAATTCAACAGTAAAGTTGGCTAATCTAGTTTTTCTCCTAAAATCCTGATTTCTGCTAAAATTCTGCTAAAAACTGCTTTGCAGTTATTTCACCCCACACTATGCGTAAGTCAAGCACGTCTTTCATTTTACCCGGCCAAAAGCTGCAACCACCTGGCCCAGGGATGAAGCAGCACCTGACTCTGTGGGACACAACACAACAAGGACCAGAGAAGTTGTGGATGCCCCATCTTTGGAAGTGTTCAAAGTCAGGTTGGAGGGCAAGATGTCCCTGTGCATGGCAGGAGGGTTGGACTAGATGATCTTTAAAGGTCCCTTCCAACCCAAACCGTTCTATGATTTTAAGGACACCCACCTTTTACAGGGGCCCCTGGGGCCAACCATGATATACATGGTAACAGCCATCCCTGCAGGCCTCACCACAAGAGCTTCAATGAGAGAACTACGTGGCAGAGAGGGACAACTACCACTGCTGTGGAGGTTGCTGGCCTGCTACCAGCTATTTCTTATGATAAACCAGCAAGACAGCAGTGAGACACCAGCAGCTGCCAGCAGCACCAAGCTACAGCAGGTAGACGTCTGAGAAGAGGCAACGTATATGAAAACTGACCCGTCACTAGCTGCTGACAAGGGCAGGCAATCCCACACTAACAGGAAATTTAATAAATCCTATGCTAATAAACCACAAGTACACTGACACATCTTAAGTGAATGGGGCTGTTTGGCTTTAAAACAAATGTGCCCCTTTCTGTAATGCTTTGCTGATCTTCAGGAACGCTGAACAGCCAGGGAAATGACAGACTGAACTAGCCTGCTGTCATTCTGAATTACCCAGCCACTTTGAGGACTCATTAGCTAAAGTCTGCATCTCAAAATCATTTAGTTTTCCCCTCCTCTCTACCACATTAGCATAAATCACAAAAAGCATCACTAGAAATTGCACTAACATTTCCCCAATGGGATCCTTCAATTGTCTTTCACAGAAGCAAAGAAAGCAAAGACATGCATCCAAATTCGAGTACATATGGGAAGCATTGTCTTCTTCATGCCTGATACTCTAATTCTTTCCTGAAGGATTGGACATGCCTTAGCACTACACTGATCTGATTAGGATCTCATATGAAACCTTGTCAAGTGCTGCGGCAGTCTTAGCGCGTGAAAGGGAACTGAGCGGCTCTGCTGAAGGGATGCTAGCCTGCCTGCAGTCTTGCGCAAAACAGCTGGCCATTGTAAAGCTTGGTTTGACATATATCTGCAAACAAAATCAGCTGGGCAGTTCCTTCTTCCCACTCCCTCTCTCTGTCCTGCACCAATATCACGGAGACTGTCTTGTCCTCAGTACACTTTGCCTGGGAACTCAGGGGACATACGAGTCCAGTGAAGCACGTACAGTCACTGTGCTGGGAAACCAGCCGAAGTATAAACAAGTTGTTTGGCAAAGCCAAAGTGGATCCACTGAGTAAGCATATGCCTGGAAAAAGGCCTGAGACTTGCTCCCTGTCGCTAGGTGTGGTGCAAAGGCAAGTGAGTCAATGCCTCAGTTTCTCCAACCGTAAAATAAAGCCAAAAACCATTTCCTTTCTCTTTGCAGAGGCGGTGCATTGTGAGGCCAACCAGAGTTTTAAAGCCTGTCAAGGTTCTGGGATAGAAGGTGCTATGTAAGTGCAAGGAATTAACATCATTACACTTTATATGTGAACCAAAGCCCTAATTCCCACTCCAGCCAGTGGACTAAGCCAGCAGCTGTAAATTTCCAACATTTAACACATTGCTACCTACATAGATAGGACTTAGCTAGGAATACCACGCATACTTGCTTCTGCATGAATGAAGCACGTGGATTCAGGGTACAGCAAATCTATATAGGCTGACTGTGAATCAAGAAGATCAATATCTAGCTCATGTTTAAGATCAGAGGACACACAACTGGAAGGGAAGTTCTGTTTTCAAGGAGCATAAAGACACATTGGTGAGACAAGTAAGGCCAAAGAAACTGTTTCTAGGATTGACCTCCTTGTTTCTATTATGCATACCACCTTCACTCTCCTGGCTTTCCAATGTTGTTTTTTAACCCTGCACAGATGACAACTGTTATTAACACCCCTGCAGAACACACTGAATTCGATGGCACAAAGAGAGCTGGTTGTGATTTAGGAATCTACTCCTAGTCCCAATTCAAAATCTACTTTGTTTACTAAGCTCTTCCCCCATTGCTCCTTATATATTTGTGAGAAGAAGAAAACAAAACATCAAGCCCTCTCACCTCACATAAACGTTTGCATCTCTGCTGTCATGTACATCATATGAAATTTAGCTGAATAGACCTTAAGACTTTAGCACTTCAAAAAAACAATTCAGACTGCAAAAAAAATCCCAAAACCACAAAAATGACTGATGACAAATTTGCTTTGAAAAGTGAGCAAAACTCTCCCCTCTCCTAAAAACAGAAATCTGTCTCGAGAGATAAATCAAACTTTCCCTGACCACACTCACCTTTGCTCTTTCTGTAGAGCTTCTGCATGCTGTCTGTTCTCGTGCCGCCACATCTGCAACTCGTTCTTCATGGCATCCATGTCTTCTTGAATGTAATCCATGATCCTGCCAAGTGTAAGGGCACTCCGGCACAGAGTCTGAATAGAGACCTGAAACTTCTCAATTTCTTTGGCTACCAAGTCTCTCTCTTTTTTCCTAGCTGCTTCCGATACAAAGGGCTTCTCCTAATAGAAAGGATGAAAAAGGAAAGCATCAAAACTAGGAAAAGTGTTTGTTGTACATGAGGTATTGAATGAAGAATGTTTTAGAGACTGCTAACTGTGAAGTGTCTGGAGAAATGTTAATGACAGTCTGCAATGAAAGAGAAGAAACGAAGCAATAGTCTAGAAGTAGATAAGCATGCCATATCTCAGTCACCACTGCTACAGAGGACAGCTACAAAACCATGCAACAGCATCAGCAATATTAAATTGCTTTTCAGATCACAAGTGCACAAAAGTAAAATTAGTATTTGATCCCATAAATGATCTCAATGATGTTCTCATTCCCAACATGATCTTTCCCAAAGCACTGGGTGTAGGGGAGGGAAACCTCCTTCACATTCAGTCATGGTTTACTTCAACCTATTTCTATATATTGAAAGGGAAATTTCTGTGGCTTAATGTGGCATCATTGAACAGAAGCTCTCAACACTTTTGTCATCAATCTTCTGTTGCCACTGGCTGCCAACGCGTTCACTGTGTAAATTACACATCCATCCATCCATCCTCCCCCTGCGCACTCTATGGGGCAAGGCTGGACTGTCACAGTGTCACTCCAGAGCCCTGCACCAGGATGTGGAGGCATTTACTCAATACTGCTGCAAGTCACAGTGCACAACGACACTGAAAAAAAGGTCATGTTAAACTCTGGAGGAAGACGATTATGAAATCTGAAAGGCAGCAATTTGGAGAAGCAGAAGCATCCCCGCTCATGATGTTACACGCTACCGCATGTTAAATGTTCATTGGACCTGCTTGCCACAGTGTTTTGCTGCTACTTGGGATCTACAGCAGATGCTGAAGGGCACAGCCTCCTCCTAGTTCTCTATATCAGTGCCTTCAAGATGCTCCTCTCCCTCCACTGTCTGTATCTGGATTTTCAGCTCCTAATGCTGGTCCTAATAATAGCACTTCACGCTGTACAGCTAAAATAGACGGCGGTTATTCCATGCTTTGTACTCCTGTTAACAGTGGTTGTAAAATCATGCAGGCTGCAGATGTGGCCTCAATAAACTCCACTACTCAAAAATAATTTGGTCTTGTGCACACTTCCCTCATGTGCAGCCAGCAGAGTCTCTGTGGTCAATCTCCTGAAGCCTGCTAGCTTACTGCAAGTTAAATACAGAGAAAGCATTTGCTAAAGCGGCAAAGTCACGAAGAGCAAAAGGATGCCATAAAAAGAGCAAAGTGATGCCACATTACTAACACACTGTAATAATTTTATTCCAGGAAAGCCTTCCCTGAAAACAACAATCACCATTAAAGAAAAGTCCGCTGGGTTTTTTCTCCACCATCAAGAAAAACAACCTAATTTTTCTTTCTTTCCAAGAGCCCTACAGGTCGAATTCCCAAACCGAGTTTTTCTTCAAGACACACAAAGCTTTAGATGAAGTTTACTTAAAGTAATTTCAGTCATTTAACGTATGCCAGAAAACTAGAAAGGTCTTTCTCTACCACCCCAACCGCAGGATCAACCAATTCCTAAGCACAGTTCCTGGTGGCTATATAAACAGAGGTGGCAGTGTGCTTCTCTCTCGTGCTGGGACACCAAATCTACCACGCTGTCCCCTCCTGCCCTCCTACCCAATTGGCCTGTCTTCCTGTGTGAGCTGTGGACTGTTTGTTCAGCTGTGTTTGGAGGCAGCAGGGACTACAGCCAAACACATTTCAGCAGCCCTTGGCTTACTGACGAACTCAGAGATATATATATAGAGAGAGAGAGAGAGATATTAGAAAAATACTTCTAAAGATTTGAAGGCTAAGATTTACTTACATCTGATGCTTGTGTTTTACCACACACGCGGCGCATTAAAACTGTGGGACTTCTGAGTTTAGTGCAATTTTATATGTTAAAGTTGTTTAATTAGGAACTGGCCTGAAGTGACAAATGCTGCTGAACTTGTGGCCTTTGCTTCCTAAGTCAATTCGTGAGTGCTGGCTAAACTGTTAAAAATAACACTCATCTTAATTCTTTCTCACTCGACCCGTCCCTCTCTCACAGAAGCAGGTGTTTCATTATACTACATTACATAAAACACGTTATTTAGATACTTTCTGGATGTGTTTGCTATCCTTTATGATGCAAAGATGAAAGTGCTGCTTCTTGACCCGTTTTGTCCCCCGAGAGCTGGTGAGCACCCCTGTTCCTAGCACAGCTGCTTAGGGTTGAGCAGATCTCCCCTGGGTCTCCTCCTTGGCCAGCCTCTGAGCCAACTGTGTTGCCATCAGTGTCACCCAGCTTCTCTCCCTGTTGATCTTGCAGCTCCCCAGAGAAGAGAGCTTTTGCCCGAGTACCCCAGAAAGCACAGATCACAGGACTGGGTCCTGCACACCAGCCATTTACTAGGGCTCAGCACACATCTCAGGCTGACAAGAGTTTCTCTCCTGGAAATACTTTTTCGCCCTGCTGCCTTGCTGCAGCTAGTAAAGATGTATGAACAGATCTGCACTTTCACAGTGTTTCAACCCCTTTGCTCTCTATTGTAACTCTGTTTTCCTAGTCCTTGCTCCATGTTGTGCTCCACCAAAGCCATAGGGAAGGCTTAATCCATGGCACCATACTTTCCACATGTAATTGGGAAGTTACCTATAAAGACAATCACCTTCACTTCACCAGCAGAGCAGAGTTGTATCAGATCCAACAGCTTCCCAGGAAGAAGTCCCATTGCTCTGTTTTTCCTCTCCTCCTACGTGCACCAAATCATTACCACTTTCCCCCCCCACCATCCATTATAAGAAGCCACAGCCAAGAGAGAAGAAATTTGTTTCAAATACAATTATCTCAGAAGCAAGAAGACTCAGCCAGTCCATTATCTGAGGATATAGTTGGGTGTGTGAAAACCTGAAGACTGCTTCATTTTTATTTTCCAAATGCCGAGTTCTATGTTTTACATTCTTGTAATGCTGGTGTGACCTCCCTGATACCTTGACAGTCCAAGCAGCCACACTTATCAACACCAGCAAGTATGGTATAAAAATAAAAAATAAAAAATAAGTGAAAATCCCACAATTCAGTAAACAAGCAAACCAGAATTGTATACTTTAAAACATAGATCCAGCTAACAATTTGAAATATTCCATGGTAAAATACACAGCTGTTTCAAAAGCTCAAGTGGAAATAAAGCACCATGGAATATTTTCTATTAATCAGGAAGATGCCCTTAAAGTGTATTAGTAAATACTCAAAAATAATTTAAGTGTCCCTGTAACTCCAGCATACTCTTTGTGTAGTTCAATCTTCAAAACTGACATAAAAAGGACAAAACATTATCCCATCCAAAGTCATTTCAAGTACTGAAACATACTACCACTAAAAATCTATTAAATAGTATTTAGACTTAAACAGGTACATCAACAGCCTTGTTAAAAAACCCCGTGTCTTTGAAACACATACTATATATCTAAGTGGTGTAAGAACATGCAAGAGTTTTTTTAGTATATCTCTCTTTAAAAGAGAAGCACTTAAATTTCAAGCTCTCATGAAAAATTTCCCAACACCTGAAGGTGCAGTAGCTCAGCTGGCACATTGCTGTCCCTCCTCACATGAGCTCAAAAATAACCATCAATCCTTTCTTTCACTTCACTAACACTTGTCCTACCAAGATGCCATGTTACATTTCCTGCAGTCTACAGAATGCTGAGCTCAGGACAGAGAATTATCGCTATGAAGCACTCAAGCTTTGCCAGCTATTGCTGATTATAAGTAATTAAGGTGGGGGAGGGAAGCATACTGTCTGTTCTCAGTCTCACAGTTACAGTTATGGGTTAAAACCTACGTGGGACACTCTTCTAAATCACTAAGAATTATGGCAGATGCCTTATTACAACAGACAACATGGGTGGTAAGACTCCTGAATGCCACCTTTACTCATTTTGCACAAACGTGTAACAGGATATATTCAGTTTTAAGAAAAATGCCAGAATCAGAATTGTTCCAGTCTATTTAATTAGGCCATACACCTCAATGAACTCTCCTTTCACAAAAGCCCAAGAATCAATAAATTATCCTCATATAAAAGCCTCTATCACTTCTGTAGGCCCAACAGGCTTCCTTTCCTTCGTGTTTTTCATAAGGCACCAAGATAAATGTTTATTTTGGATTCCTGGGAAAAAGTCTGCCTTTCCCATTACCTCAATGCGAACAGAACACAACGTGGACTCGGATGCAGGGACCTGAGAAATTAAAAAACAGGAATTTTCTTTTTCTTCAATGAAAGGGAAATTATCAACAGGGCTCCAAAACTCACCAGAATTTACTTGTGTTTAATTTACCCTCACTAAAGCAATCAGTATAAATACTGCAGCGTGCACAGCTACATAAAATGGATTATTCACAAGACATCCATTTCCGATAGCTGGGCTGTTGGGGGCTTTTGAAGTGCCTGACATCTACTAAGCTAAAGAGGTGATAAGATATTTTTTTCCCCACTGTTAGAAAAGTTTATTTCTATAAACAGTATTTGCTTACTTTTATATAGCTTCTCCTTTGTTTCCATTTTTTAAATTAACAATTTTTAAATATGAATCAAATTAGAACAAACATCCATCAAGCACTTAATAGTTTCTACAGCCTCTTTTAACTATTGTATTATGTCCCATTATGAAAACAGACCCAAGTAATCATAGTTTTATTGAGCTATACCATTTCCCCCCTACCTCTTTCTATAGGACAGGACAGAAACTTCATTTTGGACAAGTAATTTTGATACATTCAATGCAAAAACAACAAGGTGGGTTTTTTTATTGTACAAAATATTTTGTGATCATAAAGGGTGTTTTCTTTTCCTGGTTTTTACAGAGTCTGCATTTTAAGTAGATTGTAACTATCCACTAGGGATCACCATAAGAAACTCTTTCACAGAAACACAGGCAAAACAGTAAATGTTAAATCATTTCGAATGAACAGGATGCTTTTTCTGCTTATGCCAGGTACCGAGTTCAGTAACAGGCCACAGAATCAGAGACACAATGTTCTTTACCATTAGATTTACCAGAGTTAGTCTGACCTGTTTCTGAGTTGGAAGGCACCAAAAGAAAATAAAAGGACAGCTCTTTAAAAGAGGCTTTTTCCCTTTTTTGGGGGGGGGTGGGGTGGGGGGTGGTGGTTTTTTAATCCCAGTTCACATTTGATACCTCTAAAAAGAGCTGGACTTTTCAGATGTACATAAACACCCCATCTCAGCCCCCAGAGCGAGTCTGCCTTACTTCACATTCAGTTGTGTTGGGGAGAAATCAGTTCCTCGTGTATTTGGTTCAGTATCCAGCACGCTAAGCAGAATCCTATGAGTCTGACCACACACATGCCAAGAGACAACTCTAGCCGTAATTAACGATAGCAGATAGTATTAATTCAGCCATAATGGCATATTGGGTGCCAGTCCTGCCCAGCTTTCCTTTTCTGCTCACACTGCTGAAACTCTGGGTCCATGACCTCCTTCTCTTGAAACAGCAGCCTCTTCCCTGTTCAAAAAGAATTTGCAATAGACATGTTCTTGGTGTTAACCAACTGCTTTCACACCAGTCTATGCCCCAGAAGAATATCCAAGCCAAATCCATTGATAAGCTTCTTGAAATATGTGAAAGTCACCTGTACTGTGTCCTACAACACACTGCTGGTACACAGCTGATGCACTGCATCCTCTCCTAGGGATGGAAATCACAGCTGTCTCACTGCACTTTTATATATCCTTTCTGTTTAAAATATCCACCTGCTGTCTTATGTTGTATTTATACTGTACCCACAGGAGAGAACATTTTGTGTTTTTGTGTGTAAAGGCCACAGCAAAGGAGCCATCATACCAGGAATATCACAAGAGTGACACAAATTCTGTTCCTGTGTTCACAGCTTGTAACACAATTACTTGGGGACCACAGGGTTTTTTTCTGAGAGTTGGTAGTAGTGTAACAAGGACACTCAAGCATACGCTCACTCAATTTAAGCTCCTATGGTGCTTGTCCATAACCAGACTCTGGGTATAGTTCTTATGTTTTAGGAATTGCATGCTTGCACCAAAAAATTCTCACTGCAGCTTTACTCCGATCACTGCGTTAACGTCACATCACCATGAACAGAGCTGTCACACAAAGATGAAAGCCCTTCTGCAGGTAACTCCTCTTAAAATTTACTGTCAGCATTTCTTATGACATATTAAGCTGGCAGGATGCTGAGAAGCTGTGGTCTTGAATGGTGAGCCTCTTCAAAATACTTAAATGGTGGGACATATGAATACATCTGGTTAACATGACACGTTACTAATTGCACTGACTGGAGGGGACACCCAATGTTGTGCAGCTGATGGATTAATGTAAAAATAAATGACCTGAAGAACTTTAAACAAACAGAATCAGCAATGATTGTATTTGTTCTAAGCTTAGAAGTACATACTTAATTTATCACATTTGTAATTAAAGTTAATATTATCCAGGTGCTAAGCTATTTAATATCACTTGTTCCTAGCACAAACCTCAAAGCTGTTTCTTTTCTGAAGCTTGTGAACTGTATTTGGTAGTGCAAAGATGGGAATTCTGTGATCCCACTTGCTTAAACTATTTAATAACCTGCCTACATTTTCCACACATCAAATAAATGAAGTGGAACACAAAATGTAACATCTGTTTCTTTCTCTGCTTAACATAAGAGGGTTAGATTCTAAACAAATACACTTAGGAAGTCTTTTTAGGAATTTGTTAGGCTGAACACAGCTAATCAAGGCAGCAAAAATCTTGTGTATTTCCAGAATGACCTCTTTGTTTGACCTGAAAATTGTGTATATTATTTTAAGTTTCTGCACATGCAAAACCTAGATGATTAAAGTCCCAGTCTTCTTTCCTTTCCTCTTCTTTTTCTTTATTAAAACTTCTTAAAAAGCAAATGCATGTTTGGGAAATGCAGCACATAAAAGGCTTCAGAAGAATGCTTTTAATGCAAATAAATGCTCCTCAGTAATCAGCAGTTAGAAGTAAAGGTGTGAAATATGCCCAAGAGTGCACCAGTGTAACATTTGGATTAAGTATTAATTCACCAACCTCACCTAATTTCTAGTTGATTAATCCACAATAAATCAGGTAGATCCATTGATCATTTTTTTGCTGAATATTGGACTTAATAAAGTATTAGCCAAACGTTCCAGCACTCAGACTACAAACATATTTTTTTCTCCCTTCATTTTCCCAACTGGCAGAAGAACAAGGCTTTAAACACTAATGAATATAACTGGAAAAATATTTCATTTATTTTGTATGTATTGAATAGTTTAACAAAACGAGGGAAGATGAACATTCTTACTGACAGACACAAGGAAAACCTTCATTTCATCAGACGTAATTTCCCAAAGCAAGTATTCTTTCAAATTTTCACTGGACTTTTGGTTACCTTACTCCAAAATACAGAAGTACAATTACATTTTACTCTCCACTGCGTAATACATTTTGGAATACAGTTGCATACTGATGTAGAAGATATTTCTTCTGGAGAGTTTGATGGAAAACAAATTAAATAGAAGAGCTGACAGTCTGGGGAGAAATGGTCAAATCCCAGACTGATACTGCTTCCCAGCAGACTGCAGAGCTAGACCTGGCACAAAACCTACGACCACTTGAACACAGCACACTGGCCAGACTTCATTGACCCATTCTCGCAGTCCCATCAACATAACAGGACGTGGTTCCACTTGCCTGCCTAGACCACTTGGCAGGAATAAACCACTTGAAACTCTTCCTTCTTTTGAATTACTTTTGCTGCCTCTCTCCAAAAAGATTCCACAGACCAGTAACTATTCCTCCCAAAATTGCTGGTCTGCAGTCTCGCAAGAATAAATCTTGCTACTGCCTTCCTCATGATGTTCGGAACATCCCTCAGACGTGAGACATGCTCATGATGCTAGTGCCACACGAGCATGCCAGACCCCACCTGCTAACCTCTGCATATCTGGTCCCTGAAATGTTCCCAGAGGCAACGCCACATTGGAAATGTATTTTTCACTTTTACTGTCTCCTGCGTCACAGTGTCTCTGTCCTCTAAAATAAATTCCCAGGATTCAGTAATGTCTCCAGCTCATGTTTTCTCAACTACATCTCTTAAGTCCCAGTCACTAACTCCGAGCATTTTTAATCATCTTTTCCATTGATTTTTTCCTCTGCTGTCAGGAAAACTACGCTACTCCTCTCTGGATCACAATGACTTCAACAACATAATTTGAAAAGCAGTAGCAGCAAAGAAACCTAGTGCAGTAGCAGCCAGCTGCTTGGATATCAGATCAGATGATATTCCAGCAGCTTAGCGTTGTATGCAAGTTTTCACATGATGGACTAGGAAGTCAGCACGTTTTTTTCCAGAATTAGTTGTCTATTATCAGCGCTGCTAACACAGATCAGTGCTTCAAAAGATGCAACAAAAGACAAACAAGGACTGAATGAATGTTTTAGAGACTGAAAACGGGCAATGGGACTAAATGGTTATTGTAGAAGGACACAATTGTTCACGTGCATTTAAAAAAAATCTAAGGGGTTAAAAGGGAATCGTTTTAGTTAGTTACTCTTATTCAGAAAAAAACCCAGAAAATTTAGCACAAACACCAGAGGAAGCTTCCCGAGCATGAAATCCATGCACTTTTGTAAACCCTCCCCCATTGTCCCTCTCTATGTCCAATGCTTAAGTCGACAGGACACAAGACCAAACAGTACAGCCTACAGCACAATTATGTACTGGCAGAAGACATTATTAAATGAACTACTACCAAAACTTAGTCTCGAGTCTGATGATTCAACAGCACCACCTAGTTATAAAACCAGGAACAGGAACAGCCCATCTCTTGTTCTTGCAAGTGCCAGCTCAATACGCACTCAAGTAATGAGCTTTAGAGCTACTGCGTAAACAGAGCAATATCAACTTTTACCCCTTCTTTTCTCCAAACAGTTATATAAAGACAGAACTTATTCAGGCAGGCAAATTTTCACATCAGACATATTCATTAGAAATTGCCAACAGTGTTTCAATTATCAGTACACAGACGCTACAAGCTGCACATTTATAATAAATGGTATGTGATTCAGCAACTTGGATAAAGCTTTAACTACTCATAACAGGTTATGAGCAGGAAACTAAAGGTGTTTTCCTATTTTAAGGAGGACTAACTTTCTTCATTAACCTCAGCCTTGCAATACATGAAAGGAATTTTCTTCCAGCCAAGCAGGCCTGGATCTCAGACAGTCCCAAACTTCAGATTGGAAGATACTCCCCCAGGGGTCTGATCTGCCTTCCCAACTTTCTCAACTTGCTAGGGAAGAAATGAAAAGGCTGGTCTGTGTGGCAACATAACCCATTACCACTGGACACAAAAGCATATGGGAGTATCTCGGTTTAAGAGGAGAGGATTGTTGATTTTACCCTCCCAAAATTCCAATCCTAAAAGTTAACACTGTGTCACTTTTGCTGCAGATTGTAGA
Organism: Nipponia nippon; assembly: GCF_047370975.1. Lineage (NCBI taxonomy): Eukaryota > Metazoa > Chordata > Aves > Pelecaniformes > Threskiornithidae > Nipponia > Nipponia nippon. The sequence goes on from NW_028262369.1 coordinate 58,533,687, forward strand.
GGCAATTATAAAGTTATAAAGGTTCTAGATAAGACCGGGTTTTTAAAACAGTCTACTGTCTACCATGGTTTTAGTCATTTTTTAGACATTTTTTTTTCTGCTGTACACTTTGCTCATAACCTATCATAGTATCATTACTCATTGCCAAATTACTATAGCTGATAAAGCCAAAAGAGGCAGTTAAGTGGTTAAGACTTCAAAAGTCACTACTGATTGCAGACAGCGATTTGAAAGAGCTTGATGCTCTGTGAAAAGCTGGACCCTTAAGGCCTGAGTTGCAGCATCCTAAAATGGTATGCCAAACTATAGATCATTCCTGAAAAGTAATAGGTAGTAAAAACCTACAATACTGAATTAACATTAAAAAAAAATGAGAAGATGTGATTGGAATTGAAGATTTAAGAGTTCATGAAAAGCACTTTCCAAAACATTACATGCCTGTCTGTATTTTTATAACAGCACTCTGCACTGCATTCCTCAGTGCCTCCTCACCAGCACATCAAACTACATCAATGATTTAGAAACTTTCCAAAGGGCCAATGGATCAGAAAAGTCCATCTAAATGCTCTGCCTTTTGCTGCTTCTTGTAAAATGAGCTTTGCAAGGCTGAAAAAGCAAGAGCTCTTCAGTTTTAACACGAAGACACTGAAATCGCAGAGGTTCAGGTTTTTGCTTTTGGTTTGTGATCACTGCTAGACCCTTTGTAGACCCTTTATAAGCTGTCAAAACCAAAAAAACCCCACCGACAAAAAACCCAGCAACAACAAAAACCACTTTCCCTTTTAGCAACTACTGATTATGGAAAAAATCAAATCAAATCAAATCACTTCATAGATTCAGACCTGAATGCCGGGTTATGCTAGGACATTACTAGGGAAACATTTGGTGATAGGAAAATACTTTATATGGTTAACTGCACCAGAGATCCCATTTTTTTTTTAGACAATTATAATGATTGCTCAGCAATAGGATACTGTTCTTCAAATACCCAGAGGACAGCTAAGATTGAAACAATAATGGTGCAGCTGTACAAATGCACCGTGTGCCCTACTACATCTAGGGCAAGGCTGAAATCAGCAGACTTTGTTCTGGAAAACAAAAGAATAGGCTAAAGAAGGCTCCCTGAAAAATTGTACTGAAATACTGAAAAAAAACCCCCAAACCACAAAAATTAAAAGGCAAGAAAGAGAGAGCACTACACAGACAAGGTAACAATATCTGACAGACTAATGGAGAAAAAAAGCAGCATAACACATCAAGAAGGAAAGCTTGATCATAAATGGGAAAAACACATTTAAGGCAGAGAAAAAGGTCACAATTACAGTATTTAGTATTCACAGTTCTTTGAAGGCCATTACCATCTTACCCTCTCTGTCGTCTTTGATGATTTCTGTGATGCCTCATAATCTTTCTTTGTTTCTAGGATTCTTTTTACAAGCCCACCTGTTGAAAAATCAGTATATTTCTCAGCATTGTTGGCACTAAAATGTTATTTGAAACATTCAGACAATAAAATCAAATCCAACTCCTTAATTTTTTTTTATTAAAACAATTTTTAGAACAACATGAACAGCATTCTATTATGTATTTTAATTACTGAAATACAAGGTACTTGTTATTTGATCTATTTTCTCCAGTGTCCTCTAAATCAAACTGTATCATCAGTATCATTTACTGAGTGACTCTTGGTACAGAACCAGATCCTTGAGCTGTATTAACACAAAGGCTTTTCCTTTGCACCCCTCTTTTGGAAGAATTCAAGAACTGCACATGATAGGTACATAGATAGATATATATTTTCCTTTGCTAGGAATTTTTGGATGCAGGTAAGTATATCTGCCTAAATCACATCCAGTGTAACCATAATGTAAGCCCCTGAATCAGAGATCTGAGATTATGAGTAAGCATAAACATTGTTAAGAACCAGTCCATCAATTTTCCTAAAAGCTTTTCTATAACTTGCCTTGAACAGCCAATACCATCTCGTATCTCAGAGCTGGCAAGCTGTACCTGACACTCAAAGAAACATTAATTTATGACTTTTATGCAGAATTTTAAATCCTGCTGACATTAAAGATGTATAGAAAATCTGTACTTAACATCAGTTGCAAATCCAGCTGCTCAACTAAACAAGACTGCATTTGATAAATAATTTCTGTTTTTCTTCCAAAAGTTGCAAGCTCCTACCCTCAAGAGGTATTTTGCTGCTTTATTCAGCATTTTAAGTGTTCCACATTTGGTTTAAACCCGTGGTTTTATTCTATATATACATAAATATATGTAAAAGCAAACATACCATGCTTTTCATCCTCAACCAGCTCCACTTCTGGCTCCTACACATGCAGGAAGAGAGCTTTAGTTGCAATAAGTTGGCATTGCTATAATATACAACTATTCAAAAATATTCAGCTAGAAGCTACTTAAACAAGTAAGTTACAAACAAAGTATTGAAAAAGGTTCTATAATTTGCAACATGAACAGACCATTTCCATCTCTGGCATTTCTGGCAGTGGCAGTGATGCCTCCACCACAAACTGGTCATCATCATCATCAGAAGTCTGCTGGTCTATGATCACATTTGAGACCATTTTACCACTACCACTCCTGAAAGAGACACAATGAAAATGAAAAACTATTAAGATCTGTCCAAACCTATTAAGATCTATCCAGAATAGAAGAGACAGCAGTTCCCTGTCTTCCCTCCATAAAATAAAGCAGCACTAGTTAAAAGCACATCAAATTCTGTCATTTCCATTCACTGCCCAACTTTGAAAACAGTTAACCATCCTTCTCTTGCAAAAGGACGTATATTTTCCTTCTAAACCCACTACTTCAGTGACTGGCACTTATCAGAGATCAAGTAAGCCATTTTGTCTGTAGTTTCAAATGGCTCTTTCAGCCTTTTTTGCTGAAAAAAACCACTGTATGTTTTACAGATTGCTTCCAGTGGTAGTTTAGATTAATGTTCTAGGGTTATCTGTTTCAGAGTTCCCAAAGGCAAAAAAATTAAATCTTATTTTTGAACTTCCAGATGTGACTACCAACCATAACTTTTAGATAATGCACTGGATTTGCAGAAACAATAAAACAAACAAAGCAGGCTTGGATTTTCCAGTCTGAGTCAATGAGCAGCGGGATGATCCATCCTAAAGCTGTTGAGCAGCTGGTGAGGCACAGAAGACGTGAGAATACTGTGGCACAAGAGCTAGAAACATCTGCTCTGCATCTCCCACATTCCTTACTTTTCTGGAAGTAAGACCTCTGCGCTTTCTTGACGTTTTACTCGGGGCGGTGCTGGTCTTGCACTGCTAGGACGGGGAATGCGTCTGCAATAACAAAGAGGCTTTTTCATTTACACTATAAAAGGAAGCCTCACATGTCCTCCAAAGGAACAGACATGTACACACGTGTGAGCTGAGTAAATTAGCCAATGCATAACAACACTGAAAACATCCCCAGTGTACAATCCAATATCGCAATACTTGCTATCGTAGTAGGAGTCTAGGAAAATCTAGAAAATGTGTCCTAAAACAAAAAAACTATGATTTTGTCTAAAACCACCTCTCGCGTTGTCTCACTAAAAAACAACCTGTATACAACACCGTTATTTACCATTAACAACAAATTTAGCATTAACAATACACACCTCAATGTAAATAGAAAAAAAAAAAAAAATTCACAAGTGATGCAATTCCACAAGCCTTTGCTGGGCAAAGGAAAAGTAAATTGGCATTTAAAAGGCAAGTTCATCTTACCCATAACACCATGCTTATGAAAGTCATGTATGTAATGCAATGTTGTTCTCATTAGACTCTCCACACATCCCTCATATTTTAATAACATTATATTGAAGCACTTCATGGATTAAGAAAATAAGTCCAAAACACTTCACAATGTTAAAGTTTTCTTTATAGAAGACATGAAAGTGAATAAAGGGAACCATACGTGGGATAATATTTATTATTTGGTACCACTTGCAGAAACATACTGCTCCAAGTTTCCTTGCTGTTTTTAAATGGATTGTATTGCCTCCAGACACATCATAGTTTGATTCAAACCCAATAAAGGATAGAAACAAACCTTTGGATGGGGTGAGGTGGAAGATCATTAGGTACTTCACCATTTTCAGATACTGCAGGCTTTTCAGGAGGCACGTTCTCTGCTTCTCCTTCTATTAAATGAAACAAACATACAATTTTGGCTTAGCTGGCAATGCAAATCTAACTTTTCTTACAACAGTATTTTGAATCTTATCAGCACTATACTTGAACGTGTGCTCATGAAATACATCACATGACAAAACTTGTTAAATTCGAAATAAAATTCTATAAGCTTATATAAAAGTTAAATATCTTGTGAACTTCCAGTTTTTAAACATCTCAGAGCATTCACAATTCAAAAGGGACACTGAAAAAACATTTAAACTTTCTTCATTTTTTTATTTGTTTCTTAATATTGTGAAATTCCCTCATCGGTGAAAATGACATCATCTCACTCAAGTCTTCCACAGTTGCATGGTAACATTTGCAATATTTCAAGTTGCTCATTATACAAAATCATAAGAGGAAAAAACGCATTAAAAAACCCCTATATTCTCTATGCTGTTGGTTGTTTTTTTAAAAAAAAAAAAATCTTTCTTTTGTTTACTTTAACTTCTTATTTTCCTCTACTGGTATTCTCAGTTGAGCAGATTTGAGCAGGGGGTTGGACTGTCTGACCTCCATCTGTCTGTCCCTTTCAACATCAACGATTCTATGATTTGAGGATGAGGGCTTCTTCTGTAATCCCACCATAGTTATGTTCTCCATAGGTTTGACTCCACTTGCAATTTAAATCAGACAGAACCAGTTTTACTGCTCCTTCCCAGTTGACAGGTTTCCCACTGTTGTGGTTTGACCTCAGTCGGCAACTAAGCACCACACAGACACTTGCTCACTCTCCCCCGCGCAGTGGGATGGGGGTGAGAATTGGAAAAAAAAGTAAAACCCGTGGGTTGAGATAAAGACAGTTTAATAGGACAGCAGAAGAAGAAATAATAATAATAGTAGTAGTAGCAGTAGTAGTAGTAGTAGAATATACAAAACAAGTGATGCACAATGCAATTGCTCACTACCCACTGACCAATGCTTAGCCCATTCCCAAGCAGCAATTGCTGCCCCTGGCCAGCTCCTCCCAGTTCATATACTGAGCATGACGTCATATGGCATGGAATAGCCCTTTGGCCAGTCTGGGTCAGCTGTCCCGGCTATGCTTGCTCCCAGCTTCTTGTGCACCTGGCAGAGCATGGGAGGCTGAAAAGTCCTTGACTAGTGTAAGCACTACTTAACAACAAGTAAAACATCCCTGTGTTATCAACATTATTCTCATCCAAAATCCAAAACACAGCACTATAGCAGCTACTAGGACAAAAATTAACTCTACCCCAGCCAAAACCAGGACACCCACCAAGTTACTCTGACCAGTCCAGTGCAGTTAACAGCATGAACCCACACCCGCCAAGCTCAGGTCAGACCATTCTCTATTAATAGCAGAGAAGAAGATGGATGACATCTTTGCCTTGACAATCTAACTGCGCAGGATTATGGACATCATTCACCACTTTCTGCTTTAGTGTTTCTAAAAATAATTTTTGTAGTTAAAAAGCATTCAATGTTCTTGGATTCCATCTAGAAAGCTTGCTCAGATGAATAATCTGTTGGTAAGTATTTCTTCCATGTAATGGCACATGCAGAAAGGACTCCTCTAACACTACTGCCCACTTCAGTGTCCCTCTGCTCTGAAATCACCAAGAATGGCACCGTTGAAAGAAAAAGGCCAAGGCAGCTGGGCTTTTATGCACCCAAATATAGGCAAAGAAATACAAGTATCTTTCCCAGAGTCTACTGCATTCCACTTTCCTAATGGGTTTGTGCATATTCTTTGAACAGCCATTTCACAGGTAGGACCTTCTCATTTAAAATTACTGAACAGTACACATGCTACATTTTTATATAGTGTATTAATTCTACATATGGTCCACTGGAGAACATAAGGAAGACAGGTAAATGCACTTAACAACTGTAAGCACTATGTTAAGTCTTCCCTCAGTCTTACTGGTACAGAACAACCACCATGCATCAACCAATCCTACGGTCGTTGGCACACAAGCTGGAGTGGTCCCTATGTTAAGACCGAGCCAGGGCCAAGTCAGAAAGCTGTGCACTGTTGCTGGCTGTACCACGAGCTTCCTGCGCTTCCCTGGGTATCTAATTTAGCCTCCCTGCCTAACGGATGCAAGAGAGATTTCAAAATTCCCCTTCCACAGACCAAAAGGCATTTTCCCACATGATGGAGATCACAAAAGTACAGAGAAATAAAAAACAGAGGTCTACTCTTTAATAAAATATTTGATTTTGCGCTAAGGCTCTGCTTGGAGCCTGCACGTGCAAGCACAGGAGCTGAAGCAGCCCACTGGTGACCGTGGGTACCCCAGGTAAGTCAGACTGAATGAAGAACTCTTTGGCAGCCTTTATGCAGACAAGCTTTGGGAGAGGCATGAGCACGTCCAAGATTTTTAATTCTTTGTGTGTTACATTCAGCCTGTTAATAGTACATCTTCACTTCTCATACTGGAAAGCCATCACTGACCTTTGGCACAGCAGGTTTCTGCAGGTTTGTGGGAAGCACGTTCCCTTGCCTGTATATACACCCAGCTCCCAGCAAACAATGCCTGCAAGAACCACTATTTTTGTTTTCAAAGAAACAGATACCATTAAGCAAGGAGGGCAGCCTGCTAAAGAAATTTAGCTTTTGGAACAATTATCGGCCATAGTCAAGGTCTCAGCTGATTTCTTGCTCTCACTATGTCCCGACATGCATGACATAACAGCTGACATAACAGCTGCTCACGAGACAGAAAGTCAACAGTTGCAAGGATTCCTGCAAGCATTCATTTACGCTGTGTGAAAAATGAGCATCTCTAAAATCTCACTTCCCTGGTTCATCCCAGCCCCACAGCACCAGTGGAGACGGAGTGGTGATGGTATCACAGCACACTGCTGTGGTACCTGCACAGAGCAAACCAAGAGATGCTTCAGGGACTTCCCATATACCACATTTCCAGATTCACTGTCTATTACTGGCCCAGTTATCCAGTTACTTGAGGAAAGGTTTTGTGGATCACTTTCACTTCTAATACGAACAGAAGCCACAAGCGCATTAAGTAATAGGAGGAGGGAAACAAAGTCATGTACTGACATTAAGAAAATGGAAAACGTACGTTTTATTAATCTGGTTGTTGCAATAACTACCTGTAATAGACCGCAAGAAGTTCCCCACAGGTTCTGCTTATTTTCAGGTTAGAACCCATAAAGTGCTCATAAACTGTTACTTTTTTTTTTTTTTTTTAAACACTTAACCCAAAGCACTAAGCACTTTCATAGATGGCTTTTTGCTATTCTTTTAAATAGAAACTACCTGGATAAAGTCTACTCAAAGCATTCAAACACAACTAAATTATGTTTTGTTACAGTTTAAAAATTCTTTAATACATAGCATAAAAGGAAAAAAAGCACTAAACTAGAGAAGTGCTTTATTTATAAAAAGCACTGTTTTTTCTATTAGAAGTTTTTAACTGTCATTGGTATGTTCAGTGCTGGTCTTTTGTTACTATAATGTTCCTGAGTCACTAGCAAATTCACCTGGACATAACAAACACTTTGTTTTTTCAGATAAGTTCTATAAATTCTTTAATAATAATCTGACCAAGTTAGGCATGAAGCACACAATGAGAACTACAGCCAGCTTCTTACTTGGGAACTACTACCAGGGCTGGGAGAATAGGGACAAACACATTAGGGAGTGTTTCCAACAAACTCAGACTTCTCTGCTAAAGACATCAATGTTCTGGTCACTAAGCAGAACGCACTCATCACAAATGAAACTTTTTTTTAAAGTTAAAAGACATGGGAGGATCAAAATTTGTCTTGATAGAATATCTGAAGAGACACTCCTGAAAGTTAAATGAGATGTGTAAAAGGTGAATTATATAAATCTGTACAACAGATTTGAGAGGCAAAGCCATGCCAATCTGCTTTGAACTAGCAAAGCACAGGGACTGCTCACCCCTCAAAATAAGTTTACACAGTCCAGCATTATAAAAATTAAAGGTCCAGGGGAAATTCAGAAGCAGTCCACAGAAGGCAATACTTTTTTTTAAGTAGTCCTCAGTATCCCCTAAACCCTTGAAAACCTTGTGAAAGAACTATCTTTCAGCTCTTCTCTGACTAATCTACTCCAAAGGTAGGTTTGGAGTTGCGGAATGACAGTGACTGTAATTTTCAAGCAGTTTCAACATCTTGCAAGGGCTGTGATTTCTAGGATGCTTCAAAGGGCACTAGCAAACTAAGCAGAGTTTCCTAACCCTCCCACTACTGTAAACTGGCACTGCCACCAAATAAGTACTCCTGCCTTCACACTTCCCATTCCGTCCCATTAGTACATGCATTCACACACTGCCTGAAGAACTGAATCAGCGCAACTGGGTTTAAGACACTGCCCTCCCAGCCCTTCTGCCAAGCTGGTAGAAAGGACATTCGTATTGCACGTATAATACTAGTCCTCTGCGGATGGGTGGTAGGTGGCTGCGATGGCTCACCTGAATGAGTGACAACATCTTAAGGTTGCTTTGAGATAAACTTTAGAAAGGAGCCTGGCGTTACTCCTCCCAGAGAAGTGTACCTCAGCATAATTACCAGAACTGTGAGAAGATAAACTGCACCAGTGAGACCCCCCAAAAAGTTCATTTTAGAATTTAACAAGGTTCAGAAAAATCTTAAATCACCATCAGCTTCTAAAAAAGCCTCATGCAGGCCTACACTTCATGGAGTCACCATGAAGTGCAACTGTTCCTCCCTTCTTCCCACAGCGGGTGCATTTATGTGCACTTGTCTAAAGAAAGCGGAGCCTAAGTAAGTTCAGGAGTGTATAAGCAAACAGTTCAGGCAGGCCAAAACACCTTTTTGCCAGAAAGCTTTAAACATATACTTCTTATTTAAGAGGCTGCCATGAACCAGCCAGTGAGGATTTCTAATGGAGGACACCAAGGGAGAATAACTGATATGCTGACAAATCCTCATTTATAAAGAAAAAAAAAAAACAAACAAACACAATGGAAAGGTTCAGAGCCTCAATGCTCAGAAACAGAATATAAGACTTTAGCAGAATGCAGAAATAAGACTGAAAAAGTTGCAGGAAAATAAGTTTATTCCAGCTAGTAAACAATGTTTTTAAAATCCCATAAATTATTCTTCCTTTGGAAACTTCAATAACTTTCATTTGCAGTTAAAGACACAAGAACACAGCAAGAAGGGACAGGTCATCGCTGACTTATGATTACTGCCAAATAAACATCCAACTTAGCTATCTGCAATGACTGTTCTTATCGACTGTCATAATTGATTTTACATTCCAACTATGAAAGCAATCACATGTATGAATGACAGTTTCATCTCTATAAGAACTTACAGAAACTAAAGATTCACTAATGCGCTAATATGTTACACTATCTTACTGAATAAAGCTGAAAATAAAGAACAGTCAATACAATATTTGGTTCTTATACCACTTGATATTTGGTTCTTATACCACTTGAGAATCCAATCCAAATCAATAATGAACCCGGGGCCACTCCTCTTAACATACATTCAAATTAGAAATAGAGGAATATAAAGTTATATTCCATAACAGATAAATTCCAATAGACAAGACAGCTCCAAAAGATTAAAAGGAATTAGTGTGGAAGCTCTCCCAGTTGTGTAAGGTCACACAAATGTCTTGGCCAACCATCTACATTTCATTAGACTGACACAGCTATGAGGCCCTGAAGGCCACAGGTGGACTGGGAAACAGCCTTTGACCTCCCACATTCATGGTATCAACTCTCCCAACTAGGTCAAGCATCTGGATCTGGAGAAAACAAAACCGCAGCTTTTTGCTTAAATCTCAGTTCTTCCTCCTACATTTTCCTTCTATGGCTCCATGTACACTGTAGGTGGATACAAATACCTCATTAACAACATATGTCTTGGGAGCTATATACAACTTGGAAAAAAAATGGAGAAATAAGAATGCAGAGATGGAATTTTCCTCTAAAATCCTGTAAAATGCAAACACTAAGTGAGACTCCCAAATACTTATACAAAAAGGCAACGTGCAATGATTCAGTTCTTACACAGAACAAGTCACCAAGGGATTCAGGTGCAGCAGTCCTGCATTTTCCTTGGGACACTGTAAGCACTGGCCTCTTTGAAAACTTGCATAAGAGTAAGGAAGGAGAGAATATAAAGTAACTGTTTTATCAGGAAACATACATTTTTCAAACCAGGACATTAATCACCAGATGTGATTAAAACACAAGGCAGCAGTTGGATTAAGTGTAAATCACCCTCCTTAAATCATTTAGCTGCATAGATTCAAGTTCGACCCCGAAGCACTCAAGTTAGACTTTCCAAGGCAGTCAAGTTTTTATTCTCCCTACCTTTCTGTTTTACTGCAAGTCCTGGTTCAGCTTTCTCTTGCAGTTTAGCAACATTGTCCTCTGAAATCCTATCTGCCATGCTCTTCGTTTCCACAGTTCCTATAACAAAACGGTTTATAGTCAAGTGAAACCAAAGATACAATAAAAATTGAAAATAAAAAGCCAAGCTAAATACCTCTTACACTTACTATTTCTTTAAGGGCTATCCTAGTTTAATAAACCATCTTGAGTGTAAAGAAATAACATTCAAAGTTCACAAAGACTTTTTACATGACCGCTGATTGAACTCCTTATGTTACTGCAGACTAATAGCAACTTCTTTAATTCAGAAACGATTTACAGATATTATTTATTAGCCTGATAGCTGGTAAAACAATACAATATTTACCTAACAAAATCTAAGTAATTGCTAAAATACACAATGTTGTTTGTATGCTAGTTGGAATGCATAATGCACTTTGGTTTGTTTCAAAGGCTTTAGCTTTAAACACATTTCATACTAAAGCCATTAAGAAATTTCAAGCAAGAAAAGCTGATTTCTGGCAGCTGAACTCCACAACTTTCTGGTAATGCCACAGAAGAGCCTAGTCCACAAATGCTGTTCACTTTTGATGCTACCTAAAACAGTTTTATTTTTGCAAAAAAATGAAAGACGATTTAATCTACCAATTATCTTAAATTAATTCCCCCAGTTACAATAGGACAATGTTGACAAAAGCAAAGTAACACACGGTGGAAGAAAGCTGAAATATTCAGATATACATCTGATTTCTAAATTATGTGCCCAGGGAGAAGAGACATTCAGGGTGGAGGGATGCAAAGGAGAATTATTCAGCACCATTTGCACATCATTCCTGAAAATATACCTGTGCATTGAACACACGTGGTCAAGAAAAGTTAAACTATTCATACAGTTTGTCAAGATATGTACAGAATGGGTAGAATATTTAGCTTTAGTCTTATCATTAAAAAAACATATATATATATATACACACACACACACACACACCCCCCTTCACTTGGACTCATACTCCTCAAAATGCAGCAGAAGCAGAATAAACTCAGAAATAGGCAAGATTACAGATACAGAAAGAGCACATGTGTTTAAAACAGAGGTACCTAAAGCGCTGCCCAGGAACTGAACTCAGCACTTCCAAATCTCCTTATCTGCAAACAGGTAACTGTAATGCAAAGGTAAAGAACAGATTCACAGGGCCCCTGTCTACAGCCAGGACACCTCAGGTAATATTTCCAGCATCAGAACAAATGAGCAAACAGTTTTGATAGCACGGGAAAAGATTTACTAGATGGAGCCCTGCCTAATGCTTGGGTTGAAACATCCAATACTTCCAAAACCAACAATGAAACGACTGCATGCAGCATAAAGCTGAAGCTTTCAGGACATACAGATCAATAGCAGAGGATCTACTCCTCTATCCATGCCATGGGAAGCATACACAAAGATATATAGTCCACTGCAGTAGAAATACTACGTTCTACTAGTTTAGGAGGAGATTAACACGCAGCAGAAAAGGTCAACCAGCACTTTCATTTACCTGTGCTGACTAAGGTCAGGATGAGTTGTCATTTAATAAAACTGAAACGAGCATTTAAACATTCATCACCAACCTACACAGCAGTGCTACAAGTTTCCCATACGGTCTGGAGCTTAGCAGAAAAGCCAGACCAACACTGGAAAGTGAAGCACTTTACTCCATCATTTTCATTTAGAAACTAATTGAGTGTCTGAAAGGAAACCTTTTCAGATCTTAATTAAAAGCAACTGCAAGTTTAAAAAAATTACGTTCGATTTATCAATCAGCTTTTAAATTAGCAAAAATGGTCTCTAATGCATGATACAAATTTTGCTGCAAGGCATGTTGCAACTATAAAAGTAGTCATTGCCTGAGTAGTAATAAATGTAACATTAACTATACTAAAAAACCCAAAACATTTGCTCCAATACCATTAGGAATTTGTTCGTAATAGAGGCGAGCAAATGTTGGTATGACTTGTTTTAATTACTAGGATAGCAAATATACCTGATTTTGCTTAACTAGTCCTCCATTCACCACTTCAGTTTTATTTATTACAAGTTTAGTCATGAGACTAGCCCTTGTGTGTTCTCTTGTTGTGCATTTATTTATCTCCAGTTAATCTTAGAAAATATAGAAAGCTCTGATCATCATCACCAGTAACTACAGAGAACAGTGTGCAACAGGCATCAGCGTTGCTCCAGAAGGTTTTTACTACCCTCTGGATAACTTACCAGAGCACCTCTGAGCCTTACTCACCTATTGCAGCTCTGCTGCGTTAGAACAAAAAGCGGGCTAATGCCCCAAAGTATTTATCACTTAGGTAAACTGAAATTTGAGTGCGCTGGCCTGCTGCATCACGAAAAGAGGAGTATTTTAATATATTTACCTTAAAGCCAAAACACAGGATAAGTCAAGTCATTAACCATACTTCATTTATTAGAAAAACTGGATCCTGATTTTAAAGAAGGGATGATCCTATAAAATGGGGCATGTCTGGTCACTGTAGTTTAGTGTCAGTTCAGGCTATAAAACAAATATTCAAATCTTGGGAAATAAAAAAGTTATAGGATCAGCTAAGGATCACTAAGTAGTAAAATAAGACTACACATAATGGAATCCAGATGGTATTTTTCATCTACAAAATTATTAAAACCTCACAGCACGTAAGTGCATGAGATATGACATAAAATTTTCAATTTTCAAGCACCAACTTGAATTAAGCTCATAAGTCAACAGACGTTCATATCCAAAGTGCCAGATCTTTCTCAAAGTATTTAAGGTGCCTAAACATACTTTTAATTTTTTCCCCAAGTCCTTTTGAAAACATGGCTATTGGTTGATATGAAAACACTACCCAGGCTCTGACATAACTTCAGTATTCTGCCTCAGACACATGGAAACCTACTAAAACACGAACCCAAAGAAAATGTGAATGCTTGCGAAGACACAGCAACACACAATCTCTTTACATAGATTAAAAATAGTGACATTGGCAGATTAAGTGCATGAAGATCTTCATGCTTCATTAGTCTAAACAGTATATCTTTAGCCAGAATTAGCTATTATACAGGTATCAATTCACAGGTATTATAGTATCTTCTGAACTGAGATGTTAAACTGATTTATGTACAGCGACTTCTTCATTAGAAATAAAATACCAGCTCCCAGGGCACAAAACCATTGAAAGAAAACTTGAATCAGAGTAAATAATCAGGTGACCAAAATAGGAGTAGGAAGGAAAAGGGCACTTAAATACAGACAGAAATTGCAGTTACACTGTCATTATATGAGCTCCGGTTAGCAGCTGGTTTTATTCCTTACCTACGTGTTTCTCTAGGCTCTTCCTCTTGGCTTTCTTTCACAAAGGGCTAGCAGTACTAAGTTTAGATTCCTTTCTTCCTTATGTGAAAGTATTGGGATATTCTGAAGAGTATCTAGCTTCCATTTAGTATGCAAATACAATATTTAATACACTTACATATAAAAGCTGGTGACATAACCAATTGCAGTGAAGCACCTTAACAGATAAAATTATTTACTTATTTGTAAAGCATGGCACAACTGTCTATTATACTCAGTTAAAACTATCTCAGGACTAAAATCTTCACTTAAATCTTGTCCAAAGAGAAAAGAGAAATGACTAATTCAGGTGTAAGGCAGATGAGGAGGAATGTTTATTGATGATTGTACCATTTGTTAAATAACTCCAGTCAACAAAGACGCAGACGAGGTTATCATCCAAAGGCTGGTAAGATGGCCTGTAATCAATACAATTACAGTTTATATCAATCCACTTCCTAATGGGCAAGCACGGATACCACAGATCTATTATCACAAGTGACAGTCTTGACAGACTTAGCACCAAAGCAAGGACAAGACGATTACAGAGCCGCCTCCTCATCTGCTGTCTAGACTCATGTGGCCAGGATTCAGTCCAGTGCCAGAGTCCTGGCACTGCACACCCATCAGGGGTGGTGGCCACACCGCTACCAGGGGTGACTCCTGGCCAGCCCAAAGAGATGGGCCTTTTACAGATTCTCATTTCCTGCTGATAATTCCTTGATAACAAATAAATATCTGGCCTTCCTTCCCCAGCACTCTCACCAGAAATGCCACAGGCTCCTTACACATGGTTGAGCTACTGTGGAAGATAACGTGGGATAGGATTCAGTACTGATGATACCCACATCACCTTCTGTGTTACAACTCAAATCACAAGGTCCTAGCCTGACACCAGCCCAGGTGCAATACAGTTGATCACAGCTGTAATGACAGACATTACAGACAGTCAAAGACCTACAAACATGTGCCATTGTTTTAATACTGAGAGGACTCTTCTCTAGTCATCAAATGCCAGAGGTTGTGCTTAACACCTTATCTTCACCTGTTCTCCAGCTTACACCTGGAGTAATGTAAGTGTCTCAAGCTATGGAAATAATTCAGAAGGTTTAGCTAGTCTTGAATTCACCCAACCATCTTTTCACTGAAGAAACCCCAAAAAGTTTAACACGAATGTGGATGGTTTAATATACTGCTTATCAAGCAAATACCTAGGAAAATTCCTTTTTGCACTGGCCAGTACTCAGTTAATCTCCAGGAATATTCCTCTTTCTTTTTTGTGTGGGTTTTTTTTGGGGTGTTTTCTTTTGTTTTGTTGGTTGGGGTTTTTTGACAAATATGATCTTTTAATTTATAAAGCAAAAATTTCTAAAGACCAAACACTAAGACTTCAGATCGTTGAGAAACAATTGAAAAATTCAGAAAATAAATGAAGTTTGGATTCCCTAGCCACATTTAGGAAGAGCACTCTTCCATTAGCAAGTGATGAAGTTACAAATTCAGGGTTCATGGCTGTGTGATTTATCCCTAAAGGAAAGCCCATCTTGCCTCACAAATGTCTTTCATCTTTTAACAACCTTAAACAACATATCTTAAGTCTTACTAAAACAATAATACTGTGCTGAATATTGTTCTGATGTAAACATTTAACAAACCTGTACATGTGGTTTTATGTAAAGGGAACATACAATAATTTTATCAACTCAGACATACTGCCCACTAATCCTCAGTGACAGAAAAAAAAAAAGCACCAGAGTTTTGCAAGGCATATTTGTCTAAACTTGCTAGATTATTAAGCAAAGAAACAGTTCTTGTGAAACTAATAGAAAAATAAATAGTTGTAGACCAACTAAAAAAGCCCATTCAGAGAAAACACAATAAATATCAACAGCAGGCTGAATTTATATCTGCAATTGTGCATGAGGAACGTGAGCAAACTGAAGTGAGTACCACTTTTTATGTATCAAATCCATGCAAAAAAAATGCCAATTAGATTCATAAATGCAGACTGGGAGTATAAAACAAGCACTGAAAATAATAAACACGGATATTTAAGTATTTATGCTATTCCTATTCAATAACCCTCCAGCATATTTAATAGAAATAATATCCTCCCTCTAGTTACCTTCTCCTCCGGGTCTGGCACATTGCCTTGATCCTTCTGTTGAAGGCTGCCTTGGTATTCCTGCAGGACTTTCACTCTTTAAAAAAAAAAAAAAGCCCACAAATTTATATAATTGTATATATAAAAAATACACATTTATATATAAAATTCACTTACATGCGTTGCTTTTTTATCTATATGTATTATACATAAAAAATATTCACTTACAAACTGACCCACATATATAAGATTAAGAATATGTTGAGTCTATTTTCCTCAAAGTCTGCAGGTATTTTTCCTGGATACATGCTAGCTATTTTCTTTTAAATGAACCTATAAGATTAGATTTCATTATTGTAAAGACAACTTCCAAATGTGAACTAAGAGCATCCAAGTCAGAGCAATGTTGTGAAACCTGTAGAGGATCTGTGATGCCACTGCTGGTCACAGGACACAATGCTTAGCTACCAGTGAGCTACTGAAAGGAATAAGATGCTTACAATCACCTATATGTTTCAGCTAGATCAGATGCACAACTCCTCTTTAACCTTCTGGGAAGCCTCTTAAATTTCATTCCAAAATAGAAGCAAAGACTAAAAAACTGTGCCACTAGACGTGCATAGTCCTTTACGCAAATGGCAACTTTCCTGGACAAAGACCCTGAACAAACTAAGAAATAGGTCCTGCCAGAAAGTCCAGCAACAAGCAATGGATGATCTGAAGGTGCAACTGGTACAGGAAGGAGGATAAGAGTTCAAAAGTGGAAAAGATCAAACTGGAGGAAAATTCAGGACACTTCTGAAGACTCTGACCTTAGTCTGAAAGTGATTCAGAGAGGCCAGGAAATGAAAGCAGGCAAGCACACACAAGAATTATTTTGTTTTCTCTGGATATAGCTTGTGCTGCTTTAAGTCAAGAACACCTGACTGACAATACTTTCTGCAAAGGGACTATGTTGCAGAGGGGCAGGTCCATGAGAGCTGCCACTACTATAGGTAGGGTATACTACAGATTTACTGTAGGGTATACTACAGATTTACTATTACCTGAAGCCCAGTCAGGGCCCAAATGCCTCCAGAGAAGGTGTAAGGTGTAAAGGAGGACTCCTGCCAGCCCAACAAAACTCCTTGGTGTAGGATCAGGGTGGGAAGAAGGCATCCATCCCCTTACACCGATTGTGGCTAGAAGGAGCAGACTTCTGCTTACATGTACACTGGAGGATGGAGCTAGCGATGGGACCTGGCCCACTATGCACGCACGCAGCACTTCCCGCTTCTTACAGGACCGTACATGCTAATAAACCAGTTGTTTCCAACAAGCCATAACTTTCCTGTCCTTTTACCTAACTCCCTGATTTCATTAGCAACATTTGTTGCTAAAGAGGAAGCAACCACCTTGGAACACAACAGATGAAGTTAACAGGTGATTTATAGAATACCATTTTATGTTCCTATGCTTTCTATCCCTATAATACATCTCTGCATCTTATTCAAAATCCTGAAATATGTTTAGCACCTCACATGACTTCCTCCTTATCTGTTTTTTTGTAGTTTGTGTGAATTAACAGTCCATGCAGTTTGCATCCAAGATTTATTGCTAGCCCTGCTGATAAATGTCCACATTGATAACATAAATGAGAATTACAAGTTCTTCCATTTCTATGCAAATGCTAACACTATATGTTCCAATAACCTGTAAGAGAAAATTGTCAAATTACACAATGTAAAACATTCATTTTCCATAATGTCTTGCACATAGGACAATGGACCATACATGTTGTAATGGAAAGTAACACTACAAGATGTTTAAAAATATGGGAAAGTATTTTTACTCAAACTACTTTAGGTGACCATCCAAGAGAAACATCCCACCTCCACAAGCTTACAACAATGTACCCACTGGCCCTGGAGACACAGCTACATGAAGGAGGGGAATGAAGTTGACATGTCAGGAACATGGTGGTAAGTTTGCTTTGAAGGCAAATGTTGCTTTTTTATATGCTATAATGCACCACGAGCTCAACAGAAGTTCTTGACAAACAAGGGGGAAATGCTTATTAACAACAGATAATCACAGCATGCATCTGTGATAAACTGAGAAGTTGAACTTGTTTGGAGGTGCTTTATAAGAAAGTGAGTAGTCTATGCAAGAGTCAGTTTCAACAGTTACTTTAGGTCCTATACATCTCCTTCACCTCCATGATTGTAATATAATGCACATGCTACGCTTCACAAAAATCTAGCCAAATGGACAGTACACGGTCCTGCTTTGACATAAACTAGTTTTCACTTGCACTGTCTTCACTGGATTATTACCATTATTATTTGATCCACAACCAGAGCTACCAATAGTTTTCTTTCACTCTTTAGAAAATGCTGGCATATTATAAAGAAAAATAGAAGTCCAAAATGCATAGCTAATATTGAAGTGGTTGATCTTAATCTTAGTTCATCTTAATTACTGCCATCTTTCACAATCACAACACTATGCAAGGAGCAAAAGTAAAGCTTACGTACCATCAGAGTCTGGCTCTACAGGCCCGCAGGCCACATCTGGTACACTCAAACTTCGGCAGCTCTTGGGGTGATGTAATTATTAGCACAGGTGGGAAGGAGTTGAGAATAGGTGCTGAGGCTTCTGGAGGAGTGATTCAGTCATTTATTTATGTCAGGTAGTGACTACAAACACCGCTTAACGTTTTTGTAGAGCCACATGTGCACACTGGCAACAGGTGCAAAATAAAAGCTAAAATTTAATCACTATGGTAGCACACAAAAACATAAATCCCACAATATTTATGATTTGAGTATTTCCAAAGGGAGATAAAATAGGCCATTCTTCTTCTTACAAATTCATAGGCTCCAAGACTTTGAAAAGCAGTGACTGGAGCCATTAAAAAGAAATCCTACACTTCATCTCTCACTATCCTGGAAAAAACATATTAAAGTGGAATCCTTGGATGTATGCACACTTCCCAGTTTTGAGTGATTATGTTTCTGTTTGGAGAGGATACAGCAGCCTGTTGTAATCCGTCCAATCTGCTGCTTTTGTCCTCATTATTAACCTTTAAATAGGTTGACTTTTACCTTAAGGCATAAGAAAACAATGATTTCTAATGTTCCAACAGGTCAAGAAGAGGAACATGCTTTGAAAAGACATCCTGCCAAACCGCTAATTCGTCTCCCTTACCATGCAACAACCAACCTCTATATTCATGAAAGGATGTCATGAACGGTTTCTATCAGTGACTTTTATACTGCTCTCATAACTAATTCTGTACATGCTTAACATACATCTCCGCTATCCACGGCATCATTTCTGATGCTTTTACTGCAAGCTATGTATCCCTCAAAGACTTTCTTTGCCCTTTCCCTCAAACTGTCTTTATTCCCAGTATTTATTCCTAAAACAGCTATCATTACTAACAGGCATAATTTAGTAGTGTGCAACAGCAACAAGGACAGATGTCTATTTGCTAAAGTCACTTTGATTGCTGTGGTGATAAGGAAAATTTCAATCAATTACCTTTTCCTCTAATGAAGGCTCACAAGGTGGTGTTCTATTAGTGCTAGCTTCTGCTAATTAAAACTTTTCAGCTGCAAAAAGAACTATTAGAAAAGTCCTGCTTTTTAAAATATAAGTTTTAATGACGGATTTCTATTACATGAGCCAGTTTTGAATAACTGACACCAAAAAGAGAGAGGGTCATTCACAGCACTAAACAAAAATATCTGAGCCACGTCCAGCAGGTTTCCATGGAACAATTCACTCTGCTGCTACTAGGGCAGTTATGTCTTTTTTTCATTCAGTAGTTGTTTCATTATATAGTCGAGATGAGTTCCAATAGAAATAGAAGTTCATTAGATAGGACTTAGAGGCTGATTCAAGTGACCAGTTCCAGAGCAATACAGTTTGTACGGCAAAAATAAGTCATTATAGAAGTGGCCAAAAGTGACAGGATATTACAAAAAAACTTTAGCCAAGAGTTTCAGCAGCCATCTGTAAAATGGAAAAGTCTTTTCCAACATGTTTGGCCTTAGGGGCAAATGACATACCTGTTCTGCAGGCACTTTCATATAAACAGCACCATACGCCCAGAAACTCTACAACCTCAATCACCTTTCATCAAAAGACAAAAGTTACCTTTATTATTTAGAAGGTCAATCAGTCATGCTACAAAGTGTCCATTTTAAACAGGACTTTTACCTTTGATGGACTGAGAGCTAACAGAATACAACTCAACTCTCTCTGATCACAAACAGCGTGGTATGCAACAGCTAGCCTTGAAGCAGCAAGTAGTCTTCTTCTGATTGCCATGTGTTAGCCAAATGTCTCCTCTTAATTCCCACTTATACTTGCTTTCTTTTAGTTCCAGAAAATTATAGATACTCATGTGATGACTATTACATGCTGGATAACATACAGAGTTTCTTTAGTACCAGAAAAAATTTTTTTAAAAAAAAGTGAACCTGCCAAAATTTAAGTAGCATTTTAAAGCTGGCCTCTGATAATTCACAGTAAGAAAAATTAATACTTGCATGAATACAGATAGAATCTTATTTAGACTCCTAATCTCATAGGAGCAAAGCCAGGAACTAAGCTTTAAGTGATAGCTTTGCTGTACTTGTAGGATATGAAAAAAAAGAAAAAAAATTTGTTCTCTACAGTAAATGCAGCATAGAAGCCGTTCAGCCTGAAATTCCATAGACATCTCAAATGAAATAAAAGTTCCCATTTCCCCACTGCTTTTTCTCCCACTGTTTCCATGTTTTTATGCTGCCAAGCAGCGTGTCAGAAGAAAGGGCCTAATTAAATACGGAAGAAGCAAGATGAAAATCAAGTGGAAGACAAATAGCTCATAAAGCCTTGAAGCCATGTAAGACTAGGCTTGGAAAGAAAGAGAAGCTGTGGCTAGGAGCGTGAGGATAAAGGAGCAGGACTAGGAGCCAGGGTAAGTGGATAAGTCAGCACAACAGGAACAAACCAGAAAAGAAGAGGTTAATCCTCAGGGCAGAAAAGAGTGGGTGACATGTTAGGTACTGGCATATCAGCCATTGCTTGAGAGGGGCTGCTTCAAATTGTTTCACTTGTATTATATTTACAAAAAGTTAAAGACAGATGCTGAAGATTTATTAATTATGCAGCAGAGACTACAAACTATGATTTAATATTCTTCATGTGCATAAAGATATGAACTGTTTCCCTTCTTTTTAATACACTTGTTTCACTGCCACGTGACTTAAATGGAGTTACAGCAGTTTAAATCAGGGTAAATCCCTGGAAATAAAGGCATTACCCTGCTGTGAAACTACTGTGAGGACAGGATGATTAGAATTCCATTACAGGACAACTGTACTCCCCAACTACTGTGAGGACAGTCCATTAGAATTCATTTCATGCTGGAATTTCCTCTAAATCACTTTGTGCAGCTATCTTAGCTTTCCAGCTCTAAAAATTCATTGGGAACATTTTCATTTCATTCCTCTCTTCCACAGTCTTAAGAAGATGACCATTTGTCATGCACTGGTCTAAAGTGTGTTTTCAACACCTAAAAACTAAGCAGCGTCTACTGTTACGCAAGCAAGTAGAGGAAAAGCGTGTCATCTAGATTTAAGGTAATAAACCCACATGCCTTGGAATCACTCCCAAAAGCACTTAAGACGGGAAATGAAACTTTACTGCCCCAGCCTACTATTGTGGTGCCCAAGAGCACTACGATAGTTTGGGATGAGGCTCAGAATTTCCATTAGAGACCCAATTTGCAGGAAGTTTAACTTGGCCATGAACATTTGCTTCAGGCTAAAAACTATTTTATAAGCTCTCCATCCAAGTGCCAATAATTTAAAAAGTTTGGTTGGATTTCAGTCAAAGAATAGCTATAAATTTGTCATCTCATGTAGAAGACACGATGATGTCAGTGGCCCACAGACTCTCAACAGAGACTCCTGCTAGACTTGGGATCCTGCCTATTTTTTCCTAGTCTGAGCTGCTTTAGGTTAATTTATTGAAGTCTCACTCTTTAAACATTTAGCCATATGGCTCCATAATTCCCCAAATTGCCTCAGGTCATCAAGAAGCAGCAGATGCAGATACAACGGTATCACAAGCAACAGCTACTGTTCAGAAGCAATCAGCGAGTTCCTATTCTGCCCTACCATCATCCAGCTGCAAAACACAGGCCCAGACACAACCTTGGACTCATTTTCTTCTCAAAACAGTAACTTCTATTACAGTACAAAAAAAAAAAAAAAACACACCAAAACAATAACAGCTTTCCAGGAAAGATTCAGAGGAATAAACAGAAAACTTTGAACAAATAAATATTTTTTCTGAAGTACCCAACATACCAATACACAGAAATAAAATCTGTAAAATTAACTAAATTGAGTATACTTTTTTGTCCAAGCTCAGAGAAATTGAAAAGAAAAATTAAAAAATAAAAAAAAAACAGACAAGTATCTATTTACAGCCCTAAAACTTGTCATCTACCTACCTTTCAATCCTACATTCCTTTCATGCAGACTCCCAAATCATTCTAAAATGCAACACTTTCAAAATTCACCTTCCCAGATCTTCTATACTACTAACCTCATTATCTGGCTGGCACTTGCTGTCTTTAGTGGGCCTCTGAATTCTTCTAGGCGTGGATTCCTCAGAATCTGCAGACTGAAAAGAAATTAATTGCTGAAAAGAAATTAATAGATTCAGTGTGCTGAGAAGCAAGCTACTTACCTGAATAACATGAAAGGGGAAATGAGCATGAGGAGAACTGAGCACAACGGTATCCTTATCCATCTACCTGCCCTTTTTACCTTGCTGCCCCCACACAGGAGACTAATCGTGCAAAATCGACAGTTAAACATAGTTCTTTCTGCGTAATACCAGGAAGGTAAGAATCCTTAAGGCCAGCAGACAGGTACTGACAGAAGTGCTTTCTCACATCTGACAAAATTAAACTGCCCCCTAACAGAAGCACCTTTGATGCCCATTAATCCTGAATTTCTACCATGAACCAGCATGCAACAGAACAGAAAAGGAGTCTAGGAAATATTTAGAGGAGGAAGAGAGAAGATTAAAAGAACAACAAAATGAAAGGCAATGAAGAGATGGCTTGTAAGGCAGTTTAGGACTTTACACTGAGAGGGTCTGAAGTATGGGGAAATGGTGGATGTGTTCCCTCTCAAAGATGCAACATGATGCGCAGAGTCCACTGCAAATAGAGCACCCTTGCAAGAACCTAGATGGGCTTCCCAACAGTTCTTTTAAGAAAAAAAAAAAAATCAAGCTGGAAGCAAGCAGCTTAATCTAGAAAGCCAAAAAAAAAAAAACCACCAAAAATCAAATAGATGTACAACTTTGTCCTGTGTGTCCTGCTATAGAAGCAGTAAGCTCAAGAGAGACATTAATGCCTAGTTATGGCCCAGAGAAACTCTCTTCAGCCCCATCTTCCTCAAAAGCGAGCTATGGCTGCAACACCAGCATGCATTACTGGGAAGACACGAGGATATAAGTACACATAAGTTCCAACAGTCACTGGCACCTCTCTCTGCCAAATATAATGTAATGTGATCAGAAGAATTCAGACATGCAGATTTCAGAAAAGAAACTGCTTATTAGATGTTCAGGAAACACAGTCAGATGAGTCTGATGGCTCAAGACAAGATATATCATGACAGAGACATGAAGTTACACACAGGGCCTCAGTCACACTCTTACCAGATCAAAGCCATACCAACACTTTCACTTCATGACAGTAATTGCTGTTAAAGAAAGTACTTACTTGTTAAATGAGCAGAGAATACAAACATGCAAGGTCATTGTAACAAACGTTCAGTCCCTACCACAGCATGCCAAATGTTATTGATCTCTGAAATAAGATTTCGATTACCTTTTTCTCTGCTTTATCCCTTCCATGTTCTTTTAAACGCTCCCCATCTTTTTCTCTGTCCCTTTGTCTATCCCTTTCCCGATCTTTTCCTCTATCTCTATCTTTCTCTCGTTCTCTGTCCCTAGCCTTATCTTTGTCTCTTCCTTTCAGTCTGTCCTTTTCTCTTCCTCCTTCATTTTTTTTCTCTCTTTCCTGTCCTTTATCACGCTCGAGATCATCTTCTGGTTCTATGTCTCCTTTTCCCTTGTTTTTTTCTGTTTCTCTTCCTTGCTTGGTTGTTCTGCTTTTGTTTCTTTCCCTTTCTTGTTTTTCTCCTTCCTTAAAGGTGTCTCTTTCAGGGTCTTTATGCCTGTCTTCATTATCCTTCTGTTTATCACTTTGCTTTTCTCTTTCTTCACACTCTTTCAAATCTCCTTTGGGTTTTCTGTCTTTGCTTGAGCTTCTGTCTTTAATTTCAGTGTCTCCTCTACCCTAAGGAGAAAGTAAAAACTAAAAATTGATTCCAATACATGGCAACTCTATCACGCAGTTACTTTCCACAGACAACAATGCAAGCTAAAAAAAACCCCAATAAACCATAAAGAGCAGTAGCCCCTGTAGCCCACAAAAGTTGCAAATGCCTACCTCTTTATCTCTATGGCTTTTTTGTTCTTCTGTTTTGGATTCTCTGCTTTCTTTATCTCGAAATTTAGAGGACGGAGGTTTCCCTTTAGCATCAGCTCTTTCCCCAGCTAAGATCCTTTTTACAGCAACATCACTGGACAGCTGCAAAGAAGAGAAAAATATCATTGAAATGAGTAAATTATTTTATTAAATATCTCCTTTCTTCCTATCTCTGTAATCAACATGACTTGGGTTTTCTGGAGGGGGGGTGTTGGGTTTTTTTAAATAAAGCTTATATTTCTGCTCTTTTGGAAACATTCTTTCACAGGAGTAATAATGCTCTTTTATGTCAAACACCTCCTTGTAATTCTTGTAATAATTTGATTATATGTGCCAGAGCTATATAAACATATGGTGCTTTTTATGTATTATAGCACAATAGCAATTCTCATTACAACAACCTAAATATTTTTCAAAATGGTAAGGTAAATGACTGTCAAATCCTTATACCATGACTGCTAGATTGGTTAAACACTCTTAAAACCACACTATGTTGTATTTGCATCCACTTTTAGGCCACTCCACTTTCAGGCCACTCCACTTTCACCTAATACTTGCTCAACGAGCTACAGTCACTAGAGAAAGAAAACTACACTAAGGATTACTTTCGACCAGCTGCAGTTACAGTGTTTAAAAAGCTTCTGCATCTAGTTCATTCGTTAAGATGACAAGCAATTATTAATTAGATCATTTACACAGCAAGTTAATGTCATGTTTTCATGTCCAAGTGGCAAAGAGTTTGGCTACATTAACAAAAAAAAAGAAAAAAAAATCATCGCATTGCTGGGGAATTCTTCCTGAAACAGGAACAGGTTTTAGATCACTAAAACTGATATTGCCCTGGGAGTTGACTCCTGATTCTCTCCTGGTTTGTAAATGAAAAACTATGAATTTTTGTGGGTTTTCACATTTGAACACTAACTTCTGCACATTAGCAACACTTGCCTGAACTAAGTAACTCCAAGCAGCGTGCTCAGCTCAGCACTAAAAGTATCAAGCTAGAGACTGAAGGAAATCTTATTCCCAATGCACATCAAGCTTGTTTCACAATAAAAGCCAAGGGGCTAATTATCTTAGCTCAAATGGGTAGACTATATCATCTGGATATTAAATCTCACCACAGCATTCTACAAAGCTGTTCCATCAAGGACATTTTCAAACTCGTTCAGTCTCTGTGCATATGTTTATCAACTTCCCCCTTCCTGATCTCAAGCAATTCATAAGGAAGAAGCTCATAGCACTCAGCTAATTAAAACAAAATAACATGAATTTAAATGAGTAGATTATCAGACAAAGATAATCCAAACTAAACTTGCAGACAGCCTGTAAACACTGTAGTATTTCACAATTATACACAATTTTTTTGCACTCATTAATTGAAGCAGTTTAGATAATACCTTTGTATTTCAAAAATCTCTGTAACACCTATAAGCAAAGGATCCCCATTACTTTTAATGCAACAATTATTTTAAGAACGCAACAATTATTTTAAGAACTGCCCCTGCAGTTATTTTTAACAGGTTATCAAACTTCTGCTGCATTTCCATATTCAAAAAAGCAAAAAAAAAAAAAGCAGCACATTGGAAAAATGACAATGACTTCCATTACAGAATTAGAGATTTGACTAAAATTTTAAAGCAGACAAAGTCAAAGGTGGCAGCATCTGGTCATATAATTAATGTGTCTGCATCATAAAGTTTTAAAAGTTCTGAAGCTTCATATTGTTCTTCAAATCTAATAAATGTTATTAAATGTCCAATGAATAAGGTGAAAAATAAAAAGCGGTATACATTAAAACCACTAAAATATCTAGAATGTATTTGAATGGGGATCTGGCTTAAACTCTGCTAAGGATCATATACCATCTATCTGTTGTTATTGTAAGTGGTGACCCAACATGTATCTTGTGTAATTAAAAATAGCAGATGAGTGTCAATGAAGTCTGTTACAAATCAGCTCTGATAATATATCACTATGTGTATAAAACACATATAGTAATGTCCTACTTTATTTAAGCAACACTTCCCAATTGCTTGAAGAAATTCATTGGTTTTTTCTGGTTCGTGTCCAGCCACAACACGCGCTGGTTTTACTGACAGTGGCTCTCCTGTTACCATTACAACAGCATCAATTGCCTTCTGAAGGAAGCTGATTTTGGCATCTTTATCCTGGTAAAAGAGCAATTAAGAAACAATACTGAGACTCCAAAATAATTCCGCACACCACCTAAAGACTAGAAAAACTCTGATGAGAGGAATAGTTGCAGAAAGCATCCATACAACAAGAGCAGCACGTGGTTTCTAAGGTCAGGAAAGAGGGCTGCCCCTGATTTATAGTTAGCTATTTATTTCTGATTAAGAAATGAGAGCTTTGATAATGGATGAACATTGAACTGGAATGACCAAAGTGAAAGTATAACTTTGTCTTTTTAATATGTTTATCATTTAGCTCCAGGGCATTTTAAAACTGCTATGAGACCCTTGGCACTCTGTTTTCAAGCATTACATGTTAAAGAAGATAAAGTTTTGTTTAAGAAATGATTGCAAGTATTACCAAAAGAATCACCAAAGAGTTATAACAGGACTGTTACAGCAGATATTGCTCAGAAGGACAGTTCTTGCCCTGAATATTTTTCAGCACAGAAGTCACAAAGTTAAGGGACTTACATGAGCCTAAATTGAGGGACTTACATGCTTGTATGCATACTTTACAAACCAGACTTAACAGTGAGTAAAGAAAACATAGGAAAGATGGTGGGAAAGGGATACAGGCACATATTTTTATCTCCGCAGTTACCAGATGTGTTTTAGTTTTATAATTATACTTTACAAACAACCTTCCCCGAGTGCCCTTCAGTAGAGATGATGACTTTTGGTGATTATGCAAAATCATAAGAAAATAAAGACAAAACAAACCAACCCCCACCAAGTAAAATTTTATTGGAGGGTTCTGGGCCCAGAGAATGAAATCATGGTGTGAAGTCTCTGCAGCTGCAGAATACTCAGGGGGAAAAAAGGGGGTTTATTAATAAAACAAAATAAAATTCAAGGAATTATTTACCAGGCCCAGCACAGAAGTCTACTCACTCGTCCTTTACAGTTATGAGTGGAGATAAAGAAAGTATTTTACTAGCCTGTTAAAAAGTAAACCCATGTGAGAAGAATTCTGTATGCATGTTTTAATAGGCATCAGTTCAAAAGAATATAAACTATAGCATTCAAACCGATAACTGACAAGCGGACCACTGTCATTTCACTTAATTCAGAAAAGGAGCAGTTGTAATTATCCAGTAAAACACCTTATTTTGCACTGCACTTACTGTCTGAGTATCTCAGGTGCACACATCCAGAATGACCTGGATCTAATTTGACAGATGCACTGATACAGAGGAAAGCAACAGAAGCCAGTACTTTCTCAGCTGAGCAAGGCCAATGCTCTTTACAGGCCATCTGGTAGCACCATCTACCCCTGTGGCACTGGAGGTTAATAGAGTTGTTCATCTGTTATCTCGAGTCCCAGAGCCACCCTCAACAAACAAGAACTGGGTTCTGCTGCAAGCACATGAATGATAGTTAAATGTGTGGAAAGACAGTCTCCAGAATCGGGGTACTTCCCATCTTTGACTCTTCTGAAAGGATTAAAACTGCCACATAACTGGGATATTCAGATTGTCTCCATTAACATCAGGAACACTTCACCCTCACCAGTGCCCCCTACATTCAAAAATAAAAAAGGAAAGAAAGGAAATACTGCAACCTTCTATTAAAATAGTTGTCCATCTTTCCAAGGATATATGCAATCTATTAATTTAGGGAAGGAGATAGGACACTATTCTAAACCAAACAAGTTTTCAAATAAAGATCCAAAATTTTCTCCTACATCTGTGTCATTTTCAGCAGTTATGTTATCAGTGTGTTCTGTCCATATAAGAAATCCGCAAAAACCCAATCAGAAATCTATGGCTCCTACCTACATCAGTAAATAAAGTTCTATCAAAATAGAAACAAACATCTGAAAAAGTGCTGAGAGCTTAAGAAAATATTTTTATTGGGTAGCTTTCAAACAAAGGTATCTCCACTATTCCAAGTGGTAAGACTTTATATATATTTATAACTATAAAGACTTTTTTATGTATGTATATAAAGCTGATGTGGAAGACTAAAAGAGCAAGCCTGATATCCAATCTTTCCATTTACAAGAGAACAACTTTTTACTAGAGCGAACGAGACAAACCTTTCTGTTAAACACATAGACAGCAATACCATCCAATGTAGCTGTCTTCAAGCTTTACATTTCCCTTACATCTCTCTTCCACTGACTGCTTTGACTGTATATCCCTGAAACAAACTAGAACTCAGTGAGGTCCACGTGCATGCTCCGCAGGGCAGATTTGGCTCGTGCGATGCTTCCAGCCTGCCTCCCACCTCTTTATAGACAAGAGGAGGGGACCAGCTATCCATGCAATATGTGTTACCCCAACAGTGGGGACATAAAAGGTAGCACAGAAGAAACAGTGGGTACTTTAGGACCCCACTGCTATGTCCAGGTGGGAAAGGTGAGTTCAAACTAGAAACAACAGTTGCTGCACATATGTGTGCATGATGCTGCATAGCACGTAAGGGGATGTCCGGACCAGGAGCCAAACCCAGCTGCCAGAGAGGCTGGACCACAAGCTTTGGGCTTTTCTAATTTCAGTCTATGCACCTGATGATCTGCAACAGCACAGCCAGCTTGCAAAGAGCAACTGTCAATTTTTCCCAGCTCACAGCAAGCAGACTGTGGACTACAGCACTGGGACTATTTCACAGCAGGTACAAACCTTTCCTTTTTTCCGAAAGCATCCTGCCCTTCCAAGTCTGTGCATCTACTGCCAGATCATCACACCAGATGAGTATCACTCCCTAGAGTTACATAAAGCAGATCACCCTAGCATAGAAATATATACAGCTCTTCATAACATGGACTCGGGCTGCTGCTCTCAGACTCTAGCTCTCTGTGGGTAGTGTTGATCTCTGCATAAAGATTACTCTCCTGATTTTCTACAACTCCAACAGAAATCACAGTGAGGAAGCATCTGGTGACAGCCAAGAGGAACACAAGCTAGAGACGTTTCCCCCCACATTACAGCATTTTGAATTCCTCTGCCTGAACTCTTGAAAACCATGATCTCATGGACTGTGAAAGAAATTCTCAGAGAGGTACTCAAGATTGGTGCAACTTCACAGCTATCGCAGTATGTAGGTACAAACAAAGACCTACTCAGGAGTTGCTAGGAAATCTGCTTTTTCGATCCACAAATAAAATGCACAGTGCTCTCCAAAGAAGAGGCAGCATGTGCCAAGCTACTCTTCATCATAGAAACTATTGGCAAGCTTCAACAGGGACAGTACTAACAAAAACAACAATCCCTTGTATAACTAATTTAGATTTTAGTTATCCCAGCAACAATAACAACAGTCACAGAAATAAATGTACATATCAGATCAATAATTAGCTGCAAGAAACGCATAAAACATCCATGCAACTGGCTGTATGGGTGACAAGCCAGGCTCATAGACCTCATACTTCCAGTTGCTATGTTAAACAATCACCAACGGATGTAGCTGTCTAACTAGCAACATACAAACACTGCGTTATTTGCCATGAATAAGCGACCTAAGTTTCCAATCAAGTCAGTAGTTGAAGTCAGCATCAGCTCAGCAGAGGCAGACAATAGAAGAGCAGCAAACAGAGACTAAAGTCACCCTTGTACTTAAGAAAAGCATTTTTCAGTAATAACATTAACCTCCTCTTTCAGTAATGAGCCATTTGTATACTGTAATACACCTTTTGTGGAACGCATATACTAGACAAATGCCTCAGCAAGTCCTGGGATATTAAGCAAGAATATTTACTGTATATATGTATACAGTATATATATGTATGTGTATATACAGACACATATATAAAGCAGTAAATATAAACCCATACATTCCATTGAGAGAAGTGCTGGTTTTGGCTGCAACAGAGTGAATTTTCTTGTTTAGTAGCTAGTATGGGGCTATGATTTGGATTTGTGCTGGAAACGGTGTTGATAATACAGGGCTGTTTTTGTTATTGCTGAGCAGGGCTTACACAGAGTCAAGGCCTTTTCTGCTCCTCACCCCACCCAACCAGCGAGGAGGCTGGGGGTGCACAAGGAGTTCGGAGGGGACACAGCCAGGACAGCTGACCCCAGCTGACCAAAGGGATATCCCATACCATATGACGTCATGCTCAGCATATGAAGCTGGGGGAAGAAGAAGGAAGGGGGGGACGTTCAGAGTGATGGCGTTTGTCTTCCCAAGTAACCGTTACGCATGATGGAGCCCTGCTTTCCTGGAGATGGCTGAACACCTGCCTGCCGATGGGAAGTAGTGAATGAATTCCTTGTCTTGCTTTGCTTGTGGACACAGCTTTTTCTTTACCTATTAACCTGTCTTTATCTCAACCCATGAGTTTTCTCACTTTTACTCTTCCGATTCTCTCCCCCATCCCACCAGGGGATTGAGTGAGCAGCTGTGTGCTGCTTAGTTGCCAGCTGGGGTTAAACCACAACAAGAGACCCCAAGAGTCTTTGAAAAGCTGTGCGTGGATTTCTAGTGTTTGTGATTTATTATCAATGCCTAAGTACTTCAAGGCAATCTTGCTACATAATGATTCTTTTTATCTGTAACACAACAGTATTTTGGAAGCCTAGACCTGGTCGTAGATTAACCCTCACTGTTCTGAGATCTTTGCAGAAACAGTTCTTTACACACAACAGCTTGTTTGTGTCACATCCATAAATGCAATCTATAGGTGTTCACCCCATGCATAATATAACCAATAGGCAATACCTTTTACAGTTTCTTCACAAAACTAAAGACAGGTCCTTGACGTTGAACGCAGAAAAGACCAAAAGTTACCTTGTGGCAACTTTCAAATACTACTAATATTACAGCTAAATAAATAAGGAAGTTTCATACCCACCTTAACATTATCTGATTTCAATTCAAAATCCGTGTAAAGTCCTTTCATAAAACCTGTCACTCTAATTACCTTCAAAACAGAAGAAAAGGAGTAAGTTAGGAACACTTGACGGCCTCTGTTGATAAAGCTTGTGTGGCAATAGGAAATATGTTGGCCTTATTTGCTTTCAGAGACGATACCTCATTTAGAACTATTTCTAGAGCAGGTTCAGAGCTCTGCTGTGTCTCTGAACACACTGGAATGATGAGACTTAATCCTTGCTTATGGCTCAGGCCTCCCTTCCTATTTAATTCCATCTTCAACCTTGAAGGTTGGTGAATCTGGGAGATTCACAATGTCAGCACCAGCATACGCATTTTAAATGTGGCTCTGCATTACTCCCGTATTGACTTCTTTACATACGACTATATATAAAAGCAGCAGCTCAATGAATATAAAAATTAAGACTTTTTGTTTTAAATGGGAGGTGGAAAAACAACCTACTAGCAGGTTTCACAAAAGATCAAATCCACACCAGCCTGAGAGAAGGAGTCAGACTCCTCGTCTGGTTTAAACCACCAGCAGCCACCCTAAAACCCCTCAGATTTACTCACTACCCTAAAAACCCCGAGATTCACTTGCTACTCCGAGCGTACCCCCTGCAGCCGCGACCTGCGTGCGCCACCCAGCCCTGCGCAGGCCCCGGGGCCCGGAAAGGTGACGGGGTCCCCCCGTCCCGGGCGAGGGAGCGCTCAGGGCCCCGGGGGTCCCCCCGGTAGAGCCCCGCCACGGCCCCGCGCCTGGGGGACCCCCTGCCATCCCCCACCCCGCCGCAGCCACACCCCCGCCCGCCAGGGGGCGCCCGAGCCCGCAGTCAGGCCCTGTTGCCTAGCAACAGCGGAGCGGGCCCGCAGGCCGCTTCCCGGCCCACCTCGGTGATCACGTCGTGCAGGTAGCGGAAGGGCGGCTTACTCAGCAGCCGGTCCGTCAGCGGCGGCTTGCGGATCACTCGGCCCAAGGACTCCTGCGTCCGCCGCACCACCGCCTCGTTCATAGCGGCGGCGGTACCGCGCCGCCGCCACCGGCGGCGCCGAGCATTCCCGGCCTGCCCCGCGGCGCAGGGCGCCGCACTGCGCAAGCGCAGAGCCGGGGCAGGCGGTTGCTAGGCTCAACGCGGCCCTAGCAACCGGCGCGCCGGCCTGGTCAGGCCCTGCCCTCCCCCGCCCTGGGCCTCAGGGGAGAGTCCCTGGAATCAGCCCCAAAGCCTCTTGTCCCACAGAAATAGTCACACCCCAGCCCCTTGTTTGAATAATCAGCAGATAAACAGTGCTCAGAAACTTCAGCTGTATCTTTTGGGTTTTTTTTTGTTTGTGGTTTTTTTTTTATTATTTTTCTTAAAATAAAGAAGTACAAAGTAAGAGTGACGGATGGGGAAGAAGGAGCCAACATCAGGATTGCCCAATCTCCTGTCACACTCCCTCGCAAAGCCAGGCCACAGCCATTAAAGAACAGCACAGGACCCCCAGCGCCATCCTTGTCCCCTGCAGGCCCGTTCCCACCAGGCAGCATACAAGGGTGTCCTCCTTGCAACCCACTTCATCCTCGTGTTATCGCAGCCCTCATCGACAACCAAAAACCTGGCTGTGCCCCAGCCGCCACATTGCTACCGGTCTCCCTGACCAGGTTTGGAAACCTGAGAGAGAAAATACTGCTTTTCTGCTTGGCCTGTCGTGACCATTAATGTTTCAAAGCTGAACTTCAACAGGACTGCATGGGGGTTGTGCTGCCATGCTTCAACTTAACCACCTTAGAAAAATTAATCACATTTAGGAACAAAAAAGAGATACGTTACAAAGCACATTTATCTGGTGTTAGTTCAGGCAAGGAAAGAGGTTATTTTTTCAGCAGAGGAAGGGAAGCGGATGGCTTCCACAGGGTAATTACACCCAGGCTTCTGAGAGCAGGTTGTTTCAGGGAAACGATTTCTGTCTTCCCCCGGCACAACACACTGGCGGGTTGATGAGGTTCCCAGACAGGCTGTGACTACAGGATCTGGTGAGCCTGGGAAGAAGAGGAGGTGTTGACAGCTTCTACATCCAAGGGCATCGGAAGAGGTCTCAGAGGAAGCAAGAAGAGTGGGAAGAAGCTGCTCTGGGGAAGAGGGGTGTTTATTTTGGGATCATGTGGTTTATCTGGATTTCTGCCACCGGCTCTCCATGAAGCGCCTGAAAAGGAATCTGAGGGGTTTTGTTAAATTTGACCTTTGGCATGCACATTTTGCTGAAGAGGTAGTACCCCGAGGAAGCACAGTGCAATTTAACTGAAGAATCAAAAGCTAGCAACCCACAAAGCCTCCACAAATCCCTGTGGACCTAAAGGGAGCCATTGGAATTGAAAGATGACTGTAAAACAGATAGCTTTAAGTTTAGTCTGGAGACCTAGTCTTTTTGAAGACCTTAGACTAGAATTGTTCACAGACGTTGGGCAAGCTGAGCCCAATCCTCCTGAAGATGTCAGTAGAAAATTCAGCTCACCACACAGCATCAATAAGAGACAAAGCAGCATACCAAATGGATCAAGAGAAAATTCACAGATCTCCAACATGTGCCAAAAGCCATCTTAATGCCAAAAGGGTGTCAGAGAATTTTACTGTTTTGAGCACTTCACTGCCAACACAAGCAGGAATAGACATCAATGCACGCTGCCTTTTCCTCCAAGGTTTGCCTCCTTCCAGAGGAAGGGACTCTGACCTTTCCAGCCACTAGTTTGACTTAATACAGCAGAGCTTCTTTGCAGAAATAGGCTGGAAAGCAGCAAGACAGCACCATAGTACATATTGCTGGCAAAATATTCAAGGCCCAGCAGCAGGAATGTAAAGCTCCCTATCTCTGTTTCTTTTTGCATGCCACAAACAGCAGGATACTATCTCCAGTCTCAAACAACCTTATGAACTCGGTAGCTTAAGCGCACACATGTATATATGCAGTTTCCAACCCCTGTTAGCAGAGCTACCAAATGCTGCTGTAAAATATAGATGCAGCTTGACAACAGAAAGCACCCACTGTCTGTCTCAGTCAAAGACATGTCTAGTTCAGACCTGAGGCTACCAGTATCAGGACATCAGTAACATGGAAGGACATACAGACTGCATTATCTTAGAACAAGATTTTTGTTGCTGACTATGATAAATATTAGTAGGTTCTTGTGCTTCACTGGGTTTCTCAGTTTTAAGACTTTTTAAAAAGGTAACAGGAAACCAAACAGTTTGTGCAGAATTCTAAACCCAGTGGGACTTCTCCAAAGATCTCCATGGTATAGGATTTGGGAAGTTTACATTAAATTCAGTTCCTCAGGCAGAAATAAACATTCACACAGTACCCCTTACCCTAACATCACGAACAGCAACCAAACCAAGTGCACAGAAAGAGCCTGAGCCAGAGAAACAAAGGCATTTGCTTGGGAGACAGCTTTCTACTCTCAACATGCTCTTGAACTCCCTAATCCCCTCTCCTCCTTTAAACAGCTACAGGTTTGTTTGCCTTTTAAATTACTACTACCCCTTAAAAGCCATGTTTTGCCTTTTGAGCTGCTAGTCAATGTGGAATTTGGAATTTTGTCTAGCAGCCCCACACATTTTGGATTATTACCAACCGTCAAAGTTACTCCCAGGCCATCATGTAAACATGTCAAATGTATAGTTCAAATCACTGTGAAGACAGTATACTTTTGAAGATCAGCAGGAAACTGGTGAAACACAAACTACTGTCGTGCTGTGCATCTTTGCTCCTAGATGATTTGAAGTAATTGCATTTTGATGCTGCACAGGCTTGAAATATTTGGTTAGCAGGTTCTGCAAGATGCCTTGAAAACTGTAGATTTAAAATAGCCTATAGCTGCCATAGAGTTCTGTAGAAGTCCATACTGTCTGCATCTCTGGATGTGCTTTATTCTATGAAGGATCTCTCTCCTATCCTATTGCTACCAACTCCAGAACTGATACTGGCTTTGCTACACAGCATCTCCACATGAGAAGTGTGGTGGCCAAAGTAACAAACCTTCAAGGAGTGTGTATTGCACTTCCTGAAAGCAGTTTATATTCTTTTACAAGAAGACCTATTTACATATATTTACTATGTACCATAAATATAGTCTGTGGCTTCCAAAATTATTCAGAAAATTGGTATCCAGTCTACAGTCTTGAGCTACGTTCTCCTGACAACGGCAAGAGTTCGCTTTCCAGACCTCCCCTTACCGTGGGGCCTCATCTATACACCCACTTAGGTTGGGAACAGTCATGCTCCACCAGCAGCCCAGGTTTATCTGACAAACAAACTCAGACAAATGAATCCACACTCTGTGCTACACTGGCAATTTTTTAACTTTGACATGGAAAACTAAGGGTTGTGGCTGTGCCCTCTCTTCCCTACTGCTTTAATAGCACAACTCCACTGCAGTGGAAAACTAACAATTTTCACTTGACATGGACATACCAGAGACAATTGGATGTGGCGTCATCTTGTGAATGTTTCAGAAAGCAGGCTCCAAGGATGGGACTTCACAGTGATCAGAGCTCCCACCCAGGTCCAGTTACTCAGTTCCCTTGTCCTAAAAGGTAATTGCATGAGCCCAACACCTGCAATATGGAAACCAGTGAGATTTTCCATGTGTTCTGTGTCATATTAGTTAGCTGTCCTCCCACCAGTAAGCCATGAAGAAATTGGTGACTATATCTCTGGGGCTAATGATTTCTCATTTTCATTTACTATTTAATTCTAATTGCAAGAAAAGTCAATGATGGGGAACTTGCACGGTTTGGAAATGAGAATGAAGCTGGCATTTGACACCAAGGGTGTTCCCCATTGCTGGCTCTGCATTGCTAAGCCAGCGCTTGCAATAAGAAAAGTCATTTATTTCATGAAACTTCGGACTTGCAGATTGCAAAATCCAAGTTCAGCCACCAAGAGCTTGAACCTACTCCTCTCCTTTCCCCTGTGTGCTGGATAGAGATCTCCAGTGCACATTCCCTCCTCGCCAAAACAGCTGGAGTTCCATCTCACCAGTGCAACACACTGACAGATGCTAGTGACTGCTTGGCTCCAATCTGGTACTGTAACGAAGTAGGCAGACATTTTAAAGTGCTCAGCATCTCTTGTGAAAGTGTGGAAGTGACTTCACACTTCAAAACACACTTCACTTCAAAATCTGAACCATGTCCTACAGGATAAAGCCTATGGCAGAGGGAACTTCTTTGTACCAGCCTACCTGGTGACGAGTAGTACACAGTCGTAGGCACCTTCTACACCTATTTAGTTTTTTGAATACAGGATGAATCTCAGCAAACCTTTTTTTCTGCCAGCTAAGGTCCTGGCCTCTTACATACCTCTTTTGGGGCCTGGCATGGCCCCTGGCGTTTGTTTCATTTCCTGGCTGCTTACCATGAGATGTATTTATAGGACTTCCAGCTCCGCAGAGGCTCTGTTGCCCTGCCTCTGCCATCCAGCAACGACTCAGCTCATGAGGCATGTCCTAGAGCTACAGTCCTAGAGACACGTCCTAGAGCTATCCTGCCTGGATCAGGGTGAAATGGGCTTGCTGTGGCCTTTCCATCTTCAAGATGACAAAAAGATGCTGTGTCTCAGGAGTGCTGCGTTGTGGAAAGCAATGGAGAAATGCAGTGAACTATCTTTGTGAGTTATTTTTACAGCTATGAAAGCAATCAATTGATAAACACACCTTAAGTACATTTTGTGCAGAGAAAATGACTAGACAAAAACAGAGCTGTGTGGTTTCCTAGATAGATATTTCCTGCTGGTTTCAATCATTCGAGTACAGATTCTATACAAAACTTCTAAAAATATTTTGGTTTTCTTATCTTTACCCACTTAAGGTATGTAATAGAGGGACCGTTCAGGACCCTAGCATAAATTTGGTTTGGCAAGTTGTGTTTGGTGTATTGGATTGGATAAGACCCAAACCACAATAAGCAGCCTGGAACCTGCAACATGTTTACTCCAAGGAGTGTTAATGGAAAGGCTTGTTTGATTTATTCTGTTAAATCATATAAAAAGAATTTTTGCAATTAATGGGTGTATGGTGCACAATCAGATTTCTTTTATCAGGGCAAACAGATCCCTCTGGGTCTATTGAAGCCAAGTAATATATCATGCCCACAGTTATGGTGTGGATCTATTTGATCTGCCATGCCATAACTGAAATTGAAAGCAGTAACTTTCATGAGAGCTGGGTCTCTACAAAGTGTCACTTCATTCTCTGGATCTACCCCTCTTTTTTTCTTTAAATTTTGTCTGTGCGCTAGTTTCCTTTTGCTAGCCTCTGCTGAAGCTATCTATGCTGGCTTTTATTTCTCTTGTAATCAGAAAACCTTGTCATTCAGAGCGCAGCAGCATACTTGCATTTTTATAGACAAGTTTTGTAAATAAGCAGAGCTTTTGAATTTTACTAAAATGACCATCCATCTTCCTCTGCACAACGCAACCTCCCCATGCAATTTATATCCAGACTTCATGCAGTACCATTCTGGTCCAAGAAACATATGATGTTTGCACATTTCAGTACCTCTCTATCCACTGTAATCCTCAGCCTTCGATGTAAGTCACTGGCGGTGCCCCTGAGCTTGCTTTGTGATGCTCCAGGTCTGGATACTGCCTCTTCACCCTGCAAGCGAACTGGAGATAGATGAAAACCACTGGTGGTGTATGAGAACATATATATGTGACCCTCCACACCTGGGACCTGGTTCACTGGCTCAAGGTGAAAAGGTATGAGAAGGTGAGAACAGAGCGCAAGTCAAAGGAAAGAAGGGGTCTTTCCTTTGCCATGAGCTGTGCTGGCTCCAACACCTCCTTTTGCACTCAGGACTCCGAAGATGAAGATGCCTCCCTAAAGCAAGGACAGCCATTGCCAGCCCCGGGGTCTAGCTGGATATCAGCCCAGGGCTGTTGTCCCTTGTCATTCAGGCAACAGAAGCAAGCACTGAAGTTGCAAGTCCAAGTCCTGCTGGACCTTAAATACAGTCAAATGCTCCTTCTTCAAAAAGTGCCAAGGAAAGGCATTCACACAAAACAGCATTAGAACAAGCATTCCTCTGGTTGAGTAACCAAGCATTAGAAACACATCGGGCACTATTTCCAGCTCTTCTAAAACCCTACTGTGACCTCCTGGGCCCATGTGATACACTGAAGCCCACCCTATGGGACACCAGAAGGGTGTCCTCACAAGGAGCCCTTCTCTTACTCAGCACAACAGAGCAGATAGAAACGAAGACCACAATCTGACTGTGTACAGAAGCAGAGCTAGGATTTCCTAACAGGCCAGTGTTTGGTTCCACAATGGAAATCATGGTCTTTTTCGCTTGATGCAGCAGAAGCTTTCCACAGAGCTATCAACCCTCCATGGAAAGATGGTGTTTCGCTGCCTTAAAATTGATGATGGGAGCAGACCATCTCCTAAACAAGCCATGTTTATCCCGTAGAGTTATGCCTCTTATTCTTGCATGGCCCTCTCATTATGCTGCTGTTCCCTGTTACTGTGACATGGTTCAGTTCATATCACATTGTTTACATTGTGATTTCTTATTTTCTTTAATATTTTTTTTCCTTACAGAAATGTGCATTCTGCACCACTCTTGGCATGAAGGGTGTCAAGCGAGGTGTATGCATCTCCTCCGTATCTCTCAGTTTGACTCTGGGAGACTTCACTGTAGCTGGAGACCCACAGTCTACCCCCAAGGAGCTAGGTGTGTCTAGCATAAACTCTGCATGAATGCTTTCATAAATCAATATACCTTGATTAAAAACATGCATGTTGCTGGGCTGATTGACAAAAGCTTTTGTAAAAGGTTGTTCTGCGCCTTGGCGGGAGCAGGATATCCTGGAATTTCAGCTGACGTCCATACCCAGCTATTGTGAGGTATAAAGAGACCTTGCCTTACCCGGGCCAGAGGGGAGAGGCTGCAGCAAGGACACCCCTGTCAAGGCATCAGCAGGAGCTGCCAGGTGAGAAACCAGTTCCAAGTAAATGGCTCTTTATGAAACTGTCTTGTCTCTGAGGAAGACCGGGCATTTCTTTTCTGCCAGGGTACCTGCTCTTTGTGACTGGGCTTTTGCTAGATGTAATTGCTGGTTATTACACCACTGAACTGTACCCAAGTGAGGAGGACTGCTTGGCCAAAACAACTACCATGCATAGAGATCTCACGCGATGAAAGGGGCAATGATGGGAGAGAGGGTACCTGCTGCCCCATGGCTACTTCAGATTGCATTTTCCAAGTCACCCACCAGGCTCCAAGTGCATTCAGACCTTCAGATAGAGAGGACCTGCTCTGAAATGCTTCTCTGCCACCTTATCTCCCATCAAACCTAACTGGAGCTCTCGCTGATCCATGCTTGGCTGAAAACATAGACCACTTCATAGTGTATTGAGCAGCTTATCTCTGCATCTCAATGAGCAGTAGGAAACATGCAAACAAATGTTGGAATTCAGCTGCAAGGCAAGCGGTGGAGATAAGTGCAGGCAGATGCAGCTGTTTTTTCTTGATGAGCTCAGCCAGCGAGACAAACTCTCAGAGTCACTCCAGAGGCTCCCAAGCTTCTGCTCAAGCGTCAACCTTAAAGTCATCCCATTTTAAACAGGGAGATGAATGTTTCATGGGCCTCTCTTTTCTTCGCCTGAAGGTTTCGGGTATTTGTCAAGTTCTGCCTTCCTGAGCTGATCCTTTCTCTCTCAGTTGTTGCCAGCCAGAAGCATGCATGCCTTTCTGTTACTGTGTTCCCTCCTTCTCTGCAATGGTGTAACGCTGTCTGTGCAGAAGATCCAGATGCTCCCTGACGACGAAAGCCCAGCGCAGATTTGGATCCCGCAGACTCTCTCTCGAGGTGAGTAAATGGGATGCTTAAGACAGTCCTGAAGCACCCCTGTTTCCCTCTGTCACAGTGACTAGTGTGCACCTCCACACGTATATCCAGACAGGGAAATGTATGAGAGCAGCGGCTGGGAGATTTCCCCACTGCGTTCCCATTGAGAAGCAGAAGCCCAAACCTACCTTTCACAGGTGCCATTTCCACTGTGGCCAAGAGCACTGGTGTGTTTAGCAGGGGAGAAGTCCTCACACTCTGTGCTTGGGACAGGTGCTTTGCTCCAGACCTGGGCTGGGGACAGAGCCAAGAGCCAGGCTGTTATACTGGCTGCTGGTCAGCTGCTGGATCAGCTTTGCAGAGGCTGAGCTCAATAGGCAGCCCCACCAGCAGCCCCTACCCCTACAAAGGCATGCATCATGCTCTGTACATAGGATACCATAGTCACACAGCCAAGCTGCAGCCAACTCAACCCCTCTGCTGTCCACTTTCCTGCCAGCATCATAGGTCAGGCATGGGCAGCAGGTACATCCTCTTCCTCTCTCGGGTCTCCTGAGTGATGCAGGGCGTGAGTAGGGTGCTGTAGCCATTGAAGGGGGCTCCAGACTCAGGTCCAGGCTTTGCTCTATCAAGTAAAATCCAGACACTTCACACCAAAAACACTCTTGTATCCCTCCCCTCCCTAGCCCCCAGCCTGTTTAGCAATCCCTTATTGCAAAAAGCCATATGCAAGCAGCCAGCCTGGTTTGTTTCTTTGGGAGGGTGGATGGGTTCAGGAAGGAACTCTGGGCTCCAGCTTTCCAGTGGCTGGAAATACCTGTCTGTAATCCTAATCCACCACCTGAGCCCTAGCAAGGCTGGGGCTTCACCCCCCTTCCCTATCAGCTGTTTCTTTGCACCTTTCTGCTTGGGGCTCTCTTGGTACCCACAAATACCTTGAGGGTCTGTACACCCTGAGGGAACGTGCCCTGTTTATGCCACCCAATTACACGTGTTCAGCAGAACATCCTCATCCATACTGACGGGGAAATTAACTAAGGATACTCTCAACAGGCTGGGGAGATGACATTGAATGGGTGCAGACATACGAAGAAGGTTTAGCACGATCAAAACACAGGTAATGCTCAATTCTTGTTATGCCAGTTCATATGTTTCAACCGCACAGAACAAAGCTATGTTCTAACATGATGCTTGGACTGTGTATTTTGCTGTATGGTACGGAGGCTGAAAAAGATTTTGGTGAGAGCTCACCTTTTGGGAGGTGAGCAAACGCCCTTGCAGTGCCTCCAGTGTTGCCTTTTCAGTGATACGCCCCTCTGTACCTGGCTGCGTCCACACCTCCCTACTAGCCCTCTTGCTATTGCTTCTCACAATGTAAATGTACCCCTAGAGCAACTCAGTGGCTTAAGTCTTTGCAAGCGCGGTCTCTAAAAGGTCTGAATTGCCTCCCTGCTTGTTTCCTGCAATGTCGTTTCAGCAAGAAGCCACTGATGGTTATTCACCACTTGGAAGAGTGCCCTTACAGCCAAGGTGAGCAAAGCAAACCCTTCCAAACTACCTGGTGGATCTAAATCTATCAGTGCTCATTCCTTACAAAGCATTTGAGCACTTGGCGTGAAGCCTTTCCAGCACATGCAGGGAAAGGTGGAGAGACAGTAAATGCACTGGGGACCCTTTAGAAGGGTTGGGAAATGAAACAGTTGTAAAGTTTTCCGAGGCAGTAACATGCTCTGGGTCAAAACTTCCCTGGCAGAGTCACATGGCTACGAAACAGGCAGGTGGACACCAAGCTTTCCTCCTTTATCCTCTTCCCCACCCCTGATCTCCTGCCAGTTCTCCTTTCTCCTTCCTGCCAGCTCCCAACTCCAGTCCTGGCTCCAGCAAGCATGGAAATCATCAGCTCGTGTGATTAAAGCTTGGGGATGTTGTATCCCCCCAGAAAGAAGCCCTGAAAGTAGACTGTGTGAAGCCAGCAAGGTTACGCATCACACTGCCTCCGTTGCATTGTTTTATACCATGGCTTTGAAGTTACTGGTATCCTGCAAGCAGGGAGAGTCAGACACCGAGAAAATTGTCTTTATAGCCTCATATTCACTGATTCACAGGGACTGCATCTTGCCTTCGGTGGTGTATTTTCATCTGGAGACAAGAACCTTAGAAGTGCAATAGTTTACAGCATTGGAATGCTCAGATATCTTCTAGCCTGCAAGAGCATCTGCCACCATCTGTTTTACACACTTTCTTATGAGGCCTCCTGCCCAAGAGTGTGTCAGACCACTCACTATCACTTGATAACCTCCTCAGTTATCGAGAACAAAGCAAGGTTTGTCAGGGAAGTCTGGCCCCACCATTTCTTATGAAACTTCTGTATTTGTTCCCACAAATGCATACAGCATAAATTGTGCAGGCAACTCCTACGCTCTGTAGCACAGGGCCACAGATGGCCAAGTAAAGCCAAGCCATATACATTCATGACCTGTTCTGCCATTCATGCCATCTGTACACCAGCACTTCAGTTTCTTGATAACTAGGTGTCTTTTGCATTTTACTTTATAAGAACCAAGTCCTCCAAGCTTTTTGTGACATGTGCACATCAGAACGTAGTGCCCGTCATTTACTGTTGGATGTAGGATCAATATAAGATGATGCAAAACCATGAAAAGCAGTGATCTAGATTCTTTTTTTCCACCCAAGTAATGCATTTCTCTTTCTTTTAGCTTTAAGGAAAGCATTTGCTTCTAGCCCAGAGATCCAGCAGATGGCCCAGGAGGACTTTATCATGCTCAATCTGGTGGTAAGTCTGAATTTTAAAATCTTAATCAAAATGTTTACTGGGGAGTGGAATAAGCCACATTAAAAGCAGAAATTGATTCACTTTGCACAGCTTTGAAGTAGTACTTGAAATTCTCTTTTTTCTCCCACTTGTATGGGGATGTACAACAGGGTTTACAAAACACCAGCACAGATACTCCTTGGAGAGGGGGCAAGGAGACACTTCCATACACACAAACACATACTTATTGGCACAGGAATACCATTTTGTATTCTCCAACAACAGGTCATATTCTGATACAATAAAAAATTACCCAGTCATCAGGCTTTCTGAGTTACCTGCCTGGGGTTTCTGTTCTCATCCCCAAGCATCTGGCATGGGACAACTTGGACAGAACAGGGAAACTCTGTATTTGATCACACCAGAATTGTTGTAGGTAGACAAGGCAAGCTCAGCTGGTTCAGTCCATTTCTAGCGC
Source organism: Nipponia nippon (assembly GCF_047370975.1). NCBI lineage: Eukaryota > Metazoa > Chordata > Aves > Pelecaniformes > Threskiornithidae > Nipponia > Nipponia nippon. Next base: position 58,577,328 of record NW_028262369.1, read on the forward strand.
TCGAACATTTACCTGTCACTAAGAGGCTATCTAACTCCAACAGCATTCCAGCAGCGATGACAACATGGCACCTGATGGCCATTACGTCCCTCAGATCCTCTTTGTGGGTGAGTCTCTGGGGTCAGGGGAATATCAGGGCAACGTTTTTTCTGTATGGTCCCCACTGAATTCAAGTTGCTCCAAGTAATAGCTCTTATTCTTTTGACCACTGAAGCTGTAGGAGTAACCCAGACTTTCAAAAGGAACAGCTTAACTGGAAAAACCCAAATTGTTCAGCAATCGGAGCTTAAGTTGGGCATCCAAAAACACTACCATCTTTTTAAAAACAGGACCACAACAGTCTTATTCTACTAGTGGAAATGAGCAGCATGTCATTGCTATTAACGGCTAACGTATATCCTCTAAGAGTTTAGTCCTGCCTGCGTGACACCGTGCCACAACATCTCAATAAAGCCTCTTACTCCAAGACTTTTGAAGGGCAGAGCAAAGGCCCATCACTGACCGTGACCAACAACGAGACAAAAGGCAAACTTACCATCAAACTGCTGGGTACGAAGGGGACAATGGGCAATAATCTTGAGTCACCAGACGAGGCTTGTATGTAGAGGATCTACGCGTGGTGGGTTCCAGAAGTAGACTTCCTTCATTAACTTACAGCTGCGTAGAGCCTGGTGCTTCAAGGTGGCCATGAAAAGGCTAATCAACGCCATTTTAAAAGGCTTTGATCCTCACAAAATTATAGAATCATAAAATGGTTTGGGTTGGAAGGGACCTTAAAAATCATCTAGTTCCAACCCCCTGCCATGGGCAGGGACACCTTCCACTAGACCAGGTTGCTCAAAGTCCCATCCAACCTGGCCTTGAACACTTCCAGGGATGGGGAATCCACAACTTCTCTGGGCAACCTGTTCTAGTAGCTCACCACCACCCTGCTTCACAAAGCCGGAGTTGCTAATATCTTGTATTTTTTTCCCCTCAAGATCCTTCAATGACAGTTCGAGCTGATCTAACTGGCAGATATGGGAACAGGATGAACTTATGAACCAGAAGATATTTCGACCTGTGAGTGAAATGGGCACTTTTATGATCCCTTTTTAGCCATCTCAAGTTTATACACGACAAATGTGGTTAAAGGAAGAGGGTATAAGAGAATCTTGAGAAATGCTGGATCTATTTCTGCTCAAAGCCCTTTATAAACATGAATGAAGTAAACTTAGTGCAAGCACCTTCTGGGAAAAAACGTTGCTGAATATTTCTGAAGAACTGGGCAGTAAAGTACAGGGAGAGTTGTCCTCAGTATCTGAACCCTGCTGGTGGAGTTCCCAAATGCTGTCTAAATTTGGCCCCAAAACCCCACCACTTCAGTTGAAGGCATTTGCAGACTTGAGTGTGGTGCTGCTCTGCTTCATAAACCAAACGCAGAAGCTGTTTCAATGCTTCTTGCCCTAGGGGTAACCAAAGTTTAAAAATACATCTTCCAGGAGGACTGGAATTCATTCCCAAGGGTTGGTGTCTCTGCACTCCCCTCTCCTGGCTGCCCACTTCAATAACACTTAGAGAATTGCATTTTTCTGAGGTCTCGATCCCCAGATCATAGCAAGTTGGATGAGCCAGATTCAAAAGCTGTGGGTAACAGAACAAGCCCTTTCCCACAGAAAAGCAGATTAACAACAATCCTGTGATCTGGGTTCACAGTCCTCTTCCTAGTTTTTCCACTCAGACAAAGCTTTGAACCTCACGGGATGCCTGCAGAATGCAGAAAGGAGCATCTGTACCACCCACGAACTCCATCAGATGAAGTTGTGTATTCTAATGGTACTCTGCCCCTGGAGCACGATTAAAACACAGCATTATATACAGATCATTCTTCTCCCAAATCAGTGGCTTAATATTTTCTAGAAGCTGATCACTAATTGCAGTGAAAACTTGTTACTGAGACAAAATAACTAGTCAAAACTACTCATTAAAATTGAAAAAAAAAATTTCTAAAGACCTTTTAGAAGTCTAGCTATCCAGAGTGGCTTTAATTGCTGACCTTAAGCTGCGTAGATGTAGGCATCTTCCCTCTCACTTTTAGTATCTTCAGTGCTTTCTCCGCAGTGATTGAAAACATGAGACAAGCGAAGCTGCTTCTGCACACAGAGCTCTGAGCAAGGGGCAGCACCGATCCCACGGGCGGACGGAGCCAACAGCCCCGGGAGTGCCAAGCGACGCAGCACAGCACACGGGTGCCGTCCTCGCACCTTCCCTCGCAGACCTCTTGCCAAGAAGCCACAGTCATGAGAACTCGGTGCAGCCCATGGTGCAATAGATACCCAGAATGAGACACCACCCGCAGATTTTTAGGTAGCAGTTTATCTTAATGACTTTATCATCATCATTAATAGAGAAGAGTTTTCTTTCATAGTGTTTACAAACTCTTCTTTACCCCAATTAGCATTATTCTGGAAAGAATACTTAGATTATAAATACATTTTCTAAATTTGTCCTGTGTATGCCTAGCTACCTTGTACTTGTTACAGTGATTTTTCCACAGCACAATTGCCTTTTTTTTTTTCCTATTTTTAAGCCATAATTCTTTTAGTTTGAAATCCTTTTAGTATAGTAAGAAATAAAAGCGTGCAGCTATAGTCTATATTAAGATATGTTTTGTATTTTTATTCTTTGTGAATTGCCAGACTCACTAATGTGAATTTCAGAAAATTGTTTTATTACTATTTGTTAAAACTTTTGCTGTATAATTCAAACAACAAAATTAAAGGATCAGCACGTTTCCTTTCCAAATTCCCTTTCCTTGTTCTCCACATTATTTTATGTGCACAGCCATAGTAAAAAAATTTATACTCTGCAGAACTAAGCAAGTCCCTTTTATCACAACCTGGCCATTGACCAAGATCACTCAGCCACAAGCCACGCACGCCGAGTCTATGATATGAAAATCAATCTGTTTACGAGCAAAAGGGCTGGCGGGTGGCAGGAGGGTTAAACTGCTTTAGGCATTAAGAACACAGGTGTAATTCACAGCAGTCCCTGGGAGCTGTTCCATAAGCACGGGCTGCTGGCAGGGACTGACAGTCAAAATGTGGCTCTGGCCAGCCATGGCAGGCAGAGGTGGGTACGGCAGCAGAATTACACAGTGGCCTCGCCAGCTTCTGCATGAAACACAGAAGATTGTGTCTGTTCTGAAGTGATCAGCGATTCCCTGTGATCACTAGGGAAAAGGGAATTAAAGAGGAATTTGATGAGAAGACCCGCAGCAGATTGAGCCCCTGGGAGAAGTTGCAGACAAGGCAAATAAAAGGGCAAATAAAGAGAGGGATGAGTCATAGGGGAGAAGAGCAACCCTGGGGTTACCCGGCAGAGACAGGAGGGCTGGTACGAGCGCAGAGCAGAGGCGGGGGCAGTTCAGACAGGGCGGTGATGGGCTGAGTACTGCCACAGGACCCGGGGCGGTTGGAGGGGAGCGCCCCGGCGGGTACCTGCCTGAGGGTGGCTGCGGAGGGGCAGAAGGCACCTCAGGACCCAGCGAGCAACACCTGCCCAGGGCTCGGATGCTACCGCAGAGTAAATGCATGCAGGAAATTAAACACAGTTAATCCATGGAACCAGTAACAGTTACTTACCTCCAGTAAAACCTGTCAGCAATGAAGCAAGCACAACCGCCTAAGGCCAGTTTGGTTTCCTTTTTTCTAAATACATTTCTTCTACATTCTAGCAAAAGCCAGTGTTTAGGCCCTACTGATCACCATCTGAATACAACCACCAGAATCAAAATCTGTTTGGGCTGCAGTTAAAGTTTATGGGAAAGCTTTGTAGTGCAGGAATTTATAGATTTGTTAACCACGAAGCTGATACCCACAAACTAGCAAGAAGATCGATGCTCTTACAAGGCATGAACGCCTAGATCAAACAGCAGCAGAAGCAGAAGGACTTGCAAACTCCATTCAATAAACACAGCTGATGAGCCTCCACTGCCCAGCAGTAACAAAGATTCATGGAAAGAGCTGTGTCATTATCATGTCCTTTGCATTTATCTGCACACGGAGGTGCGCTGACCAAGGGCCAGTCAGAAAACAGAAAAACAACAGTTTAGTTGTTAGTTTTCCAGCCACTGACTCCAGGGCTGGGAGCTCACACCTCTTGGTCTCTCTGAGCTCGCTTGAAACTCAGCTTGGTATTGTTTCCTCCAGATGTGGTGGCCTTGGGTACAGCAAGGGCTGAAGATTAACTCCTCAATTAGAGGCAAGTTCAGCAGAAGTGTTGGCAAAATCCCAAAACTGCCTCTAACCATGCTAGAGGGCACCCCTGCCACCCCAATCCCTTCAGCTTCAGGGAAACAGCCAAAGCAGCCAGCAAGTCCCAGAACCAGGGAGCTTCTTCCGAGCGCAGCCCGCGGCCTCTGCGCCATCGCTCACCTCTCCCGGTTACATCGCTCTGCACCGTTGCTCTTCCTTCTTGGGGTCTGAACCTGCAACACCCTTCAGCACCCGACGGCTCTGTTCAGTGGCCGCTGAGGAAGAATGAAATTGAGCAAGGACGACTTAGCTTTTTAAACGGGCTGCTTCCTCCTGCTCCGCAGTCACTTCTGCAAACTGGAATGAGTTATGAGGAAAAGAAAAAGAAAACACACAATTTTCTCAGAAGAAGATTCCCACAGCTGAACACTTGCTCTTTTACAAGGACTGCACCAGGAGCAGATACAAAAGATAACCATTCCTTAGCAATCCCTGTTTCTTACTTCATGCAGAGCCACAGTCCTCTAGATGATTTATGCTAGTTGCCTTAAAAATAGACCAGATTAACACGTTTGTGCTCAAAATACGGAGTTGAAATAATGGGCAGTTAATACTAGACCATGCTTTCTGAAAGAGAAGAACACAAGCTAAAAATCACTTTAACTTGCATCAAAATCCCAGCGCTCCAACGGAACCCAGGTCTCTGCACAGTGCAGCCCTAGCTGGCTTGGGGAAACTCCTCGCACAGAAATCGGAATGCTGTCGTAGGAAGAGATTCCGAAATGAAAGCTTAATGAAGGTTGTGCCATCCAATGTTAGAAACCAATTTGTGCCATTCCCTATAAATGTATCAGTGATGCATACAAAGACAAATCAAACAGACATATAGAAATGACTTTTTATTTTGTGAAGAACACTTGAAAAATAAAGATGAAAGCTTCTCCAGGCTTTGGAATATAACCGTCAAACTGTGGAATCACAAAGACTCCATTTTAAAAAGGTGTTCCCTCTCCCCACCCCCATTTTTAATGAACTCTCTCCTTGTGGAACGATGCACAATAGTTTTAAGGAAAAAATATGCATTTTGAGCCAACATTAGAAACAATCCAAGATTGGTTCAGTGCAGGCGCTGCTACATTACACTTGAACAAAGGCACATACTAAAATCCCCCACGTTACTACTCGTAATCCATATTTAAATTTCTCCAAACTTTGTGTTTTCAAGAAAAGACTAGAGTTATTAAAAGTAGGTGGGAAGGCTGAGCTCAATACAGCTGTCCAGCACGGAACTGGAGGAATTAAAGTGACAGCAAAGTAAGTGCAATGCGATGGAACAATCTGCAAACACAAACCTTTCTTGCTTACCTTAATAATCAGCATGTGTGATCATTTCTGGCTTGCAAGAATACTTGTTGATATGGAAGAAGGCGACACAAAACAAGATGGGGAAAGCAACTGCCTGCCCTCACCTCAGTCAGAAAATCTATCCATAAAACTAGGATTTCAAGATTCAAGTAAAGCCTACCTACAACCAAAACAGTAAGGAAATTAAAATATCTCCTTCTTGAATGAGTCGGCCCAAGAAATCACAGAAGCACCTGCTGAATTTTAAAGATATGCAAAGAAATAAATACTAATTATAGGCTTTGAGCTGCTTTTGGCTTTTTGTTTTTTTGCTGATAGCTGAGAGTGTCAGTTTTTGTCTTGAAGCTGTCTGAAATACCAGAATATTGTTAACCTATAAAAGGTAAATGAGAGATCTTCTCACATTAGCCAAAATTTTAGTAGTCTGCTGTGCTGGCATCTTCTTCTACAATATCTTCTACACATAAACGAAACAGGTTAAACGTTCACAGTAGCCCCCAAAAGTGACTTGTATTTTGTCCTCTCATTATCGCAGTTTTAATTAAGGATATTTCAGGCTATGTTTGAAAGTTATTTTTGAGCAATCGCTTTGCTCATTTCAGAACAGGTTTCTGGACATTTGTGCAGTTCGACAAGGCTCTGCAGCGCGTTTGATAGCAGACTTCACTCGATATGGCAATCCACTTGCACAGGTTCCCAGCCGTAAAAGGCAAACACGTTAGATGCCACCAGCACCTGACTGCTGCACAGAAATGTTTGTGCGTTATCTTCCACTGTTCCATTTTCACCTTATCATTCAAAACATGTTTAGAACTTGATTATGAACAGTTAACTCTGTTAAGAGTTTGGGTTAATTTGTCAGTACTAGCTGTGCTCAAAGAAAGTTCTGAACCTGACAGAAAATTACGTTACCAATAGTCACATACAGTGGGGGAAACAGTTTCAGTATTGTAAGCGTTAGAAAAGTTTCAATAAAGATGCTGAAACATCAGCTTCTGGTAAACCCTGATTCCCAGCCTCAGGGGTAAGAAAAATATGGTCTCTCATCAGCTAGTTACACACGTTCTCAACCTTGAGATCCAATCTCACAAGCATTTAGTAAACATTTTACTTAAGAACCTTTGATACTGAGTTCAGCTGGTAGTCAGCCGCATACACCCCCTTCTGTTACAGAGGCTGTAAGTCAGCTGTGTGACGCCAAGAGAAACTTTCTTTTTCTCCAATGCAACAAGGAATATTAGAACAACTGAAAAGGTAAGAAATGAGGGAAAGTCCTCTGAATAAGAGTACTGAAAATAAATACAAGCCTTTTTCCTGAGTACAATAAAACCCACTTAAGACCAAATATCAGATCCGCCAATTTTTTCTGTTTTGTTTGTTAATGAAGCTTATGGACAACAAAAAAGCCCTAGCAACTTTAAAATTTAAGGTTACCGCACTGTGTTCCATATCACAAAAGGTCTTCAGGTTTGAGAGCTTGACTGATTCTGAACTTGCTCTTTTTTGAGCCAATTTAGTACACTTTGTCCAGAAATTTCTACATTTCCTTCATTCCTGAAATCTGACTCAGTCTACTACAGACTTAGGTTTATATATAATGAGACAAAAGCAAATTCTGGTATCACTAGTAACTTCAGTGATCAGAGATGGAAAAAAAATTCTAAAGAGAGATGATTATGACTGCATTAAAAACCCAGCAAACTCTGTAGTGATGGTGCAAGACATCAGCATCTAACAAAAAAAAAAAAAGCAGCAAGCATTTAGGGTGATTACAAAACAGTCACCAAAAGGTTATACAATATATTAATCAGTTTTCTCATGGATAAAGTGCATTTACCTAGCCTGAGAATAAGCACCACATTGATAAAGGGATGCTAAAGCACTTCCCCAAGAGAGATTAGAAGAAAACCAGAGTTATCCTGAATCCTATATCCAGTTTGTCTCGGTGATTCTTGAAGACACTTCGGGAAAGACCCTCTTGCTGGTCCAGCTGAGGTACTCCATTCCAATTGAGTACATCGGTAGTACAGTCTGGTCAGCAACTCATCTCCTGGTACTATCTGAAGACGCCCACATTGATAGAAAGAGCCACTTCTGGTTTACGGTGCTTAATATTCAGCTTCTCCTCAGAGAAAACATGGTCCTGTAAGCGTTCGGCTTGCCGACTATTACAAAAACAAAAAAATTAAGATGCCTAGTATTAGCGTTGAGCCTTAGCACCAACAGCAGCATAAGCCTGGACTGGAACCTGATTTCCACTTAGTTGTAAGAATGACATTGCAAGCTCACACTTACAACCTGTGCAGGGCCAGTGCAGCCAAGGAGTTAATTTTTCATCTCCAGAGGCAGTGACAACTGTTGTGGTGTGTTGCAAGAGGAAAAACTGAGGCTCGGTGTAGGAACATGGCACTGACAGCCAGGAGTTTGAATTACCTGAGCACTTCCTTCAGGACTACTGGAATTGTGTGCTCTAAGAGCACCCAGCTTGCACTGTCCCCAAAAATTATCCAGGTATCAAGCTAGTCCAAGAAGCAGCAAAGAACAGTTTGCATATTTTAAAGAAAAATAAGTGTAAATATTCAATACCTTTTCTTTTTTTCTAATGCAAGCTGCCTTTGTTTCTCTTTTCCAACGTCATCTCTCACTGTGCTGAAGTCCTTAGTGTCATCAAGGAGAAGATTCTGTTGTGAAAAAGGATTTCGTAGATGAAAATTATAAGCTCAAATTGTTTCCCACATGTTGCTCAGTTTACACAATTAATTTTCAAAGCATTTCCTCTAACTAGTTTTACAGCAATTAACTTCAAGTTAACTAACTGTCAAAGATTCAAAAAGGCAAAAAAATTTTTTAGACTCCTCTGTTTAGTTTTTGTATTTAACAGTGAATTTGCCTTATTCGGAGATTTCTCTCCATAGTCTTTTCACGTACTGCTTTAAAACCATACAGCGAGTATGTTCTTTCAGAGGTCTCCTAAATAAGCCTTATTGCTAATTCAGAGCTCAATAGGCTGCTGTGTAATTCTTTTTTAAATAATGAAATAGATCTATAATAATTTTTTGGAAACTATAATGGGTTTAAATTTACAATATGATTTTCAAAGGGCACTGCTCTTGGATTTTACTCTGAGTTGGAAAAAAGAACCCCAGCCAATAAAACAAGGGCAAGAAAAAAAATCCAGTTTCTTCTGGATAGTGTTTAAGCAGAGAGCAGAAACTGACTGCTTGCACTGGCTGAGAGCTGCACAAGATCCTCTAAGGTATTGCCCTCTAGTGCCAGTACTGAGACAGAAGGCGAAAAGCATGAGACTTCCATCAGGTTGATAAAGAACAGGAGAAAAAGGAGAAAAAAACACCAGTAGCAATAAATTTCCTATCCACACAACGTACTGTCCAGATTCACATACCAATACTTTCATAGAGATGTAGCGGGATGCAGGAAAACCAGGAAGAAATTAAGATACTGCAAAGGGGATAGTGCCTGAACCTAATCCTGGTGCAACAATTAAAGCCAAGCTAATTTACCTTCACCCCAATAATATCTCCATCTTTCAGGTGATAAGGTGCTGACTGTAAACTCTCCTGTTTTTTCTTCCGTTTCCTCTTTGAAATTTGCTGTGTCTGAATAAAATCAAAAGCAGAAGATTCGTACATGGCAGATTTCAGAAATCTGCTTAAATACATATGCTCAAGAGCTGCAGCGCAAACCAACACATACTTCTCTCAAACAACTGTTGGATTCTGTCATTCCAGATCTTACCCAGCTCGACATTGGCAGCCACTCAAATTTTTCAGGGAAGTATTTGGCTATTTCAATTTTATCTACAGGAAGACAATAGTGAGAAGCCACTCGTTGCCTCAGTGCCCAGGTTGTGCATTCTTTGGAGATATCCCACACCAAATCTGTGGAGTCATAGTAGTCCCTCTTCCCTGGTATGCCCATCTGGACTCGAAGCAGCAGTTCGTGGGGGCTGTCATCAGGAAGAGAAAATAGACCGTTCTTGTGAGTCATGCTTTCAGAATTCCCATCCAGAATTCCCAGTTTTCACTCCCCTCCTGCCCTCCCTCATTTTTGTTTGTAGAAAACAAAAAATAAACTCCAAAATATTCTCACATACTGACATCTGTAATCCTGACAGACAGTTTAAGTTAAAAGCTGCTCAATTAAGTCTTATCTCAAATGCACTGCCGTAAGAAATAAGTATCTTGAGATCTTACCCCAAATGCTCTTCTTTTTGCAAAGGTTCAATGCAGATTTCCACTCTGGCACCCAGCTTATAGTCACTGAAAACAAAACAAAGATTATACACATTTCCAGGCATATATTCTAAGTTCCTGAGTAGAAAAATCACAGTTCTAGTCAAGCAGACCTGTGCTTATCTGGAAAACCAAAGCAAGAGGCTATCGGAATAAAAATGAAAAACTCAGAAAAGGACAAAAATTGCACTTAAAAAGACCTAAAATAAAGCTTAGCAGAATAAGCATGGTATGACCTACTTATGCTCACACCTCTCCCTTCCACAGCTCTCAAGTTAAAAAACATGCTCAGCAAAAAACTGAAGTAACCAGAAACAAGTTTTCTGTTTGTGTTTGACTGAGCTGATTTATTTCTCCACCAATCCATCTCACAATCCAGTCAACAGTCACTCTGTTGCAATGATACTTGCGCATTCAATAAGAAACTTACTTGAGTTGCTGCTTGTTGTTTCGTAAAAGCTTGCCTGGACGCTTACTGTCCACTGTCCATGCTCTGAGAAATGAGGGCAGTGGGACAATCTGCTCCTGGCAACATGGTAAGGTCATAGCCTGAAAAAAAGAAATATTTCTTCAATAATTTTAGCAGCCAGTCTCCTTGGAAAAAAAGAAAACCACTTGATTAATTCTCAGTGCAATACAGAAGCAATCAGAAATAGGGCAAGGTATTTAGATTTATTCCACACCAGCTATTGCTTGTGACTTACAGGTAGTGGCTATGATCAACATATTTGCTTTTCAACCTCAAAGCAAGTTGGACTTCATTCCCTCCCAACATTTCTCAAAAATACTGAATTTCTTTTTTTAACCAAAAATTGTGTAACTGGGAGGGAATGAGGCTGACAGAATCATTACCCCAACCTCTAGCCAAGTGCTGAGCAAGCTCCTTTAATCCCTTTTCAAGGACACAATACTCTTTCCATGCTAAGACAATTCTCGTTGTTCACAAGATGCAAATGGTCAGTTTTTCATAGCAGTAGTTTGCCAGAGACTGAAACGGAAGTCGGACCCAAAAGAGTAAGCGTTGGTATGGATCAGAATCAGATGAGATATCCTTCCCCACGCATTTTAAGTAGAACAACCAACTGGCTAAACAATAAAGAGCCTTATGATAGGATTGGTTTATGTCTTTGTGGTTTTGGTGTTGTGGGGTTTTTTTCGTTAGGCTTTTGTTGGTTTTTTTTGTTTTGGTTTGTTTTTTTTTGTTTTGGTTCAGGTTTTTTTAGTGTATTAAAATCATACTTTTATGGTTAAAAAAAGCATAAAAAGGCACCTTAGTTTCTGGCCAAAGAAACTAAGCTATACTTTCCTGAATGACAAACATGACCTTCTGTGCATCAAAAGCAATTCTTTATTCATTAGATTCAACATACAAAAAAAAAAAAAAAAAAAGGACGCAGAAAACTAATACAGGAACAATGTGGAAATGGAAAGTGGCTTTTTAGGAAGTGCTTGTATGTGTGTGCTTCTCATGAAGAATTTTTACATTGTGAAATAAAGATAGGGCTGCAAGCCAAAGTTCCAGATGAAGTGCAACAAGGCTTTTGCAGGTCAGGACACATGACAGGTAGAATGGCAACTGCAGGGGACATACTAAGGAAGTCTCTGAGCTACATGCTCCAACTGCCTCTTGGTACTTACCACTGAACATGGCATATAAGCAAATGCCATATCAGAACATACTGGAGACAAGGGAAAAGGAAATAAAAAATAGGTATTAATAGAGCTCAGTTAATCACAGTGTTGCTGTACATTTCCAATACAGAAGAACATCTAACCTGCATCTTCAGATCTTCCAAAGAAGCTTCTCCTGCTATTTCTATACTGCCAGCATAAGAAAGATCCATGTCTGTGTGGATGTATTCTGGTGAATCTTTAGATGGGGAGGAAAAGGGGAGAGGAAGAAAGAAACAACAGAAGAGTCAACATGACTTTGTTTATCGTCCTAAGAGGTAACAGTCACTTCACGGTGAGATTTCACTTAGAGAAGGGACCTGACCTCAATTTTTTTTGAAGGACAGTTAAAGAAACATAATATACAGTTGATACAATACATTCTGTTAGTTGCCAAACAGGAATAGTTCAAACTGATCCTATATTGCAAATTTTAAAACTGAGACCAGTTATTCACATTGGTAAACAGTATAAGTTATTGGTTATGACTCTGAAATATAGGGTATGTTGTGAGGAAAGTTAAATCTGCTCTTACCTATGCTACTGAAATCATCAGGGAAGAAAGTAAAACTCAGAAAAAGTTTGAGAGAAAAGAAGAAAAATGCAAATAAACCTTCTAAAAGGAGAGGGGTCCTGCTCTGCAACACAACTCAGTAGCGAAGGAAGAATATTTTTCCTGTAGCAAGCAAAATCAGTTTCTTTCCCATTTTCCAATTCACAGTTGTCCCCACTTCATTGTCTTCTTCCTTCTCAACCCTCACTTGACTTTCCTACCCTAGCTGGTTTTTGATTTGGATTTGACCTTTAGAAGAACAAACGCAGGTTAAAATACTGTATGTAATGTCTTTTATTCTATGTAAGATTTACCGATAGCTCCTGTTAAAGCTTCTCAAAATGAAACATAGCCTAAAGTGAATTAAATAAGTTATTAGGAGTCTGGCATTTGAAACCAATCACCTGTATGCTCTTTGAATAGATGCTTTACAATACTGCCACTGCCTTCAGGTATGGAGAAGCCATTTTATTTACTTGACAAGTAAAGAGCCCCTGCTTCAAAATTTAGTGGAAGTCTTACCCTTGACCAAATATAGCTAAGGAACGTCAGAACAGTACCACTCAGCATTTGTGGCCTTGTAAAAAAGTGCATCTGTCTCCTAAGTGGCTCCTTTCACTATAAACTTGCTGAAACTTTTACAGTCACTCATAGGTTTCAGAAAGATTTTAAGGTTTTGGATTAAAATTCTGGTTTTGACTCAAAGCCCTCAGTGCAATCACAATCAGGCCATATGATTCCTTTCAAAACCTGATCAAGCTCACCTCCTGCAGGAGACACCTGCAAAGCATCCATCCTGCAGGTCATCCCATTCACTTGGTCTTGTGCATTCTCTCCATGTTTCATATGACTTGAAGACTTGAACCACCAGATGGGTATTTTCAGGAAACCCTGCAAAGTGAACAGAAAGTACTGAGTAGCTCATGTGTTCCAATGTAGACAAATGAACAATTTCACCTTCATCTCAGGAAGAAGGAAAAGACTGGTTCAAATCTGAGCTTTTAGAAAGGCACTGGCATTCATCTAAGATCACACATCATCAGCTCTCACTTCCTACTTTTATACGGACTAGAGTTCTATGTAATCCATACAGGGGGTAAATATCAGATGCTTTAAGACGATTTGGGAAGAACTCCAATATCTGCTGGATAAATTGGGAATCTTGTAACACTATGTCTCTGCAGAAAAGCTTCAGCATGAGACTCACGAGAGCACAATCTATGTGAAAACACAAGTTCAGGAGGGAAGGGGTTGATGGAAAGGGAGACAGGCGTACCACAGTTGTCAAACTAGATTAGGACTGTAACCAGTCCTATAACATGCCTACAGCAATAATCAATATCAGTGACCTCCCATAACGCCCCCTGCAACCATCCCTAGAAGATATCTCTTGGCAATGTGCAACAGTTCAAGTTTGTCCTAGGACCTGACTGATGTTATTTTTGAAGATATTCACTTGCAAAGAATCCCTCTGACAGGCTCCTCGCGTCACGCCAGCACCACAGCCCCAAGGATGCCAGGCCCTCTCCTCCCCTCTCCCTCAGGGCTCAGCGCAGAAGAGATGGCACCTCTCCACACTCCAGGGGCAGGGCCAGGGGACGTGGAGGAAGGGCCCATGCAACACTTGGCAATCGGCAATTCTTTTAGGGTGTGCTGGGAGACCATGCACAGGGCAACTGCGCCTGCAGGATGTCTGAATGCTTTGCCCCCTTCTCAACCACTGTCGGGCATGGGGGCCTGCACTATGTGCACCTACCGGGTAGGTAGGGGGGTCACTGAGGACCCCTGACCCTCCTGGAACACTGTTGCCACCATCTCATCCAGGGAACCCCAGGCATGGGACGAGGAGTACAAATCTGAAGGCAAACACTTCAGAGTTCCTCTATTTTTATGATTGTGTGAGGAAGCAGTAATATGAGAGCTGAGCCTTCGCAAGAACCTGGCATTCCAGAAATACTGATTTCCTCCGGATCTGTTAACCTTAACACACTTCTAGGCAAAGAAGCTGCAATGGGCAAGCCTTTTACTACAGAAGTTGAAAGAAGAATAAATACCGACAGACTAAGAATATATGATAAATGTTGATTGTCAAGGCTGTCAAACTACAAAAAGCATTATTCATTCTTGCCAACCAGAGTTTTTCCAACGGAAGGATTTTTAAAATAAGCAAGAGGGGGAAAAAAAAGAAAGGACTATCATATTCAAGTCTCCAGATGCTGTCAGCTGACTAAAGAACACAATCTCTCTCGTTTTACCTTTGGTGGAAGCTTTCCTTCAGTGATAACCAAAGTATCTCCTCTGCAAACATTAAGTTCCTTCAGAGTGGCATTCTGTAGGAAGAGAAAGCACAGTACCCTTGTAAGTCTACATGTTCTTGTGCTTTGTTTCCTAAAGTTATGTTGGTGGTTTTTTAAGCCATGCACAGGTCCAAGGTGTTTTGCTTTCCACCAGAGCACAGAGATATCCATTTAACACCCACCGCTTGGAGACACCTTTGCAGCAGCACACAAGTATTGCACCTACAGGAGTCTGCTCTGCAGGAGTCCTTCCAGAGCATCCTCTTGAGCTATGGACTTCCTGAGCACCTCCACAGCTGACCAACTGACACCTCATGCTTCTTGATAGATGTATCTTTAGATAGAAGAGTGTGGCCAGCAGGTCGAGGGAGGTTATCCTTGCCCTCTACTCTGCCCTGGTGAGGCCACATCTGGAGTACTGTGTCTGGTTCTGGGCTCCCCAGTTCAAGACAGACAAGGAACTACTGGAGAGAGGCCAGCGGAGGGCTATGAAGATGATTAGGGGCCTAGAGCATCTCTCTCATGAGGAAAGGCTGAGAGAGCTGGGTCTGTTTAGCCTAGAGAAGAGGAGACTGACAAGGAATCTTACAAATATCTTAAGGGCGGGTGTCAGGCAGATGGGGCCAGGCTGTTTTCAGTGGTGCCCAGTGACAGGAGAAGGAGCAATGGGCACAAACTGAAACACAGGAAGTTCCACCTGAATACGAGGAAAAATTTCTCTACTTTGAGGGTGACAGAGCAATGGAACAGGCTGCCCAGAGAGGCTGCAGAATCTCCTTCTCTGGAGATACTCAAAACCCACCTGGACGCCATCCTGTGCAACCTGCTCTAGGTGAACCTGCTTTAGCAGCGGGGTTGGACTAGATCTCCAGAGGTCCGTTCCAACCCCAACCATTCTGTGATCTTTAATGCACGGAAAACCTAGCCTTTGGAAAAAACTGTGTGGATATGGCTTAATCCTAGTCCCTGGAAATAAGAGGCAGGTGCACAAGATTTGCATTTTAACCATAGGTATCCCAACACTGCCTTCAGAAGGCCCTGTGAAAATAAAACAGTGCGTGTACTCATGTAGCACACACAAAACCACCACACATCTGCTTTAATGCAGCTCTCTTCAGGGAAAGCCTCTACAGGAAAATGGAGTAAACAAACTACCGCATGATTCAAGTAAAAAATAGGATCCTTACTTCCTGACTTAGTGCTTCCCCTGCTTCATAGCACCAGTCAATCCTTCTCAAATGCCAGTTGTCCCCTACCAAAAGACAAAAACATACATATGAAAAACTAATTAGCCAAAAATGCTGTTTTGAAAAAACATTACAAAATTCTTAGTAAGTGTCAAGGGGTTCATTTGCTTGTTTTGTGGTTGTTTGTTTTTCAAACACAACTCTGACAAACTGAATGAAGTACCACCTTCGTGTCCTTCCCCAGATCCTAGAAACATTTTGTTGTCTGGAAATGGTCTTCTCTTATTTTTATAAACGTCTCTTCCTCACCTACCTAAATAATTTCCCTGGTTTAAGAGGAAAGGGAAGGAATTGGTTTGATGACACTTAAGGGAGGGAAAAAAAAAAAAAGCACTGCAGAGGAAAGAAAATTAAAATGTTGAGAGGGGAAAAAATGTCTGGAAACACTGGGTGTGAATTGATGATGAAATTCCCATGTCAATATACCATTTGAATCAATGACAGGCTCCTTAAAATGAAAACTATACTTTAAAGGAAAAATCCAACTTCCCCTCCCCAACTGTCTACCAGGAGACTTCACTCACACTGGACAAAAAAAAAAAAAGATGGTGTATTCCAGAAACTACGATACTTTAGATTTAGCACCTATATATAAAGCGCACTAGGAACAGAAAGAACAAATCCAATTGAACTTTGACCAAAGTTATTGTTATTGACATTTATTTGAGCAAAATAACTGATGAAAATACACTTTATTCTTTGCAAGGTACAAAATTTGACTTTCATAATAAAAAAAAAAAACCAAGCCCAGAAGGAATCTTGTCAATAAATTGGGGGGAGGGGAGGGGGAATACTTTGCAGTCTTTTTAAATAACATCAAAATCCACTGAAGTCTAACATTTCTTTGAATGAGAGCAGTCAGATCACAAATCTCTACACAAGGCCAAATTCAATTTTTCAAGAATGGTAATATAAAATAAAGCAATAAAAACAGAACCATTGCTGCTTGGCAGTAAACCTACACTATAGGGAAATAAAAAAGGTTAAGTTTATATTTTCAAGACAGTATTAACTACTTCAACTCATACGTACATGTACACAAGAGCACAATATTTAGTTTTCATTTGGACTACACAATGTATATCCTGACAGTAATGTGTTTCAGGTGAACTTTTATGGTTTTTGGAGCGTGGCTGAATTTCCAGCCCATCACTCCACTGTAACACAAATTCAGTATTCAATGAATGTTTAGAACAAAAGCTGGAAAACGATGCCACTCCCAAGTCTCTTTTCCTCCTTCCTCCCCATCAGCATCAAGGGAAAGAGATGTTCAGCCAGGAGATTCACGTGTGATGCTAGTGTTGTCTATATCTCTTACTTAATCCTCACATAAAAGCTTAGGAACAAGAACCGCTACCACTCAGATTCCCAAATAATAGCCAAACTATGATCTCATTTTGAATAACTTGTTTTTGCAAAGTGACCAAAAATTATTTTTTACAGTTCATCTCATGCATTGATTCCCACTATGGTAGCACATCTTGTCAAAACAGCCAAACACCTCCACCTGCATCCAGGCAAATAGTCTAGGAACTGTGGATTTTGCCACGTTTTGATTAAACAGAGAGCTTGAAACTGATTTTGAAGAGCAACTACACAGCCAGCTTTTATCAGAGCAAGACTGCAAGTTTATAATTCTTTCCTCTCTCGTCCTCCCTTTACAATGACACATAGATCATTGTAACAAACTTATGACTTCTAAGTTTTAGGGTAGAAAGAGCTGCCTTAGAAATCTGGAAACCCCTTTAAAAAAATCATTAAATAACAATATAAATACAACTAACCTGATAATCCAGATTTTTCCAGCATTAAATTTAGACACTGAAAAAAGAAACATACAATGAGACTTGTCTCAATACATAGGTTGGGAAATAAAGTTTTCAGCAAATCTACACTAGAATTTTCTAACATAAAAACTGAGTAACTGATTCCTCATCAATTCCTAGAAACAATATAATTACAGAGACATGGTGTATATGAGTTATGTATTAAACCTTTCAAGTATGAGATTGTTTTCAGGCAAGAAATTTACTACATCAGGTGAGACAGCTTTTAGAAACTTAAAAAAAACCTAAAACAACAACAACAAAAAATCTGTGCTGTCAGTTTGTTGCTTTACTTGAACAAATTCTGTCCCAGAGTTTGAAAATGCACCTTTTAGAAACTAAACCTGCAAACTCAGCACTTTTCAGCCACTACTTGTGGACATTGGCATTCTGTGCCAGAAGTCTGGATTGGCAGTACTGCGAACTGCTTCCTTTGGTCTGTGCACAGTTCCTCCTGACTTCTCTCACTCCAGTTCTGTGCATTCAGAGTCTGATGAACTACAGGAGAACTGAGGCAGGCTTTGCCATGATTGTGTATCATTCTGAGGACTGCTATGTGTAAAAGGAGTGGCTAGCCAGGCATGAAGCAGTTGGACTATGTTCATCCTTGGGAAAAAGCAAGATCTTTACTACTTGGTGAAAGATCAAGGCATTCTTCCCTGCCGGCCTTTTGGAGCTGAAACACTTCCTTTGCTTCGGTGTCTCCTGGTGACCTGATGTGACATACGGGTAATAAGGCAAAGTTCTCCAGGAGCAGCAGACCTGACCCTGGCATGACAAAAGCTTTTAAAAGTAGCTAGGCTTACCTCTTTGACAGAGGCACTCTCTTCCACAACTATCTCCATCTCAGGGCTTGTGTTTTGGTCACTCCCAACAATAAAATATAAGAAGAGCTAAAAAGGCAAGTATAAGCTATCAGAATACATATTTAAGTATGGAAATACTGTGAAATAACACCCCCTAATGCACACATATACCAGCTATTGCAAGCCTGCCATCAGTCGAACCGCACTGAAACTCCTTTGGGCTAAAGCAAGCAATCCATGCAGGACAAACAGAGAAGCACAGGCAACTGAGTATGGCCATCAGCAGAGCTTCATTAACCATCTGTATATGTCTGCTGCAAATGAGAGATAAAACCTACTAGCACTCTGATCTTTAGAAATATAGAGCACAGAAGTTGGACAACCACAAACAGACGAATGAGAAGCGATTTACCATTAGTCAAGTGAGCTATATTAACTGGTCATCTTAATGACCAGGCCACTGCTCTTGGCCTTCTGCAACTGAAATAAATGGTGTGAGCCTTCATGCTCATATGTATAATTCTCTGTGTCACTGAGCATTTTTTTCCATGCCGTTTACAACCATTACAAGAGTAAAAAGAGGACTACATGAAATATTGGGAAATGTAAACAAAGCATAAAAGCAGCATGAGACTCTTTTCAGTCACAGCACTACCATACCTGAGTGGAAGTTGGAGCTTTCCCATGACACAACCCTAGCAAGCTTCCCATTTTCAGTTCCGCTTCCTTGACAGTATAATCCTCAGGCACTTCAGGGAGGACAAAACCAAGGAGAACATCATAAGCTGCTGCTTCCTGAAAATATCCATTCTATTATGCTGCTTTTTAGAGTAAGATAAAACTGTTCAGTGACACGTAGAGAACTTCACTTCCACAGTGTTGACATCAGATCTGTAAGCTTCCTATGATGACAGCACAGCAACATTTGTATAAAGGTTCTTCCCTATCACCCCTTGTATATGGGGTGACAGAAGAATTTAGGTTGGAAGGGATCTTTGTAGGTTGTCTGGTCCAAACTCCTGCTCAAAGCAGCAGCAGCATTGAAGCCAGATCAGTTCACTCTGCGCTTTTTCCAGTCAAGCTCTGAATACCTCCAGGGATGGATATCTCCCAGCCCCCCAGGGCTCCCTGTCTATTGTTTGACCATCCCCAAGGTTAATTCCCTTTCCCCCACACCATACCAGCTGGAATCTCCCTCACTGAAACTTTTGTCTGCTGCCTCTGATCCTTTCCATGTGCTCCTCTGAGAAGAATCTGGCTCTGCCTTCTCTATAGGTCCATGTTAAGGAGTTAAAGATGGCAATTACCCCTCCTCCCACCAAGCCTCTTCCTCTTCAGGCTGGGAAAAACCCAGCTTCCCTCCTCTTTCATATGTTCCAACTCCCCAACCATCCTAGGTGCTCTCCTCTGGACTGACTCTAGTTTGTAAGGGCTTCTTTCTCATGCTCGGGAGCCCCCAAAATGGACACACTACTCCAGATGTTGTCTGACAAGTGCTGAACGGAGGGGAATTAATCTCTCCTTGCCTTCCTGGATGTGTTTTAATAATGCAGTATATTAGCAAAATAGCAAAGACACAGAAAATGTTTCCCAGCAAGCACAAAGCAGATCCACTCAGTTCCTCACCACTGCCTCAACAATGGCAAAAGCAAAGCTGGGGGTCCTTTTCTGCTGAACATTGGCCATCAGGAGCACAGTTATATAGTGTCAGGTGGTATCGCATGCTCATATAAATCAAAGAGCAGACTATGTCATTAACATGCTCCTCCATTCTTATGGAAGCAGAAATCCACACGTTATTCAGTGTGCTTCCTACATCACAGACCCAAGTTGCCTTCTCATAGTAAACAGGAACCTAACAGTGCTTCTTCCACCACCACAGGACTCAAGTTTGCTGCTCAACCTGTTCTGAAATCCAACCTTGCACATCAATACTCTAACAAATACATTTAGTCCATTTTGTTTCAGGAAATAGAAGTTAGAAAGACATGGAACAATGACTCTGCTTCCTGGAACATCTAGAAAGTTGCTCTGTAATGTATTAAATATGATTCAAAACAGACCATTTAGAGATTTTTCAATTTATAAAATAAGTATGGGACATAGAACTTCGTTAATTCCCACAGTCCTGAAGCACATGGCCAGTGGTCAATAAACAACGGCAGGTAGGCTAATCAGTTTTACTCATTAGGGATGCAAGTAATAAAACTTAGCTGAACATTTAAGTTTAACTTCTAGCTTTGTATTTGTACTGTTAAACAGAAAAACTGGAATAAACCCCACACAACTGCATCAGTTAAGCCTGGAAATTAATGTAGTTATGTGTGTGTACTTCTCCCAGGAGAGGACAAAGGGAAGCTTAAAGTCTCCCAACTGAACTTCTAACAGAATGCTGATTAAATAAATAAATTTACCTGGAGAAAGAAGTTTCCCATTTCCACTAACAGGTCTAAGACAGCTGTCATTTGCTGCGACAAAAAGGGCAGGAAAGAGAGATAGATGTATTAAGTAATTCAAATAAGAAGAAATTTGGCTCAGAAGTTCAGACAAATAACATATTTACAATTAATGACAACAGGTTTATCTTAGAGGCCTCCCTCTGGAGGTATTACATCAAAAGTACAATTGGAGAGAGATTCCTAGAGACTTCATGAACAGTCTTAGTTTTTATCATTTCAGTGAAAGATTATTTTCTCTTTGAAGCCAGCTCAGTAAAATACTCTAAAACTGACCGAGTGCTTCAAAAGGTAAAGGCATCAACAAAAGCTTTAAAGAAATAAAACTGGAGTGTCTTACAAAAAAAAAAATAAGGTTAAAAAAAAAAAGCAGTCTTCCTCAATTCTTAGTATAACACTTTAGTAAGACGACATGACTATTCCTACTCAAACACTTCTGAAAAATAAGAGCTTGATAAAATGTGTTTTAATCAAGATTTACACTGATTTATTTTTTTAGACTAGGAAAAATAATAATTTTATTCAAAATTAGATGAATTTGAAATCTTTTGCACCCTCTTTCTTCCCCAAAAAACTCCTAACAGCAATGGATTTGCTGTTTTGAATAGACTGATGCAAAAAGCAGGAAGCCAGCCAGTAAATTCTAACATTATCAGCTCTAAAACTAAAGCAGCTGAACACTTACCTAGTTCCTCCTCTAGCTGAAGCTCCCGTATTGCTTTCATTTTGATATCTGACATCACCTAAAAGAAAGCAATATTAACACCTCTAATACAGAATGCCAGTAACACACCTGCTGTTCAAATGTCAGTCCGCAAAAGGCAGCCTTCACTTGAAATGCATCCTAGCTATGTTCTTATTCCTGTTAAGACTATACACAGCTGAGAAAACATTTCTTTAACATTATAATACCAAATATATATAATAAATAAACTTACTGATATCATAACGCATTTGTGGAAATTTTCCTTAAAAACAGTATTCCAAAGAAAAGAAAGTGGTATTTAATTTTTTGATTTATCAAAAGACTAATATTTCACAAATAGTAATTTTGTGAGCGAAACTAAGTAGCACTTCATATTTTCTGTAACAGGAAATAATTTAAAAGGCAGAAAAGGTACCAGGGAAGCCCACCCCTTGGGGAAAACCAGCATTTTTTCCTATCCTATGTTGAAAGCAAGAAATAATACCTTCCTCCTCTTTTAGCTTTTGTTTACTGACATAGCCTCACCAAACATACATTTACAGGATGGTCCAAAAAGGAAATTGTTTCACACTAAGACACACTAATGTAGACTGCACTGGTTTAAGTTACCAGCATTACAGTCTTATTACACAGCAATCAAAGTATTCCAGTAACGGTAACTCCAAGTTGCACCCTATTTCCATCACAGAAAGACTTCAGCCCTGAGGTTAAATCCACTCATTAATTGGCCCAAGTGCACTGGCCAAGCTTTTCAGGGAAGCAGCCTGTGTTATATTCCTGAACAATCAGACTCCTTACTGTTTCAATAGTGGCAGTAATTTTAACGTGTTTCTCTTCATCTTCCGTTCTGCAGAAGTTTTTAACTTGCAGCCAGCTGATGTCATATGTAAAAGCAGTCAAATTGCCACTTGACACATTCACGAAACTGTAAGAATGAGCAGTGCAAAGATAGTCAAAGACAGGAAAACTACACATTGTCTGGGCTAGATTGCTAAATACCAAAGCTCTCAAATAAAACGATAATGCCTAGGTCATTAACAGTGATGGCATGTCACAGAGTAAGAGTCAGAGGCCACAGGCAGCATCCAGCCATCTCTAGGCTGTTTTTGTAACTGGCTTTCAATGGAACTTGAGCTTCTGAAGGCACTTCAGAGTCTAAGCCACTTTCTGAGGCTGGATTTAAGGCTTCTGGAAAAAAATATGGTAAAAGCATACCTAGTCATAACCAAAATCTGAGATTTTCTCTGTCTCTGCTACTGTATATAACCACAGAAACAGTTCTTGGTGAAGAACCCTCTCACTGCTTGATTTAATCTCAGTTTTTCAGTACTGTTTCAACTAGGAAGTCAGAATTACATGTCTCTGAAAACAGGAACCTAACCTCAGGGCTATACACTGGGAAGTGAAATGAGACCAGAAATTTGCCCCTGGCAACTTCAGATTCAACTGGGAGATTCAGCACAGCTGTATACCCTTCTGATACTGCTCTGTTCTCTCATCCCACCAGTTTCCTTGGAGAACCACACAACTCAAACCTCAGAAATTCAGGTTATGCCAAAGATGTGCCAGCAAACTGGGCACAGGTTGTTCTTGCTAGGTTTTTCCCTTTACAAGTGTAAGTCAAAGGATGTGACTGCATCTGCACTTCAAGAGCAAAGAAATATCTAATAGTTGATAAGTACCTGCTTTCCAAAGCTTAAGATTACATTATATTGAATTAAAAAGCTCAAAGGGACAATTAGTTAAAAGTGTATATATATATATACACATGTATATAGCGCTAGCATAATTTTAACCGAACAGATTTTGCCAAAATTGATTTTTTGTTTAACTATACTTGTGATCAAAATGGTTACCTCTGGTCATGGCTGTCTAAGATTAGTACTGAGCATCCATCTGTCAGACCAACACTTTTGACTGTTTCCTTCATATCTTCTTCAAGAAAAACTTCCCAGTTCTTGGCTTCTTTATCTGGTCCTGAGCCATTCTTTAGGATGATTCCTCCTGACGGTGCTAAGGCTTTGTGCAGATCACCCAGTTTTGTGCTGCATGAAAAGACGTGCTGCGATTCTGTGAAATGCTGACCCTTCCCTCCTTCGTTATACTCTGCTAAACGAAGAACGTTTACAACCACAGGTTCATGATCGGGGCCTGTCATCACCTTTGTACCACCAACCTGAAGTAAGGAATGCAAGATTTATGCAGTGGTGATCAATAAAATACAGAAAAGACTGGACAGCAATAAATGACAACAACAAAATTATTGAGACAAGAAGATGAACCCTCTCTCCTAATTAGAAATAAACCACCTTTGACCAAATGCCTACTGAACAAACAACTAGAGTAACTCAAAAGTGTTGGAAAGAGAAAGCATAATGCTAAGGTCTGCTCCAAGTCTGCGCGTATAGTAAACATATCGGTAACAGCAGCTGAGAAACCAGTGGACACTTGGTCTCAATCAGATTAATAGAGGAATTTAGCCCCTCAGGATATTAAAGAAACACCCAAAAGTGTGACTGAGGCAGATGAAAAGAGTGAGATTTTAAAATCTGGCCTTTCTGATATTCAACCTAGGCAAAAAAATATAGTTCCTTGACAAAGGCTATTTGGTCATGCAGGAAGCTGGAGACCATACCAAAAGTACAACCAAGACAAGAACGATTCTCTTACTAGATTTTTCTTTTGGTTTTGGAGAGGGTTTTTTGATAAATCAGAAAGAAAATGTATACTTTTACAACAAAAATCTTTTAAAAGTAATATTCTATTCCATTACAGAGATGGAATAAAATGCTGTTACATAACACTCTCCATAAGAGGAGAGCCATGAAGATGGTGAAGGGTTTAGAGGAGAAGCTGTACGAGGAGCAGCTGAAGTCACTTGGTCTGTTCAGCCTGGAGAAGAGGAGACTGAGGGGAGACCTCATCATGGTCTACAGCTTCCTCACAAGGGGAGGAGGAGGGACAGGTACTGATCTCTTCTCCCTGACCACCAATGACAGGACTCGAGGGAAGGGCAGGAAGACATGCCAGGGGAGGTTTAGGTTGGACATTAGGAAAAGATTCTTCACCCAGAGGGTGGTGGAGCACTGGAACACGCTCCCCCAGGAGGTAGTCATGGCGCCAAGCCTGACAACATTTAAGAAGCATTTGGACAACACCCTCAGACATACGGTGTGAATTTTGGGGTTGTCCTATGCAAGGACAGGAGTTGGACTCGATGATCCTTGTGGGTCCCTTCCAACTCAGCACATTCTGTGATTCTATAACCACTGAGGCAAGCATTTGAAAGTTAAGCAGAAGCCTTAATATTAAAAGGAAGATGCAACACTAGAAAAGGAGCACAGTATTTCAGGGAGACCATACACAAAAGTAGTCATTCACAGGTATAATTTTATATGTGGAATGATTCACTACAGGACATAAGGTTTTGTTATCTCATTACTATCAACTGATCTCCTTCCAAGAGGCACCAGATGTTTTTGGAATACACTCCAATGTAACTGGCATTGAATATCTACAGGCACCTATCAATCTGACCCATATTGCATTCTGCATAGGATAGTTCTATTTATAATTTTGTCAAGCATCACATTGTACACCACTCAAGGTATACTGAAAAGCTGTAAAGACATAGTATCCTAGATGAGGCTGAAGTGGTGTCCCCAAAACCAACGCTGGTATGTCAGCAGCACATCTGCGGAACAGCGTGACATTTCCAAAAACGTGTCTGGAGATCGCATCTTATCTCTTAGAACTGAGAAGGAGAGAAAGTATTTGGTTCTTTTACCTCTTTCCCATTCCACACGAAGATATCTGCTCCATCAGCCAGCCCAATGCCATCCAGTGTCAGCTCATCTCCTAAAAAGGAGCAAATCATCAAGTTCTTTCCCCCCAGCAAAGCAGACAAGCAGGGTCAGCTGGTAAACTGAAATATGCTGGCACATTCTACTCTGGCTCAAGTGTATCATTACAAAAGCTGCTGTGTGGTGAGCATTTACGGTGGGTAAGTTAAGGGTCACTCATGTAGCAAGAGCAACACAAGTGGGTACACACCCTTACAGCACTCTCACTGAGTAGAGAGGGCCACAGCACGAAGGTTTCAATTCAATTTCCTGTGCAAACTGAGGCTCGTTAGCACTTGGCAAAGCTTCTTGGTCAGGATTATCTACATGAGATTTAACAGTGAATCAATAGATTTAAAATAAAAAGGTTAGATTTAATAAATGAGTTACATACTGTACATTCCAAGCGCGTTCTTTGCAATACTAATGCCCATGCTGCAGTCTCTTTTACCTTCCTACCGTAGGTCAGATTCAGATGTTTTAAAAGTCATTTTCATTTAAAGAACTGCACTAGCACCTGGGGGAATATTTACAGCAGCTATGAATGCCTCTGTATTGTGATATCAACATCATAGGAAGTTGGGTTATGATCAGGTAGAACCCTAATTTTCTGAAACAGACCACAATAAAAATGGCTGATAGGCTTTTGAAGACTAACACCTAGAATTGCATAACAATGCAAAGCTGGAGACAGAACTCATGATTTTAAAATACTAATGTACTCTTAATAAATTAAAGTACTCTTTGTGTAAGCATTTTCCTTTACAAAATTCCTACTTCAGCTTAGTTCTAACCCACATATTTCTTCATGCTGGGTCTTCTACCCCTTTCTCTACCTACTAGGTAAATATTATGAAAGCAAACATTCATAAGCAAATCAAGGTCACAATACAGACTGATATATTTTTGTCAGCAAATGTGTTTAACTTGCATAAGATCTGCAGTCTTACTGCACTTCACAAAAAAGATTACACATAAAAGTCTTAAAAAACTTCATTTCACTAATAAGAGTGTCCTAAATACCTTAACGGCAGTGGACTTGCATGTAAGCTTGAGCTTGAAGCATTCAGCAATACAATTCTCCAAGATGTTTTACGTATGAAATCCTCAATATCTGCAGTAAATACAACACAAATAACATGGAGGCCTTGTATGTAGTAGTCTTACCATCAAGTATCTGGTAAAGATGCAGTCCTGCTGGTAAAGCCTTGGCAATACTGAGAATCACGTCTCCTTCCCAAGATTCCAACATCTAGTTGGGAGGAATTAAAAAAAAAAAAAAAAAATTAAACCACCAGCCATCAGTAACTCGCATCACTCAAAATCACAACGTTGCTGAAAGCCGTTACAGCCTGCCTACCAAGCTCACTTTGACACTTAACAAGTAACAGCTATTTACTTCGACAAGGCCAGTAACACAGAAAACAGTCAAGCATTTAGGACTTGCCTTTCAGACTAGTCACCAGATAGACAAAAATAACATTCCAACTGGACACTAACCAAAGCTTGTGAGGTACAGGAAAAGCAAACAGTGTTTCCTGACATTAAGTTAGCTCTGATTTAGATCTCCATAAAAAAAGCATTTTACAAATTGTCATATTCCTTTAACATAGTAGAGAATAGATGCAAAGATATCACATTCAATAGTCAAGCTAAATGTTTCTTTTAAGTGATTTTATTTTTTCTTAAACTACTCTGATTATTTCCTTTTAAGGCCAGCTAGCTCCTTGCAAATACAAAGACAAATCTGTCACAAACTGAAATATTAAGAATAAGCCTGGAGTTTTGCAAAGTGCCAATCCATGCCCATGTACATGCTGCCCAAATATAAATAATTAGCTTATGAGACCTTTAAAGTTCACATAGTTAAAGATTCATCAATTTCATGGCTTCTTCAATACTTCAAGAACAGACCTCAAACCAATGTTTCCTTCTGTGTAAACACATATGGTTTTTAGTCTCCTAAAACAACATTTACTGTTGAAAATTTCTCATTGAGATAAAAATTGCAACATAAATACATATGTAAATGATGTTGTAGCTCAAGTAAAACTAAAGTGTTTGAGTTCATTTAATACAGCAAGTACCTGGAATACTGATTGTCGAAGGTCTCCCACCGTTTTTCTTCTATCAATAGTCAAATCCACAACACTCTCTTTCCAAGTAAGTGAAGGATGCAAAGCCCCATTTTGAAATTTATAACATGAACTCAAATGGAGATGCAAATCAATGCCATGGTTTGCCGAGTCACATTCCGCTCTTTGAAAGAATAACACAATAATAAACAGGTGAATTTAACACCGACAAATAGATAGCTTATTTCAGAGATACTTCTATGCAGTTGTCCTGGAACTGATACCCTCATGACTAAATTCACTGTCACATTCCCCCCTCCATCAAGGGGTATGCAAAGAGGTGCTCAAAGATGACAGTGATTTACACATCATACAATACAGAGCTAGCACAGACATTCTCCACATAAGCACTATAACAGTACATTCTGTGTGTTTCTACACACACTTCTGTGTGCTTCTACCTTTCTAAACAGAATGGCAAACTTTGTCTTTAGGGATGTGGAGATTGTAGGTTTTTTCAGGCTGTGTTCCAGATCAGTACTCTGTTGAAATGCAAAGACAGAAAAACTGGATGGAAACTGAGTCAGGACAGACACAGCCATGCCTTCCTCCTTTATATCTGTATCCAGTTCCATTAGCTATATGTAGCAGCAAATACACCACTTAAAAAAATAAACGAGTGAAATTTACACAGCATAAAGATATCTCACAAGACTTGTGTCTCTTGTGCGTGTCTGTATTTTGATAGCTTAACTGTAATTCATGCATATCATCAGTTGTGTGTGTTCCTCAACAGAAGGAAGTTTCAATCAATCCGAATACCACTAGTGCTTTCCTCTACGTTTCTGGCAAAGAATACTATTTATCTGTTGTTTCGCAGTGAAGCAAGTCATTCCCCCTTCTCCCAGTGGAGAACTCCCTCTGTAAACAGAATTAAGATAACATATTCCGTTCTCCTTCCAGAATTGCATTGATTTTCACAAAAAAAGGGCACAATTCTAAAACTGTAAGTAAGTTTCCCTTGGAATTCTGTAGAATGCCTAGTTATGCCACTAACAGGGAAGCAAGGAACCAGTAAAGGCAGAACATGGGCATACAAGTTGTATTCCTCGATGAACCTCTATGACATTGAATCATTTTAGTATCTGGCTCTACTCAATGAGCTTCTTTCATTTTAAATTGCTTTGGAGATCTGCAGATTAAGAATGCTGTTTAAGAGATTGGAACAGTTACATTAATATACCTCTTTTTTTGCAGCTCAGTATTAGCAGCATTCATTTCATTCAGAAGGTGTTCTGGAATTTGGTACCTTGGATTTCCTCGGGCTGCAACAAGAAATACAGGCTAGTTTGGCTTCAGCTGCTTAAAATGTGTTTCATCAAACAAGAAAAGTGATCAAGATGAGACATTACAGTACAGTAATTGAAAATTCAGAGCAATAATGTTGCATCCTTTTGTAGTAGAGAAAATTAAACTGCAAGATGGTACAAACAAGTGCTTTTACCTCTTCCCATCAATCTTTCCCTAAGGGAAATTGATACATGAATGCCATTAGCAACAATTTTTATTTGTTTCAGTAGGAGAAGTTCTGCCAGTATTTGTGAAGTGTACGAGAAAAAAGTTAGGTTCAGCTATAGCCAGTTCAGCTGGTCACTACCTCCTTGGAGGTAACCTCCATGTATCTTTTAACCTTTTAACCCTTTTTTCAAATGATCACCAGAAAGAAAACTGCATCTTCAATTCTTGCAAAGGACAGAAATGTCCAACAGCCTTTGCCCTCCAGAAAACAAACTGTGAAAGAAGGAAGCCCCCAGAGTATCAAGATGAGCTTTGTGTACCTTCAGGCGGTCTTTTTAACTGAGATTTTCGATAAAACAGCATGTAGGCACTCTCTTTGCCCTGAAATTGTTTCTCAATGTCCTTCTCCTTGATTGGCTGGACTTTTGAATCATTCAGATCAAACCAATGGCAACCAGCAGAACTGTCCCTTAGCCTTGTAGATTTTTTTTCTGAATTCCACTGGACATCGTTCTTCTGAGGAGGGCTTTGGAGATCCTGTCCTTGAGAATCTGACTTAAACAGGAGCTTGTGTTTTTCCTTCAGACCAACCTTACTTTCATCAGGGCTGAACTGAAATATCTGAGGATAATTCTGCAAATACTAAAAGGAAAACAAGCACAAGATGAAGAAGATACCTAGTTTCAAATATAGCAGACTGCATTAGCTACTTCACCTGATTCATCCTCAAATTGATGCAAAAACCCCATCCCTTCAAACTTGGGTTTTATGATGCTCCCTCATGTGTTTCCTCACAGTTTTACATTTTTCTGTCTATTTTCCTACCACCACTTATCTGCCTTATCAAGTTTCTTATGCAACTTCAAATTATCATGCAAGAAATTGCAAAAGAATTGTTTTTAACATATATGCATCAATAAGAACTAAAATTAGACTAACTTCTGAATTTCAAGGATTGCTTGAGACACTAGATTCCTTTTAAAACACTTCTCACAAGTGCATACTCCCTGTCCCTGGAAAGGTAGCACAGGGAGTGATGCTCTATAGGCAATCAAAAAGCCTCTGCTTTATTAGACACACAGAGTACCATCCGAACCAGTTTAGCCCTTTAACACTGGTACTTTCCGCTCCTTAGTCTCCACAGAAGTGCTCCCTTCTGTCTTTACCAGACACGGACCTTGAGCTCAATTATGGTCTGCTGAGTTGTACCTTACAAAAATTCACACTGCACATTGTAGAATCTCAAGAATTTAAAACCTACTTGTTCCATTTCACCCATCATATCCACTCTGTTCTCGACTTTCATTTTAGCAGTATGCAGCTACTTCAAACAAGCTTGGTGTCCAAATTACATAAAACAAAATCGTGGCTCTTGAGGGATGGGGGGGGGGGGGGGGGGGGGGGCACCAACCACCCTCCAATCCCCCAACAAAACTACAAAAACACCCAATCCCCTCAAAAAAACCCCAAAACCAACAACCAAAATTTGAATTTCAGTTTTAATCACAATCAAAAACTTATTTGATACTCCAAAAAGTGTAAAACAATTTACAGTTATTTCAAGAAGGCAAGTCCTGCATTGATTAATGTGCTTTTGGTATAGATCCAGCACTTGTGAAAAGTCAGCTTTGGTAATATTCACAACAGCACTCAAACTGTGAAATGGTTAATACTGTGTTGCTCACAACTTGTTTCTATCACTTTACTGTCAAAGTCAGAAAAGTATTTACCTCTGCGGAAGACTCGCATTCAGATTTCACAACTACTTTTAAATAATTATTGTGAAAATTGCATTGTTTGTTCTATTCAAAAAACAGTCAAACGTGAATATTCCACCTATCTATAACACAAATGCTAAAGTACTTTCCTTAAAGGATTAGAAAATACAGTAACCTATTAGACAAACACAAGATTTTACTGTAAGTGTTAATTTTATGGACATGCCCTAATCAACCAAGAAGTGGCGCACATTTTCAAAACCTCACTTCTGTTACAACTGTGAAGTAGTATTGTATTTCTTCTTTAATTCTCATGAGTGCTTTTATGTTAAAGTGGCAGTAGTGTTGTTGCAGTTTCATCCACAGACACAAGTGAAACAAGGTTCAGTAGATAACGTTAATTCTTTTATAGGCCAACCACACAGATAGAAAAAAAAAAAGATACAAAAATACAAAAAAAGATACTGTGTTCCCCAGTCTACTAATTTATCTTACAAACCTCTCGTACAGATGGTCTATCTTGCTAGTCCAAGTGTCGGTATTTTCAGTTACCATCCTACTGACTATTCAATAGGAATATAAATGTAAGGTTATCTTAACAGTAAAAACCAAATTAACATACATGCATATTACCTTTCGTAATGCTCCATATTGTTTTCGATATTTCTTATTCCAGGACACCCCTATTTTCTCCAATAATTTCTGCCCTAATTGATCCACGGGAATTTGTTTAGATTCTTCCTACAGAGAAATTAAAAACTAGGATAACGAAGGCTACAAAAGTCAAGGGATCAACACAAAGAAGCCAATTCTGAACTGCTTAAACCATTCCTGTTTGTTAGTAAGCAAATGTAACACCAGCTTTTGCAACAGCTTCGGCAAGCAACTTAAAAAATACTCAGAAACGTCCGTTTTCTGTATGAAGAGCCACTATTAGTATTAAAGTCAGGTTAAGTTATAAGATTTACATGCTTCACAATAAGTTCACAAGAGTTCTGTACACTTAAACCTGCCCACTCTTGCATACACTAACCCCTTCTTCTAGGTTCCTTAATATCAAATCAAAGCAATAAACTCCTTACATACCATACCTCTGATAAAATCCCTTTCAACATTGCCAATGGATTTTCTACTTCTTTGGCATTTTCAGTATCTCTTAAAGCCTTATCTTCAATCAGCCTATCCTCTTCTTCCTGTATAAGAAAAATAGGAGATTCACAAACACTGTTGTTTCACACAACAACAATTATACTATAATTGAAAATGGCCATTTTCACCTGCTACGGACTGTATATTGTCATACAGAATATCAACTATCAGGTTTTTTTTAGCAGAAAAGGTATTCACATATTATTTACAAACACCCAGCCGGAGTCATCCATTAAAATCACTGTGCTAGTCTTGAGCAAAGATATTAATTCATTTGGGAAAGAAAAAGTGAGCCCAGTAACATGAGATAGTTCACCAGATCGGAAAGCTAAAATTTGCTACAAAATCTTGATAGAGATCACATACTATGGAAAACTAGCCTTCTCAATGAGGTAAGAGGCCAAATGCCTCACTAAAATATTCATTAGTTTGGATGTATATTTCATCCACTAGCTCTTAATACTTCTCTGAAAAATGAGACATCAAGCAAGGAAGGAAAACCTTTAGAACTTACTTGTAATTGCCAGTTTCCTAATTCATCCACATCTCTGATATAAACATGATAGTGTCCTCCATAGCAGCCACCTTTATGTATAATAACAGAGAAGAGCTCATACATGTACTCTGAATCATCCATTTCAGTCTTTAAAAAGAAAAACAATAATAACAACAATAATATATATCAGCAAGTCTTTCACACAAGGACAGTTTTACACCATCAGCATAGCTTCAGATATTTCTCAGTGTGCATTGACACGTGCAGAGATTGAAATGGCTTTTCAGTGTTGGGGAACACAAGTATGGACTGATACAAACCACAGACCAAGGCACAAGCTTATTCTGCAACTTTTTAAGCATGATTATGAACAATATTGGAAATTCAAAATTCAGAATTTAAAATAACGAAATATTGATGCAAATAATAGAAGTGCTCAACCTGTATGTTCATAACCAGGCTTATTTGGTTTAAAAGGCTAGAAAAAAACCCAAGCAACACATTTATATACACAAACCAAGTGAAAGAAAAGGCTTCCTCAAATGCAAACACTGAGAAGTTTCCAAGCTTGCACTGCAACAGTTCAATAAGAAAAATGTCTTTTTCAATAACAGTGCCTCTATTAAGTATATTCTTTATATATTTTAAGGATCAAAAATTGTCATCGAGCACTGGTATAGCTCAGTTTATAATCAAAATACATATAAATGAACGCAAAGACAAATTCCTAAGAAAAATGAAATAACTACTGGCACATAAAACATATCTTAGCTAAATTTATACATGACCTTATCTGACAATGACAATACAAAAACAAATTTAATCTCAATTTCCAGGTGATAATCTTCCTTTCAAGCAAATGTCAGATTAGGTTTTAGGTAATTATTATACCCTTTCCCCTTGTATACTACAAGGTATTTCCCACTCAGTTAGAAACTGGTATATTGGAAACAAGTTGGAATTCCAAAAATTTGGAACTGAGGACAGAGGAGAACCCCACAAAGTTTCTCAAAAACCTTGCCCTGACAAAATGCAAAATAAAAGATAACTTGTCCTTGAGATATCAGCTCTCTGCAGAGTATATAGAAACTAACAAATATAACAGTACATACCTGCTCACAAAAAGGCCTCAGATTTATCTGGATAGGGAACGTATAGCAGCTCGTTTCCTTGTATCGTTCGCACTTCTCAAAGTCAAAGTTAAATCTCAGTAGAGAAATGGTGAGAAAGGGTGGCAACTTGCGTAGCTTGGCAGACTGTAAAATGATTAAAAAAAGTTGTAAGCACACGGTTATACAGAATAGTGTTTCCACTTTGCTATGGTCAACTCTTTACTTTCCAACAAAGCTTTGATACAACCAGGCAGACAAGACCAGTGTTCTCATATTTAAAATGTCTTCCCTAATTCTCAATTTCCCTATTAACTAGACATCCTAAAAGCTTTCAAGATCTTTCCCCTCTGTTAAGCCCTACACCTTCCTTGAATGGTGATCACCAGTCCCATACTTTATCCTTCCACAGAAAACAAAGGAGGGCATTGATGAGATTCTATTCAGTAATTACATTTCCATAGCCCACGTGTTCTTTGTGAGAGGATTTTCTTGAACTTTATGCTAAGAAGTAACTGTTTCAAACCCCTGGGTTTGTGCTTACGCATAAAGTCAGACTCTATAGCATCTTCCCAGCAACTTTGCGCTCAGCCCATTGCACAGCACCTGCCACCATCAGTCCCACACAGACCCTGGGAGCCCAGAGTAAAAAGCACACTCTGCTGCTGAAAAGCAGGTGTTGCAGCAGAGCAACACAGCTTCACGGCAGCTTCGCCATTCCCGGATGAACAGTGAGACACTCAGCATCTGGCATAGGCTCTGAAGCCACCCAAAAAAAACAGCTA